>NC_141605.1:26153690-26867440 GCF_047967505.1 Dipteris shenzhenensis | reverse complement strand
GCCCCCTTGTGGGCCTTGTTTCGCACAAATTCACTCGTATCTTCACGCTGTGACCTCTGATTAACTATCCGTCTACACTGACACAGTTTCCTACACACGTAGGACAATCTTAGGCACATTATTAACATGATGGTCCCTACACAAGCTAACACCACTCTAACCCTCCCAACAAAACTTCATCCACACCCGCACTTGTGGCAGAGACACCCTTTGCAAATCTCACCCAATCTGCATACAGCTACATTCCGACCAATGCCTCTGACTCTAACACTTGCCAAATCCACATAGGACTCTGCTGCAACCACCACCCCTGACAATCCTCTACCCCGAATCCCCCTGAGATTCAATCACTCCCTTTAACTCCTCCACGCCCCAACATGGCTAGACACCGTCGTGACCAATGATGGGGATATTGACCTTGATGCAGAGGCTGACAATTTCTTTAATCGAAGAAATAATAACAATCAAGGCAGATGCCCCTTGGGAAAATTGGTACTTCCCAAATATAATGGTAGGGGAGATCCAACCCGATTCCTCCAACATTTTTATGCCGCATGCCGAGCAGGTGGCGATTAATCCCATGAAACCAAGGTGACTTGGTTTCCCATGGCCTTAACTAATGAAGCGTCTAAATGGTACAACGGAATTTAAAAGATGCTTTCAAATGGAGAGGCTACAAGATGATCCCGCTCTCCAACTAAGCAAGATCAAACAAGGCCGGTGAGAAGATGTACACACGTACCTGGGTAAGATGAAAAGATTAATCGCCAAATGTGACCCATGTCCAGATGCAAAGTACCTCACAGCATGGTTCATTGCAGGACTAAGAAAGAAATTCCAAAAGGATATGAAAAAGATAAGCAGCTATGAAACGTTTAGTGCTACTCATGTGGCAGCCATTGACACCGAGGATGGCATGACCAACACTAGTAGTGATGATGGCTGATCTAGTACATGCGATAAGCACTCAAAAAAGGGAAAATCAAAAGCCACTGCTGAAACATCAAATGAAGATTGCCTAGAGGCCATGACCATGAAGCTGAAAGAAGACATGATGCAGGCCATGGAGCAAAAACTTCACTTGTTTCAGCCACCAACTCAGACATATCCATGGCGAGAAAATGTTTGGTGTCCACACTGCATGGCCAATCATACAGCAAATGAGTGCCCGGTCCTAAGAGCCAGGATCACTGCACAAGCAAATCCACTGCCAAGGTTGTGGTGCCATATCTGCGTCGTCGGCAGCCATGATGAGAATAGTTGCATCTTCAACATGCGCAACAACCCGCCTCAACCTCAACAATATCAAGCAGCACCCATGCCAATATACAGGCAACTGGCACTTGCACAAGCACCCCTAGCTCTGAGGCTAAATCCTATTCTTGTTTGGACACAAGTCCCACAACTACTCAAGAATCCGAATCCATGACCATATCCAAGAGCACCAAATCCAGCTCGTCAGGCAGTTTTAATACATCAATTACAAGCCGAGAAATTAGACTCGCCATTTGAGTATGAAGCAAAGTACCCAATGTACTATGTAGATAGGGCCGAGGGTCTAATACCATTTTATGCAAATCAAGTACGTCCCAACACATATCAAGCACCAATCAAGTGCTACGGTTGTGGCAAAAACCACCGGATCACAGAGTGCCCTCATCGTGGTAGCCCTGCTACTTTCCAACTACTCTGTAGAGATTGTGGCATAGCACATGCCTGTATGGATTGTCCCATGAAAAATAAGGTCCCACAACAAACAGTGGATAAGTTTGACATCCCAATTGGCATCATTGGGGTGGACCATCAAAGTCTGGGTCCAGCAAGTGTAATATCACAAACTGTAAATGTATTTACGTGCCAAGAGAAAGAGGCCACCAAGGACCCTAACATTCAAATCCAACCAAAGCGACTTATGAAAAAGAAATCACAAGTGCCTCCACCTCCGCCAAGCAATGAGTAGCCAAGCTCATCCACATCAACTCCTGAGCCTCAAATAAAAGAAGCTCCATACCCAAATGCAGAGGTGGAGAAGGCTCTTTTTCAAGCACTTCAACAATGAGTACAAAAGGAACAAGCTCAATTTGAAGTTGAGAAACAAGCTCAATTTGAGGCTAAGAAACAAGCTCAAGACCCAATCCATGACTTGGCTCCACAAAGTATTGATACTGTACTCGAGCCTTTGTCCCAACAATAGACTCCACAACATAATGTACCGCCACATCAACTTAAAAGCGCCGCACTCTCTGGCATCCTGAGTTGCCCTGTGTCAATTCCCATCGAAATCCTCCTACAGAATTGTCCCAATCTCTGGGAGAGTTTCAAAAGATGGATTGAACTCGCAAATCCCCCTCCACCTATGAATGACATCGAAGCTATCCCTTTGCGGATGGGTGAGAGAGATGACTTATGCAACATTACTATGCCTTTGATCCACAAGTTATATAATGAAGTCCAAGCCATAGTGAATGGTGGTGCAGGTGTAAATGTCCTATCAAAGGAGCTCTATGAAGAATGGGGTCTCCCACCAATGCAAAAGGCTAATTTCAACATACACCTTGCCGATGATTCCTGAGCTAAACCTTTGGGAATAGTGAATGGCATGTCCACAAAGATTGTAAAAGTCCGCTTTTCCCTTCAATTCACAATCTTGGATCTCCCCAAAAAATCCTATCAAATCTTACTGGGACATCCTTGGTTATGGGAAGCATTAGTCCTCCATAACTAGGGAGCTGATAGACTGACAATCTAGAATCACGACACCGCAGTCAAGGTGAATGTGGGGACAGGAGCTATTAAACCAATTGTGCCTAGAGCATTGGATGACACATCTTCAACAACAATCTCAAGCAAGTCAGCTCCCTTGCAATAGCATGCCATAGTAGGTGACTCACAAAGCAATGTCAATAACTGGATATAAACATTGGCAACCATCGACAACTGCCATTCATTAGACCCTATCTTCTCACAAATAGATGCTAATGTGCTACAGGTAGATCCTCCACTCCCACATGAAGAACCAATCGATCTAGAGATACCTGGAGTAGGATAATGAACCTGAAGAAGGTACCCATACCAATGATGACTCAGATTTTCCTTGGGACCTTGAAACTGAGGCTGAGAATGCTAAAATTGAAGATCAAATCTTTGATAATGAATTAGCCATTTTGCATGCCCTAATGGCAGTTGAGCTTCCAAAAGTTGAACCTCTAAAGTTGAATAATAGCATAAGATCTCGCAAGAAAGCTGAAGGAGGGAATCACAGAAAAGCCAAGGCCGAGTAGTTCAATGAATTCAAATGAGTCCAAACAAGGATCGTCAAATTGTACCTTGCAAAGCCAGCTCCCTCAAAATTAGAACCACTGCCTTTTGGTCCCTTGAGGGGCTGGAAGGAGTATGCGTAGCAAATGAACCCTTACTTGGAAACACCTTACCAGTGGAAAAAATACCCCACAATTCCCAATGTAAGAAGTTTAGAAAATATAAGCCACATGTATGGATGAAGCTCGTCGATTAAGAGACTTCAGAACAAGAAAGTCAAAAATAGCCTAACAAATTGGTAAATGAAAGGATGCCACCTAGTACACATGGCACATGTCAGGCTAGTTCAACACCATTAGAGACCAATCTTCGAGAAGGGCTGGAATACTTCAAGAATTATACAAGTGGCAGTGCGCCAATAGCAATGCCAAGACCACTAAGGGAATATGAAGTCCAAGAAACTGATAGCATTAGAGAAACTCCAATCTATGAGGGACTAGCAAAAACACGCACAATTAACCTCGCCCTTGAAGGGGAGGAAGAAAAACAAGTTTTCATTGGGAAATAGCTTCGACAAGAAGATGATGTTGAGATATTGAGCTCCACTCGTGATATGCCAAGGTGACCGTTGTGCATTTATGTCACCGACTTGTTAGCTGCAGATGCGGTTGGTACACTACCCATGAATAATAGCTAGATGATAGCTATCTTTATGTACTCTAGTTAGTGGCTCAGTTAGTATGCCGCCTAGGTTAGCTGAGTTTGGTTTGAGACCCACATATAGGGTTCACCTATTCCTTTTGTACTAAGAGAGAGTTCTTTTGGCTTTCACAACTAAGACGAGGAAAACTGTTTTCAGCCTCCACCTCTGTGTGTATTCTCGCATTGTGTATGTGAGAAAGCTGCAAGTGAGACTCCTTACTTCTCTCCCACTCTCTTCACATGGTATCAGAGACAAGTTCATGGTAAAGAGCTCAAGAAAGCAAACCAAGTTCATGGTGTCTTGGTAAGAGGACGAGTGTTACTTTCCTTTTTCGAGTTTGGGTGCAAATCTCTGGAGGTAGCATAGCCGAAAAGTGCAAGAGTGCACTGCCTCAGATTGGGATGCCTTTTGCAGTGTGGCGAGAGGGCAATATATGCCATTTTGGGGCCCGTTTTGGTGGCGGAAGTTTTTTGCGGGCACACAGGAAAGTGCCCTATTTTTGTTATGCGACCACTGTTTTGTAGTTCGGTGAAAAGTTGCTATAGAAATTGCATCGTATGCCTATGTGTAGAGATATTGGGAGTGACACAATCGTTCTTATTGCCTGTTGATGCAAAATCGTCACTAGGAAGTGACTGTGTGATCAAATACCACTTTCGTCAATTTTGCAGATTTGCCCTTGTGAGGCAAAAGTTTGTTTTTTGTAGTGATAGAATATTTTTGCAGTGTTCTGTAATGGCTTCTAATGCACTTTCATAGATTGTCACTGAAAATCTTGACAAGAACAACTTTCAAGCATGGAAGTTTAGAATGATAAATTTTCTTAAGGGAAAAGGCTATTGGGAGTTCATTATTGGAGCTGAACAAGAACGGGTAAGTCAAAACATCGAGCGACTGCATTTGAGCGAGCCCAAAGTTTGAGTGATGCTTATGAGGAACTTTGTATAAACCTATAGGAGCAATAAATTTTTACTAAAAATGGTTGAATCTACATGACACTATTATAGATTGTTTTTAATTATCTTTTGTATGATTCTTGGCAACTTACAAAGATTAAACTTACTATTGGATAACTCATAAATCCATGCAAGTCAGCAATCATTAAATAAATACCAAAGGGAAAATTCTTGGCAACATATAAAGAGAAAACCTATTATTCGATAAATAATAAATACATGCAAGTTAGCAATCATTCAATAGATACAAAAGGGGAAATGCTACAATGTCTACACCTTGAGGTGATCACTCAGAATTATGTAAGGTAGTATGTGAGTTGAAGGGGTTTCTTTATTTTATGGAGTTACATACATGGCAACAATAGTCCTACTGATGATATAGAAGCTCCTCCTAGCAAAATCCCTCACAAATAGCTATTTGTAGCTCATCAATTTTTATGCTACCAACATGATTTGATCCATTTTGTACACACAATGATCACATGAATAAAATGTTTAAACTATGGAACTAATAAATTATTGATCACCTTATGACCATGATGATGCTAACTAAATATGGATCACCTTCATATGTCCTTGACCATGTATACACCTCTAGGATGGAGGGAGGAAACCAAGGACCCAAACTCTAAATGAGAAAAATCCATTGTCATAATTAAATATAGAGTTTGATAAGGTCCGACTCTCATGAAACAAAGATAAGTATAAACTTTCTAAATATCTAGAATTTTAACACTTTAACATGATAAATGTATTCATTCATATGATTCCGATCGTTTTGACTACAAACATGACCATATTGGGAGTCTGATTGACTAAGTTATGGCCCAAATAAAATTGGCAAGAGGAGCCTCCCAAGAGGCTGCGATATCGCAGCCTCTAGGGAGAATCCTTCTCCCATTATTTTTTTGCCTTGAAAATGGAAATTACACAAGAAAAACACATACTTTGACCCCTTTCTTCCACCCCTTCGTCGTTGACCCTTGAAAAACATTGCCAAACATTTTCAGAAATTGTTGTTTGTTTATAAGACAATTGATTACTCACACAATATCATGGGTAGGACAACAACCGTAAAAGTAAGCAATGCATGCTACTTTTTGAACACAAAACATCACACTAGAATGTAAAAATTTATGAAATTCCTCGCTCAAACCATCACCTCACTCGAACACAGTCACTTGAATTTTAGTAATCCTCAACAAGAACCAGTTATTCCTAATGTTCCCAATCAACAGGGGTTTAATGCATTTAAAGGCTGGCATGAGAGAGCCATAAAAGTTATGTACTGGCTGTCTATCAGTATTTTAGATTCTATGATTGTGCATATTCAGGATGCAAGCAATGCCAAAGGAGGTGTGGAATACTTTGACAAAAATATATAGCACAAATACGCAAGCCAAGAAAATGCAGCTTAAGCAGGAGTTGCATAATGTGCAGAGAGAAAATATGAGCATCAATGACTACCATATGAAGGTGAAGAAGATTGCAGATGCACTTGCTTCCATTGGGTCGCCAATGGAAGATGATGATTTAGTTTCTGTGACCTTGAATGGTCTAGGAAAGGATTATGCACAATTCTGGACATCCATTACTGTCTGTGAAAAATTTCATGATTTTGAGGAGTTGATTGCTCTTCTAATTTTTAAAGAGCTGAGAAATGGTGGTGCATCTTCTTCAGGAGGAACTTCAAAAGAAACTGTCTTCTACTCAAGTGCTGGAAGAGGTAGAGCAGGCTGATTTGGAGGCCATGGCAGAAATCAGAATATGTAGCAAATTCAAGAAAATCAGTCCTATGCAGGAGAACGTGGCAACCTTAGAGGCAGGGGGAGCCAAAGAGGTTGTGGTGGATGGCAGAGAGGCCAAAATGCAAACAGTAATGTTGAATGCTACTACTATGGTAAAATGGGTCATATGGCTAAAGACTGCTATAAAAACCAGAATGACATCATGAATGGAAAATTGTAGCAAGGCAATTATGCATCCTCTAGTAGACAGGGTGATGACAGAAATGAGCATCTGTTTATGGTGCAACACATGACCAATTCTGTGACAAGTGTAGAAGGAAGAAATGATGTGTGGTATGTTGACTTAGGTGTGTCAAACCACATGACAGGTCATGCAGAATGGATGCAAGATGCAAAGAAAATGGAAAGACCAAGATTTGTGGAGACTGGTGATGATACTGCACATCCTATTGTGTAGATTGCTAAAGTTCCTTTGTCTATGAAGGATGGAAAGAAGAAATACTTGTCTGATGTATTTCATGGCCCAAATATCACCAAGAACCTGGTTTCTGTTGGTCAAATGGTTGAGTAGGGCTGCAGGTCAGATTTAATCCTCATAAATGCTTCATTGAGGATATGAAAAATAAAGGTCGCTTGATAGCAAAAGGGAAGAAGAAGGGCATGATGTTCACTTTGGATGCAGACATGCCTGAATTGAGTGCAGCAATGTTTGCACATGGTTCCGATGTAGTTGCAGATATTGATATTTGGCATTAACGCATTGGTATGTTAATGTACGACAACTTAAATTAATGCAGGCCCAAAATATTGTTGCAGGATTGCCTAAGTTCAAAGTTGCAGGAATGCATAAGGTATGTGAAGCTTGTCAATTTGGAAAACATGCAAGGAAACCATTTCCTAGACATGTTCAAGAGAGTAAGAGGCCATTGGAATTAATGCACTCTGATGTGTGGACTACTAAAGCTGCATCTATTGGAGGCTGTCATTATTTTGTCACTTTTATTGATGACTACAGCAGAATAGTTTGGGTGTATTTTATGAAAAAGAAAAGTGAAGTGTTTGGGCATTTCAAAGCTTTTAAAGCTATGGTTGAAGAAGAAATAGGCCTACAAATAAAATGCCTAAGGTCAGATGGAGGGGGAGAGTACCTCTCAAATGAGTTTGCAAGGTTCCTGCGGGAGCATGGCATAAAGCAACAATATTCATGCAGTCATACCCCACAGCAAACTGGACTTGCAGAAAGGAAAAACAGGCATATTGGAGAGGTATCTCATGCCATGCTTAACAAAAAAGACCTGCCAGATTATTATTGGGCTGAAGCAGTTGCTACAGCAGTCGCCATAATGAGCAGGACTCCCACTGTAGCAATACATGGCATGATGCCAGAGGAGAGGTACACTGGTAGGAAACCATATATTTCTCATTTGAAAGTTTTTGGTTGCATTGCCTATGTTCATGTGCCAGATGAGTTGAGATCCAAGTTGGATCCGAAAGCTAAGAAGTGCATCTTTATTGGTTATTCTCTACAGCCGAAAGGGTATAGATGCTATAACCCTTCTAGTCATAAGTTAACAGTGAGCAGAGATGTATTTTTTGATGAGATGTTCAGTTGATATAAACCAGTAAATGTGATTGATGATGTAGATGCACAAAATGGTAATGCTGCATAGAATTCACAACAGCAATCAAAAAATATTAAAGGACCTGTAGTGTCCTCTAGCAGTGGTTCACATACTTTGCCATGGATAGGCAGATTGAGATCAGGAGGATCTCCTCAAAGCAATGCAAATAGTGGTATGCAAGTATAACGAAAAGGAAAAGAGAAAGTAGATCAGCCCATGGTTGATGTGAATGCATGTCACTCTTATGTGGATGGTGAATCCAGTGTCTTAGAATAGAGTCTTGATGATGAGTTGGGTATTCCTTTTGTTGTTACACCTGGAGTAAGGAAGACAAGGGATGTTTTGAGAGCACCTGGTAGTGAGCCTATTTTGTGCAGGTCTACCAGAGTTAAGTATCCTATGGATAGGCTGAAATATGATGGATTTACAACCATTCACTATGCCTATATGGTCAAAGTGATACAAGAACTAGAACCCACTTCTTTTGAGCAAGCCATGGGAAAAGAAAAATGGGAGAGCCATGGATGAAGAAATGGATGCCTTGGAAGCAAATGCTACATGGGAATCGGCGCCTTTGCCTAAAGACAAGAATGCAATTGGTTGCAAGTGGGTTTATAAGGTGAAGCACAATGCAAATGGTTCTGTGAGCAGATACAAGGCAAAATTAGTTTTCAAGGGGTATGCACAGACATATGGCATTGATTATGAAGAAACATTCAGTCCGGTTGCAAGGATGGCAACTGTAAGAGCAGTGATTGCTAAGGCTGTATCAAAGGGATGGTCCATACATCAGATGGATGTAAAGAATGCCTTCTTGCATGGTGACTTGCAAGAAGATGTGTATATGGAGCAACCACCAGGTTATGTGCATGCTGTTCATCTTGAGTTTGTTTCAAGTTGAAGAGAGCCTTGCATGGCTTAAAGCAAGCACCCAGAGCATGGTCTGACAAGATAGGACAGTATCTTGTCACTATTGGCTTTCAGATCTCCAAGGCAGATTTCTCACTTTATGTGAGAAAAACAGAGAGAGGTATTATGCTGCTTGTCATTTGGTAATGCAGCTCTCCCAAATCCTTCATCTCAAACTTCTGCTTCAATAGCATTTTCACATGAAGGATATCTTCATCACTATGACCTGTGATAGTGATGAAGATATCCTTCATGTGAAAATGCTATTAAAGCAGAAGTTTGAGATGAAGGATTTGGGAGAGCTGCGTTACTTCTCGTGCATTGAGGTGATTAGATCCACAAGTGGGATATGGCTCTTGCAAAGGCAATATGGATTGGACATGCTGTCCAAATATGGGATGACAAGCTGTAAGCCTATTTCAGTTCCTTTGGAATAGAATGTGAAGTTGAGCGCAGATGCAGGTGAGCTTCTAGAAGACCCTACTATGTACAGACGCATAGTAGGAAGTTTGATTTATATGACTATTACCAGGCCAGATTTGAGATATGCTATTGGATTGGTAAGTCAATTTATGCATGCTCCAAGGAAACTGCATTTGGATACAGCTAGATGCATACTGAGGTATGTGAAGTCCACATTGTAGTATGGACTATTTTATGAGGCTGGGGTTCAGATACAGTTGCATGGATACACTGATGCTGATTGGGTTGGTAGTATTTTTGATAGACGATATACTAGTGGATATGTGCTCTCTTTTGGGAGTGCTGCAGTCACTTGGAGCAGCAAGAAATAGCCTACAGTTGCCTTGTCGAGCATAGAGGCTAAGTACAGGGGTGTAGCAATGGCTACATGTGAGGTAGCTTGGTTGCATAAGCTACTTTATGATATGCACCAGTCTACAGGTGGGCCAGTTGTCATTTATGATGACAACATGTGTAGTATACACTTCATAAATAACCCAGTCTATCATGCTAGAACAAAGCACATTGAGGTGCATTATCACTATGTGCAGGAGAAGGTTCTAGTAGGTTTTATTGATCTGGTTTTTGTCAGCACAGAGGATCAGGTAGCTGACATATTCACAAAGGCATTGGGTGCAGAGAATCTATGCAAGTTCAGAGACCTGCTTGGTGTGCAAAAATTGGGATTGAGCTCGAGGGGGAGTATTGAGATATCAAGCTCCACTTGTGATATGCCAGGGTGACCGTTGTGCATTGATGTCACCGACTTGTTAGTTGTAGATGCAGTTGGTACACCACCCATAAATAATAGCTGGATGACAGCTATCTTTATGTACTCTAGTTAGTGGCTCAATTAGTATGCCACCTAGGTTAGCTGAGTTTGGTTTGAGACCCACATATAGGGTTCACCTATTCTTGTCTTGGGCACCTTTGTGGACTACTATTTTGAAGTTGAATTCTTGAAGTAAGAGGAGCCATCTGGTTATTCTTCCTGTTGTACATGAACGGTTTACAAGATAAATCAATGCTTGATGGTCGATGTAGAAGACAAAATCATTTGCTAGTAGTTAGTGCCGAAATTTCTTTACACTATACACCATTGCTAGGGCTTCTCTTTCTGTGGTGGTATAGTTGATCTCTACATCATCGAGTTGTCAACTGGCAAAGTAGAATGGGTAGTCTTTCTTATGGTCACCAGGTTGACAAAGCACACTCCCAATGGCATACTTGGATCCATCACTATGAACATGAAAATCAATATCCCAATTGGGAGATATAAGGATGGGTGTTGTGATTAGGTGCCACTTTAAAAGCTCAAAGGCTTGGTCGCACTCTTCGGTCCATAAGAATTCCACTAATAATTTGTAAAGTAGTCTAGCTATCATGGCATACCATAATATAATTCTTCTATAATAGCCGGCATGTCCCATAAAGACCCGTACACCTTTGGAATTTGTAGGAGGAGGCAATTCCATGATGATTTTGATTTTGTCCATGTCAGTTGCAATCCCATGCTGAGAGATGATGTGTCCCAAAACAACTCTGTGGGTGACCATGAACTGGCATTTTGTTGGATTTAGGGAGATTCCATATTCCGTGCATTTGATTAGTACTGCTTTAAGACATTTGAAGTGGTCTTGTTTGTTTGAATGGATGCCGAAAGCATCCAAGAACACTTGTAAAAAACTATTTAGAAATGACTTGAAAGCTATGAACATGACTCGCTGGAATGTGGTCGGGGCATTACAAAGGCTGATGGGCATGAATCTATATGCAAAAATACCCCATTTTGTAGCAAATAATGTTTTTGATTGGTATTTAGGAGCGATTTGCACTTGGTTATAGCCACTAAAGCCATCCAAGAAGCTATATATTTCTGAACCTGCCACCTTTTCCAACATTGTTTCCATTAAGGGTAGGGGATAGTGATCCCTAATTGTGGTGGCATTCACATTTTTTAAGTTTATGCATATTTTGAGCTTCTTGTTGCGTTTAGGCAATATGACAATGGGTGAAACCCAATCAGTGTGCTCTATCTCGTAGATGAATCCAGCATCTAGGAGTTTTTCCAACTTGTCATAAGCCATGGTGCCATATTTAGGATTTGTCTGATAAGGTCCACACACCTTAGGGTGAGCACCTTCCCTTATAGGTATCGTGTGTACTGCCACGTTTGATGAAATCCCTTTCATCTCTTTATATGACCATGCTAGGCAGTCACGGTATTCCATTAGGAGTGCTTTGAGTTTGGTTTCAGTGGGAGAGAAGTAAGGTGTCAGATAGAGGCACACATTTTGTAATCCAAGAACTCTCGTTTGGCTTCATGGTAATCCCCATAGAAAAAGCACACCCTACTACCCCCAAGGAAATGGACAGGCTGAATCCACCAACAAAATAATATGCATTATCCTCACCAAGGTAGTAGAACTACAATGCTCTGATTAATTGAGGAGTTGGACATACCCTTCTCACCAGTATGGGAGCCGTCACCATCTCCTACTATCACATTGATAAGTGCAGATGCCTTAGAAGAATTACCTATTCTAGAGGTCGGGATTACGGAATTGCCCCATGAGATGCTACAGCTCGGTGCACAACTGCAACCAATGTATCCCCAACAACAGCAGTAGCCAGAGCTCGACCGCACCAGAACTTGAGGAAAGATCGGCACTAGAGCCTGGGGCTACACTAGAACCGCCCATCGACGCCATGCCAATCGATGAGCCACAAGGGGAGCTAGTGCCAGACCAACAGTATGACTATTGTACACAAGGGACTGAAATACCATTGGAACAACCTCCCCCAAGTACTACAGAATCATCGAGCTAGCTACATGGGCACCACTTGTATCGGTAGTATCGCCAGACCTCATCATTGTCCATCATTCTCCAACATCAAGCTAGCCAAATGATCCAAATGTCAGAACTATTCACTAGCTTGGCCAAGGAAGAATATGCAAGAGAATTGGAAAGACAGACTGCAATAGAAATTGAAGACCGATTCTAGGCAATCGCCATAGAGGTCAAGGCACTTCAGGCGTAGATAGATGAGCAGGAGGTAGAAGAAGTGCACATGAACCAAGCTCTCCAAGCTCAAGAGAAGGTAGTGAGGGATGTGACCTCCAACCTCCACCAAAGTTAAACACAATTGACAGCAGTAGAACAAGCAACGGCAATCCTACAAACCTACTATAACTCCTTGACATCTGCACATGCTCAACAGACGGAGGTAGTGGCACAAGCTCGACTCACTCTAATTTACAAAGAAGAAGAGCTCCGGGATTGCAAAGACAAGCTTGAAGAAATGAAACAATCTTTGGCAGTGCGTGCCTTCAGTATTGACGAGCTTACAAGGGAATGCAGAATCCTGAAGGACCAACTTGCTACTGCTCAAGAGGCCAGCACTTCACAAGCACAGGTCTTGGACCAATGGTCCAATACCACTGAAGACATTCCTCAATAGGCAAAGGTCACCTTGCAAATGAGAAAGCTTAAGGAGGCATATACAACCATCTACCATCAATACAAAGACAAAATGAATGAGATGCACTCCCAAAAGATAATCATATCCAAGCTTGAACTCCAATTGCTAGTGCACAACAATGAGGCATTGGAAGACAACACCAATGAAGCCCCACAACAATGCATAACGGTGGTGTACCAAGAGCTTGTTGCTACTCTACAAGTGGAAGATCACCTCAACGCACGCGTGCTTATCCAATGGAAGCAACTCCAAATTAGGATCATATCTGCTCATCCAACAATCAAATGGAAACATTCCATCGGGACCAAAACCCTGCGCATAATTTGCCAAGACTTGTCCAAAGATGAGAAAAATATCTTTTGCCTGTCTACACATGCCGACTTTATAGCACTCAGGACGGATGCTTTCATTGCATATGTATGCCTCATGGGTAGTCCTCCCCTCAGGGTTATTATAGGTTTGTTGCCATTGCTACAAAGGCCGTCCCTATTATTTGTAAGGCATGACATAACCAACATCCCACCCATGCAGCTGATCATCCCATCGCACCAGCACAAAGAAGTATTGAAAGATGACATGGCCTATCTCACATCCAACTTCCCATATCTAACCACTCTTTCTGCCAACATCATACCCACACTTACCCTTGCTGCTACCACCCTCTTAACCTTCCCCAAGCTCCATCCTAATATCTATTCCCTCCATCATCTCTTTGCTCATGCCTCTCACCATTTTCAACTAACCCAATAGTCACCAACTTACGAGCCCCTCACACCTAACTTCTTCCCCTCCCTTGCTAATCCTACCCTTGAAGATTACCAAGCTGCTCAAACCATTTTCCCAGTTCTCCCCCCCCTCCCCTCTGCTCCCCCTTCTGCAACTAACACTCTGCCATATTTCTCCCCCATGTCCCCAAATTCTCTCCCTGCCCTGTCATCACCTCCGACACTACTTGTCCTTCCATCAGCAGAAAATGCCATAGTATTTGATTTTGAATATCAGGATCCGGATAATCCAATCCATACGCCCATGCCAAGTTCCAATGATGGGTATGATTTTGATGAGATACCATTTCCCAGTAACCCCATCAAGGAATTTTGGAGCAAATATCCTGATATGAAAACTTGAGGTGGATGGAACGTGGACAACTTTCCTACCAATCTTCGTCAGCATCAAATTAGTGAAAATTGGATTAGCAAGTTGGATCCACAACCTGATTGGCACTACCCCAAGCTCTTTGATGTAATCTTCTTGAAGGAGTACCTACAGACACCTCCATGTCTCAGGACCCATCCCAAGTTCTATGTAGTTCCATGGCGTAAAAAATGGGAAGCCAACATACACACTTTGGATGAACATCAAACAATGATCAAACCATACTCTAGTGTAGAATGGAATATCCAAGGCACAATGGTCCGAGCACTTTAGCAGCATGATCAAATAATGCACAGCAACATTGATTGCTTCCGTCGCCTAAGTGCTATATTCTGTAAAACATTGGAATTCATTCTGGAGGTCCCATGTTACCTTGATTCCCATTTGCCTCCACTCAGTTTCAATCCCAATGAACGGGTCGCGATGCTCAGATTACAAGCCGGCACGACAACATTGATCGCTTCCGTCACCTAAGTGCTATATTCTGTAAAACATTGGAATTCATTCTGGAGGTCCCATGTTACCTCGATTCCCATTTGCCTCCACTCAGTTTCAATCCCAATGAACGGGTCGTGATGCTCAGATTACAAGCCGACTCTATCAAAGAGTGATCTTCTTAGAAGCACGCCACATATCTTTGTTCGAGCAAAGGCTACCTGGAAACTAAGCAAAAATTGTATGGTGCCAAGGCTTTACAGCAGGATCGATTAGCACAACACAAGTTCCATAGCCACTGGATTAAAGGCATGACAACCCAGGTACGTGCTCGCAATAAGCCATAACCCAAGGACAGGTAATAAAATGGATTCGGGAGTATGTTGTCTCTGTGCCAACATGGACTTAGGTAGAACAAAATATGTGTGTAGAGTAGCGGCAAAGCTCCGCTTGTACTTGCATAAGGCTAGAAATAATCCCTCTTAGAAGTCCAACTTGCATGTTCTACATGCAAGTTCTATATACGATTCCTACATGCAACTCCTACGTGCAAGTTCTACATACGAGTTCTACATGCAACTCCTACATGCAACTTCTACATGCAAGTTCTACATGCAACTCCTACATGTAACTCCTACATGCGAGTTCTACATGCAATTCCTACATGCAAGTTCTACATGCGAGTTCTACATGCAACTCCTACATGCGAGTTCTACATGCAACTCCTACATGCAACTCGTACATGCGAGTTCTACATGCAACTCCTACATGTGAGTTCTACATGCAACTCCTACATGCAACTTCTATATGCAAGTTCTACATGTAGAGAGAGAATGTGTTACAATTCCTACATGTAGAGAGAGAAGCTCTCCAACTTATAAAAATACCCCATAATGGAATGAAGCTCACACTCTTTGGGGCATTGTGTTCAGTTCTACTTTGGTATTCCAAGCAATTGTCTCAAGTGTCCATGCTTCCTTACACTCCACATCCAAAAGCATGTCCCAACCTTGCAACTCCTCCTCCCTCCTCCTCCTCCCTCTTCCTCCTCCTCTATCTTCCTCCTCCTCCTTCCTCCTCTCTCTCTCCTCCTCCTCCTCTCTCCTCTCTCTTCTTTCCCCCATGCTCTTACACCTTCTTTCTCTCCCACTCCTATGCTCCCCCTAAACCCTTAGTTCCTCAACCCTTAATCTCCATGATTTACAAGGGAGACAAGTTCTCCACCATGTACTCTACTCTAAACCTTGGAACCTATTCTAAACTCTGAAACCTCTCTCTAAACCTTGGAACCTCCTTCTAAACCTTGGAACTCCTTCTAGCCCTGGCACTCCTTCTAAACCTTGGAACCTCCTTCTAACCGTGGAACCTCCTTCTAACCCTTAAATTCCTCCTAAACCCTACAACCCCCAATGAAGGCGTTCACTACCTTAACGTGTATCATTACCTCAACCATGATGATACACGTTCCCTTTACACATGCATGCACTATATTTGCTTATCACACTTAAGCCTACGTCTCTCACCAGAATACGATTGGAGGTCCTAAGCTACACATATACTACAAATGACAACCCCGATATATCTGTAGGTGACAAAAAGCATCGGAACCTTGCATACTGAGAATACCCAGCTCTTCCTATGAAAGCCGTCGGAAAGAGCCAACAATCATCTTCAAGGCAAATGGTAATCACACAAGAACCTATCTTCAAAAAAGAGACAGTAACACAAGAACTTGCCATGAAAAGAAGGGGATCTACTTTGGGAGCTACACAAGAATCTTCCTTAGTACGAAACTCTGTATCAAGCTTCATGACATCTATACTTGTCACTCCAACCATGCTAGACACAATGGAAGTCACACAAGGACTTTCCAATGAGAATGGTGAATTATTTTCACTAGCGACTTTCTCAAAAGCAACTTGGGCTCAACAAAAATAGAACATCTTTGAGACATTATGGTCCTACTCACATTTGCTCCAGAGGACATACATCACTTTATTACGGTGAGATAATGGAAGTTGAACATGATGGAGAATGTAATTGATAGGAGTACCAAAAAGATGGGAATAGGAAGGACTACTACAAGCTCAAAGATCTTACGATGGCAATGTGGATCCCTAAGCATCATCAACATGGTAGCCTACCTTCTCGTGCTTGTATCATGGCTAGCTTGACCCCTCTAGAGTCATAAAAATAAGGGGAGAGATTTGAAAGTTTTGAGTCTACAACACCAACAATGAAGTGCTCACCAACAGTAGGTACATAAGAACATGCTCCTAAAAAGGGAGTAGTAACACAAGGACCTACTACAAGCTCAACAAAGGACAAGACAATGCTAGTTCAAGGACTTCATCAGTTTTCCCATGAAGAAATACAAACCCACTCCTTCAGTACGACATACAATCAACTCCATTGCAGTAGAACCTCCTCATAAAAATGGAGTAGACCCACAAGAACCTACTGTGACAAAAGAGACTGGAGCCCTTAACAACATGTTGCTACCATGGAAGAAGCTTGTCACCAACAAAGGTTTGGGTCTAGTCAAAGACACATCAACCCCTGGTATCCCAAGGCACTCCTCCACATACAAAACAACAAGTGACCCTACACCAACATTTCTACAAGATGTGTTTAATTGTAGGATGACTCGGATGACAAGAAAAGGGGTCTGGATGAGATTCTTATGATCCTCAAAGATTTGTTTTCACTTTTATTTACTAACCCCACCCTTCATTATCGAACTCTATCTCTCCCTCCTCTTTTAATTTGTCCTTATGATTCTTTTTTTTAATGCCTAACCGTAGTACCCACTTAACCATTTGAGCCTTCCAATGCCATATCAGTTTTAGTTTAGAGGACTTTCCTAGAAACCAAAATGCAATATTTACCTCTTTAGCCATAGTCCTCATTTTAGGAGTTTCAATGGTGTATTGCTAGACTTCTCTCAATTTGATGACTCAGACAAAGACCCCAATGAAATATAATCCATAAAATGAATTTTGAAGAACTTCAAAGCAAAGAAGCAAGGAAAAATGTCATGCAAAACTTTAGACTTACAAGCATGGTAGGTCAAAAGACATAGTTTGATGAGAATCCAATCAAGTTCCACTCAAATAAAATATGGGACTTAAGGAGGAGAACGAGAATTCACTCTACTTACTCTGATAACCCTAACACCACTAGGACCTTACATCAATCCCTACTAACACCTTCTCCCTTTTACTATTTTACACCTTACATTTTTCTCTTTCTTCCTCTTTCTTTGAAAGGTCACACGTACTCATCTATAATCCATCCACCCAATGTCTAACCATTGTAATCAATCAAGCCATGCCATGCCAATTACAATGGAATCCAATGCTACCAGATGCGATATCCATCTTTCCAGCAACAATAATTATACCATAGAGGATCCAGTGAAGACCTATGAAGCACTGCAAATGGCAAAAATTCACTATCACGAGTACTCACCGGGAACATGACCTTCATCGCCGACAATGAACCAACAACCATGATCTTCACACGATCTAGGGGATTGGATCAAGAACAGGAACGGGGGCATGTTAACCAATTGGTTAACAATATGCCACCGCTAGTTAGTGATGTCATTTGATGGATAGTGGCAAGTCCATAGAGCTAGAATTGTGCCTGGGATCCAAATAGGCCCAACATAGTTGTAAAAGAATGAGAAAAGAGAGTGGTATAAAGGGAATAGGGTTGGCCCTCCCTTCAAAAGGTGACATGTATAAAAGGCCAAGTGGTTGACTTTGGTCTTCATTTTTGGATGCACAAGTTTGGAATACAAGCTCCCTCTTCTCTTCCAAGAGTGTTTTTGGCCGGTGTTCTCTTGTTCCCTTTGTAGTGCCTTTGTGTTTGCCATCCATCCCCTCTTCTCGTGCCCTTCTCCCTCTCTTCTCCCATCTCCCCTTTTCCTCTTTCTCTCTTGGAAACACATTGCAACAATCCGGTGACACTTGCGGATGGCTCGTGCTATGCATTGCTGCTCTCACAAGGAGTAGGTTGGAGTGGAGGCTCCATCGGCATTCTTTCAAGATCCCCACGACATGTGAGTCACCGTTGAGACTACACAAAGGGATATCTTCAAAACTTTTAGAAATAGGGACTACTCAAGAGTCTTACTAGTAGACTACATGTGGCAAAGTTAAAGGGGGAGGGGCCTTCCCCCTTATAAATATTAGAGAGACTTCCTCATTAATCGCTCTCCTTTTCACCCCTCCCCTTGTGTTTTAAACCTCCCATTCTCCCTTACGATTAATGAATATATTTTGGAATTCTTTTCAATCCTCCCCCTCATATGAATCTTCCACCTAATAACATTATATGTCCCTCTCCTCTCTACTCACACACATTTTCCCTCGTATTAGTGAGACTCTCTTTCTCTCTCATGAGCGATGGATTATCACCCCTTGCGTATGTACGAAAATACAAACTTTGAGTGTAACATAGACAATGAGAGAGAGAGAGAGAGAGAGAGAGAGAGAGAGAGTATGGAGAATAGAATTCTATTACAAAAAAATGGTGTAATAGATAGCAGTCACTTACTAGTCGTGGGCTATGTTGAAGAAGCTTCAATGGCATGATAGAAACACTAAAGGACAGAGACTATGGATACGAGGGTGACAAAAAATGGATTTCAATGGGTTATTCAAGCTATCAATATATAGCCCATGTTAAGAGGTGGATTGGTGCTTAGTTGGTGTCCAACCTTAGGTCGATGGTAGACTAATCACCCCGCCCTATTAGGAAACGCATACCACAACTTCTTGCCTCCGAACTCCTGCCAAGGGGGCTACTGGTCCCCTTTGGCCCCAGTGCGCCAGACCCAAGCTAACATTTCGTACCTCTGACCATTGATGCCTTTCTCCTCTTTAAGGGGGGCTTACCAAGTAGATGTAACCTGTACTCGCATAGTTACATCAGAGTGGAGCATTGACTTCTAGGGCTTCAATTTCCAATGACATAGGGAAAGGTCTAGAAATGGATTTACACGTTGAGCTCAAGTTTACCCTCTTGATCGGAAGGAAGGATTCTTGTGTCTCTGCCTCTGCTAAGAAGTCTCTTAATGGAAACCCGAACAGAAGGGGATTTGAGGGGTTGCCCGTCCGGCGAAGAAGAAGAAGCTTGTTCGAGCGGAGATTGACGCTCGCTTGCAGAGCTCAGAACACTATCTCCTCTTCTTGGAACGTCTATTGAAATTTGAGGTACTCTTCCAGAAGGCGCTTCATCCCTCTTCAGGCTTGGCGAGCTGAATCGCGAGCTCACTCGACTGTGATCGCCCCAGAACAGAATGTTCGTGGGGTATGGAGGAAGACCACCTTCGCCGCCCTCCGTCCGTCTCAAACTTGAGGGTCCTGATAGTGCTTCTCCTGCCTCCATTCCTATCGCCGATCGCTCCATTGAATCAGACGCTGCCCAATTTTGAGGAACCGAAGCTTGGCCAGACGCATTCTGTTCCCCATCTGCATCTGTAGACGATTCGGATGCTACCGTCGTCCGACAAAGAGGACAAGTTGAATGCGCTTGAAACCACGCGTCAATGCAGTCTGTGTGGAAACTGTGATTGCACTTCGGCAGCAATCGCCCCATTTGATCCTCCTGAAATTCAGACAGACATACGGCACACTCCGGAGCCGCTTCCTTTGCCTCAGGTGCCTTGTACACAAATGTGGGCAGTGAGTCAATGACAGCCCTGTCAAGCCCTCTGCTACCACCTACGAGGAAAACGTCCTGTCCTGCACGAAGACGGCTCCTCCATGAAAGGTTACTGCTGCCAAGTGCCATCGAGGAGTTCGTTAAGAGGCATCTCGCACAGACATGAAGCATAAGGATGAAGAGCGCGACAAGAAACACGGCGATAATGCCAAGTGCCACGATGTTGTTGTTCAAGGTAGGCTGTTGATCGTTGCTGTAGGGAGGTTCGCTGTAAATATCAGACATCGTCACAAAGCCCGAGTCGCTTGTTTGCTTCTGAAAACGTTACGTAACAGTTGGATGCACGCGCAACCACTCTCTCTCTCTCTCTCTCTCTCTCTCTCTCTCTCTCTCAGTGCAAGACTCTAGGCAGAAGAGCAATTGTTTGTGGATTGGTAAAGGCCGTCCCAGCTATAAGAAGAAGCGTGGCTGCTTGTGCAGAAGAAAAGACCGGAGATGTGCTCTCTCTCAGAGTCTCTCTTTCTCTCTCTTTCTCTCTCTCTCTCTCTCTCGCTCACGCTCTCACGCACGCAAATACACATACACATATACACACTTCTAACGTGGGAGAATAGACTCTTGTAGGGCCACGAAGAAGCGACTGCGCTACAAGATTGTACACATTACCAGAGAATTAAGGAACGAGAGGGAGTGACCAGAACCTTATAGAAGCGTGTATGTGTGCCTGAGTCTCTCGAGAATGCAGACTCGAAAGTAGAGCGAGAACGTAAGCGGAAGGTTCCAGCCGACGAAGAAGAATAAGAAAAGGATGATGATCCTTGTGGTGACGGAAGAAGAAAAGCAGAACAAGTAAGACCTTATAGAAGCTTAAAGAAGCTTTGACTACATCGAGATCCTAAAGAAGCTTTGAAAGCCAAGGAAACCAATCCAAATTGTCAACTACCTTCCTTAGTCTTGAGGGTGTTCCCATCTTCCTAGGTTGTAAGGGATCCTCCTACTTGATAGGTTCTACGGCCCATGTTTCATTTTGTCTGAAAGTCAAACTGCCCCTTCCTTCACTCCTTCTTTAATGCCCATGTCCCAACCTAGAAAGATCATCAACTCTTTGTGAAGGGATTGAACTCCCACCGGTTCCTCCGGCACATGCAATTACTCCTTTGCTTTTCCTAGGATGGAAACAATGGAGTCTAGTTCTATCGGGGCACCCAAATGAGCTTCAATTTCCAATATGTGCAGCTCATTTAGGTTCATTTGGGGTGGCTTCAGAAGTTTCTCCATGGGGACCTCGAAGCAAGCATATCCAAATGCACAAGCATCCCTAGTGCATGGGGACCTACTAGTAGCCTTATGTTGCTTTGATTTCTTCTCCTTAGCAAGGGCTCTCGTGATATATAGCATCGCGTCCAACGTGTCTATACCCAAAAGTCTAGTGAGAGTCTCCATTCAGCATGACTTTGCACAATGTTTGAAGTTTAATACTATTATCCCTATACCCACCCATTGTAAATTTTACAGTTGCAATAAACTTATCAAAACAAGCAATTTCCCTTCTAGTGCTTGACCAAAAAGTGCAATAGGAGGCAAGTAGGAGGCTAAGCACTGAGACTCAGGTAGATTAGATAATAGTTTCCTTTCATAAATTAGGGTGACCTAGATATTCAAGTATACACACCTTTTGGAAAGTCTCGTGTACGGGGCAATACTCTAAGCTCACAATGAATATAAGATGTTGGGGCCCCACAATGTGTTACCACCACATAGACCACACTGACATGGATTAGAAAATTATTGACTTTTGAATTGGTGATCAGTGCTTTAATAAGCTCCATGCATGGTGATCAAACACTGATGGTGAGGACACTTAATGAGTTGGGAAAAATGTCTCAAGGTATTCATGTAAAGGCATTGCATGAAGAGAAATGCCACACGATATCCTAAAATAACATCCCACATGATGCTAGAGACCTTACTAGGATTTTGCTAGGATTATACATATATTTATCATTTTCTCTATAAAAGATATCCTTATTATTGGCAATTGTTTAAAATAATCTACAAATTGATTTAATTTTTTCTGTCATTGACAATGGAGAATAAGTTTTTCCATTTCCACATGAAAGTGAGTATGATATATTTTTTAATGTCACCTTCTTTTGTTCATAAATTTGACAGAACAAAAAAAGAGGCACTCACTCACTCTAATCAATTAGAACAATCATTTGTATACAGCATGACAAGCAGGTAGATATGATGCACACTCAATCTAAAAACATTGCATGATGAATTCATTGCATGGGAGCATGAACACGCATTTCATTAATTTTGGGCTATTTTGATATGTTTGGACTTTGCTAAAAAATCTTTCCAAAATGAAATCTTTCATTTTTGAAATGATCCCTTCCAAATCAAAAGTTTATTTTGTAGCACTATCCTTTTCACATAAAAAGTTTATTTACTCACACAATCATTTTGCAATAATAATGAAAAAAATAGGAAAAATAATTCGCATCTTACTCTAGTATAAATTTTTATTTTTAAGAATCTTCCTTGAAAAGTCAAAATTTTCTTAACTTATTAACAATTTAAATTAATTTAAATAATTTAAATACCTAAAAATTATATATATATATATATATATATGTATGTATGTATGGTCCATGCATGACATTGATTTATCATAAGAGTCCTCTAAAATCTCCAAGATATCATAATGATATTAAAAAACACCTTTTGAGACTTTCAAAACTCTAAAATCTGGTAGATATGGCATCACAGGATGCTACACATGCACACATGGCACAAACGTGCCCTTGTTCATTAATGGAAGGCCATTGGTACATATGGCAGGACTGATGCATTGCACTTGCCCACATAGCACGAACACACCCACGGAGCATTTAAATCATCCATGTTGGTGTGGGATTCATGCTCAATTCATGGTATGGTAGTTGACGGAGGGGAGGGAGGGGAGAGAGAGGGAAAGGAAGGGGGAAGAGAAAGGGAGGGGGAAGGGGAAGGGGAAGGGAAGGGAAGGGAAGGGGAAGGGAAGGAACGGGAAAGTGAACAGGAGGGGGAGAGAGAGGGAGATAGAAAGAGAGGGAAG
Source organism: Dipteris shenzhenensis (assembly GCF_047967505.1). Taxonomy (NCBI): domain Eukaryota; kingdom Viridiplantae; phylum Streptophyta; class Polypodiopsida; order Gleicheniales; family Dipteridaceae; genus Dipteris; species Dipteris shenzhenensis. The sequence goes on along the minus strand of NC_141605.1, from coordinate 26,843,933 downwards.
GAGTGGGGAGGGGGAAGGGGAAACCACGATACCTCCCAATGCGATTTCCGAGGTCCCTTTCCCAACCCATGTATCAAATGAGGCCCCCATCAGCCTTGACAGCTCCGCCTATGCACAAGGTGGCCCTTTGGCTAGTTCAAGCCAGTACCAACAGGCTCCATTACCGCACCCATACAAGGCCCTCAACCTCCACTACCTTGTATAGCTCTGATGAATCAAGTATTGGTAGAGGAAGTGCCCAATGACTGGGAGGAGATGAATTCGAATCACGGACCCCTCGACTACTACCCCTACAAGGAAGGAAGTGGCACCCGAAGTCACTATTTCCTGCAAGAGGATCAGCCAGTCCCCATGTTATAGACTGCTCCCGTGAACTCAAGGGCTAGAGACCTAAACTTGGTCACCCGAAGGCCCCCTATCCAATGCTATACCTACCAGGGCCCACACAGGTCAAGTGAGTGCCCCTACAGAGGTACTTCGAACCCTTTGGCGTCATGCTTCAAGTGTCAGGGACCACATTTCTTGAAGGATTGCCCTTATAGGGATCTTACCCTCGTTGCTCCTCCCATGACTAGCCCTACACCCTTGTGTGTGGGGTGCGAAATCTAGCATTTGTTCAAGGACTGTCGGTTGAGAAGACTGACAACCCCATCCTAGGCAGACCCTTCTTATGAATGGCTGGGCTTGTACATGACTGATGTACTGATAACATCTATTTGCGGCATGATAACAAATCATGTGAGTGGACTTGTGCATTACAAGGCCCACCCATTGTCAGGACACCTTTTCGCCACAGAATCTGACACAACCGTCCTGACCACATCCCTGAAGTTGTTCCAACATGGTGAGAGGGAAGAGGATGAAAAAGAGTCTGATGAATTCTAGTATGCACCTCTTCCCGAGCCGGAATTCTCTCAGAACTGGATGCATATCTTAGCCAACATTAACATTTCAGAAAGAATAGGGTTCCAGATCACAACCCCTGAGCTTGAGGGAATGACCTCGATGGTTCCCCTTAGAATGTTTAACATGCTCAGACCTCGTGAGGTGAGCAAAGGGATAATAAGGGTCAAATCAGACCTCCATTGGCTAGCATATGTGGGCACCACGACTGCTCACCATGAGTTCTCTTCCAATTGGGGAGCCAAGGTGAGCAAGATAACCTCCCCAGTTGGCTCTATAAGTGCAATGAAAGATCCCCCTTAAGTCCAAAACTCTCTTGATCCAAAAGCTCGGCTAAAAGGACCACTTCTGCAAAAATAGAGGAGGAGGTTGAAGAGAAGGAAGACCTATGACAGGTACCATCCCACTACAAGGCCTACATGATCGAGGAGTGGCAAGATCTTATACCAACAAGCCAAGAGATCTCAGGAAGATGGGTGCTCCCAAGAGTATGACAGTCCAGCCCCAATCAAGGAGGTAAACCTGGCTCCGGAAGGATAGGACCCCCAACCTGTATTCGTCGGCTGATGATCTCACCCCCAACTAGGAGAACACTCTGATAGCTCTCCTACGAGAATACAAGGACTGCATGGCCTAGAAATACACGGATATGAAAGGGGTTCCCATTGAAGTAGTGTAGCACACGATTCCCATGTTGGACGATACATCAATGCCCCAACCCTATGAATTCCAAGTACGTGCTCATAGTGAGGGAGGAAACCTAGAAACTCATAGATGCGGGATTCATATGTGAGATCGAGCATAGGGACTGGGTGTCACCCATCATGATAGTCCTGAAGAAGAACGAAAAAATTCGAGTATGCATGGACTTGAAAAAAATTAACGCCGCCACCAGGCGTGACCACTATCCCTTGCCATTCACGAAACATGTCGTGGAAAGGGTATCCAGAAAGGAAGCCTATAGCTTCCTAAATGGATTCTCTGGATACAACCAAGTGTCCATCGCCCCGCAAGATCAACATAAAATAGCCTTCGCAATCGAGTGGGGTGTGTATGTGGCTAGAGTAATGATATTCGGGTTGACCAATGCGCCTACTACCTTCCAAATGGATGATGATCACAGTCTTCAAGGAGTACATGAGAGACTTTGTGGAAGTCTTCTTGGATGACATGCATGAGCTCGACATGGGATGATCACTTGAAATACATAAGACTCATCTTGGAAAAGTGCCGATTATATCACATATCCCTGAACCCTCTCAAGTGCCAATTCTGGGTCAAACATGGTGTAATTATTGACCACATAGTGTCTTGGAATGGAATCTTGACAGACCACAACAAAATCAAACTCATCTTGGAATTACCACCCCCCACCAACACTAAGAGAGTACACTGGGCCACACGGGCTACTACAGAAGGTTCATCTTGTTCTACGCGAGCATAGCCCACCCATTATACAAGCTGCTAGTATCCTTTGAGTGGACTGAGGAATGCCAAAAATCCTTCAAAACCCTCAAACTAGCCCTAGCCACCGCATCGGTGTTGAGAGCACGACTGGGATCTAATATTCCACGTCCATATCGATGCATCCAACTTTGCTATCGGTGTGTGCTAGCCCAACCAGGGGAGCATAACCTGGAATACCCAGTGTACTTTGCGAGTCATCAATTGAATGAGGGCGATGTCAACTACACAACAACCGAGAGGGAAGGTCTGGCCATGGTCTATGAAATCAAGAAGTTCAGGAATTACTTGTTGGCCAACAAGTTCGTCTTCTTTGTGGACCACCAAGCATTGTTATACTTGGTCAACAAGCTGCATGATGGGATGCATCACCAGGTGGATGCTAATCCTCTTGGAGTTTGACTTCACACAGTTGCTGTACATAAGGGGAAGACCCATGTCCTAGCTGACCACCTATCGAGAATCCCAAATGGTGAAGCCTCGATGGGAGTCGAAGATGACCTCCCTGATGCTTCCCTCCTCCTCATCAACATCATACCTGAATGGGCCGCTGAGATCGCTACCTAGCCAAAGGCCTACCCCAAGCTCTCAAGAAAGATAGAGCCCACAAACTCATTAAGGACACAACATCGTATCAGCTAATTGCAGGCCAACTATACCGCATGGGCAAGGATGGCGTCATGCAAAGATGTGCGTGGTGCAAGCACAAATACATCGAGGTGCTCGAGGAATCCCACTCTGGAATTGCAGGAGGGCATTTTACCACTGATGTTACATCATGTAAGGTGCTCCAAGCTGGCCTTTGGTGGCCGACTCTCTTCGTAGGCGTAGCCGAATTCATCAAGCGGTGCGACCCCTACCAGCATGTGCAAATTCCACATAAGGTGGACATGATTCCCTTAACCGGAATCTTAACCGATTAGGCCTTTGAGAAATGGGGCATCCATTTTATTGGACCCATAAGTCCAGCAGCTAAAGGAACTGGGGCCAGATACATCATCTTGGCCACAGATTACTTCACCAAGTGGGTAGGAGAGCCACCGTGAAGGCAGATGCAAGATCCACCGCCAAATTCTTATATGAACAAGTTATCATCAGGTTTGGATGTCCCTTAGAGTTAGTCAATGATGATCGAGAAACTCATTTCCTCAAGGAAACGATATCAATCCTGACTAGTGAATTCATGATCATACATAGGAAGTCAACGCCATACTATCCTAGAGCGAATGGCTTGGGCTGAGAGCTCCAATAAAACTTGCTGTAAGATCATAACTTGCACAGTAGAGGCCAGTCATACCGATTGGGAGCATAATCTCACCTGCAGCCTTATGAGCCTACAGAACATCCTACAAGGTGGCCACGCACTGCACCCTCTTCAGCCTAGCCTTCGGGCTGGAGGTGGTCATGGAGTATGTAGTACATGGCCTCCGCCTTACTGTCAAAGAAATGCTCACGGAGAATGCCTTGGTAGAACAGTTAGTTGACCTTGAAAAGTTGGAGGAGACAAGGTTGCATGCAGCCTCAGCCTCTGGGTGGAGAAGGCCCGATGCAAAAAAAGGTTCCACTGCAACCTCAAGAACAAAGACCTTGTAGAGGGTGATTTGGCACTCCTCTACAGCATCCGCAATACCAAGTGCAAGATCAAGTACCGAGGTATGGGTCCCTACCACGTGGTAGAAATCACTCCACAAGGGGCATGCCGAGTAGCCACCCTTGATGGAATAGAAATGGATGGCTACCTTATTAAAGAGATACTATGGACCACTCACATTGCATACCCTTCAAGCCATCCATAGAGAAAAAGAACTCAAGGCCGAGGTAGCCAGGATGAAACGCCAGGCCATCGAAGAAGCCAGAGCACGTAATGCTAAGCTTAGACAGTGTAAGCAAATAGCACTACCTAAGGCAACACTTGAGCAGCCAGGGAGCAGCCAGGAGTAGTGGATGAACTAATGATAGAACCAACTAGGTTGCATGCTCAATTGTAGGGACCGGGCATGCGTGTAAGAGCACTCATGGATCTGGGAGCGAGCCACAACTTCATCTCTCGTGAGGTATGGGAAAAGCTACAGGTACCCCTAAACTTCATCATCGCTTCAGTAAGGGCTATCAATGGCCAACTCATAAGAAGTTTGGGTTTTGTGAACTTAAGTGTAATAGTTGTTCACCAAGCAGTAGAAATACGCTTTTATGTTCTCCCCACAGAAGCAACTGATGAACATATCATATTGGGAAGGACCTAGTGTTACACAGTAAACTGTCAAATTGACTGGTGAGCCAGGATAGCTTCCCTCACAAATGGTGGTAGAACTGCAGTAATCCCGCTGTGTGAACCAAAGTCCTGCCCCTTCGGCTACACCCTCACTGACCCAAGATAAAGAAGTTCTATGGACTGAAGCTCCATCCACCTCCAACCCTCCAAACACCAACCCCCCAAAAAGAGTCTGACCCTAAAAGGAGCAGAGGACCAACCACGGTGGCAACCCGGTGCAATTGATCATTATGCTACCATTGCCATCCCCCACTCAGGAGAGCCATGAACCAGCCAGTACAAGAGGCTATTCTCTATGCTCAATGCTACTACAACCAAAACCGACAACAAGAAAGAATCCAAGTAGCACAGAAGTCCCTTATCACTTCAGAGACATCTCTGTTGAAGGCATCCATGCAAAGAAGAAGGACACGATGCCATCCTGTGCTTTAGACTCCAGGCTCCAATCCACCTCCTCAACCGTAGCATCCCCCCCACACGCTGGGTCCCCACCAAGCTCTTGGAAGATCGAGATAGTTACAACGGCAAGCAAGTCGTTTGGGTGCCGAAGTTTAAGTCACAAATCGTAGGGGTTCCGAAGGTAGCAACACAAGAACCTGTGTCAACCTTGGATGTAGAACCAGAAGAACCTACCGATGAACTGACTACAGCAAACAAGCCCCATAGTCCTGAACGTGCCCTATTACCATGAATCGTACAACTCCAACGGTGCCGTTCGACTCACGAGAACAACTGTCTACACCAAAGGTGGTCACACAAGAACCCGCTTCTCCTATGACAAAGGACCATCCCGCAAGAACTCGTCACAACTCCAGTGTACCTCTGGCATCCAAGGTAAGACACAAGTTGGACACATGCTCTATATGGATTTTAACATGCTATGCGGCACCACGACATCTGTCAACTTTGCATTCCACATGATCGTCGAGTCCAGGTCTAGGTGAGTTAGTAGGGTAGGCATATCACTTGACGCACTTGCAGCCCACAAGTCACTACCATGCACATACACCAATGCACATCCACGGTCAGCACAAGATAATTAGGGTAGATATGCCTCTTTGGCTATTTTTTGAAATTTTGCACGCTGACCTCATAGTCCACACTCCTCACCCGTACACCCCATCCTTTCCTTCTCTCTCCCACCTTCCCCCATTTTTTACCCTTTATCCCTTTCCTTACTCTCCTCAACCATTATCCTACCGATCGTTGCTATAGCGCTATTCTGCCGACCGTTGCCATCCACAGATCCGCGACTGACCGTCACCATTGAGCATTCTCAAGCGTGGTGGGATCTATTTCCTTTGAGCTCACATACTTAGAAATGAAAAAGTACAGCATATTAGCAATATGCATTCAAACTTGCATGGAGCATTGATACGCATCATATTTTGTATCATATAAAGTACCTCACAAGCTCGCCCATCTTGTAAATACAATCTTTCACGTCCTTCAATACACTACGTGAAATGCTAGTAGGTAGTATGAACTGAACCCACGAGGAGGTGGTTGATTAGTTGCTTATAATTATTCACTCACAAATTTGAAAGGAAAAAGATATTATGCACATAACATACTTACTTGGAGCATCTTGTGCCAATCATGAGATTTCAAGCCATATAATTGCTCTACACCTCTTTTCTTGCTCTCTATAAAGGCTCCCTTCAAACACCTCATGCATCCAGTGGGAGTACGAATTGTAGTAATAGCATGCTTCACCGTCACCATCTCTAGCTTTGATAACATCCACGGTGCACGAGGTAAAAAAACACGCCCATTTAGTCTCTCTTGGGGCCAAGCTTCATGCATCCTCCCTGTGGTACGTAGATCCTCCCTTATGCCTGCGGAATCTCGTGTCCCATTCAAATGCTCCCAAATGCTAGATGCCACATTCTTGAAGATATGCATGGGATCAAGCAGGTGATTGATCTTGAGGTGGGACCAATATGGTAAACGATAAAAGATGGAGTATCTAAACAAAAGTTGGTGTTAGCGGGCAATCTTTATTTCCAGCCAATATAGCACACAATAGTTACAAACCCTTACCGGCTCATGCCAAGTGGTGGAGGAGTCGTGGAACTGTCCCAAATTCTCATTCAATCTCCCGTGGTGAGTGATTGTGGGAGGACTTCATTCCAAGGGGCAACATATCTAGGATGATCAGGTGGGAGAAATCGATGGTGATTTTCATAGATGACCTTATTCAATGCGTCTGCCCGTGAGGCAACTAGCGAAGGACTACAAACAGGACATGCATGGTAACACGATGTAGTGAGACCTGAACAATAGACACAATTAAGAGTTGAAGGTGGGTTTAGGGTGCCACATCCTTTGCCTATTCATAATTAGAAGTGCAATGCTTACTTGAACACTCGCCATAGCCTGGGAAGTCATGCATCGTCCACATCAAGACTGCTTTGCAGTTGAAGTCTCGTGACGAGGGAGGCCTGCTCACATTATGCACCTCGATACCTCTCCAAAGTATCTCTAGCTCGTCAATCAAAGGCTCCAAGTAAACATCAGGGTTTTTGACTTTATGTTTCCCTGGAATTAGAAGGGACATCATAACATGTCCTTTCTTAATAGCCATAGAGAGTGGAAGATTATAATTCACCAATATCACTGGCCATACACTATAAGACGTGCTTTTGAGACCAAATGGGTTCATACCATCCATACCCAATCCAAGTCTCAAGCTCCTAGGTTCTTCCTTGAAGCTTGGCCATGTGTCTTCAATATGCTTCCATGCAGGAGAGTCCATGGGAGTTCTCCACTTGCCATCGGTTGATCGATGGGTTGGAACCATCCATACCCAATCCAAGTCTCAAGCTCCTAGGTTCTTCCTTGAAGCTTGGCCATGTGTCTTCAATATGCTTCCATGCAGGAGAGTCCGCGAGAGTTCTCCACTTGCCATCGGTTGATCGATGGGAGTAATGCCATGACATGAGCTCTGCAATAGATTTCCACTTGAACATATGTTGGATGCGAGGGATTATGGGAAAATGTCGCAGAACCTTACGAGGCATGTCCAAAGTTTTGAGATCTGCTCTATATCTTGCCTCTCCACAAGTAGGACACTCTTTTGCATCCTTATGTAGTCCACAAAACAAAACGCAATCGTTGACACATGCATGGATGCGCTTGTAATCTAATCCTCCAAGAGAGGTCACATGTTGCCTTGCCATATCTCTTGAGGTCGGTAATTTATTCTCCCTTGGAAGCATTTTACACAATAGCCTGCACGTGAAGACCATAAATGAGAAAAAGCATTTGAGTAATTGACCCACTAGCATAATTCACCATGTTTGCAAAATAGACTTTCAAGCTTACTTGAGTAATGCATTCAAACTTGCATTTCTCCATCCATAGATGGTTTGCAAGTTTAGTAACTCAAGGGAGGCACATAGAACAGAGAATGTGCACTCCTTAAATAGTGGAGTCGATGCTGCAGTAAAAAGATAATCCTGCTCCATGCTATCATCCCTCCCTTGATGGACATATAAATCCCGCACTATATCATCAAACACCTCCTCCTCCACGGCTTCATGAGGTAATGGCAGAGGGCTACTATCACCATCACTCCATGCATCCGTAACGGTGGTGGATACGGAGGGATTCATCCTCACTGGAGCTACTTGTTGAAGATGAAGACATCCTATAAACAAACAACCCAAAAAGAATTGCTCTTCTTTAAATATTTAATTTTAAACTTTGTGGCACGTCTAAATGCACGTCTAAAAGCATGCCTGTTTGTTCTGTGGTTCGCGTCTAAAAGCGTGTCTAAAATCGCATCTAAAACCGTGTCTACCCTATGTATTAGGGCATGAGATGCCCTATTCACAAATGAGGAGTCTTCAGAGGCCCTCCCACCACAAAAGTGGCTATGGAGAGGATGGCCTAGGCCCATCTTTCTTCAAGTACTTTTTAGAGTCCATTCCTACTTCCCTATGCAAATGGCCTTCTAGAAGATTTTCAACCTTGGTTTTCTTCCCCAATCACTCGGCCAAGGTTGGCTCTACTTGAGCCTATAGATGCGCTATTAGATGTGCCTATAGACGCGGCTTTTAAACCTGCTTTTAGCACGCTCGCTTCGCTTTTCTTCACATTACTTATACTTTGTGCGGCTTGCTTGCTTCGTTATTAGCAGATCCACAGTTTCGATGCTTAAGAGGAAGGCACCCACACTTACTTCCAAGCTTACACTTAAGAGGAAGGCACCCACACTTACTTCCAAGCTTAAAGGAGAGGAGGGCGAGAACAAGGAGGAGAAGCAACTTTGATAAAGGAGAAGAACCTTCCATACCTCTATCCAAGGTAAGTCTTTTTGCAATTGATCTTTTTTGGAAGTTTGCTCTCTTTGGATTTGTACTTTCTCGTATCCAAAAAATGCATGATCTGGGTATCAGTGTCACGTTTGTGTGTCGGGCGCAATGTCCTTTTCTACTTTTTAGAAAAGTCCGTCTGTCGGAGCGCATCTATAGGCGCGTCTCAGAGTGCATCTAAAATCGCGTTTATAGGCACGTCTAAACGTGCATCTAGCCTGTTTTTGCAGACACAGACAACCGCATCTATAGACACGTTGTTGTACACAACTATCTAAGATTGCATTCATCACCAAGTGAGCATATGGTGATGCCTTTTGGTTTGCAAAAATGCCCCTTCAACATTTCAGAAATTCATGGTAGAAACTTTTTGTGACTACCTGACAGAATTCATTGCTGTATACCTAGATGATTTTTGTGTTTACTCTTCATAGGCCAATCATTGGAGTCTTTTGGTGAAATGTTTTCAACGATTTCATCAGGCAAGTATATCTCTTAACTTGTCCAAGTCTGTTGTCTTTTGTGTTGAGTTGGTGAATTACTCGGGCATGTAATTTCCAAGGCATTTGTACTAACCCAGATGAAATTCGTGCTATTCAAGCAATGCCAGAACCCACTAACTTAACATAGCTAATGTTATTTGTGGGCTTCATAAGTTTCCATAGAAGATTTGTAAAATATTTTTCCCAAAATTGCAGCTCCTTTATATGAGTTGACAAAGAAGGATACCGAATTCAATTGGACAGATGAACTGTCAAAGGTTTTTCATGAACTTAAAAACCGAGCTATGACTACTCCCATACTCAAACAACCAAGATGGGATAATATCTTTGATACCCACACCTGAAGAAACTTATGGAGTGGTTGTTGAGTTTCCTAACACAAATCTATTTGCAGTTGATTTTCTTGAAACAGGGTATGGGCTGAATTGGTAGACTATTTATCTAAGGGAATCTTTCATGAACACATGCCCCATGATAAACACAGGAAATTAGCCTTGAAGGCTTGGAAATACACATTGATTAGTGGACAATTACACCAAAACTGTGCAGATGGGGTGTTACACTAATGGGTTGTTCCTCATGAACGAGCTGTTGTAATACATGAAGCTCACTAGGGACCTTCCGTGGACATTTCCAAGGTGAACTTACAGCCTACAAAGTATTGCAAGGTGGATTGTGGTGGAAAACATTATTTGTAGATGCAAGAAAGAAATGTCAACAATGTGATGTATGTCAGTGAACTAGCTAGTTGTTGCCAAATCAACTTATGCCGTTGAAGCCTACTCGACCATGGGAAGCTTTTCAAAGATGGAGACCTAATTTTGTTGGTCCTTTTAAGTCACCTCGACATATAGGTAATAAATATGTTGTTGTTGCCACTAATTATGCTACTAACACACTATTCAAAATTTTTGGACTTTATCTCCTGGTTTGGACTTTTTTTTGGAGCATATCTTCTCCACTCAACTTCACTTAGTGAGCTCAAAAATTGGGTTTTTTAGAGCACTAAATGTGTCACTTATATACAAATATGGCCTTACTAAGCTAAAAAGTCAAGTGGTGACCTCTAACTTTTAAAAAAATGGCTCAATGAAGCTATAATTCCCAAACTTGTGCATGGTGCCCCCATCCAATAACTATAATAATAATAATAGTAGTCTGTTGTTCAATTTTAACACTATGAAGTGAAAATATGACACCATATGAAAAGAGTTTGTTGAATTCAACATATAAGTGGTGTATAGATACACCATTTTTTTGAAAAAAAAGAGATTGTTGAATTCAACATATAAGTGGTGTATAGATACACCCTTTTTTTGAAAAACAAACCATACAATAAATTATCTTATTGGTGGTGTATAGATACACCATTTGTATGGAAAAAAGCATACAAAACATTATCTTATGCATCTGCCATTTTTTTGAAAAAAAAGAGATTGTTGAATTCAATATATAAGTGGTGTATATATACACCCTTTTTTTGAAAAACAAACCATACAATAAATTCTTATTGGTAGTGTATAGATACACCATTTGTATGGAAAAAAGCATACAAAACATTATCTTATGCATCTAAATCTCATTCAGAGTCATCAGATTCATGTAATGTATTTGCGCTTGATGGGTCAAGTCTTTCCAATTGTGATACATTTTTCAACATTGTATCCATGCTTCTTTTTAAAACTTCGTGTCCTCGATTTCCAGCAATGAATAATGCTACTAACTTCCACCTCTATTAATCCCTCATTATTTGGAACCCATTCACGTTTCTTTTGCAAGCATCCCTCATAGAGTTGTTTTATTGTATATCTTCTCGGGAGATTTTCCAATGGCTTTGGTTCATACCATAAAGCTGTAAATGATATAGGAGTTCCCTTGTCATCCCTTTCTATCTTAGAAACCTTTGCAACCCATATTGGGCCACCTTGGTCATCCAACTCTGAACCTGGATCAGATGCCCAAACTGCAACAAATAGACCCTCTTCAATCTCATTAGATGGTATAAACTCTGGTAAGGGTTTGTCTCCCTTCCTGCCACAATATTTTTGAGGTAAAAGGCATTCCTCTGCTTCCTCCATATCTACTAACATATATTTATATCCAAAGGAAAATTTGGTGACCTAGCTTGTTCCCGCCAAAAGGATTCACAGTATTCAATGCTCATTAAGTTTTCTTATCTTTCTAAAGATTGGATAAGTGCTTCAGTTGATTTAATTGTCTCCAAATTCTTAGTTGATTGCTCAGGATATTTCTGCATCATACTTTGAAGATGTTTAATGAAGGCTTTCAAGCCTTTCATTTCATCTATGTCAAGTGATTTGTTTTTTGCAAGAACAAATCTAGTTTCCTCCAATGGAATTATTCGTTGTAATAAAGCATATGACTCACTCCATAAATGATCTCCATCTACTGAGTAGTGCTTCCATTGCATCACTGGAATATTGTTATGCATGTGAAACCGAAAGTAGTGTGGATTTGTGTGTCCTATTAGGGCATCATCTCCTGTTTGTAAATGTGGCTCTATGAATGCTCTCCAATCTACCATCCTCTCTAAGATAGCCAATTCTGATTCTTCCTTGCGAGACCTTCCAATTTTTTTCCCAATTCGAAATAGCATATCCTCCATTGTCAAAACATCCATTGACTTCAACTCACCAAAGATAATACTGAAGATTTGTTCTATGTCTTCATGTGTATGGCTGACAATAAGAAAGCCAACTTCCACTTCTTTAAATATTTTCAAACCAACTAGCATAGAGCATAAAGCAAATATATATTTATTCTTGTTCTCTCTCCAACAATTATCAGCTTGTATTCGCAATGTGTTAGGTAAACATCCACGAGCATCTCTGAACTTTCTTATTGCTTTCATGATTGATGTAACAACCTAGTTACTATCATGGTCATGCAAACTATCAATCGATACATCACAAAAGTTTCGGTATCCATGTACTAATACTCCACACAAGTGTGTTTTTAGTCCACATTTGGCCTCCAATGCTGATGGGATACCTCTATATCATGGCAAAGTTGTTGTATTCTGGTCCATGCCATCAATGGTGATGCACTTGGACTTATCGACATGTGAAATCGCTTCCTCTCTCCAAGAAGCATACAAGTTTCGAGCATCCTGCACATGATGTAAATGGATTGATCGCCATTTAATACATCTTCCTCACTGCTACTCACATTAACTATGTTCAATGGCATTTTTAAATTCATCACATGTCTTACATTTTGACATCCTTTGCTTTGATGGTGTCTTGACATAGCAAAAATCTCTACGCCAAATTTTGTACAAGGTTGATCGTGAAATCATGCTCTCGTCTCTGTCTTGTAAAGTTTTATTGACAGTTTCTAGGATGACCTTCTTTGTCATTCCCAAAGGAAGATGTTGTTGGCATTCGACATGTCCATCTAGCATTGTTTGTTGAAGATGAGGCTGCGGTAATGCATGGTCTTTGAGAACTTGCTTTAATGTTGCGGTTGCATTTATAGTGCTTCCATGGCATTTAAGCTTGTAGATATTTCCATGAATTGTATGAACCACTTTTTCTTTCACCTCTGCCCAGACGGTCCAGTATGTGCCATGTGATAGTACAGTTAACCATTGATATCCTCGATTGCAAATGGGTCTCCCATTAACCATGGGTTTCAATCATCTTTCCCTTTAATCCAAAGTCTCTTGCAAAAAACTCGCATAAGCATCCTTTCCATATTCTCCTCGGATAGCATTACATGTCTCTTTGGTTTTGGAATTGATGCCATGATTCTTCGCCTCTTCACACTCACATACTTTCTTTTTTAAATAGTGTCTTGCGTTTTCTAGTTGTAAGACCATCAAACCTCGAATCCATTTCCCTTGAATCTTCATCTTTATAATCAAATGCTGTGTGGGCTTGAGAATTATTTGATACCTTATAATATCTTGGAAATGGCAATTAGTAGACATGTTCATTGATGTCAATTTGTTGCCAATGCCTCTTGAATTTTGTGGTTGAACTCTTTCTCCTTCGTAACTCAAGATTCTCCCATCTATATTCTTTGGCATGCTAGCAATAATATTACGAACAACATGACAACTCTCAGATTCTCTTCCCCTTTTGCCTTGTGTTCGAGTGGTAACATCATGATCATTGTCACTAATATCATCAATTCCTTTTATTGCATCACTTATCCCATCGATCTTTGCATGTATTTTTCTTTGTGGTCCCATCTTATTATTCTCAACACAAGACAAGTCTTCTATATCAGTAAGCATGTTTGAGTCACTTACAACAAAAGACAAGTCTTCTATACCAGTGAGCCTGTTCGAGTCACTTGCAACACAGGACAAGTCTTCTATACCAGTGAGCCTGTTCGAGTCACTTGCAACACATGACAAGTCTTCTATACCAGTGAGCCTGTTCGAGTCACTTGCAACACAAGACAAGTCTTCTATACCAGTAAGTATATTTGAGTCACTTGCAACACAGGAAACCTTTTCTACATCAACATCTGTTACTATAATGTCCTCAACACCTGTGAGCATGCCACTATGATACTCTTGATTACTACTATAGCTTCTTATAAATTTGGATCCCATTTGTGTTATAGTCCTTTTCTTCTGATAATATTTTGTTGTGTCTTCCATGACATTGAAGGAAACTGTCTTGGGCAAACTTGATTTCAAGAAAGCTAACCCGCATTTACAAGTACTATGAACTTGTAGTTGAGACGTAGTATTATGGACGTCTAAATGTGAAGTACTATCCATTGCATTTTGAATGACACCTACACTAGTCAACTTAATTATCTCCACTATACAGAGAAAACTCTGAGCATAGCCCTTAAAGTTGCCAATTGCTAAAACTTCTCCAGAGCAAGATAACATCTCTACTTTTCCCCCTCAAAATAAGTTTTCTTGATATCTTGAAAGTATGTCTTTGGAACAATTTCGTCTTGGTCCCAGAGTGTTCTATGTGCTTGCATATCAAATATGTCACATTGTAAGATATCTCCCAATGTTTCAAAGTCTCCATGTGGATATTTTAAATGTACTTCAGGATTTACAACGTTGGTGATTATCACTACACATCTTCTCTCACCACAACATTGGAAATGACACACATTCATAGGATCAAGACTATGAATTCGTCCAAAAGCCACCACTTCATTCTTCTTATATAACACCACATCCATACCCTCTGTTAGGGTGAATACCTGTTTTATGTACAAAAATAGATTACCAACTCAAAATGAACATAATAAATAATTATTGAGCTTATTATTACTTAATAACTTCTATATCAAAACTAGTAGAGAATGCATTAAACCTAAACCCTACATCCTAAACTTTAAACAATTAATACCAAAACATCTTAACCATCGTAAATCCTAAACTTTAAACATTTAATTCCTAAACCCTAAACCCTAAATCCTAAACTCCTAAACAATAAATCCTAAACCTTAAACCCTAAACTCTAAATCCTAAACCCTAAATCCTAAATCTTAAATCCTAAACCCTAACCCTAAAATACAACCAAAATTTAATGAATTTTTTTAATTTGTGCAACAGGTTGGATATATCCCCCAACCTGTTGCTTGGGCAACAGGTTGGGGGATATATCCAACCTGTTGCATAAATCAAGAACTTTCCGTACTTGTGAAACAATTTGATATACAGTTGGGGAATATATCCAACCTGTTGCACAACTCAAGAATTTTCTTGATTTGTGTAAGGTTGGATATACCCCCAACCTGTTGCTCGAGCAACCGGTTGGGGTCACCCCAACCGAGGCCTATTGTTGGATATATCCCCCAACCTGTTGCTCGAGCAACAAGTTGGGGAGTATATCCAATTTGTTGCACAAATCAAGAAAATTCTCGATTTGTGCAACAAGTTGGATATACCCCCCAACCTGTTGCTTGAGTAACAGGTTGGTCAAGCAATAGGTTCGGGGGGTATATCCAACCTGTTGCACGAATCAAGTGCATCATTAACCTATTCCACTTGCAAAAGGTTGGGGGATATATCAAACCTATTGCACAAATTGAAAAAAATCATTAAATTTTGATTGTATTTTAGGGTTAGGATTTAGGGTTTAGTATTTAGGGTTAAGGATTTAGGGCTTAGGATTTAAGATTTAGTGTTTAGGGTTTCGAGTTTATGATTATGTTTTTAGGGTTTAGGGTTTAGGATTTAGGGTTTAGGGTTTAGGGTTTAGGATTTAGGGTTTAGAATCTATGGTTTAGGGTTTAGGATTTAGCATTTAGGGTTTATGATTATTGTTTTAGGGTTTAGGATTTAAGATTTAGGTTTTAGGTTTTAGGGTTTAGGGTTTAGTATATAAGATCATGAGCTTAGAGTCTAGAATCTAGGGTTTAGGATTGAAAATTAAGTTTTAGAATTTAAGTTATAGGGGTTAGGGTTTAAGGTTTAGGGTTTAGGGATTATAACTGTTATATAAGTTTAAGAGCTTAGATTGTATAACCTAAGATTTAGGAAACTTTAGGATTTAAGATTTAGGGTGTAAGATTTAAGGTATATAGACTATATAAAATATGCATTCCAAAGTGTTTAGTTTAGAGATATATAGACTATATGTTATATGCTTTCCAAAGTGTTTTGTTTATAGATACGATCCTTTGCAAAGGCTTTACTTTAAGTAAGTATAAGTCTACCTAGTCAAAGTATCCTATTGAATAGGGACAAGCACATAGGCTAAAAGCACACCGATTCATATTTTCTTACATTCATGCTGCATGGTGTATCAGAAGGTACGATCCTTTGCAAAGGCTTTACTTTAAGTAATTATAAGTCTACCTAGTCAAAGTATCCTACTTATTAGGGACAAGTACTTAGGCTAAAAGCACACCGATTCATATTTTCTTACATTCATGCTGCATGGTGTATCAGAAGAAATGAAAAAGTATGTGATAAGAAATATTCAGAAGAAATATGTATTTCATATCATGGACATCATGGATATCTGGTGGTTGCTAAAGTAAAAAAATGATATGGATGCAATGATACTATAGTTTTGTGCAAAGCCTTAAACAAAGTTTAAGGCTTTTGCAAAGTATTACACATAGTAACAAAGATAAGTAAATATGCTAAACCTCTTCTAGATTCTATGGTTTTAAATACCTACCTTACAAATACATTATCTAATTTTTCATTCTTCGACTAACTAACAAGTATTATACACATGAAAGAAAAGCATACATGCTGAAAGAAAGTACATGTGTAAAATTCAATATTTTCTTATTTTTTAAATTAATTCAATTCTTTGATTGACTGCTTTTTAAAATTGAAAGGTTATTAGTATATAATCTACATAATTTTAAATGTTATTAATGTATAATATTAATAATTTATATATTTATTTAAATTTATATAATAATTATATTATATTTATATTAGTTTTTAAGTTAATAATGTATAGAATAGCAATATATTCACTAATTCTTCATTATTTTAAGAATAAGTATTATATAAAGCACATATGCTAGAAGACCTCCCTTTCAAGTTATATTTTTTTAGTTAATGTATTTATATATTTATTTATATAATAATTATATAATATTTATATTAATTTACAAGATTAATAATATATATTTTTAGCAAAATTATATTTTAATATTAGTTAATAAAAATTTATTATATTATGGAGTAAAAATATTATAAATGGATTTCTTATATTAATAAAGTGTCGTGAGAAGAGTTTTTTTGAAAGATTTATGATTGAATTTTGTTTTGAAGTTGTTGCATATGCAATAGGTAGGGAGGTTTGAATGGTTTTGTGGTTGAGAGAGAAATTTGTAATAAAGTGTCATGAGAAGAGTTTTTTGGAGAGATTTATGATTAAATTTTGTTTTGAAGTTGTTGCGTACGCAATAGGTAGGGAGGTTTGAGTGGTTTTGAGGTTGAGAGAGAAATTTATAATAAATTGTTTTTTTTTATTGAGGAGTTTTTTGGAGAGATTTATGATTAAATTTTGTTTTAAAGTTTTTGCGTACGCAATAGGTAGGGAGGTTTGAGTGGTTTTCAGGTTGAGAGAGAAATTTGTAATAGATTGTTTTTTTTTTTGTTGAGGAGTTTTTTGGAGAGATTTATTATTAAATTTTGTTTTGAAGTTGTTGCGTATGCAATAGGTAGGGAGGTTTGCATGGTTTTGAGGTTGAGAGAGAAATTTGTAATAGAATTTTTTTTTGAAAAATTATTGCGTGCCCAATAGGCTAGGAGAGAAATTTCTGAAAATAGGTTGTGAGAGTTTAAGGTAAAGAGAAAAATTTATGGGAAAAAAGATTTAATGCAAAAATGGTTTTTTGAAGTTGTTGCGTACACACAAGTTTTTGAGAAAAGAATCGAATTTGAAAAAAAATTCAAATTTACAAAAACTTGATTCTTAGAAGTTCTCGCGTACGCAATGGGTTAGAAATGAACTCACCTCTTGCAACATTTTGAAAATTTTTGAGAATCCTGTAACAGGTTGATGAGAGAAGAGAAGCGTGGAGTGTAAAAGAATGATCTTTAAATGAAAGAGAGTGAAGAATGTTCTACTTATAGTAAACCTAAAAGAACTAAAAAAACCTTAAAATCTAAAAAAAGTTGACTTGACCTAAAAGCTACCCATTTCCTATAAAACTCTACTTCTCCTCATTCTCTCTCACAACTTTCCTGGAGCTCCTCCACCACCTCTCCACCTAGGGACTCCCTCCCTCCCTCTCCTCCCTCCCCTCCTGCTTCCCATCCCCTCTCCTCTCGCTTCCTCTCTCCCCTCCCTTTCCCTCTCCTCCCGCTTCCTCCCTCCCCTCCCTTGCCCTCCCCTCCCCCTTCCTCTCTCCCTGCTTGTCCCTTCCCTCCTCCCGCTTCCTCTCCTCCCTCCTCCCACTTCCTCTCCTCCCTTCCCCTCTCCTCCTCCTCCTCCCCCTTTCCCTTCCCCTCGCTTCCTCTCTCCTCCCTACCCCCCCTTCCCCTCCCCTTCCCCGCCTCCCCCTCCCCTTCCCCGCCTCCCCCTCCCCGTTGGCCCCTCCCTTCCCCACCTCCCCCCTTCCCTGCCTCCCCCTCCCCCTCCCCGCCATCCCTCCCTTACCCTCCCCGTCGGCCCCTCCCTTCCCCTCCCCACCGGCCCTCCCTTCCCCTCCCCGTCGGCCCCTCGCTTCCCCTCCCCGCTGGCCCTCCCTTCCCCTCCCCCTCCCTGCCGGCCCCTCCCTTCCCCACCTCCCCCTCCGCCTCCCCCTCCCTGTCACAGGTGGGAGGGAGGGAGGGGAGGGGGCCAACGGGAGGGGGAGGTGGGGAAGGGGGAGGGGATGCGGGGAAGGGGAGGGCGGGAGGGGAGGCAGGGAAGGGGGAGGGGAGGGGAGGCAGGGAACGGGACGGCGGGAGGGGAGGCGGGGAAGGGGGAGGGGAGGCGGGAGGGCGACGGGGGAGGGGAGGCAGGAGGGGAAGGGGGAGGGGAGGCGGGGAAGGGGAGGACGGGAGGGGGAGGGAGGGGAGAGGAGAGGAGGGAGGGGGGGTTAACCCCCCCACCTGTTGCGCACACAATAGGTAGGGGGGGTTAACCCCCCCTCCCTCCTCTCCTCTCGCCCCCTCCCCGCCCTCCCTTCCCGCCTCCCCTCCCCCTTCCCTGCCTCCCCCTCCTGTCAGCCGTTAAGCCCCCCCTCCTCTCCTCCTGCCCTCCCGTCGCCCCCTCCCCCTTCCCCGCCTCCCCTCCCGTCGGCCCCCTCCCTTCCTCCCTCTGCTCCCCCTCTCCGCTCCCTTCCCTCCTCTCCTCCCGCCCTCCTGTCACCCCCTCCCCCTTCCCTGCCTCCCCTCCCGTCGGGCACGCAACAGGTGGGTGGGGTTAAACCCCCCTCCCTCCTCTCCTCTTGCCTCCTCCCTGCCCTCCCTTCCCCGCCTCCCCTCCCCCTTCCCCGCCTCCCCCTCCCGTCGACCGTTAAGCCCCCCTCCTCTCCTCCCACCCTCCTATCGCCCCCTCCCCCTTCCCTGCCTCCCCTCCCGTCGGCCCCCTCCCTTCCTCCCTCCGCTCCCTTCCCCTCTCCGCTCCCTTCCCTCCTCTCCTCTCGGCCTCCCGTCGCCCCCTCCCCCTTCCCTACCTCCCCTCCCGTCGGCCCCCTCCCTTCCTCCCTCCGCTCCCTTCCCCTCTCCTCCTACTTCCCCCCCTTTCTCCCTCTTTTTTAAGGCGAGGAGCGGTGAGGAGGACGGGAGGGGAGGGAGGAGGGAGAGGAGAGGGTAGTTGGGAGGGAGGAGGCAGGCGGGGAGGTAGGAGGGAGGAGGGAGAGGTAGGCAAGGAGGGGAGAGGGCATAGATGGGAGGGGGAGGCGGAGGGAGGGGAGGGGGCTAACAAGAGGGCACAGACGGGAGGGGAGGCGGGGAAGAGGAAGGGAGAGGCGGGATGGCGGGGAGGTGGGAGGAGAGGAGGGGGTTAACCCCCAACGTATTGCGCACGCAACAGGTTGGGGGTTAATCCCCTCCCCTACCCTAAGCCCCCAAAGGCTTTAAATTTTTATTTTATTTTTTAAAGACCAAAAAAATTAATTTAATTTAATTTTAAAAAGAAAAAAAGATGAAAAAAATTAATTAACTTAATTTATTTTTGAAAAATAAAAAAAGTTAAAATAAATAAAACTTAAAAAAAATTTTAAAAATTAAGTTAAATTTGAAATATAAAAATAAATTAATTAATTAAAATAAAATAATTAAAAAAATAAAAAAAATAAATTAATTTAATTTAATTTTAAAAATTAAAAATAAATAAAACATAAAACAATATTTAATTAGAAATTTATTTAATATTTTGAGTTTGAAAATCATCGTAATTCTCATTTTTTATTTTTGATTGTTTTTCAGAAAACTATGGCTTTCAATTTTGGTTCCAAGGTGTCTTTCAAATACCTTGAACATGCTTGGTATTCTATGGAGCGCAAATCAAAGTATTTTTTGGTGATCACTGCAGAGAATGTGTCAAGCGTGAAATATTCTCTAGAGGCAGTAAGAAATGGTGGCATGGTCTCAAACATCAACATTAAAGAAAACGATTTGATAGAAGTTGTGTGCAAAGGAAAGAATGACGAGGTGGTTTACAAGTTACGAGTTATGCAGAAGCACTTCTTAAAGCCCTTACCAGATTCAATTGAGGGATCCCAAGAATTACTTAGTGCCTTAGAAGCATTGAAGAAAATGTGGGATGCATTTCCAAGTGGTGGTGTTGTACCTTTAGCAGCAGTAAGTACAGCAGTAAGTACACCATCTATAACATGTAACCCTCAAGTTATACTACCAATATCTATGGCGATAACTACGGTAACTCCAACAAGAGTAACTACAATATCTGTGGCAGTAACTATAGTATCTCCAACTGTACCTACACCATCGACTGTTGCAACTATAGGAACAAGAAGGAGTGATCGTGGAGTAGATTCAATTTCTACAGCTATTCCAAAAAAGAGAGCAAAAATAACTCCTACTCCACGTGTAGATCGTTCAAGTGCAAGTTATTTAAAACCAAGCGAAAAATTGGATAGCGATAAATAGGAGGATCTGCAAGAAGAAGATACAAGTCTCGAAGACTTTTTTATAAGTGTGGTAGACTTACATCCTCTAGAGGATGAGGGGTACATTTGGGGAATTTCCCAATTCAGCATGGCCACAATGCTTATTGATCGAGCTTCGTTGTTCACAAATCAAAGAAAGCTAGATAAGACATTTGCACGCAAATTGTATGAAGATACAAGGAAAACAAGAACTCCAGTTGCCACTAATATCACTCTTCATCCTATGGCATTTAAGAGACTTCAAGAAGATGATCCTACATTGCCTGATGTCACATTTCAAAAGCGTGTGGACTTTCTTGATGCTTTTGAGAACTTTAGAAGAAGTAACTTTGTTCATGGAGTTGTACCAAAGCCGATATGGGACTGACATCGAGAAGAGATACATGCTGGCAAAGAATAGATTCTTGGAAAGATGCAGGTTTGAGCTCATTGATGGGCAACACTTTTGTGAAGCTTGCAGGATCGCCCTTGATGAGGGAAGAAAAGGAAACTTGCCACAGATTGAGTGGATGGAAAAGTTTCAACGGGTCATTTGTCATGTATGCATATTTAACGATGACTCGAAGTACATTCTAGAATCAGAAAGGCTAAATTCTGCTCCATTTAGGTTGAAAAAAGGCTCTTCTCTTTTTGAGATCTTGATAAAGGCAAGAGAGTTATGGGTGGGTTGTGGAAAGCCACAAACAGTGAAGGGCAGGAGACCTACATGTGAGTACATGGCAAAGAGGACTTGGTTCTATAGATGATTGAAAGGTGTTGTAAGCAATACACAAGGCATACCAAGTAATAAGGTTGAGGCAAAGGATTTGAACATCACTATTGCAAGATACAGGGATGTTACTTGCATTGTCTTCCACGAGGACTCTGTGAAGATAGTGGGAGAGAGGGAAGGAGTCTCACTTGCGGCTTTCTCACATGCACAATGGGGGAATACACACAAAGGTGGAGGCTGAAAACAGTTTTCCTCTTCTTAGTTGTGAAAGCCAAAAGAACTCAAGTACAAAGAAATAGAAGAACCCTATATGTGGGTCTCAAACCAAACTCAACTAACTAAGGTGGCATACTAACTGAGCCACGAACTAGTGTAGATAAGGATAGCTGTCATCCAGCTATTATTCGTGGGCGGTGTACCAACCGCATCTCCAGCTAACAAGTCGGTGACATAAATACACAACGGTCACCCTGGCATATCGCGAGTGGAGCTCGATATCTCAACACTCCCCCTCGAGCTCAATCCCAATTCCTGCACACCAAGCAGGTCTCTGAACTTGCACAGCTTCTCTGCGCCCAATGCTTTCGTGAATATGTCAGCTACCTGATCCTCTGTGCTGACATAAACTAGATCAATAAGACCTAGTAAAACCTTCTCCTGCACATAGTGATAATGCACCTCAATGTGCTTTGTTCTGGCATGAAAGACTGGGTTCTTTACCAAGTGTATACTGCTCATGTTGTCACAATAAATGACAACTGGCCCATCTGTAGACTGATGCATATCATAGAGTAGCTTATGCAACCATGCTACCTCACATGCAGCCATTGCTGCACCCCTGTACTCAGCCTCTGTGCTCGACAAGGCAACTGTAGGCTGTTTCTTGCTGCTCCAAGTGACTGCAGCACTCCCAAAAGAGAACACATATCCACTGGTAGATCGTCTATCAGAAATACTACCAGCCCAATCAGCATCAGTGTATCCATGCAACTGTATCTGAACTCCAGCCTCATAAAATAGTCCATACTACAATGTGGACTTCACATACCTGAGTATGCGTCTAGCCGCATCCAAATGCGATTTCCTTGGAGCCTGCATAAACTGACTTACCAACCCAACAGCATAGCTCAAATCTGGCCTGGTAATAGTCATGTAAATCAAACTTCCTACTATGCGTCTGTACATAGTAGGGTCTTCCAGAAGCTCACCTGCATCTGCGCTCAGCTTCACATTCTGCTCCAAAGGAACTGAAATAGGCTTACAGCCTGTCATCCCATATTTGGACAGCATGTCCAATCCATACTGCCTCTGCAAGAGCTGTATCCCACTTGGTGATCTAATCACCTCAATGCCCAAGAAATAACGCAGCTCTCCCAAATCCTTCATCTCAAACTTCTGCCTCAATAGCATTTTCACATGAAGGATATCTTCATCACTATCACCTGTGATGATCAAATCATCAACATAAATGACCAGCAGCATAATCCCTTTCTCTGTTTTTCTCACATAGAGTGAGAAATCTGCCTTGGAAATCTGAAAGCCAATAGTGACAAGATACTGTCCTATCTTGTCAGACCATGCTCTAGGTGCTTGCTTCAAGCCATACAAGGCTTTCTTCAACCTGCAAACAAACTCAGGATGAGTAGCATGAACATAACCTGCTGGCTGCTCCATAAAGACCTCTTCTTGCAAATCACCATGCAAGAAGGCATTCTTTACATCCATCTGATGTAAAGACCATCCCTTTGATGCAGCCATAGCAATGGCTGCTCTTACGGTTGCCATCCTTGCAACCGGGCTGAAAGTTTCTTCATAATCAATGCCATATGTCTGTGCATACCCCTTGATAACTAATCTTGCCTTGTATCTATTCACAGAACCATCTGCATTGTGCTTGATCTTATAAACCCACTTACAGCCAATTGCATTCTTGCCTTTAGGCAAAGGCACCAATTCCCATGTAGCATTAGCATCCAAGGCATCCATTTCTTCATCCATGGCTTTCTCCCATTTTTCATTTCCCATGGCTTGCTCAAAAGAAGTGGGTTCTGGTTCCTGTATCACTTTGACCATATAGGCATAGTGAATGGCTGTAAATCCATCATATTTCAGCCTATCCACAGGATACCTAACCCTGGTAGACCTGCGCAAAATAGGCTCACTTCCAGGTGCTCTCAAAACATCCCTGGTCTTCCTTACTCCAGGTGTAACAACAGAAGGAATACCCAACTCATCATCAATGCTCTGTTCTGAGCCACTGGATTCACCATCCACACAAGAGTGACCTGCATTCACATCATACATGGGCTGATCTACCTTCTCTTTTCCTTTTCGTGATACCTGTGTACCACTCTCTGCATTGCTTTGAGGGGATTCTCCTGATCTGAATTTGCCTGTCCATGGCGAAGTATGTGAACCACTGGTAGAGGACACTCCAAGTCCACTGATATTTTGTGATTGCTGCTGTGCATTCTGTGCAGCATTACCATTTTGTGCATCAATCATCACATTTACTGGTTTATACCAGCTGCTCATCTCATCAAAAACAACATCTCTGCTCACTGTGAACTTACGTGTAGAAGGGTTATAGCATCTATACCCTTTCTGCTGCAGAGAATAACCAATAAAGACGCACTTCTCAGCTTTTGGATCCAACTTGGACCTCAACTCATCTGGCACATGGACATAGGCAATGCAACCAAAAATCTTCAAATGAGAAATATCTGGTTTCCTACCAGTATACATCTCCTCTGGCGTCATGCCATGTATTGCTGCAGTGGGAGTCCTGTTCATTATATAGACTGCTGTAGCAACTGCTTCAGCCCAATAATAATCTGGTAGATCTTTTTCATTTAGCATAGCCCGAGATACCTCTCCAATATGCCTGTTTTTTCTTTCTGCAATTCCATTTTGCTGTGGGGTATGACTGCATGAATATTGCTGCTTTATACCATGCTCCTGCAAGAACCTTGCAAACTCATTTGAGAGGTACTCTCCCCCTCCATCTGACCTTAGGCATTTTATTTGCAGGCCTGTTTCTTTTTCAACCATAGCTTTGAAAGCTTTGAAGTGCCCAAACACTTCACTTTTCTTTTTCATAAAATACACCCACAGTTTTCTGCTGAAGTCATCAATAAATGTGACAAAATAGTGATAGCCTCCAATAGATGCAGCTTTTGTAGTCCACACATCAGAGTGGATTAATTCCAATGGCTTTTTACTCTCTTGAACATGCCTAGGAAAAGGTTTCCTTGCCTGTTTCCCAAATTGACAGGCTTCACAAACCTTGTGCATTTCTGCAACCTTGAATTTAGGCAATCCTGCAACAATATTTTGGGCTTGCATTGATTTTAGTCGCTGTATATTAACATGACCAATGCGTTTGTGCCAGATATCAATATCTGCAACTACACCGGTCCCATGTGCAAACATTGCTGCACTCAATTCAGGCATGTCTGCATCCAACGTAAACATCCTGCCCTTCTTCTTTCCTTTTGCTATCAAGCGACCGTTATTTTTCATATCCTCAACAAAGCATCCATGAGGATTAAATCTAACCTGCAAGCGCTGCTCAACCATTTGACCAACAGAAACCAGGTTCTTGGTGATGTTCGGGACATGAAATACATCAGACAAGTATTTCTTTTTCCCATCCTGCATAGACAAAGGAATTTTGCCAATCTGCACAATAGGATGTGCGGTATCATCACCAGTCTCCACAAATCCTGGTTTTTCCATTTTTCTTGCATCCTGCATCCATTCAGCATGACCTGTCATGTGGTTTGATGCACCCGAGTCAACATACCACACATCATTGCTTTCTGCTGCACTTGTTACAGAATTTGTCATATGCTGCACCATAAACAAATGCTCATTTCTGTCATCACACTGTCTACTAGAGGATGCATAATTGCCTTGCTGCAATTTTCCACTCATAATGTCATTCTGCTTTTTGTAGCAGTCTTTAGCCATATGACCCATTTTGCCACAATAGTAGCATTCAACATTGCTATTTGCATTTTGGCTTCTCTGCCATCCACCACGGCCTCTTTGGCTCCCCCTGCCTCTAGAGTTACCACGTCCTCCTGCATAGGACTGGTTTTCTTGCGTTTGCTGCATATTCTGATTTCTACCACGGCCTACAGATCGGCCTCCTCTACCTCTGCCTCTACCTCTGCCAGCATTTGAGTAGAAGACAGTTTCTTTTGAAGTTCCTGCTGAAGAAGATGCACCCCCATTTCTCTGCTC
Organism: Dipteris shenzhenensis; assembly: GCF_047967505.1. NCBI lineage: Eukaryota > Viridiplantae > Streptophyta > Polypodiopsida > Gleicheniales > Dipteridaceae > Dipteris > Dipteris shenzhenensis. The sequence continues at coordinate 26,817,974 of NC_141605.1, read as the reverse complement.
TTCAGAAATTAGAAGAGCAATCAACTCCTCAAAATCAGGAAAGTTTTCACGGACGGCAATGGATGTCCGGAACTGTGCATAATCCTTTCCTAGACCATTCAAGGTCACAGAAACCAAATCATCATCATCCACTGGCGACCCAATGGAAGCAAGTGCATCTGCAATTTTCTTCACTTTCATGTGGTAGTCATTTATGCTCAAATTTTCTCTCTGCACATTGTGCAACTCCTGTTTGAGTTGCATTTTCCTGGCTTGCGTATTTGTGCTATACATTTTTGCCAAAGTATCCCATGCCTCCTTTGGCATATTTGCATCCTGAATATGCACAATCATGGAGTTCGAAATACTGATAGACAGCCAGTACATAACTTTTCTGGCTCTCTCATGCCATCCTTTGAATGCCTGCATTTTCTGTTGACTGGGAACATTAGGAAGAACAGGTTCTTCTTCATTTCCTGTAATGAACTCCCAATAGCCTTTTCCCATCAAGAAATTCGTCATTCTAAACTTCCATGCCTGGAAGTTGTTCTTGTCAAGCTTTTCAGTGACAATCTGTGAAAGGGAATCAGATGCCATTACAGAACACTGCAAAATATTCTGTCACTGCAAAAACACAGCCTTTGCCTCACACGGGCAGATCTGCAAAACTGACGAAAGTGGTATTTTACCACACAGTCACTTCCTAGTGACGATTTTGCATCAACAGGCAACAAGCATGAATCTGCAACTCCCAAAATCTCTGCACACAGGCATACGATGCAATTTCTGCGGCAACTTTTCACCGACTAGCCGAGTAGTGGTCGCACAGCAAAAACAGGGCCTTTTTCTAAGTGCCTGCGGAGAACTTCCGCCTCCAAAACGGGCCCTGAAATGACCCCATAGCATATACTGCGCTCTCGCCACACCGCGAAGGGCATCTCAATCTGAAACAGTGAACTCCTGCACTTCTGGCTGTGCTACCTGCAGAGATTTGGTCTCAAACTCGAAATAGGAAAGTAACACTGGTCCTCTTACCAAGACACCATGAACTTGGCTTGCTTTCTTGAGCTCCTTACCACGAACAAGGCTCTGATACCATGTGAAGATAGTGGGAGAGAGGGAAGGAGTCTCACTTGTGGCTTTCTCACATGCACAATGGGGGAATACACACAAAGGTGGAGGCTAAAAACAGTTTTCCTCTTCTTAGTTGTGAAAGCCAAAAGAACTCAAGTACAAAGAAATAGAAGAACCCTATATGTGGGTCTCAAACCAAACTCAACTAACTAAGGTGGCATACTAACTGAGCCACGAACTAGTGTAGATAAGGATAGCTGTCATCTAGCTATTATTCGTGGGCAGTGTACCAACCGCATCTCCAGCTAACAAGTCAGTGACATAAATACACAACGGTCACCCTGGCATATCGCGAGTGGAGCTCGATATCTCAACAGACTCGGTGTTTCAGAGCATGGTGGATGTTTGCCAAGCATATGAAATAGGGAAGATATCCTTTGAGGCACCAGAGCACACTGCAACTCAGAGGAAAGAAATAAAGAAACCGATGTCTATTGTTTGGTGGAGAGCATTAAGGTTTATTCCAGAAGCAATAACAGAAGAAGTATGCAAGAAGATCCTAAGTGGTGACTGCTTCTTTGGAAAGAACAGCAAGCATAGCAACTTGGATGAAGTGGTCACTCGAATGATTCAAAGTGAGGCTGCTCTCTCAGCACTATTGTTTTTATTGAAATCTGATGATGAGTTAGCTGGCAAGTCAATTGATGTGGATAAGAAGAAAGCACTTAGCCTAGGTCAACTCCTTGATAAGACATGGGCTAGAAAGTGGTTGGCTTCAATGGATGCAAATGCCACACCAACAAAGGATCTAAGAGCTAAAATGCCAAAGGTTGTTGAGACATAATATATGGACATCAAGAAAAAGGCCTTGCAGTCCACTACCCAAGGTAGAGCAATTGGTGGTTTAGATGATGGTTCTCCATTCAGCTTCTCCTATGATATCCTGCTATCAGAGAATGATACAAAATTTGCACACATCAATGGCATTGATACAGAGCATTTAATAACAATGAGCGGTCAATTTCTTGGGAGAAGCCATGCATATTTTTCATAGATGAATTGCAAGACCTTGCAGTGTCACGGATAGTTGAACTTGTGTGGTTTATCATAGAAGGTCCTATGGCAGGAAAAAAAAAAGATCAACGTTGGTCCTGTTCATGATAGAATCACAAAGGGATGCCTTGTATGCAATTTTAACATCTGCATTTGGGTATTTACTTTCAAAAGTATACCATGGTATAGTCCTACACAATCATATGACTGTCTTGGAAGGCACTGCCATTCAAGTCTTGCAGCCCTTCTTGATGTGCTTCTTATCCTGGAATGGTGGCAATCTAATCAAAATTCCTTTAAGGACTCTCGAGCTTCATTACTTTGAGGACAATAAGGTTAAGCTTGATGCAGCAATGGTGGATTATAGAAAGCCGATGGATCCTGATGTGATACTAGAGATGACAAAGAATTTACTGAATGATGGGTGGGAAGTAGCATTGTATCGAATGGGTTTTGCTGCTGAGAAATTGCTACACCAAGGTAGAAATGTAAATGTCATTGATATCCCCCATCAAATTGAGTTCTTTGACACATATTATAGTTGCACTACCTTCCTTGAAGAGGAAAATGTCAAAGAAGAGGGTAGTGAGAAAAATGTCAAAGATGAGGGTAGTGAGTTTGAGGGTGATGATTCTAGCTCAGGTGATGATGAGGATGAAAGCTCTGCATCCGATGACTTATGCCAAGAAGAAATCCACACAAAGAATAAGGGTGATCAATTGTCATATACAGTCAAGGAGGTTCCACTCATCATACGGGAAGGCTCGCGGCAGCAAGAAGTAGTAGTACAGCATGTCACAGGAAAAGGTAAGTCTAAAGAGGTGGAAGCACTTCCCTTGAAATTAAAAGTGAGGAAGGCACCCTTGATCTTGGGTGAAGGACATGCAAGTGGATCAAGCAAGGAAGCCTTAGTCAAAGAAGGTATGGACGAGGCAAAGCATGACCAAGAGGAGTTACTAAGAGGCATAGATGGTTCTTCAACCATGACCTTACAGACTCAAGAGCAACCTACTAGTCAGGAACCTAGTAGCCAGGTCCCTACTCACCAAGAACTTGGTCATGAGACTCTAGAGCAGCCTACTAGTCAGGTGCTTGGAACTGAAGAGCAAACTATTGAGGACCTTGCTACTGAGACTCTAGTCTTAGAGCAGCCTATTAGTCAGGACCCTGTTAGTCAAGGGCCTAGCATTGAGGACATTGGTACTGAGTAACATGATGGCTGACGGCTTTGTAATCACAAGTTTTGAACTTCTATGTAAAGCGAATATCTAATAAAAAGTTTACTACTTTTTTGATTTCTTTACTCTCATTATTGTGTATAAAGATTGTTTATGAGGTCCATTTTATACTTAATGGTGTATTTTAAACTTTATGTCAAATGTATTTTTATAGTTAAGGGTGTTTTTTAATACCAAGTGAGGTGTATATGTACACCACTTACACATAAAAGAATTTATCTACACTACCTTTCTAAGGGGTTTATGTACACCACCTTTCTAAAAGAAATGGTCATAAAGGTGTGTGCACACCACTTATACATAAAGGTGTTTATTTACACCACCTTTCTAAGAGAATTGGTCATCTATTGATGTTCTTAGGTGATAGTAGCTCAATTCACAAGAAGTTATGAAGATGTTTATGTAGACCACCTTTGTAAGAGATTTTTGTGAAGTTATGAAGATGTTTATGTAGAAGATTTGGTTATGCATTAATGTTCTTAGTACTTAATCATGAAATCTTTTGTTTTGAGTTGTCAAATCTAGTTCAAAAAACAACATTACTAGTATATTCAAAATTTTTGGACTGTTTTTTAGTCCATTTCTCAAATTGGACTTTACACAAGTCCAAAAATTTTGAATAGTGTGTTTACTAAGTGGGTTGAAGCTAAAGCTCTTCGGGACAATTCCGCTTGAAGTATAGTGTGATTTCTTTTTGAATATATCATTTGCAGATATGGATGCCCAGTTCAGATTGTTAGTGATTAGGGATCTCATTTAATCTATGAAGTCGTGGCAGTTATTCAATATTGAGTTTAAAATCAAGCACATTGGATCCACCACATACTATTCTAAGGAAATGGTGGTGCTGAATAATTGAATCAACTAATAAAACTGTTAAACTCATTCTCACCAAGACTGTGCAATCTAACAAAAGTGATTGGGATACTAAGTTACATGCTGCATTTTGGGCTTACCATACTACATACAATATCATACTAATTTAACACCATTTCATATGGCTTTTGGGCTAGAATCAATTGTTCCTCTGGAGTTTGTGGTACCGAGTCTTCATATTGCAGAAGCCGAACACCATCTTAGTGAACCAAAAGTAATCAAGGGGAAATTACATCATCTAGCCCACATGGATTGCATCTCCAAGCAGCGTGGTCACAGTAGGTCATTCAACAGTCACAGGAAAGCATGGCATGATCATCCTATTAAATTGAAGTATTTGGAGAAAGGGATGCTTATGTTATTGTACATGGAAAAAATAGGTCTATCAAAACCAATTTCAATCTTGGATGGAATGGACCCTATATATTTGACTAAAGCTTTCTCAAATGGCACTGTTCAGATTGAGAATTTGGAAGGATGAGTTTTTCCTAAACTTTAAAATGGTAGCAAAGTGAAGCCTTATTACATAGCCAACGATACACATTTGAATTTGACAAAGATATATCAACACTTAGAAGGATAATCTTCCAAGTTGTAATGTTCACCATGCAGTCAATTGGTGACAGTGGACACTGCAGTGTGCATGAAGAGGGAAGTGGATGTACAAACAAAAGTAGATGTAAATAGGCAACCACATGGCATGAGTCAGACTTCAAGGTCATTAATGGAAGCTAATTATAAGGATGAATAGAGGTATTGGGGACGTAATGCAAAATCATTGTAGCATAGATGGCCAACTCTAAATTCATATCATCTACTACTTGCATAGTTCTTCATTTCAAGATATTGCTCTCATTGTTGTTTCAGTTCCTTATCATCTTCTTTTGGTCTTCTATCACTATGATTCTTGCCTCTGGTAAGCTCTTTGCCTCTACAAAGCTCTAGTATCTCTGTGTTCTTTACCTCTTCCATCTCCCTCTTATTCTCCTCCGAATCCTACTGCTTCAAGTCATGGAGGAACAAGGATGAATGACTCACACGCATGGCTGTGCCTCATCCGATTAGTAACTTCAGCTCTACTGAGTTGATCACTACCTTGTAGTGTAATGGGTTATACAAGTTTGCAAGACTCAAGTGGGCGGAGGCATTCAACGCAATCTGGTGGAAGAAGTCTTGACTTCCTATGATGCTACAAGCAACAACATCACAATAGAAGGTGTTTAAGTATGCCTTACGATATATTTGTTAGGTCAAGTGTTCAAGCTTTAAAAGCTGGACACGGAGTTGACATTCATCACTAATGAATAGTCCAGTGCCTACTTCATAGAGCCAATGCCTACTCAACCACCCTAGGCTATTTGATTAGTAAGGAGGTGATAAGGGTATGCATGGGTATCTACACTTCATTGCCGAGTTCATTAAATTGAAGAAGACAGTAGGATATATTTCACGTACGTTAATGGCCTACATAGTATAGCTGTAATGGAGTTTGAGCAACCAGTGGATTGGATCACTCTCTTTGCAAAGTCCATGGAACAGTATTTGAAGGTGGTGGCTAGTGGCCAGAGTCATTCTTGGGTTGGTCCAAATCTCTGCATCATCTACCATCGCTTGATCTCTAGTGGAGTGCCTTACCCCAGTTTTGAGTCTAAGGATTCTAGCACTAAGGAGAAAACCACCACAGGCCCATCCACAAACAAGAAATGCAAGAAAAAAGAATAAGGTGACAGCTCTTGGGCACATTCGTCTTTTGAGTGAGCAAAAACAAGTGAAGGAGCTGAGCATGAGGGTTCCATGCATGAAGGGTCTCAACCATTAGGGGAATTTTGGACTCAAAAAGGGCCTCGTAAGGAGTGGATTAGCAAAATGGATTAAGAACTAATAAGGCCTACAAAGGGTCCCATTGTAAGAAAACAATACAACGTCTGTGCTCAATAGATAACAGGATCTCGTATGCAAGAGAGAAAAGCAGATAGTATGGAGAATCAAAAATTTGATTACTGTAAAATTGATACAATAGATGGCACTTCCTCCTAGCCATGCACTCCTATGTGTGAAGGTTCGAGGCTATGCTAGAAACAGTAGAGGACAGAGGCTAGATGCTAAGGAATCAGGGTTGCTATAGCCAGTGATGATGATGGGCTTCACGGTCTTGCTCTTATATAGCCATTAGTCGCGGTTAGACCCAATTTTAGGAGACTGACCCAGTCGGCCCAAAACGGTCGACTAGAGGTCGGTCCCCAGGCCACCGACCACATGTTAGAACCGTGGCACATAATAGAGCAACTATCTTATGGTCTCCATTCGGCCTAGAGCCATCCGCGATCATCTGGGGCTCCAAACGGGCCCCGCAGCCTGGAGTGGGCTGCCCTGGGAAATGCTCCATCTACCCTCAGTGCGGTCAGTCATGGGATGCCTTCCCACACTTGCATGTAGCCTAGTTGGTAGTGTGCCAATTCTATTTGAATCCGTCCAGCCATCAAGCCACACATGGCCCCCATCTGGTGTCCAAACCGAGACCTACCGAATAACCGAGTTACTCAAATGCCTTCTCCTCATATGGGGGGCTTACAAGTAGGCTAGTTTCCACGTAGTTACATGAGAGTGGAGCATTGATATCTAACACCCCCCCTCAATGTCCACCCGCAAGTGAACTTACTTTTTCGGCCAAATGCCAAGTTGTTGAAGATGCCTCTCTAGCAAGTCTCTTCCAAGAGCCTTCGTGAAGATGTCCGCAGCATTCTCTGTAGTGGGACAGTACACCAAGTTAACCTCTCTATCCATGATGAGCTCACATACAAAGTGATATTGAATCTTAATGTGTTTTGTGCGAGCGTGGAACACAGGGTTCTTTGCAATTACCATGCAACTCTGATTGTCACATGATAATTGTGTAGGCTTGTTCTGCACTACACCATGTCCCCTAAAATCCTCCTCAACCACATTGCCTCACAAGAGGCAAAACATGATGATTTGTACTCAGCCTCGGTAGAAGAAAGAGCAATTGTGGGTTGCTTCTTGCTGGCCCATGACACAGCTCTAGATCCAAGTGAGAAATAGTAACTTGTCACTAATCTCCTGCTGTCCACATCTCCTGCCCACCAATCCGAGTCACAAAATCCGACCAAGGTGTTGCCCTTGGTATAGGTGATGCCGTAATCAAGTGTGCCTTTGATGTATTTCAGCACCCGCATTCCTGCCCTCTAATGGTTCTCTCGGGGCTTATTAGAAAACCTGCTTAGTACACCAGTCACAAAACTGATGTCCGGCCGTGTGTTGCACAAGTAAATCAAACTTCCCACAAGCCATTTGTACTTCACTTCATCCACTAGTGGTGATGAATCCTCGTTTGAGAGCTTCATGTCAACCTCCATAGGAGTGCCAACTGTCTTGCACTCAACCATGCCAAATGCCTTCAATATCTCTCTAGCATACTTCAGCTGTGAAATAAAGATCTGTTTTGGCTCTTGCCAAACTTCAATCCCCAAACAGAAATGCATCAGCTATCATTTCAAACTCTCTTCCTAGCAAATGCTTTGTTTGCAAGATCTTCTCTTCATGATTCCCTGTTATGACAAGGTCAAGGTCGTCCACATAAAGGACCACGATCATACATCTATCTCCTTCTCTGTAGATATACAAATTCGTATCATATGGGCTCCTCTTAAACCTGTTTTGCAGAAAGTAGGCATCAATCCATTGGTACCATGCTCGTGGGGCTTGTTTCAGCCCATAAAGTGCTTCTTCAATTTATAGACTTTACCTTCTGAACCGGGGATAACCGGGGATCACAAAACTTGGTGGTTGTTCCACGTATACCTCCTTGAGATCTCCATTCAGAAAGGCGGATTTTACATCCATCTGAAACATGGGCCAACTTTCCTATGCTGCTAAAGCTAAAACACTACGAATTGTGGTTAGTCGAGCTGTGGGAGCAAAAGCATCCTGATAATCAAAACCATGTACCTGTGCGAATCCTTTTGCCATGAGCCAAGCCTTGTGCTTATCCAACATGCCGTCGGACTTGTACTTGGTCTTCTACACCCACTTGTTGCCGATTACCTTGCATTTTGGTGGTCGATCCACAAGGTGCCAAGTGTTGTTCTTCATTATGGAGCCATACTTCGACTGCATGGCCTCCATCCACCTATCATCATCATGTGCTTCTTCAAGACACTTGGGTTCTTCAGCATGGATCACCTTTGTCATCAAAGCGTAGTTGACCAAGTGTTCCTGTGCCCTTATTTGCTCCTCTAATCTCTTGGACCGGTGGTGTTTGGATGGTTCCTCCTCAATGGCTGGAGGTTCTCTGCTATCCAAAGGCTACTTTACCCACTTCAGGAATGGTCGTTGCCATTGTGGTTCTGCAAGCTCTTCTTCCTCTTCTTTATCTTGAATCCTCCCAAGCACCATTGGGGGAGTCGGTCTTCTATTGGTGGTTGTACTAGATGGATATCCTAGTCCTGGTTGTCTAGCAAGGAAGCATCCTCCTCCAATTGATGCGGCTATTTTGAGAAGACCACATCGCGACTTACTATTACCTTCTTGGTAATAGGATTATAGAGATAGTAACCCTTCGCCTCTTCACTATAGCCCAAGAAAATACACTTCCGGCTCTTCGGTTCCCATTTGGTCCTGTTAGCATCAGGGACATGCACAAAACAGTCACATCCAAAAACTCTGAAATGTGCAGCTGAACGTTTCTTACTAGAAAAGGCCTACAGTGGAGTCATCCCATTCATAGCCTTCGTGTAGCTATGATTCAGAATGTAAACTGCCGTGTTACATGCTTTAGCCCAAAAAGTCTTTGGCAAATCTTTCCCATCCATCATACTCCTGCCCCATTTCACAGATGACACACATCTTGCACTCTGCTACTCCATTTTGCTATGATGTATATGGTGGGGGTTTTTGCCTCTTGATCCCGTGACTTTTGCAGTATCTTTCGAATTCACTTGATGTGAACTCACCCTCTATCTGATCTCAACTTCTTCACCTTCCTCCCCGCTCCTTTCTCGACCATTACATGCCATTCTTTGAACTTACTAAAAGCCTCATCTTTAGTCTTCAGGAAGTATATCTATATCCTTCTATTGTAGTCATCAATCAACGTCATGAAGTAGTAGGAACCACCCAAAGCTTCCGTCACCATCTTTCTGCAGAGGTCCGTGTGAACGAGCTCTAGAGGAGCATTTGCCCTATTGGTCTCTTTAGGAAAGGGCTGTCGATGCTGCTTGCCCATCATGCAAGCTTCACATACATCGGGCAGATCTGTAATTTCTAGTAGGTCTCCAATCATTCCACTTTTATGCATCTCCTTTAAAGAACTAAGGTTTAGATGACAAACCTCTCATGCCACAGCTTAGTGTTACTCACATTGGCTCAAGCACTGAAAGTAAGAGTTCATAGATGTTGTTGCACTGTGTACCTTTACCAATGACCTTCCCTTGAAGATCCAAAATCTGTGTGCCATTCTTATCGAAGTGAACTTTGAGGTCCCGATCCGTGATCGTAGAAACGGGCAACAAGTTCCTCTTGATATTTAGCACATAAAGAACATCAGACAACTGTTTTACAACTCCATTTGACTTGAGAGCAATCGTACCTTTTCCTTTTGCTAGACATTTTGCATCATTGCCGACTGCTACCAGGATGTCATTCCCTACCGGATGTAGAGAGGTATACCAATCCTTCCAATTGGTCATGTGGCGTGATGCACCACTGTCAATAATCCAAGGTTCATCCGCATGTACATGAACTCCCTCTGTGCAAATCTCCTCAATTGCTACGAACAACTCTACTGGTACTGCCTGTGAACTGTTGCTGGACTCTTTCTTTACTCCGTTCTTCTCATCTGCAATCTTCTTCTGACACTCATTCTGCTTGTGCCCTGCCTTGTTGTAATAGAAGCACTTGATCTTCTTCTTTCTCTTTTTATCATCAGAAGAAGATGGGTTACTAGAGTCCTTACCCTTACCTTTCTTTGATCCAGTCGAGAAAGCCGAATCTTCTCGTCTTTTGATGCATCTCCTCCTCCAGAAGCATTGTGCTGAAATCCTCAAAGTTGAGGGGTGGATTTCTGTTCTGCATATTCAGTGCTATAACAAGACTGTCGTACTTTGGTGGGAGAATCCGTATGCACCTTCGTGCTAGATTCTCGTTGGTGATGGTGATGCTGATTGCAGTCATCTGATCATGCAGATTCTTCACCCTGGTGATGAACTTCTCTACCATTTTAGACTCAGACAGTTTCTCGTTTGCGAGTTGAGTCTCCAAATTCTGAATTCGTGTCTGATTCGTAGTCTCATACTAATTTTTCAAGACCGTCCATGCCTCCTCTGTAATGCCATGACAGAATCACTTACACCAAAGACAATAGAACACAGTGCATCTGCATTTCTTCTTATCCATGTGAGAATCTGATCCGTAGTTTTTACTATCTGTTGTCCTACATTGGCTAGATTTGGTCTCGCAACTGGCTTCACATCCACCCCAGTAGTAGTATCCCAAAGCTTGTATGCGCTTAGGATGGTCTTCATATTGAACTTCCAGAGTGGATAGTTAGTGCCGTCCAACTTTCCGCTTTCACCAAACGGTGGGATTCGCAATCTTGTGGGCTGGGCCATCTCTCACAATCTGCTCGCAAATAGAAACACACTACCAAATCTTCTTGCTAGATCCCAAGCTCTAATACCATGTAAGAAAACAATACAATGTCTGTGCTCAATAAATAGCAGGATCTCGTATGCAAGAGAGAAAAGCAAATAGTATGGAGAATCAAAATTTTGATTATTGTAAAACTGATACAATAGATGGTGCTGCCTCCCAGCCGTGCGCTCCTGTGTGTGAAGCTTCAATGGCATGCTGGAAACAGTAGAGGACGGAGGTTGGATGCTAAGTAATCAAGGTTGTTGTAGCCAATGATGATGATGGGCTTCACGGGCTTGCTCTTATATAGCCACTAGTCATAGTCGGTTAGACCCAATTGGGACCAAAATGGCCGACTAGAGGTCAGTCCCGAAATAGGCCATTGACCACACATTAGAACCATGGCGTAGAATAGAGCAACTATCCTACGGTCTCCATTCGGCCTAGAGCCATCTGAGATCCATCTGGGGCTCCAAACGGACCTTGCAACCCGAGAGTGGGCTGCCCTAGGAAATGCTCCATCTACCCTCAGTGCGATCAGTCATGGGATGCCTTGCTGCACTTGCATGTAGCCTAGTTGGCAGTGTGCCAACTCTATCTGAAGTCGTCCAGCCATCAAGCCACACATGGCTCCCATCTGGTGTCCAAACTAGGACCTACCGGATAACCGAGCTACTCAAATGCCTTCTTCTCATATGGGGGGCTTACAAGTAGAGTTAGCTGGTTCCCGCATAGTTGCACGAGAGTGGAGCATTGATATCTAACACCCATCACCCCATATGGGGACAAAAAAGTACATCTCCCTAGGTCCTTGGTGGTCCCCAAAAGTGCACCTCCCTCTTTGACTTGGAGGCCCCCCCCACTCTCAAAAATTTAACTCTCTTAACAACCTTTAGGTGGTCCACATTCCCAAAAAGTATCTCGCGGGTACACCCTAGCCCAAAAATTTGATAATTTTCAAAAGTGCCCAAAATGGCCCAAAACTCTTCAAAACTTTCCCCCAAACCATGCCTATGCGCCCAAATCACTTTTCAACATCTAAATCCTACTTTTCTCACCGTATTCATCTTCCAATCCCACATTCATACTCCTTCTATCGTAAGCACTTTGCAACACCCAAATCCAATTTCTTCTCATCATTTTATGCCAAACTTGCTTCCATTGATCCTATTATATCTTTCCATTGTCCCAAACTTGTTTCCATTGATGCTATTCTATTCTTTGAACTGATCCAATGCCTTATTTCTAAATACCTCTCCCATGGCTCCATTAGAAGATCTCACCAACAAGCCACAAAAAAGCACCTTGCACATCGAAGTTGCACTAGAGTATGCCACAACTCATCAATGTTATGGCCACAAGGTTGCCGGCAAAGATACACTAGATCAATTGTGACAACAAGGAACAAAGCATGTCGACTTATGGAGTGTTGGTGGACTCTATTCAGTGGATCCTTTGACATGTGCTCCACCTTTGTTTAAAAATGTGACGAGTTTGACTCAATACATAGGCGATGGTCTTCAAGGCTTACTAGGATATTGTAAACACATCGGCCATTCCAATGCTAAAGCACACTTTGTGAAGGTTCACTTGTTAAGAATGTAAGGAAAGACAAAGATACTTAGAGATAATGTGCATAACCTCCAAGAACAACTAACCCAAGAACAAAAAAAACTTTCTAACTCAGAAATTGCAAAAGAGAGGTCACAAGAGACAATCACAAGATTAATAGATGAGAAGAACAAACTGTTGAAAAAGGCTTGGTGTATCCAACAAGAGCTTGCTACTTTGACTAGGAGATTAGAAAGGATAAAAAGAACCCCTCTAGGTTACAAGCATAGGATCAAGCCCATGCAACCAATGGAGAGCTTGGCATATGGTGGTGGAGCAAGGAAACACAGGGTGAAAGCTACAAGATATGTACATATATTTGAACTATTTTTTAATTATGAAGCATTACTTACAAATGAGTCATTTATTTTTCTAATGTTATCATGATTTCTGCAGAAATTTTATGGAGGAGGTTATTGGAAGAAATTCCTCTAACAAACTTTGTGCCATAAAGAGTGTAATTAAGAAGAAAGAATTCATTTCTATTCTTAGGGACCCTCATCGGCGTGCATTGCGACATGCAATATTACAAGAGGTTGCACGTGATTTAGAGAATCTTGTAGATCCATCAGAAGTTGTCCATGCATGTGATGCTGCTAGCATTGGTCAGCAAGGGTACTTAGCTGTGTAATGTCTTTGTAAATACACTTCGAGGTCAAGGCATTAAGAACCCTCTATTGCCGAGACCAGTATACATTAGAAATGCAAGGAAAGAAACAAATTCTACTATTCAAGATTTGTTGGGTGGATTTATACACATCTCAGAAAGCATGACATTGGAAGGCACAAACAAGACAAATGTCCAACATAGCAAAAAGAAAACGGGACCAACTACCAAAGGGTCAAAGCAAGGACAATGGTGGAGTTTTACAACATGAAATCATGGGGTATGTTAAAATTATATTGTTTAGAGAGCTCAAATTTTTAATGAAATCTTTTCTAATCATGTAAATCTTTAATCTTTTAGACTGTGAAGGAAAGTTAGTATTCGTTATCAAATTGGATGAGTGTGAGGTTGTAAAAGGCCACAAGTTGGAGAGGGTTAGTATTACTTTGATGAATAAAGCCCTCGGACATGCCAAAGATAAGGAAATTAGGGAAGATTTTAGTGTGCAATCAAAAAAGCACATTTGGTGGCTTGCCGCGTTTGAACTTCCTAAAGAGACACACTGATTTTTGAAATGGGTATTTAATAGATCTCCAATTCCAAGTGTCATAGATGCACAAACAAAAGGAGAGTTGCTTCAAGTTGAAGGGTTCGGATCATTTAAAGTTGAATGGCACATGGCAGGAGATCTTAAGACATTTAAGTGTACATTTGGAATGGAATTGAGTGCAAATGCTACATATCCGTGTCTTTATTATATGCACTCACACCAAACTCGAGGTAGTAACATAGGAATACATAGAGGGAAAGAGCAAGTAAAAAGAGGAAAAGACTTTGGGAATGCTAAAGATGTAATGAATGACATCACAGATGATGAGGCTAACAAACGGATGTATTGGAGCAATGGAGTAATGAGTTGCAATCAGGACCCAACAGAGATCACAAGGATAAAAATTGGGATCCAATTTTAAACATTCCATTACAAAGAGTGCATTTCTGTGTGTTACATGCGGAGATGTAGCTCATTGATAAATTGCTTTACTTGCACATTGTATATGCATGGAACATGAAATCGAAGGAGAGAGCGGCATCATGTATAGCAAGGTCGAAGATTTACTCTCGAGCATGGGTCTACATGGGAGGAATGTAAAGCTAATCAAAGACACACAATTGTCAGGAAAATCAGGAAAATTTCCAAATAAGGTGTCCATGGGAGGCTCTAAGGCACGAAGGTTTTTGTCCAATTATGGAAAACATCGATTAAATCTGCATTGGAACTATTGGAAAAAGTTATGTGATTGCATGACTAATTTGGAAGCTGATCCTCATGTCAGAACCTTAAGAATATGTGTTTGGAAAGAATTGGATATTCTAGTAAAGATCGTGAGGAAGCCTTCCATAGATGATGATGATGTGCAACTATATAAAGTCATCATGAAAGAGTTCATTGAAGCCATGGTAGATGGATGGGGTGAATCACATATTACTCAGCACATGGTGTGTTTCATCTTTGCTATTTTCAAAATTTTAATTGCAATCAATTTATTCTTGTTTACCTCATGTGTTTTTTCTATGTATGCAGCATATTCTTTATGCTCATGGTCCACCGTTTCTTTGCCAATATGGTTCCTTGAATGCTTGGAGTGCACAAGGGATGGAAAAGTCTCATTATAGAGCTCGAGGTGCTTATTTCAAGAGTATGCGACATGGAGGGGGGATTAATGGAAGTAATGCTCTTCTTGAGATGTTCGAGTGGTTCTATCGTGGTATAGTCGGGTCCTCCTATGCAAGGAATAAAGCTTTGCAAATGGAGTTAGCCCAAACAGTTCATCAAACTCAAACAAGTAAAAGAAGGCATTCATGTATATCTTCGCAAAGCTTCCCAAAAACATAGAAGTTGGATAGCAACCAGAAGTTGTGTTGGAAAGTGTTGGATCACTAAACCAAATGTACTTTGATGTTAATTAAAATTGCACTTCAATATTTCTTGTGGATATTTGATTAATTGGCTCTTTTTTTTAAAAACAAGCAATTAATTTTGTACTTGTGGACCCAACAAGTGTGGGCAATGAGAAAAGGTTGGGGGAGCGACCTCACGGGAGTTCAAGGGGAATTTCAAAAAACCCTTAAATAAGTTTTTTTCCCCAAAACAAACACCCCTCTTTACGTAATTTTTTCCTAAAGCAGAATGAAAAAACCTAATGTTTTAATGAACTAAGTAAATTTTTTGATAAATATCACTTCTTTACAATGCACGTGGTACACTAAAATTTTGTGAGGTTAACCCCAGAGGGGACGATGACAAATAGGGGGGGGGGAGGAGGGGTTGAGGGGGGGTAAAGGGAGAAGAGGGGGGGGGGGAGGATAACTAATAATGATGCACAAAATAAATATACCCCTATATATATGCAAATACCTTCATTTTCTCAGTACCACTAGTACTCTCTCATACTAGTACATTCCTTCCTACCATCACATTTCCCATAGCCCCACCATCACCGACATGGCAAGAACAAAGCAGACTGGAAGACCGGTTGATTCTAGAACAAAGCTCCCAATCCCTCCCGATGTATACAATGCAATGATCGAAGAGAGAAGAAAGAGGAGGCAGGAGGAGGAGGGGGAGGAGGAGAGGATAGAAACCAATGAGCAAACAGATGATGATGAAGAAGATCATGGGGATCAATCCAATCCTCAAAGTCCAGCCCGAGGCACCTCAAGAGCCAGAAAGCAGACCAGAAGAACAGGAGCACAAAAGATGCAGATTGGAAGAATGGGCCAGAGGAAAAGAAGATGCCAGGCAAATGCAAATTCAATTGGCTCAACAATAAAGGGTACAAATGGAGAGCCAACAAAGATGACCCACATGGCACAATGCTACTTAGGACTTTGCACATTCTAGACAGGGTGAAAAATTGCCAGAATTGCATCACACAGCAAAAGGAAAAGGCAAAGCTCACAGTAGGCGAGGTGGAGGCGAAGGTGGAGGTGGAGGTGTAGGTGGAGGTGGAGGTGGAGGAGGAGGTGGAGTCCCTAGAAGACACCACAAAAAGCCTGGAAGGAAGGCGCTTCAAGAGATAAGAAAGTATCAAAGTAGCGTGAACCTTCTAATCCCAAGAGCTCCGTTCGCTTGATTGGTGAAAGAGATTATGCAGTCCTACAAGGATGACTATCGTATTCAATCAATCGCACTGGCCGCCATACAAGAAGTAGCAAAAGTGGCCATCATAACTCTTCTTGAGGACACAAACTTGTGTGCAATCCATGCCAAGAGGGTTACGATCATGGCAAAAGACATGCAACTGGTAAGGTGGATCAAAGAAGACGCACAACTTAGGCCATAGATCAGATTTTTTGTTGTATTCACTATGGACACCAATTTTGGTTGTCAAAAGCAATTTTGTGCAAAGATGGTTGTAAATATTTTTTGTAATAGAATCCTTTGGAAAATATTTTTCTTGTGGATTTTCAACTTTGAGCTTTCATTTTCAAGTGGAATCTTGCAATGTATTATTTACTTCCATATCTGATGTATGTACATAATGTAATTGATTGTTGATGGCAAATAATCATGGTAGAATGTAATTAGTCACTAGTATGTAATTAGTCAATAATCATGGTAGAATGTTATTAGACACTAGTATGTGATGGGGGATGCATCCTCCCAAAAAACAAAAACAAAAAAAAGCCCCCGAGGGTGTGATGGGTGTATTTAGTGAAGCCTGGATTCCATTACCTGTCGCGCAAGGACACCGGCCACCTTACATTTCTCACAAGCATGTAATGCCTATACCTCCTTGTCATGTGAGCTTAGATCTCTAGGGCTTCTCTCTATCTTCTCCTCCCCCATGTTTTTCCACTTTCCTCTACCTAGATCTTGTATTCTTTCCTTTCCTCTCCCCATTGACGCTAACCTAGCTTGCATTAGCATTTACGCAGCTCGTATGGTAGCCTTTTCCCACTCATCCGGTTAACTCTTTTGGCTTGAAAAGTCCTTCCATTGATTTGTGCCATAGATGGTCCTAACATGTAAAAACAAAAAAAAAGTGCCTATGTCATGGCCACCTTCTGATCAAAGATGCAAAATTTTTGCCCAAATCAATTTGCTGCTTCATGCTTAAAATGTGTCCCAAATTATAAACCCATATCTTGATCATTAGCATTCAAAGTTGGGACCCACTTTGAATAATGGTTTCATATGTCATGTTATTCACATCATTTTAATCCATTGCAACCATTTTAATCCATTGTTGCTCATATCGATCTATGCATTTGTCAACCTTACCATTTTGTATCAAACTTCATTGCAGTCATCACCAATGCCTTCAGAATATCAAGGCACGCTTCTAAGTGATTTTGGCCATTCCTAGCATACTTTACAACATTTTACACCATAAGGGCCTACATCTTCAATTGTATGTAGCACCCCTTAACCATAATTTCCATAAAAGTCAAAACCCAATCTCCTATGCTAGGATTGAGTCAGTCATATGCTTGTTCTCTATCCAAATTTGATAATACACAAACACCAACCAAGTATACGTGTGGATTATTGCCATCTCCATGGGGAACCATTGGCATAAGTGAGCTTGCCATCTCAATCATGGAGCATATATCCTCTTAATTTACATTAATCCTTCCAACTAACCATGCACATAACTAAATTAGCCACCATATTATTGTTCTATTTTCCTCCTAGGTTTGGGATGCAAAACATTCCTAGTCCCAAGATGAATCTAAATATGGAAGGGTTTGAGATTGTGCATCTAGTTTAACCTTTTGTTGCTATCTTGATTAGAGTTCATCCTCAAGGGAATGCCTCAGGCTATGTCAAGGATACATTTAGTCTCATACTTTCTCATGCCATCTCATGGTGGTCAAGGATAAATCTATGGCTAGGTTCTCATGCTAGCAAGGGGTTCCCAAGGATGTGAAGTAAACAAAAGGGATACAAAAGACCGTCCAATGGTTATCTCCCCTAGATGTACATGCACACAATGTCTGCAGGAGGTACCATGGAGCAAAACACATACACATGGCCTACATCATATGGTGATTAGAGGTGTTTACAAAACACAATAGTTTATTTCATTCATTTTGGAGGACTATCCAGGCTGAGTACCTTGACTCAACATAAAAAAGGGATATCTAGAGCATATATGGAGATGATTCAAAAAGCATAATCTTCATAGGATGCCTCATCTTGTGGAGGCACATCAACTGAAAGTAGATTGGCAGTTTTTGACTTTGTAGTTGCTTCCTTTTTGGCTCTACAAAACTTCTCATGGTGATTGTTTTTGCCACAGTGTTTGCATCGATTTGATCTTGAAGCAGTTTTTTAAGAGGTGATTAGTCTTTCCTTTTCATCAAAACCTCATTTGTCATACCTTCTTCCTCCTCTTTTTGCTCTTCTTCCCCCTCTTCCTCTTCTGGCTGTCCTGTGGGGGATGATGTCCCGCCTGCTTCGGGAACCACAACCAACTCTGTCGTCTACTCTATTTCTACTGTGTGCTTTCCCTTGTCCAAAGTTGCACTAGACCAATCTAGACAACGACGGCTTCTACAACCACATTAGATTCTCCTCAACGTCCACATCTTGCCCTGCTACTAGAAAAAGAGTTGGCTCTGCATTAATGAATGGAGGTGTGTCTGTGTCCTCCATTTCCAAAAGAATTACACAATAGGCTATTTCCAAGGATACAAAATGAGCTCCTATAGGACCCGCTTGCAGATCCAACTCTTCAACCTAAACTTGAAAGTGCTATTAGCCTGGCGACAGTCAATGAGGAGATTCACAGGAACCCACTGTACTCTATCTATATCTAGCTGGATCAAGTAAGGCTTGATTTTCTCTCTCACATAATCTACCACATCTCTAAAGAGATCTAGATGCTTGTGGATTGTGCCGATGACATATATCTGACGATCAAAAATGTCATACAACTCTGCCTCTCTACTCGAATGACGAGTAGAAGCGATGAAGTCATGGTATGCCTCGCAGGGTGTGGCCATTGGAGGTTTGTGGAAGATGGCAAGAGTAGGCTGTCTAGGAGGTGAGGACAATAAAGGCTATGTCATACCTAATAGCCCTTTATATAGTTGACTTCAGTCTCTTTAAATACCTTAAAAGTCCGACTACAATTTAGGTAATAAAATATTGGACAATGTAATATATTGGCCTAAATAATTTGCCATCATATTCCACTCCTGCCTCCCCCGCCACCCAAAATAATGGATTTTTTTTTTGGAATTTAGGGGGGCCTATGTTAGTACATATGACATCACACTTAACAAAAACTATTACATTTAGTCAAAAACTATTACAACACAGTTTTAAAACTTTTACCTTTATTCAAGTGCTATTAGAACACACTTCAAAAACTATATCATATTTTTCAAAACTATTACAATACACATCAAAAACTACTAATTTTATTAAGTATACTCATTGCCAGTACAAATGACATCACACTTCAAAATCTATTACATTTATTCAATACCAGTATGAATGGACAAGTTACAAGGAGGCTTCCATTTCTCAAGCATTGATGTTCCTTTGAGTCGCCTTCTTACTATCTTCCCATTTAGTGTAAAGAAAAAATCACTATCATCAAAGGTGACAGGATGTATTCTCAAACGTGCTTCAAGCTCCAACTACCTGTGACCTCAAGATATTGGATATCCCCATTGGGCATATGTACCTCTACCTTTGTGGTGTCCACTACATAACAATCCATAGGTATCCATGTGCCATGATTATTTTTCCAACGTCTATAAGCATATCTCATGTAGCAAATACTCTGCACTACTTGATATCTTATTACTATACTTTCTTGAGTAAGTATACATCAAAAATGGTCTCCCTTCTACAAACCCTCCCTAACATCCCACATTGGGTATAGAATATTATCAAGAAATTTATTTTCTAGGCCTTTGCATACCCACATGGTCTTTGTCTTGTGAATGAAGACTGATTTGAAAGAATAAATAAATGTAATGGAGGGCATGAACCAACTAACACTCACAAATTTTGAACCAAAAGTAAACTTCATTGATGATTGAATATATGATCTCATCTTCATTCTAAATGCATCTATAGAGAATGGATCAGGAAGAGGCCATTCTAGACTATCAAAGTTAGGGAGAGGAATAGGACGTAGGCTTTCATATGCGCCTTCTCTTCAAGGAACTTGGTAACATGAATTATAGAAAAAAATACTAGACTTTGTCAAGGAGGTAGCACTCCGTCTTGAGAACATTAATTCCCTAATATTTGAATGGAAAGCTTGAAATGTTCTCGTGAGACTATCCAGAGGCTGGGTTTCAACTTTGGTAGAGGGTGGGACTCTGCATCTCTTTTGTATAGTGAGGATAGACAGAAATATATCATTGTTGCTTCTATATTTTTCTTGAATGTATAGAGCCGTCCCATCAGCTAGCTAGTAGGGGGGATTCAAGTTGATTGGTAGGGGCTGGATGGTCGACCAATTTGAAGGGGGTTCAGCTCCTATAAAAGGGGGCCCTTGGGGCCTCCAAAGGCTTCACTTAGAGTAGCAACAGGAAAGCATAAAGCAGCATTAAGACCAGCAATAGTTGGGCCTATTTCGAGAAGGTGAACCAAGTTGAAGAGGCTACAAAATTAGGTTAGAAGGTGTTGCCTACCTAGGCTGACTACCCAAGCAGTAAGGTGGAAGGGATCACTGGATAGAGAGTTTACATAAGCTCAGAGGAGCATGCAAGCTTAGAGATCTAGAGATGCTAGGAAGATAGTAGGAGACCTTTGGTAAGATCGGAGGACCACAATTTGGTGGGACTCTGCATCTCTTTTGTATTATGGGGACAGATGGAAATATATCATTGTTGCTTCTATAATTGTCTAGGATGCATTGTCTATTTATGCTAGGTTTTACACGCATATCTATGGTTGTGAAGTACACACACGTTAAGAAGTTTGATTCCGTAATGAAACACTTCTATGTGTAATTCTTGGGCTCGTCTATTAATCTTTCGCTACAAGATACGAGTCTTTCACAAGCTAAAGGTATTAACATGTAAATTTCATATTTATTAGTTAAAAAATCACATCCTCATGACAATTTTCCTTGACCTAAAGGTCTATCTTGAAGGGGTGTCCATGGTGGAACTTATGCGCTTACTCACAAGTAGGTGCATCTAGGCATGCTTCTCTATGTATGTTCATACATACACTGATAGATTGAAGGTTTTATTAGGTTTCCCTTGGCCTCTAGATTTATTCTAAAATGGTGTCCATGGTAGATTTAACGTCCTTATAAGGATTATTCGGAGATCTTGTTGCACCTATGCATGCTTCTTTACTCCTTCTTTATGTATGTCCATTTGTACATTGATGGATTGCCAAGGGTGGAAAATGGTGTTTGGTTCATCTAATCCATAGTGTATGGTGACCTCCTTCACATGGAGCATTTCTCTTGTTTTTGGCATGCCTTGATGTGGGTTCAAGATGTGGATCTCATGCATGGACCCTCCCTTAGTATGAGATATTCCCCTACTTTCGATACATTGCTAGCCACATAGTTTCTTACTGAGGGATTGGTATGTAATAACATCTTGTAGGTTTATATTACTATTGAAAAGACTATTTTTAAAATAATGTTTGTCATGCATTCTAGCATGTTCAAGTATTAAATAAGGTTGTGGATGTGTCTTTACTACTAGACTTATGCAATATTATCAAAATTCTTGAGATGCTAATGAAGGTTGGCACTATCTGAATGGGCATATTTTTTATATAATTGCATTGTGTAGTTTTTCAAGAAGGAGATTGTGCTCAAAACCTACCTTTGGTGGATTTTGTTATGAAATTATGATCAAGTATTGATGTGTAATGTATGACAACATTGTTGTTATCCTAGCTTAATGGTCTATACTCTTCATAATATGTTCCAAGATTATTGAAGTCCTTGAATGGGTTGTATAGGTCTACATTGCCATGTACATGGTTGAGTTGCGCCGTGTTCAATGTCAGATGCTCTCATCATAACACATCTGGTATGATGGGGTAAAGATGTTGGTGGGAGTATGTGGGCCCTCTAGGGTGGAGCTACAATTGTGCCGAGGATTGTCATTGGGCTAGGGATGGGATTGTGAGGTGGTTGACTAGTAGAACAAGTGGTAATGATGTGGGTAATAGGGCAATATTGAGGTAAAGTCTCGGTAAAGTATCACAGTCATCCACAGTTCTTGATTATGTATAGGGTTTCTTGAATAATTAGGAGTAGATCTTTGATAAAAACTCTCCATACAACTTGTTTATGATTTTTTATATAATTATTATACAAATAACATGTATATTTAAAATTTCCATCAAATAATGAATAATCTTATGAAGTGAAATACTTTGATTTCATATGATCCATTAAAATATCATTTTTAATATAAGTAGTATGCTTATGATTTTTAACAAATAGTTTATACCCAACCAACCTATTTCATTTATGGTTAATAATTATTCTTTATCATTGTGTAATGATATTATGTAAAGAAACTAGGAAATTTTATTTTTATTGATGTTTTATGATGCATTAAAGATCAGAAACACAAGTTATTATTGAGTTGTCACATTTTTGCCACTTCGAACCTCAATGGAAAAAAATCACATTAAATTTATCTTCAATAGGTTTTAAAAGCATCCAAAAAGTGACATGAAAGTGGGATGCTAGTCGGTTCTAAGTGGCTAAAATTTTTTGTTAAATTTATCATCACTTTTTTTCCATTTTAAAACCTTATAAATGACACTTTAATGCCATTTTATGACATAAGAAATGGCAACTAAGTTTCTATTTTTGCCATTTACAACATAAGAAATGGCAACTTACATGTCACATTTCACCATTTTCAACATTAAAAATGGCAGCTCATGTCATTTTTTGCCATTTAAAACATAATAAATGGCAACTTTTTCATTATAAATTTGTTATTTCTTTCACATTTAGTTTCAAGTCTGGTGCCATTTCATACACTATTAAATGGAAAAATTATATGGCACTTTTGGTTGCCATTTCATACATAAAATGGCAAAAATAAATGGCACTTTTGGTTGCCATTTCCAAAAAAAGGTGCATGTGGAAATGGCAGCATAAAAGTTCCATTTAATAATGTAGAAATGGCACTTTTAAGTTGCCATTTCTACCTGGTTTTGTATTAAAATGCCATTGAACATAGTAAATGTGAGCACAAGCTAGGAAAATATATAAGATGGCAAACAATCCATTTAATTCATGTGCAAGATGCTAGATTGTTGTATGCCTCTAAGAGAGAGGAAGCTATTGTCCATGTCCAAAATTCCATGTGCATCACCATTGATGGCATGGATCAGAATACAATAACATTACCATGGTATAGATGTATCCACCAACATTGGATGGTAAATGTGGACTAAAAAAACACTTTTGTGGAGTATAAGTGCATGGATTTCAACTCTTTTGCGATGTATGGATTGATTTTTTGCATGAAAACAATAGTAACCAAGTGGCAACACCCACCATGAAAGCAATACGGAAGGTCAGAGATACGTGTGGATGTTTACCTTACACTTTGCTTATATAGGCTAATAACTAATGGAGAGAAATAAAGAATAGATATATATTTGGTTTATGCTCTATGCTGGTTGGTTTGAAAATATTTGAAGAAATGGAAGTTGGTTACCTTTTTGTCAGCCATACACATGAAGACATCATGATCAAATCTTTAGTGTTACCTTTGGCAAGTTGAAGTCAAGGGACGTTCTGACATTAGACGATATGACATCTCAAATTGGGAAACAAATCAGAGGCTCTCAAAAGGAGGAATCATACGTGGGTATCTTAGAGAAAACGATTGATTGCAGAGCATTCATCAAGTTACATTTAAAAAGAGGAGATGATACATTAATAGGGCACACAAATCCACACTATTTTCAGTTTAGCATGCATAATGATATTTTAGTGATGCAATGAAAGCACTACTCAGTGTATGGAGATAATTTATGGAGTGAGCCATATGCTTTATTTTACAAAGAATAACTCCATTGGAGGAAACGAGATTTGTTCTTGCAAAGAACAAAGCACTTGACAATGAAAGGCTTGGAAGATTTATTAACACCTATTAAAGAATTTGCTGAATTTCAGAAATGGAAGGAACTTGAAGCAGGTACCCGCACACCCCGAGTTCTTCTCCACGGCTTTCTCCGATACGTCAACAAGGACCTCTATTCAACTTGGAAGAAGCGGAGCAACATGATGCAAAAATATTTTGAGCAGGCAATAAAAAATGGAGAGATAATCAAGTCAATGGAGGCACTTGTCAAATCTTTACAAAAATAAGAAAATTTAATGAGCATTGAATACTTTGAATCTTTTTGGCTAGAACAAGCATGCATGGACAACTTTTGATGGATCTACAAGATTCTCTAAATCAACAGCAACCTCTTGTAATATTGCATGTCGCAATGCACACCGACGGGGATCCCTAAGAATAGAAATGAATTATTTCTTCTTCATCAGACTCTTTAAGGCATAAAGTTTGTCACTTAAATCTCTTCCAATAACCTTCTTCATAAAATTTCTACAAAAACCATGAAAACATTAAAAAAAATAAAGTACATTATCCGCAAGTAGCACTTCATTAACTAAGCATACATATCGTGTAGCTTGCACTTATGCTTCCTTGCTCCACCATATGCTAAGCTCTCCATTGGTTGCATAGGTTTTATCCTTGTTGAGATATCGAGCTCCACTCGCGATATGCGAGGGTGACCACTTACTGTTGTGCATTTATGTCACCGACTTGTTAGCTGGAGATGCGGTTGGTACATCGCCCATGAATAATAGCTGGATGACAGCTATCCTTATCTACACTAGTTCGTGGCTTAGTTAGTATGCCACCTTAGTTAGTTGAGTTTGGTTTTGAGACCCACATATAGGGTTCTTCTATTTCTTTGTACTAGAGTTCTTTTGGCTTTCACAACTAAGAAGAGGAAAACTGTTTTCAGCCTCCATCTTTGTGTGTATTCCCCCATTTGTGCATGTAAGAAAGCCGCAAGTGAGACTCCTTCCCTCTCTCCCACTATCTTCACATGGTATCAGAGCCTTGTTCGTGGTAAGGAGCTCAAGAAAGCAAGCCAAGTTCGTGGTGTCCTGGTAAGAGGACCAGTGTTGCTTTCCTATTTTGAGTTTGGGAGCAAATCTCTGCAAGTAGCACAGCCAGAAGTGCAAGAGTGCACTGTTTCAAATTAAGACGCCCTTCGCGGTGTGGCGAGAGCACAGTATATGCTCAGTGTGACTTTATTTTTTTGATTCGAGGCCATTTCGGGGCTCGTTTTGAAGGCGGAAGTTCTTCGCAGGCACTCAGAAAAAGGCCCTGTTTTTGGCTGTGCGACCACTGCCCGGCTAGTCGAAAGTTGCCGCAGAAATTGCATCGTATGCCTATGTGCAGAGATATTGGGAGTTGCAGATTCATGCCTGTTGCCTGTTGATGCAAAATCGTCACTAGGAAGTGACTGTGTGGTGAAATACCACTTTCGTCAGTTTTGCAGATCTGCCCGTGTGAGGCAAAAGCTGTGTTTTTTTGCAGTGACAGAATATTTTGCAGTGTTCTGTAATGGCATCTGATTCTCTTTCACAGATTGTCACTGAAAAGCTTGACAAGAACAACTTCCAGGCATGGAAGTTTAGAATGATGAATTTCTTGATGGGAAAAGGCTATTGGGAATTCATTATAGGAAATGAAGAAGAACCTGTTCTTCCTAATGTTCCCAGTCAACAGGAAATGCAGGCATTCAAAGGATGGCATGAGAGAGCCAGGAAAGTTATGTACTGGCTGTCTATCAGTATTTCGGACTCCATGATTGTGCATATTCAGGATGCAAGTACGCCAAAGGAGGCATGGGATACTTTGGCAAAAATGTACAGCACAAATACGCAAGCAAGGAAAATGCAACTCAAACAGGAGTTGCACAATGTGCAGAGGGAAAATTTGAGCATAAATGACTACCACATGAAAGTGAAGAAAATTGCAGATGCACTTGCTTCCATTGGGTCGCCAGTGGATGATGACGATTTGGTTTCTGTGACCTTGAATGGTCTAGGAAAGGATTATGCACAATTCCGGACATCCATTGCCGTCCGTGAAAAATTTCTAGATTTTGAGGAGTTGATTGCTCTTCTAATTTCTGAAGAGCAGAGAAATGTGGGTGCATCTTCTTCAGCAGGAACTTCAAAAGAAACTGTCTTCTACTCAAATATGCTGGCAGAGGTAGAGGCAG
This sequence comes from Dipteris shenzhenensis, assembly GCF_047967505.1. Classification (NCBI taxonomy): domain Eukaryota; kingdom Viridiplantae; phylum Streptophyta; class Polypodiopsida; order Gleicheniales; family Dipteridaceae; genus Dipteris; species Dipteris shenzhenensis. The sequence continues at coordinate 26,791,606 of NC_141605.1, read as the reverse complement.
AGGTACGTGGTAACTCTAGAGGCAGGGGGAGCCAAAGAGGCCGTGGTGGATGGCAGAGAGGCCAAAATGCAAACAGCAATGTTGAATGCTACTATTGTGGCAAAATGGGTCATATGGCTAAGGACTGCTATAAAAAGCAGAATGACATTATGACTAGAAAATTGCAGCAAGGCAATTATGCATCTTCTAGTAGGCAGGGTGATGACAGAAATGAGCATCTATTTATGGTGCAGCATATGACCAATTCTGTGACAAGTGCAGAAGAACGAAATGATGTGTGGTATGTTGACTCAGGTGCGTCAAACCACATGATAGGTCATGCAGAATGGATGCAAGATGCAAGGAAAATGGAAAAACTAGGATTTGTGGAGACTCGTGATGATACTGCACATCCTATTGTGCAGATTGGCAAAATTCGTTTGTCTATGCAGGATGGGAAAAAGAAATACTTGTCTGATGTATTTCATGTCCCGAACATCACCAAGAACCTAGTTTCTGTTGGTCAGATGGTTGAGCAGGGCTTGCAGGTCAGATTTAATCCTCATGGATGCTTTGTTGAGGATATGAAAAATAATGGTCGCTTGATAGCAAAAGGAAAGAAGAAGGGCAGGATGTTTACGTTGGATGCAGACATGCCTAAATTGAGTGCAGCAATGTTTGCACATGGGACCGGTGTAGTTGCAGATATTGATATCTGGCACAAACGCATTGGTCATGTTAATATACAGCGACTTAAATCAATGCAAGCCCAAAATATTGTTCCAGGATTGCCTAAATTCAAGGTTACAGAAATGCACAAGGTTTGTGAAGCCTGTCAATTTGGGAAACAGGCAAGGAAACCTTTTCCTAGGCATGTTCAAGAGAGTAAAAAGCCATTGGAATTAATCCACTCTGATGTGTGGACTACAAAAGCTGCATCTATTGGAGGCTGTCACTATTTTGTCACATTTATTGATGACTTCAGCAGAAAACTGTGGGTGTATTTTATGAAAAAGAAAAGTGAAGTGTTTGGGCACTTCAAAGCTTTCAAAGCTACGGTTGAAAAAGAAACAGGCCTGCAAATAAAATGCCTAAGGTCAGATGGAGGGGGAGAGTACCTCTCAAATGAGTTTGCAAGGTTCTTGCAGGAGCATGGTATAAAGCAGCAATATTCATGCAGTCATACCCCACAGCAAAATGGAATTGCAGAAAGAAAAAATAGGCATATTGGAGAGGTATCTCGGGCTATGCTAAATGAAAAAGATCTACCAGATTATTATTGGGCTGAAGCAGTTGCTACAGCAGTCTATATAATGAACAGGACTCCCACTGCAGCAATACATGGCATGACGCCAGAGGAGATGTATACTGGTAGGAAACCAGATATTTCTCATTTGAAGATTTTTGGCTGCATTGCCTATGTCCATGTGCCAGATGAGTTGAGGTCCAAGTTGGATCCAAAATCTGAGAAGTGCGTCTTTATTGGTTATTCTCTGCAGCAGAAAGGGTATAGATGTTATAACCCTTCTACACGTAAGTTCACAGTGAGCAGAGATGTTTTTGATGAGATGAGCAGCTGGTATAAACCAGTAAATGTGATGATTGATGTAGATGCACAAAATGGTAATGCTGCACAGAATGCACAGCAGCAATCACAAAATATCAGTGGACCTGGAGTGTCCTCTACCAGTGGTTCACATACTTCGCCATGGACAGGTAGATTGAGATCAGGAGAATCCCCTCAAAGCAATGCAGAGAGTGGTACGCAGGTATCACGAAAAGGAAAAGAGAAGGTAGATCAGCCCATGTTTGGTGTGAATGCAGGTCACTCTTGTGTGGATGGTGAATCCAGTGGCTCAGAACAGAGCATTGATGATGAGTTGGGTATTCCTTCTGTTGTTACACCTGGAGTAAGGAAGACCAGGGATGTTTTGAGAGCACCTCGAAGTGAGCCTATTTTGCGCAGGTCTACCAGGGTTAGGTATCCTGTGGATAGGCTGAAATATGATGGATTTACAGCCATTCACTATGCCTATATGGTCAAAGTGATACAGGAACTAGAACCCACTTCTTTTGAGCAAGCCATGGGAAATGAAAAATGGGAGAAAGCCATGGATGAAGAAATGGATGCCTTGGATGCTAATGCTACATGGGAATTGGTTTACCTAAAGGCAAGAATGCAATTGGTTGTAAGTGGGTTTATAAGATCAAGCACAATGCAGATGGTTCTGTGAATAGATACAAGGCAAGATTAGTTGTCAAGGGGTATGCACAAATATATGGCATTGATTATGAAGAAACTTTCAGCCCGGTTGCAAGGATGGCAACCGTAAGAGCAGCCATTGCTATGGCTGCATCAAAGGGATGGTCTTTACATCAGATGGATGTAAAGAATGCCTTCTTGCATGGTGATTTGCAAGAAGAGGTCTTTATGGAGCAGCCAGCAGGTTATGTTCATGCTACTCATCCTGAGTTTGTTTGTAGGTTGAAGAAAGCCTTGTATGGCTTGAAGCAAGCACCTAGAGCATGGGATGACAGGCTGTAAGCCTATTTCAGTTCCTTTGGAGCAGAATGTGAAGCTGAGCGCAGATGCAGGTGAGCTTCTGGAGGACCCTACTATGTACAGACGCATAGTAGGAAGTTTGATTTACACGACTATTACCAGGCCAGATTTGAGCTATGCTGTTGGGTTGGTAAGTCAGTTTATGCAGGCTCCAAGGAAACTGCATTTGGATGCGGCTAGACGCATACTCAGGTATGTGAAGTCCACATTGCAGTATGGACTATTTTATGAGGCTGGGGTTCAGATACAGTTGCATGGATACACTGATGCTGATTGGGCTGGTAGCATTTCAGATAGACGATCTACCAGTGGATAGGTGTTCTCTTTTGGGAGTGTTGCAGTCACTTGGAGCAGCAAGAAATAGCTTACAGTTGCCTTGTCGAGCACAGAGGCTGAGTACAGGGGTGCAGCAATGGCTGCATGTGAGGTAGCTTGGTTGCATAAGCTACTTTATGATATGCATCAGTCTACAGATGGGCCGGTTGTCATTTATTGTGACAACATGAGCAGTATACATTTGGCAAAGAACCCAGTCTTTCATGCTAGAACAAAGCACATTGAGGTGCATTATCACTATGTGTGGGAGAAGGTTTTACTAGGTCTTATTGATCTAGTTTATGTCAGCACAGAGGATCAGGTAGCTGACATATTCACAAAAGCATTGGGCGCAGAGAAGCTGCGCAAGTTCAGAGACCTGCTTGGTGTGCAGGATTTAAGATTGAGCTCGAGGGGGAGTGTTGAGATATCGAGCTCCACTCGCGATATGCCAGGGTGACTGTTGTGCATTTATGTCACGGACTTGTTAGCTGGAGATGCGGTTGGTACACCGCCCACGAATAATAGCTGGATGACAACTATCCTTATCTACACTAGTTCGTGGCTCAGTTAGTATGCCACCTTAGTTAGTTGAGTTTGGTTTTGAGACCCACATATAGGGTTCTTCTATTTCTTTGTACTAGAGTTCTTTTGGCTTTCACAACTAAGAAGAGGAAAACTGTTTTCAGCCTCCATCTTTGTGTGTATTCCCCCATTTGTGCATGTGAGAAAGCTGCAAGTGAGACTCCTTCCCTCTCTCCCACTATCTTCACAATCCTATGCTTGTAACATTGAGGGTTTATTTTCATTTTTTCTAATCTCCTAGTCAATGTGGCAAGTTGTGTGTGTGTGTGTGTGTGTGTGTGTGTGTGTGTGTGTGTGTGTGTGTGTGTGTGTGTGTCTGCTACCATATCTAACTCTAGGTTGCATCCTCCCCCCCCCCCTCTCTCTCTCTCTCTCTCTCTCTCTCTCTCTCTCTCCCCCCCCCCCTCTCTCTCTCTCTCTCTCTCTCTCTCTCTCTCTCTCTCTCTCCCTCTCTCCCTTCCAAGTATCCCCTCTCTCCCCCTTACAAGTATCACCTCACCCTCCCTCCCTCTCCATAGTCCTCTAGGAGGTGTTTTTTCATTTTGTGCGCAAGAATGTGATGCGATTTTGCCACTTGGGGGAGCTTCAACACCCCAAATCACATTCTAAAGCACACATAGTATCAAACTTCAAAAGAGAATAACTTTTTGCTCAGAACTCAAAATTTTGTGCTTTCTAATTCAAAACAATGGGCACACTATGCTCTACATATTGCATTGCACCATTGATATTTTTTAGCAAATTGGTAGATTCCCAAATCTACCTTCTTTCCTTCTCTAGCCTCTAAAGTCTATATTACAAATAAGCAATTTGGAGGGTTGGGAGCATCCCAACCCTCCAAATTCCATTCAGTTGCACACTTTGTTGTAATGTATATTTTTGAGGCCAGGGAAGGAAACAAAGCTAGGATGAAAGAGAGAGAGAGAGAGAGAGAGGTCCAATACTTGAAATTTGAGCCGAACAAAGAGTGTCCAACAAAATGTGACTTGGAAGGTGGGAACTTCCCAACCTTCCAAATTGCATTCTAGTGCACACTCTTTATTTAGCTCAAATTTTTCAAGTTTTGGATCTCTCCCCCCTTCACTGGCCTTCAAAATCTACATTCAAAAAAGTGTGCAATAGAATGAGATTTGGAGGGTTGGGAAGTCCCCAACCCTCCAAATAATATTTCTTTAATACAAATTTTGGATGCCAAAGAGGGAAAAAAATCTAGGGTAAAGGGTAAGAGAGAGAGAGAGAGAGACAAAGAGAGAGAGAGAGAGAGAGAGAGAGAGAGAGAGAGAGAGAGAGAGAGAACACACACACACACACACCATGAAAAATATATCCTATGGCAACAATACTTTGCACAAACCTTAAGATATGTGGGATAAACACAAATCAAAAGTATTATGCCCATCAGATATGTGCTCCTTCGAATAAGACAACCTGGAGCATGTTTTTTAATCATTGTGCATGAGACTTGGTGAAATACATGGTATAACATGTGATGTCGACCATGCACACCACATATTTTGATCATGATACTTTGCACAAGCCTCACAGTAGGTGGCATAGACATGTTTGCAAAGTATCATGGCCATCGGATATGTGTGCATTTGAATAACACAACCTGGAGGGTGTTTTTGTGATGGTTGTTCATGACACTTGGTGAAAGGCATGGTCTAATGTCACTTCGACCATGAAAACCATATCCGATGGCAATGATAGTTTTCACACACCTCATGGTAGGTGGTATTTATGTGTTTGCAAAGTATCATGCCCATCAAATATGTGCACATTCAAAAAAGAAATCCAAAGCGTGTTTTTAATTTGATTGTTGTGCATGACAGTTGGTGAAAAACATGGTCTAATGCGACTTCAACCATGAAAACCATATCAAATGGGCACAACAAATTTGCACTAGCCTTAATATATGTGGTAATTATGCATCTACAAAGTATCGTGGGAATTGGATATGTGTGTGTTTGAATAAAAGAACCCATAGCATGTTTTTTGACAACTACATAAGACTTCGTGAAAGACATGGTCTAATGTGATTTCCACCATGCAAACCATATCCGATGGCAACGATACTTTGCACATGCATCAAGGTAGGTGATTGATACTTTTACAAGGTCTCATGGCCATTTGACATGTGTGCATTTGAATAACACAACCCAGAGGGTGATTTTTTACGTTGTCATGAGACTTTGTGAAAACATCGTCTACTTCGACTATGCAAACCATATCCAATGGCAACGATACTTTGCACATGCCTCAAGATAAGTGGGATGGATGTGTGAGAAAAGCATTGTGGCCATTGAAAAAAAACAAATGACTATAATCCAAGTTCGTTCAAGGATGTATTTAATGTTTATTTGAAAAATAAATTTAAAAAATACGGCCAAAGTTGTGGGAGGACAGGGGAAAAAGGGAATGGAGGGAATGGGAGAGGGAGGAGAGGGGTGTAAGAGAAGAAAGGAAATCCAGGGGAAGGGAGGGTAGGGGAAAGGTAACGGAGGGGAGAGAGGGGAGGGGAAGGGAGGGGGGAGGAAAAGGGGAGGGGAGGGGAGCAGAAAGTTTGAGTTCTAGGAAGGAAAGGGAAGTTTGAATTCTAGGAAAGGGAAGCGAGAAGAGGGGGAGGAGGGAGCATGGGAATTTTTTTAAAAAATTAACTACCGACTTGTATTATAAGGGTGGGTCCCCTGAAGTACAAAATTCGGCCTAGAGAGTGGGCATGGGCCAGAGGCCTATAATAAAAGCAAAGAGAAACAACAAAAAATAACATCAAAATCCATTGGCAATATCTGCCATTGATGCACTAAACCACAAGGTCACAAGAGACCAAAATCTTGGACATATCCATGATGCATGATCTAAGAAGTTCTAACAAAGCGTCAAGTTGAACTCGATACCCCGACTTAGCTCTATGACGAAACACTACCTGGTTCCATAGGAACTAGACCATTGAAATTACAATAGTTTGAAGATACGGCCAACAAGCTGCTATCGTTGAAGACAACTTAGCAAGATCCCCCAACAAGCCCATTCTCAAGTTAGGTCCCAAATGGGACTTATCTAACATTAGACCACACCTTCTAATGGCCATCCCAACTTTATCCCAAGCACTGTGAACCACTTCACAATGCTAGAAAGAGGTGAACTATAGATTTAGTAGCCTTGTTACACATAGGGCATAGAGTATTTATAGAAAATTTCTTGGTCAGCTTAGCTCAGACAGGTAGACACTAGAAAAGGTCTTTCCAAGCTAGAAAATTCAATTTGCCCAACATGCAACCAACCCAGATATCTTTCAGCCTTTCCGCCAGCATGTTCGATTGTTGTGGCTGTAGTCACTTGGTGCCTGATAGTGGGGCACGCTGCAAAATTGTAGAACCTCTATGAGGCTTGCCCATGGAGAGGAGGAGGTGCCAGTGATAAAGGAAGTGGTCTTTTGAGCATGGGCCGTTGCTGAGGCTGAGACCTGGGGCGTAGCGGGGTTTCCAAAATAGCTTGGGCTCTTTGTTGGAGGCCAATCGAGACCATTTCGTCACCTGGGAGGCCATCGACCAAGATCGGCTCTTATTGTACCCTTTTGCCCTTGTTTTGAGGATCCGCTTACTAGAGTCGTAGTTGATGGCCTAGGAATTCTTGCATTTGTCTATCCTCATACTATGCGAGCAACTGACTTTGGTCCGGTTGTACAAGATGGCTAGCCGGAGTGGTAGTGGGCTCTGTTCTCACTTGCTTGGATTTGACCTCTGCTTCTTCTTGCTCTATTTGTGCCAGTCCTGTGGCGGACTTTTTCAGCCAATCTGTAGCCAATAGGCGGATGCTACTGCAGCATGTGGTAAAGAATTGGCATGTAGAGCATCGGGTTGCCGATGGCCTCTCTGTCTTTTGAGGTCCTCCCTCATTTGATTGCAAAAGTAATCTGCCCAATTCATGACCAGGTTGTCTACCAGCTGCAACAAAATATTCGACATGACTGACGGGTGGTGATCGGTGTGCCTTACTTGCAACAACCACTGCATGGACCTTGCCCGAATTTTGGCAGAGTTTGGGGGAAACTATTATGGCGACGATTCGGTGGGATAGGGCTCCTTTATATAGATTTTGCTAACCCCACAATCAGTGGGATGGCATAAGGTGATGGTTGGCAGGATCTGTGGATGGCGACAGTCGTTGATGGGATATAGTTATGGCAGCGACCGACATGATCTGTGGATGGCAACGATCGGCGGGATCTATGGTTTGTTTAGTGGAGGAGACATTTCCACGTTCTATTCTCACAAGCCAACTACATCTTATAGTGCATTTGGTGGATGAGACTGCTATATGTGGTACTATACATGCACGATGGTTGTTCTTTCTCGAGCGCTTCATGAAGACCTTGAAGGGCTTCGTGAGACAAAATGCGAGACCCGAAGGTAGCATGGCTGAGGGTTGGTTGGTACAAGAGTCACTTGTATATATTTCTGAGTTTCTTGTTGATGCGGATAGCTCTCTCCCACGACTATGGAGAGATGATGAAGACCTAAGGATGACCTCTATTGTGCCTCAAGGGAAAGGACGCAACAAAGTAATAGACACGGAGTTGCATAATAGTATCAACCTCTATTGCGTGCTTAATAGTGATGTGATGAAAAGATGGGTGACAAGATACGAGGATGCAAAGGCAAGAAGACAAGAAGAAAGGGCCCTCTTTCGTACACACCATGGATCTCGTGTGCCATACCCTCAGTATCTAAGAGCACTTCCAAATGATATTCATGTGGATTGGCTACTTGATGAAATGGAGAAAGTAGAGAAAGACGAGGGGATGCATATCACAATGGAGGAATGGGAGTATGCTAGGGGATGCATGAGCAAGGTCGGTATATAGAATGTTATGCATAAGTTAGGAGCTTTCAATAATTTAAATTGCTTATTTAATTGATTTTGTCTTGGTGTAGTGCACTATGTTCAATTCTATATTGTATGAGGGCAAGCATTTTTGAACACAATGGATTGATGATAAGAGAAACACATAAGATTGTGGCGTCATTACTAGCTTTGAGGGAGCCAATGGAGCCATGGATGATTATTGTGGCATAATCCAAGATATTATTAAGCTTGACTTTCGATGCTTCTTTGTGTATGTTTTGGATGTAAAGTGGTTTAAGGACGTGGTGGAAAGAGGCCCTAATGCAACAATCAAATGCCATGCAAGTGGCTTTGTAACTATTGACTCCACAAAGTTTTGGCAAAGTAGGAAGGACACACTAGTACTACCGCAACAATGTGAACAGGTACTGTGCACACATATAAAAATACTCGCTTTTAAATATTTGATGCAAGAAAAATAACATGATTGTATTTGTGTTTGAATTAGGTTGTCTATCAACCAATGGTGGATAATAATAGATGGTGGCATGTCATACCTATTATGCCACGTTCCAAAGTGATGTATAGTACATTTACTAATATGGAGCGTATGGAGGATGATCATGGCCATGGATTTGATGATGACCATGATACGAGAGAGGAGGATGATCATGAGATAGGAGATATAGATATTGAGGCCATTACCTGTGAGGACGAGCCTACCATTGGTGATGCTGATTTCGATGAGCACATGAGTAGGACAAGTAGTAGTGGGTTGAATGTATTTGTAGATCTAAACACTTGTTTGGATTTTGAAGTAGATAGTTTGGCAAGGGTTGATCTCATTGAGGATGAGATTGAACCGTAGCCCCATCATTGATATTGGCAAAACTATTTTACATATTGTCTCATTCTCCTCACCTCACTTAATTCTTGTATATGTGGGCTTGCAAAAAAGCATTGATGTTTTTGTTAAAATTATGTGCTTTGGTAATCATGGGCAATGTTTGGAAAGCAATGATGTACACCAAAATCTCACTTTCTGTATTCTCTAGTTTGCGTCTATCTACGCGTCTAAATGCGCATCTAATTCTCAATGTAAACGCGTAAATAAACACGCTAATACATGCGCAAATAGACGTGCTGATAAATGCAATGTTAGACGATCCAGTATTTTCTCAGTTTAGACACGCAAATAGACATGTTAATACATGCACAAATAGACGCGCTGATAAACGCAATGTTAGACGAGTATTGGGTAGTTTTCTCAGTTTAAACGTGCAAATAGACGTGTTAATACACGTGCAAATAGATGAGTTGTTAGACACACTTTTAGATGCGCCCGTTATTCCTCTACTAAAGTAATGCCTACAGATGTGCCCGCTATTTTGCACGTCTACCAAGCGCGTCTATAGTTGCTTTGTGTTGTTGTGTTTTCATACCTCTATCCAAGGTAAGTGTCTTATTAGTTGCTCTTCTCTCTCAATCTATGATGCTTCTTATACACTCAGAAAGTTGTTCTCTTCATATTCGTCCTTTGTCGCATACAGGAAAGAATGTTTTTGGGTACTTTTGTTCTTTTTGGGGTTGGGCATCTATCGTCGTTGTCAGCTTTTTATCCAGATTTGTCTGTCGGAGTGCATCTAAAAGTGCATCTAACAGGGCGTCAAATTTTTTTAACACTATGCAGCGCACCTATAGATGCTTCTGCAATTCATCATGTGGCTAGGAAGATCTTTAAGAGCCTAGCCTAACCCTCGGGATGCCTTATTACAGTAATTAAGTAACATTTTGGGGCACCCTCCCACTCCAGAGGAGTTATACACATACATGACGAGCACTCAAAACACCCCCCATGAGTTGGCTTTATAGACTCCAAACCACCCCACACTAGCTGAGATTACTCCTGTGGAGTCGAGATAGTCTAGCAGGCAGCAGAGCCACCAGCCTTCTCCCCGATCATCAAGAGTCCCTTCTCTCTTACGCTATGGAGTCCCTTCTCCCCTGTGGTTTGGAGTCCCTTCTCCCCTGCAGTCAGGAGGCCCTTCTAGATTGCAGAGCTGCCAAGATACTCCTATGCAATCAGGAGTCCCTTCTCCAGAGGGTGAGCGCCCATTGTACTAGCTCATCACGACAAGGCAACATGCATAGTAGCAGGGAGAGCTCTGGGGGATGCATGGCACAGTGCTTTGGGGGTAACTTGTGGGGACAGGGAGGATTTAGATGAGGTAGACATGCCAAAGGGTGATGATACGATCTTTTATGACATCACTGTAACGGGTTACATCTTGATGGATGCACGGGGGAAGGACATCATGGTCTTCATGCACTCTGTAGTTCATAACAACTACAGATATTTCTTTAATCCATTCTAAAAGAAAAAAAAAAGTTTGGTTGATGATACCATCAATGCTATATGCTCTAGGTATCCCAATCCATCCAACATTGAGTTCACAGAGAAATGGGCAAAGTCAAAGATTACCATTACCCTTGCCAATAAGAGATCTTTGCTTAAGAGGAAGGCACTAGCCGAGATTGCTAGGAGAGAGGGAGGTCAACCACCAAGGGGCTAGTCCCACACTGCTCATAAGCGCGAGTGAAAGAAAGCGATGAAGGCATTGAAGGCGACCCCAGTCTGCAGCATGTGGAGGCACGAAGGATCCAGATGGAGCAATATGGAAAAGTGCATTTTGGAGCAGGGGGTATTGCATCATGGGAGGTCTAATTTGTAAGTATCTCAAATTATATTGTGTTTATGTGGTTTATTAGGAGGTTATTTCTTTGTACTAACCCCTCCGCAAAGTGTCATCTTGCAACTTGATATCGTGGGTAGATACCCTACTCCTATTGAGATAGCCTACCATCGTGGACATTGCAGGTGACATACATGGAGGCACTTCTATGATGAGGGTTTGATTTCTGAGGAGCAATATATCCAGGCTACTAGAGCGCCCTTGCAGGTATTTAAAAGTACTTAAATAATGTCAATGTTATAAATAAAGATTTAATTTTTCATACATTGATACATGTTGTCCCTCGTTTATAGGCCCCTGGGATATTCAGGAGGAAGAAGGTGAGGATACTGAGTAGAAAGAAGGAATGAAGAAGGGAGCGAGGACGCTAATGACTAAGATAAGTCATAGAAGTAGTGCTAGAATTAGTGCTAGCTACTCTTTTTTGTGCTTGAAGCCATTGGCTTGGTTTAGGGCCTCTCTTATATACACACTCCTCTTATTTTTTGTACTTGAACCCACAGCTGGCTTGGCTTTGTGCTATATGTATATATAAGCACTTTTTGGGCTATGAATTAATATACAATCCTCTTTTTTTTTGGCATTCAATTTCCTTGTGCAATGTTCTATCAAAATGCCTTGTGAACTAAACTTTGGAGTTGTAATGTTTTATTTGAAATTATAATTGTCGGCTATAGATGTGCATGGAGTCGTGCAAATTAGAATGCAATTGGCTATAAGAACTGAATTGCACTATATAGAAATGGGATTCCTGCAATCACACAACACACACAACATTTTGTTCAACCACACAGATTTTTTTTTAAAAATTATGTAGAGCGTCTATAAGCGCATCTTTCTATTTTTTTAAAATATCTACAAAACATCTAATAGTGCATCTCTCTATTAGATAGACGCGCCCATAGACACGGGTCTGTAGACATGCTAATAGACATGCAAATAGACGTGCCCATCACTTTTTTTTTAAATTCAAAAAACACGTCTGTACATGCATCTATGGATGCATTTTGTTGTTGTGATATCTCTGTGCCTATACTACTGACGGATAAATGAAGGTAGTGCAGAGATCAGTTATTCAACTGATGGCTTATGACAACTTGCAATTAAATTTATTGAATGCTCAAGATGTGCAAGACCTAGCCTCAAATGATCAAGACCTGCATTGGCATCAATTTTTTGAGAGTAATGTGGAAGATTTCAATGAGGCTTCTATTGATTAGAGAATGGAGGACAACAATGATAGAAAATGTTTTTGGTCGTGAAGACACTCATATTTACTTTCATTGTCCTAAGGTATAATTAACCCATGATTGTTCAAGATTGTCAATGGTTAGCTTTACCTCAACTTTGCATACTATCGAAAATGCATCGACACTTTGTTTTTTTTTTTCAAAGCCTTATCAATGCAAATATCGATGCTAATATTAGGAGTTGCATGACTGTTGCTAATATTAGGAGTTGCATAACTATTATATCAACATTTTACTAACTTTTGGACTTTTTATCTAATTTGCTAACGATATAATCAACACTAGCATTGATGAGTTTATGTGAATTATCGACAATACTATCAACGACAACATTGATGCTACTATCAACACTCATATCAATGAACATAACTTTCACAACATGGATGCTCGTGTGAATGGTAGTAGAGTTCATAACACCACTTTCTTAAGGTGTGCAATTAAAAGTTACTCGTTGAGAGCTCATTTATTCATGGAGACCACAATAACATACTCAACTTGATGTGACCAAATATGTATAACTACTAAGGTTGGATCACATTTGCCCTTCTACAAGAAATGCAAACATGTGGAAGTTGTCCTTCCCAAAGTTTTCTAACTGTCGGCATGAAGATTTTCCAACTGTGTTTACTTTACGAATACCAAATATAACGATGACCACAAGGAATATGACCTCCCAAAAAAACTTATCAAATCAAACTTAACATTTGCAATTCACCTACATAGACATCGACTTTTCGTCAACACCTCAATTTTGTACCGTTTCCCTGGTGATGGAGATGTCCACGTAATTGAATCTCTTGGAAATACGACGTCCAATGAGTATATTTCAGCTAGAACTGCCATTAGAACTTGTAACCGTAGCTGGAAGGGCAGATTTCTTTCCTATGATTGAGATTCTCTGTAATCGTTGGTCAGTTAAAACCTCTCAGTAACGAAATTTACTTCCATTGCTACAGGTTTGCAAGAGGCTCATCGCAAAAGGAAGCGGCAAGATGAGTCGGATACAAACAAAGAAAAGCCCTGAGTTTTGCATTTCTATGTCTACGCATCGTTGTTCACAGTGAATACCAGCCCCGCCACAGGATAACCCAAGCTGTAGCGCTCTGTGAAATTTCTGACGCTGAAATGAGCTGGCAATGCCGTCGTTATATTCTTGATGGGCTCATATTGATGTGCCTGTGTCACAACACAATAGTTTACAGGTCAAGAGACATTCACAGAATGCACACAGCCAAGACTCTGATATTGAGTAAATATAGGCGAATAAACATAGGCGACGGCCAGCTGAAGACACCTGTTCGAAGAGAAGGTTGTAATAACGGTGAATTCCATAAGGAGGTGGAGCTGGGACAGGCTTCCTCGGCTCCACAAAGTGCAAGACTACAGTCCCTGTTTGCGCTACATCTGTCAAAGAGTCGCACAAATAACTTCAGGTCATCCGCCGATCGTTGCTGTTGCGAAATTTGCATTTGCAATAGCATTTACCGGCCTGCACTTGGCCGGGCACATACTGTAAAAGGCCGTGGTGGTAAACAGAATGTTTCTGAGAAGTTAAGGAAGACCTCACCTTGGGAAGCCAGAGTTGAGCCCTGCATGTTAGAAACGATGTAATGAAACGGGTACGAGGATTGAACGCGTCGGGATTCAATGATAATTAATGTGTACGCAGCACCAACTTTGACATCCGGACCAGAGATTTCCACGCGAGGTGCGACTTGGTCTGCTTGCCATCCTTTTCAACCCTAGAGTCCGCGAAAGAGACACTCACGGTAATGTTGGGGGTCTCGCCGTATGCATCTAGCCAAGGAGGGATGATAGAATCACGAAGCCTACAGGCATAGCCAAGTTTAATGCGAATAGGAGAAGAATGGAGGGCAGCAGGTGAGCGGCCATGGGTGGTCCAAAATGAAGGTACGTTACAAGCTGCTTCCAGATAGGCGTGCCTTAGAAAGCGTAACAGAGTCAAAATCTGAAGGTAGAGGAAGGGAAGAGAAACTCTGGAGATCTTGCCTGCAAGCAGACCTCGATAAGTAACTCCCGAGTCAAGATGGTGGATATGAAGGTGAGGTTCTGACTTTTGTCTGGTCCGAGCGACTCGCTTTTGTGCTTGCTTTGTTTTTAATTCATCGTTGGAAATGTTCGCCAGGAGCCAGCTGTCAACGTTCGAACTTCGTTGTCCGATGGTTCACGTCTCACTGCCCTATCCAAGAGTTTTGTCTGGTTATAGCGAGTCGCTTTTGTGTTTGCTTTGTTTTTTTACTGATCGTTCGAAGCATTGGGCAGGTGGTATTTGATGGTATTCAGTGACGATTCATGAACCGTGGAGGAGAACAGCTCAGTGCTGCATCTTTGTTAAATTTAGGTTGGCCTCCGCCTGGAGCTGCCTGCAGGCAAGCCTGCATCCAGCTACTCGCCAGCATGCATTTCATGGGCGTCTCAAAATTTAAGGTAAGGCTGTTCAGCAACAGCTAGAAGTATTTGGGCTTCAAAGAGAGAAATTTAGAAATTCGATTTCCAAAATTAATTCCTTTTGTATGTGTGCATGCTTTTTGGCCTGCCCCCAATGGGGTAGGCCTTAGCATTCGTTTCGCAATGAAAGAGAACAAGATGAATTGCATTCAAATGGCCTGCCCATACTTGAAGATTGGCATTTCGCAATGAAAGAGAACAAGATGAATTGCATTCAAATGGCCTGCCCATACTTGAAGATTGGCATTACAGACAAGAGTCAACCCATATATTGTTGTTAGCATTTGTATTATTTGTTTGAGCCTGTGTTCCTCTATGAAGGAGTTTAATGGAGATGTTCTCATTGCATTGGTGTTGTGGTCAATGTCTTTGAGTATGTATGTGTGTGCTTGATTGTGTATTTGTGATAATAAATGTTCAATTGCTTGTACAAGTTCTCTTGCTTTTACTTGAATGGATTTGTAAATATTGATTAATATAGCAACTTTCCTGTATTTATTGTGTCAATGAATTGTTAGCAATGCCTCGATGATGTTCTCGTTGCAGTATTTGGAGTGTAGCAAATCAGACTATGCCTTGTAGTACATTGATATCCCTAGGCCATTAGTGCTTGAAACGATGTTGAATTTTGGGAGCATAAGGTTTTAAGAATTGTATTAATGTGTCTCTTAGTGGCAGAGGATTGTTACTGCCAATAAACTTTTACATTGAAGGTTGTCTTCTTTGTAGCGCAGTTGAATGGTCTTGTGTTAAACGATTGTAAGTTTGTACATTTGTTTCCATTGATGGAGAAGTCGACTTGCTTGGTTTGCCGTTTGGATCCTTTTTGTAGTCTTGCGATTTCTTGTGATACGTTGTCGTCCACCTTTATTTGTTTTCTCTCTACTTTATTAAGCAATTATACATTGTTTGGACCTCTAATGCGTGAGAGCGATGATGGATCAAATGCAAGGTTATCCATGGATAGTCCTTGTGCTCGATGTATAGTCCTTGCAATAGCTGGCTGGATCAGAAGTTGAGTTCTTGTAATTGTGTTTAGGTTGTTTTTGGTGACTTGGAATTCCCTCATTACGTCTGAGAGTATTGGTGTCTAGTTGCATGGTGTTGTTTCAATGTACAAGGAATTGTTATGTGCCCTTGCAGTGTGTCTTCCTGTTTTACATGCATTGAACTCTATCCAAACCACTCCTATGCATCATCTGCAATGGTATGTTTTGAATATGCCATTAGCCCCATTTACTAATCCAACTTCGGTGCTTATGTTTCCTGAGAATATCTCTACCAGCATTTCTTTGTTAAGATTTAGTTGAGTGTGTAATACTGTTGTTGCTTTCGGGTCACTCAAGATTTTGATTGTTTTACTACGTCTTGTGACGTGTGTCCTTTGCATTTAATGTATATGCTTTGCTTGTCAGAATTTGGAAGATTTCATTGTTGTGCTTGTCTTTCACAACGTTTGTGACATAGAAAAGATGTGCTAATATATGGTTTTCTAGTGGCTTTTTCCTATAATGTTCATTAAGTTGACAGACTACCTAGATCAGTTGTGACAGACTGTTAGATTGAGTCTCCCCCCATGTAGGGGAAGGAGTTTTGTTTAAGGAGGAGTTACTATGGGTATACAAGTAGGCAGAGAGTAGCAAGAAGTTGGTGAAAAGAATGTGTGTTGAGGTCTATCATAGTGCATCAGACTGGCCTAAATTAGAGCTGGGAGATGCTTGCTATAGAGAGGTTGCAACATAAGATAGTCACAAATTTGGAATTTTGTTGAGCCACAAAATGTCATCGTATTTTTGAAAAAGTAAAAACCTTGCAGGCATTTCTTAGACTTGTGGACTTTCTTGGACTACAATCATCGATGATCTATGGTGCTTGTAATACCTAATTTTGTGTTGACCTGCTTCCATGTTAATACTTAAATTCTCTGGAAATATAGTTGGTTTATTCTTAGTATCAATAATATGTGAGCATATACAAATTATCTCATGTTTTCTTGAGTAACCTGTTAACCAATCTTGAGTAAATTGTTTTCTTGAGTAAACTATTAACCAATCTTGTTTTAGTCGACCAAAGTAAACTCAGATGGATCTTGAGTTTATACATGACTGCTTAATACACGAGGTGGATGAAGTGATGAAATAGGACTACTCTAATGTCTTAGTAGCCCGATGGCTAAAATCTGACAGTTAAAGATAACTTGCCTAAAGGGGACTATTTTAGTACAGCACTTTGAAAGGAATTTTAGGATAGCCCGGTGGTAGAGCTGGATAAGTGGTCACCAGCGCAGAGATTGGTTGCACACTAGGATATTAACTGCTACAAGTACGGTGGTTTGCTTCTATTATTACAAGATGAATGGCATACAATTCATTCGTTTAGGATTTGTGGAGTTGTGGATTCGTTATGGGATTTAATAAAACCAGTGTGGTGGTTCTTTAGAATATACTAAAAGCAAGCATGAGATTTATCATTTGGGATTTATAAAAACAATTACAAAAACAAGCGCGGGGTTAGTTTGGGATTTACTAAAAGAAGTGGTCTCAAATAAAATTTCCATTTTTCGGGATAAATGGAATATTGTTTCCTTGCAATGAGACTACATTTTCTTAGTACTATCTTAGTCATCCTCATCCACCACTCCAAGACACCCCAACATGTGCTCATGCATGTCTAAATCCAATTTGGAGACACTCTTGCCCTTCTTTCATTGTGACACAGGTCGCATCTGGAACTTAATAGCTCTTATTAGATGAGAGTACACAAATGTTCGTGGAGTCTTATGTAGCAGTTCGTAATTGTGGCTTCTCTTGGATGTTTTTTTGTACAAACAATAACCGACTATAGATTGTTTCCCAATTATCCTTAAATGCTTTCTCAACCTTATGCTTGGGTTTTGTGCACTCCAACACAAAGTACAGTTCATCTTTCTCATTCTCCTCAAAGGCAGCGAAAACTGAAAAGTTATCCCTCTCTTCTAGACAATCAGTGAGGTCATCAAAACTCTCCCCAAACTATGGCGAGTCATTGTTTGTCTCTCACAACAACACAAAGAAACTATAGACACGCTTAATAGATGCACAAAATAGCAGGCGCATCTATAGGCATTGCTTGAATAGAGAAATTACGAGCACGTCTAATAGCACATCTATTTGCGTGTGTATTGATGCGTCTATTAGCACGTCTACACTGAGAAAATACGAGCCCGTCTAACACTAAATCTAATAGCGCGTCTATTTGCACGTGTGTTAGCGTGTCTATTAGTTCGTCTACACTGAGAATTAGACGCGTACTTAGATGCAAAATAGAGAATATAGAAAGTGAGATTTTGGTGTACATCACTGCTTTCCAAACATTGCCCATGATTACCAAAGCACATAATTTTAATAAAAACATCAATGCTTTTTTGCAAACCCACATATACAAAAATTAAGTGAGGTGAGGAGAATGAGACAATATGTAAAATAATAGTTTTGCCAATATCAATGATGGGCTACGGTTCAATTTTGTCCTCAACGAGATCAACCCTTGCCAAACTATCTACTTCAAAATCCAAACAAGTGTTTAGATCTACAAATACATTCAACCCACTACCACTTGTGCTACTCATGTGCTCATCGAAATCAGCATCACCAATTGTAGGCTCGTTCTCATGGGTAATGGCCTCAATATCTGTATCTCCTAACTCATGATCATCCTCCTCTCTCGTATCACGGTCATCATCACCTCCATGGCCATGATCATCCTCCATACGCTCCATATTAGTAAATGTACTATATATCACTTTGGAACGTGGCATAATAGGTATGACATGCCACCATCTATTATTATCCACCATTGGTTGATAGACAACCTAATTCAAACACAAATACAATCATGTTATTTTCCTTACATCGAAGGTATCAAATATTTAAAAGAGTATTTTTATATGTGCGTACAGTACCTGTTCACATTGTTGCAGTAGTACTAGTGTGTCCTTCTTACTTTGCCAAAACTTTGTGGAGTGAATAGTTACAAAGCCACTTGCATGGCATTTGATTGTTGCATTAGGGCCTCTTTCCACCACGTCCTTAAACCACTTTATATCCAAAACATACACAAAGAAGCGTCGAAAGTCAAGCTTAATAATATCTTGGATTATGCCACAATAATCATCGATGGCTCCATTGGCTCCCTCAAAGCTAGCAATGATGCTGCAATCTTGTGTGTTTCTCTTATCATCAATCCATTGTGTTCGAAAATGCTTGCCCTCACACCAAATAGCATTGAGTTTTCCAATGCAGATTTTGAACCATGCTTAGTGGGTAACCAGTGAGACAAATGGCCTCAAAAACATCTTGTTGCACTTTCTCTATATGTTGTTGTCTAAATGACTCTTCCAAAGATCTTTGTTACGGATGCGCACGCGATTGTGAACGAGAAATTCACTACATTTTCCACTATCCATATACTTCATAGAGTCGCTTGCCATCTGTGTGGACGAGGCACATCTACAGATTGACTAGCTAGAGGTGTGAGTAAATCATCAGGCATATGTTCTTGAGGCTAGGATTGGTGACATGCGACTATATCATCTACCTAGTTGTCCGTACTTTTAGGAATTTGTCCGCCTAGAGTGGCTATAACTCTCTCAACTCCTGGCCCCTTGCTTTTCTAATCTATTTGTTGCTATCCCCTAAGAAGTGCTTTTGCATTCTTGTGGCAGAGCCTGAGTACTCTTCACGACAAACGTTGCATTTTCACTTCTTGTTAGGCAACATCGTAACGTAATCGCGAGCCTTTGTTGGATTTCTTTCTCATCTGGAGCCATGCTTCCAATAAAGGCTGTAAGAGAAACATACAAAAATTTATATAAGTACTATGTATATTCACATTAGTTTTCATGTTTTGGAAACTATCGTATCATTTAGGTTTTAGGACACATAACAATATTTTGAATCGTTTACAGTTCTACATCCAAAATCAATGTGGCTATTTGGGACAGTAACTTAGAATACTCCATGAGAAAGGAGCGAAGGATGTGGCCCAATGTTCATAGAAAACCGGCAAACTACATACAATGAGATCGCAAATTTTTCAGTCTACTAGATAAACTTACTTTTGCATTTTTGGAAATCCATAGAAATTTTCATCTTCTAGTTATGCCCTTAACTTGAAAAGCTTTAGGAAAGATTTGTGACATGCACTCGAGGATGTTGCAACATTGAATTGAAAAGTTCAGTCCTAAGTTCTGCACGCATGCCAGTCATCATGTTATCAAAAAATTTCACAGTTTTGTTAACAATGCTCCAATCCTACAAGTGATCATGTCCATGTATAGTAGCCTCCCTCCTATGTTTGTCTCTTGCATGCTGCTCTCTTTTCTTTCTAGCTTCATAATCCCTTACAACATTGTCTCGTATTGTTGGTTCAATGGATCTTCCCATGTTGCCTTGCATTGGCTCACGTCATTGGTAGCTCAAATGTAAACCCCAAACCTGTAATTCAGTGCAAGCCAGAACTAAGCAATGCTCTGAACGATGAACAATAGAAACCAAAAACCTATACAATTTTTTGCATCAACTCCATAATGTGAAGTCTAAAAAGAGAACAAGTGGAAGCCGTTTGCACTATTGTGAAAAGAGCTCGGGCAACCGTAGCTTCTGGTAGACAAATAAATGAAAGAAATGATTGACTTTTGTCATTCATTAGGCCTACCTAAAATGTAAAACAAAGGAGAGGTAGTGAATGGAGAGAGAGACGGAATGACAATACAAATGAGGGGCCCTAAGTCTTGAATGCTCACTCCCAAAGCCATTAGTGCACTTAACTTCCAATTGACAATAGCCAATCAAAGCATCACACCTATTTTAGAAGCAAATTAATCTTAAAATTTCCGAATTTGTGCTTTACAAAATGAGAATGATTGCTAAGGCTACCTAGAGGGCAGGCCAAAAGTGTAAGACAAGTACTGTGGGAGCTTCACCCGTCTAGAGATGAGTTTGCTTCAATCATCTCTGTACGGGTGTGAAACTCCCTTATATGTAAAACCTCTGTGTGGACGGGTGTGAAGCTATATGTAAAACGTCTTTGTGAACACTCAGGATGCCTCTTGCAACCATTGCTAATTCCTAGAGGTTCACCAGCTGCATCCTCTTGCAACATTGCTGGTTCCTAGAGTTTCACCAGGCTTCACGTCATATATCCGATATCGTTCCAAGATCAGGTGTAGGATCTAGGTGTATCTGTGTCAGACCTGAGGCCTGACAGCCCTACTTCTCTTAATAAAGTCTTAGATACAGCCTAGGCCTAAAACAAAGACAAGAGGAGAAGAGAAACGTTGGATCAAGAGACACCACTGAGCAGTTCACTCGCTGTTCTCCAGAGAATACGTACACAATTAGATGACTGGGGTCCATTAGATCCGCAAGAAGCGCTGCAACAATCAAGCGTTTTTCCGACGACGTGAAAATAAGTTAGAGGTGTGAAGATGGTGTCACAACTTACAAGTTACAACTTTATGCGAAGCGGAGAACTCTTAAACGTTGACAGCAGGCTCCAGCTGCCAATTGCCCAATGCTTACTATGAGTTTAAAAATGGAGTTCAAATTAGACAAACACAAGCGACAGCTTACTACGAATTGAAGTAGAGTTCAAACAGAGCAAACACACAAGCGACTTGCTAATCAGGCAAAATTCGGGCATAGGGCGGTCATGAAATGTAACCACTGAGAGGGAATACTTACGAGTAGTAAAATCAGTGTGCAGTGGTTACATTTCACCAAATTGAAAAGTATTCTTTGTAACTACTGGGGCGGTTAAATGTAAACACTGAGATTTGCAGCATGCTTTGTTGGATTCCGGCATAGGGCAGGTCAAATTATGTAGAATTGAGAAGGAGTACTTACGAGTAGTAAAACCTCAGTGTGCATTGGTTACATTTCACCAAATTGAAAAGTATTCTTTGCAACCACTGAGGCGGTTAAATGTAGATTTGCAGTATGCTTTGAATGTGTAGTAAAACCTGCAGCCTCCCGAGTCCCTTTAAAATCCGCTTAAATCGACCTTCAACCCAACTTAGTTGATTCTGTGGACTTCACTTTCATCTCCAGTGTTTCTCTTCCCTTCGTCGCTGCCTATCCTCGTCACTGATATTTGATTCTGTTACGCTTGTATAAGGCATGCCTACCTTCTTGCAGCCTGTAGCGTACCTTCACTTTGCACCACCCATGGTTGCTCACGTGCTGCCCTGCATTCTTCTCCTATTCGCCTTTCCAAACCTTGCTTTTGCCTCCACGCTTGGTGATTCTATCATCCCTCCCTGGGTAGATGCATACGGCGAGGCCTCCAACATTACCCTGAGTGTCTCCTTCGCTGGCACTACGGTTGAAAAGAATGGCCAGCTGCTGGCGCTCAAGCAGGCCCAAGTCACTCCTCGCGTGGAAATCTCTGGTCCGGATGTGAAAGTCGGTTCTGCTTACACATTTATCATTGTGGATCCCGATGCGTTCAATCCTCGTACCCCTGTCATTAAAGACGTTATACATTACATCGTTTCCAACATTCCGGGCTCAACTCTGCCTTCCCAAGGTGAAGTAAAGCAGGTCTTCCCTAACTTCTCAGAAATATGTGGTTTAATGCTGTTGCAAATGCGAACTTCGCATCAGCAACGATTGGCGGATGACTTAGTTTATGCCTTCGCGACTTGTTTACAGATGTAGCGCAAACAGGAACCGTGGTTTTGCACTTTGTGGAACCGAGGAAGCCTGTGCCAATTCCACCTCCCTATGGAATTCACCGTTATTACAATCTTCTCTTCAAACAGGTTCCTTCCAACAGCCGTCGCTTATGTTTATTCAACCTCAGCATCTCTTTTCTGTGTGCATTCTATGAATTGTCTCTTGACGTTTGAGCTATTGTTTTGTGACACAGGCACGTCAATATGAGTCCATAAAAAATATAACTACGGCATTGCCTTCTCTTTTCAGCGTCAGAAATTTCACAGAGCGCTACAACTTGGGGTATCCTGTGGCGGGGTTGGTATTCACTGTGAACCTGGATGCGTAGGCATAAAAATGCAAAAACTCAGCTCTCTCGTTTGGTTGTATCAGGCTCATCTTGTCCCTTCGCTGTAGAAGGGAAGTAACTTTCTACACTGTGAAGTTTATACTGGATCAACGACTACAAGAGTCTCAATCATAGCAAAAAAATCCAGCCTTCCAGCTATGGTTACGAAAATAAATATGGCCTTCCAGCTACGGTTACGAGCTCTGCATATTGTATTTCCATGACTTAGATTGTGGAGTCAATAGTTACAAAGCCACTTGCATGGCGTTTGATTGTTGCATTAGGGCATGTCTTTAAACCATGTGACATCCAAAACATACATAAAGAAGCGTCAAAAGTCAAGCTTAATAATATCTTGGATTATGCCACAATAATCATCCATGGCTCCATTGGCTCCCTCAAAGCTAGCAATGACACCATAATCTTGTGTGTTTCTCTTATCATCAGTCCGTTCTGTCCAAAAATGCTTACTCTCACACCATATAGCATTAAACATAGTACACTACACTAAGACAAACTCAATTGAATAAGCAATCTAAATTGTTAGAAGCTCCTAACTTATGCATAACATTCTATATACCGACCTTGCTCATGCATCCCCTAGCATACTCCCATTCTTCCATTGTGATATGCATCCCCTCGTCTCTCTCTGCTCTCTCCATTTCGTTAACTAGCCAATTCACATGAATATCCTTTGGAAGTGCTCTTAAATGCTGAGGGTATGCCACACGAGATCTGTGGTGTGTATGAAAGAGGGCCCTTTCTCCTTGTCTTCTTGCCTTTGCATCCTCATATCTTGCCACCCATCTTTTCATCACATCACTATTAAGCTTGCAATAGAGGTTGATATTATTAAGCAACTCCATGTTTATTACTTTGCTCCGTCCTTTTCCATGAGGCACAATAGAGGTTATCCTTAGGTCTACATCATCTCTCCCTAGTCGTGGGAGATAGCTATCCACATCAACAAGAAACTCAGAAACATATACAAGTGACTCTTGTACCAACCAACCCTCGGCCATGCTACCTTCGGGCCTTGCATTTTGCCTTATGAAACCCTTCAAGGTTTTCATGAAGCACTTGAGGAAGAACAACCAAATGTTGTGCATACATAGTGCCGCATATAGCAATTTTGTCCACCAAATGCACTATGAGATGTAGTTAGCTAGTTGGCTTGTGAGAATAGAAAGTGGAAAGGTCTCCTCCACTAAACAAACCACCTCCACTAACATAACTCAAGCGTCCTCAAGCGTGGTGGGATCTATTTCCTTTGAGCTCACATATCTAAAAAGAAAAAAGTGCACCATATTAGCAATATGAAAACCTTGCATGGAGCATTGATACGCTTCACATTTTATATCCTGTAAAGTACCTCACAAGCTCGTCCATCTTTTAGATACAATCCTTCACATCTTTCGATCACTACGAGAAATGCTAGTACATAGTTGAATTGAACACATGGGTGATGGTTGATTAGTTGCTTCTATACTCATAAATTTGGAAGGAAAAAGAGATTATGCTAAAAAAACACTTATTTGGTGCATCTTGTGCCAATCATGAGATTTCAAGCCATATAATTGCTCTACACCTCTTTTCTTGCTCTTTGTGAAGGCCCCCTTCAAACACCTCATGCATCCAGTGGGAGTACAAATTGTAGTGATAGATCGATTCACTGCCACCATCTCTAGCTTTGATAACCTCCATGGTGCATGGGGTAAAAAGACACACTCATTTGGCCTCTCTTGTGGAGCCAAGCTTCATGCATCCTCCCTGTGGTGCGTAGATCCTCCCTTATACTTGTGGAATCTCGTGTCCCATTCAAATGTTTCCAAATGGTAGACACCACATTCTTGAAGATATGCATGGGATCAACTAGGTGATTGATCTTGAAGTCGAACCAATATGGTAGTCGATAAAAGATGGAGTATCTAAACAAAAGACGATGTTAGCATTCAATCTGTCACTACTACACACGGATCCTATTGCGATGTTTACGTACCGACATTTAGCGCCCGCTTAGCGCTAATCGTCGGAATAAAAAGCGAGTTTCGTAAATCGTCGCTATATAGCGACTATTGCTGAAAGTCGCTATATAGCGACTTTTAAAAGTCGCTTATATATAGCGACACTAAGACAAAATACTATAGCGACGTTTTTACAGAGAGATTTTTTAATTTTTTATAGGCCTTAAAAGTTAGTTTTTTCCAAAGACAAATTTTTTTAAATTTTCATACATGTTTGAACTCATACAGAATAAAGAGCATTTACATCAACTGTTTCATCTTGAGCCAAGTCTAAGGTGCCAAGCAAGTCTATCTCCAACTCTATACCGAGTTGATCTCCTATATCGTCATCGTACTCTAGCATCGTATGTTCACCTAAAGGTATTTGATCATCTTCTTCAATAAAGCTTAAGTGTGGTGATTGATCTTGATGATTGTTGTCTTCTTCGTCAATATCGTGATCTCCATCCTCCTCCCGTGCGATGTCATTATGCGTATCTTCCTCTTGGCTCATATGGTGATCTACATCTTCTTCGCTAGATTCATCAATTGGATCCAGCATTGGTAGTGGCATCTCCATATCCACATCTCGATCTTCAAAAATTTGCTTACTTCGTGGTGCAACTTGGATCACGTACCACCATCTTGGATCAGAACGATCTGGATAAAAAACCACCTATATTAAAGATGGGTGCCAAATGTCGTTAATTATATATATATCAATGGACTTTAAAAACGAAAGCTTCGACTAATTAAATCATTAGTATGCACTTGCTCACAGTACTCGGGAAGAACAAAAGTATCACTTTCATTGGTCCAATGTTTGGTGGAGTCTATTGCAAAGAGACCGCTACTATCTTTTCTCACTGTCGCATGGGGACTGGTGTAAGTAGTTCTAAACCATTTTACATCAAGAATGAAAATAGTAAATCGTCTGAAATCAATTTCATAGATGTCGCATATGGTTCCACAATAATCCAATTGTGAGGAGAGAAGATTGG
The DNA here is from genome assembly GCF_047967505.1 of Dipteris shenzhenensis. Classification (NCBI taxonomy): domain Eukaryota; kingdom Viridiplantae; phylum Streptophyta; class Polypodiopsida; order Gleicheniales; family Dipteridaceae; genus Dipteris; species Dipteris shenzhenensis. The sequence continues at coordinate 26,765,797 of NC_141605.1, read as the reverse complement.
TATCTGAAGCACTTGCTCGGCTATCTTGTGTGAAGTTAGCCATGACTCCACAATCATATGTGACTCTCTTTGAATCGATGCATTCTACGTGAAAATGTCGTCCATATGACCATAATGCACTGTACTTTTTGTGCTATAAAAGAGCATCATTAAAACAATGAAGATGCACCTATTTTATAGCATATATTGCCACAAATAATTACTTAATTATGTCAAGAGATAAGAAACTTACATGCACCATACATCCAGATGATAACTCTCGCTCGCGCTCGCTTATTGTCTCTCCATCACGTTCGGCTTTACGTAGAGCCAGTTGTAGCCAATCAAGTGACATGTGAGTAGGGAGAAGAGCCAGATCTCGTGGATATGGTTGTGATCGCTTGTACATTACTCTGGATCTCGTCCTTGCATTTATTCTTTCTACTTTGGCCACTTCATATCTCTCAATCCACTTCTGCATCTCAGGGCTATTGAGGATACAAAACTTATTGAATTTCTCCATTTGCTCTTCGCTCATCTTTCTTTCAATCCCTTTTCCTTGGGGAACCTTGCCAACGATGCGATCATCATCCTTGTTGTGCCAAGCTTGCGGCATATCAGGATCCATGGATGCAAGAAACTCTGTGATATATACTAATGACTCTTGCACAAGCCATCCCTCTGCCATGCTTGCTTCCGGTCTTGCTCTTTGTCTTACAAACCCCTTTAAAGTTTTCATAAACCGCTCGAGAAAAAACATCCATCGACTATGAACGGTACGTGCTATAGCCACCTCATCAACTATGTGCACAAGCAAGTGGACTTGAGTTGTCATAATGCTCGAGGGAAAGTGCTTCTCAAGCAAGCATATGGCTTCGAGGGAAAGTGCTTCCACACTAGCCTTCTCGATGCTCGATATAGAGATCTCTTTTTGAGATATCCACCTATTTCACATGTCCATGCATATGTAAGATATTTGAGATATCCACCTATTTCACATGTCCATGAAGAAAATACATAATTCGATTTGATAGTAAGCATACCTCACAATACCACATATCTTGAATATAGCATTTCTAACATCTTCTTGTAAGCACCCTTTTATTGTAATTGGGAGGATGAACTATCAAAGCAACAATGAAGTCATGTCAACAATATAACATAATAATAATTACGCTAATGCATCACTATTATCGGTACACTAATTCTACTTAGAATACCTATAAGACCTTGTGCCAATCATGGGACTTGAGGCCACTAAGCTTATTGTCCTTTGAAAATGCTCCTTTCAAGCAACACATGTACCCTGTTAGTGTTTGAAAAGAGGCAATGTCTGCCTTGACCGCTGCCTCCTCCCTCGTAGAGAGGATCCACATTGCTTTCGGGAGGACAACTTTTCCCGAAGCATGCACTTGGGGCCACAAACGAGACATCCTATTCATAGCACGCAAGTCTTCTCGCACTCCTGTCGAGTCCTTGGAACCAACCAAGTGTGCCCAAATAGTAGCCCCCACATTCTTGAAGATATGCATGGGATCAAAGAGATGATTGATTTGTAACTGACCCCAATAAGGAAGCTCGTGAAAGATCGATAGCCTCTTCATACCAGGAGGAGGTTCCTCTCCATTCACCCTCCAAGCTTGAATCCAATCACTTGCCTTCAAATATGATGGTGGTGGATCAAGCTGACCTCTACGTGCGAGATGATCGAGCGAAAGGTATCGAGCATGACCTTCATAAACATTTTTCCTCATATGTTTGGAGTAGCGTGCAAGCGATTTCAAAGCTGGTCCACAAACAAGACAAGCATGGTACCCACTTGTAACAAGTCCTGCATGCGTGCATGAATGTGTTAGTACAAGACATGCATGCAAAAGAGAGTAAAAAAAGCATAATCCCTCATTGTACATGTAAAGACACAACCACGTACCTGCGCACTCTCCATATCCTGGGTAGTCATGCATGGTCCACATCAAGATACCCCTGACCAAAATATCATTGGTATGTCTAGGAGCTCTGGAAATATCAAAGACCTGCACTCCTCTATCAAAGGTGCCATCTACACATCCATGTTTTTTGCCTTGTACTTTCCTGGCACAAGTAGTACAAGCATGAGGTGTCCCTTTTTTATTGTTAGCCATGGTGGGATATTGTAATTCACCATGACTATGGGCCATGTTGACTAAGATGTCGAGCGTAACCCGAAAGGATTCACGCCGTCCATGGCTAGCCCAAGATGTAAGTTGTGTGGCTCCCTCACAAAGTCTAGCCACTGATTATCTATGTGCTTCCAAGCTGCACAATCTGTGGGAATCCTCAATGTGTCATCAGTGGACCGATGAGATGCATGCCATGTCATCAACTCCGCTATGGATTTGCATCGAAACATGTGTTGTATTCTTGCAATGATGGGAAAGTGTCTCAAGACCTTTACCGGTATCCGCTCACCCTATAAGTCATCTCTATATCGTTGTTCCCCACTCTTTGGACAACTAGCCAAATCTCCATGCTCACGATGAAAGAGAATACAATCATTACGGCAAGCATGGATGGTATCATAATCCATACCCACCGTTGTTAGCATCTTTTTCGCTTCATCTCTTGATGCGGGCATGGTATTTGGTGCAGGCAACATCTTATGGAGCAACCTATGACAAAGACAGTATCCAAATGATGATTCTCAAAACAAACAATATACAAATAATGAGTCAAATTAATGCAAGGGCTAACCTCATTAAGGCCGAGACACTTGTATCTGATCACCCATACTGTACTTGTAGATTCAAGATTGAGAGACAAGCACGTAGTTTAGACATCCTAGCACCCTCGTACAATTGTGTTGATTGCAACTCTCGCATTTTGACCTCAGACTCTGACATCATGTGTACGTGGGATGTAGTGTCCCTAAAAATGGAATCCATCATGTCGACCATACCCTCGTCGTCATTCAAGAGACTATAGTCTTGCTGAAAGTGAGAAGGTATATGTGTACCCTCGTCACCCTCCTCATCCTGTTTTAAGATTTTGTGTAAATATAAGATCTTCTATTTCCTGGTATACAATAAGATTGCGAACTTAAATAGCTTTGACTTACCGATGAGCCATCAACATGTGCAACACCAATGGGGGATACTGGTTCCAGTTCCTCCCCATACATCCACAAGTGGCGCATGATAATATGACGTTGATGTCGTACTTCTCGCTTGCAATGAGTGCAATGGCAGTATAACTTTCCATAAGCCACTTCGTGCTCCCGGGCATTGGCGCATCATCAGATGAGCTTCCACTCGTCCCTTCCATCTACACTTATAAAATCACAACATAAGCATGAGGAGGACGTATTGACAATTATAAAAAAGCATGTTTGAGCTTCTCTTGATGCCACATCAAAAAAATGATAGTAAGCATCGCTATATAGCAACGCTTTCCTCTATTCCGTCGCTATATAGCGACGTTTTTAATTAAAAACGTCGCTATATAGCGACGGATTAGCGTCGCTATATAGTGACGCTGTGGGTTAAAACCCGAAACGCCAAAACATGCGGCGTTTTGCTCATACCATTCCCTAATCTCTTAAGTAAGCAACCCAAAATCTCCTCCCACCTATTTTCGACGATCTTCCACCTATTCCAAGCAACCTCCCACTCTATTTTCCACTCCTCACCCTTCTCCTACCTCTTGTACTCCCTCTCTATCCTTTTTCCTTTTTGGTTTCTTGAAAGAAAGTTCTTCAAGAGGTGAGTTTGTTTCAACAATGTAGGTCATTTGTTTGTTAGCTTTAGTTTTGTGAGTGTTTCTTCTTGTATTGCTAAACTTGTAAACTAGTTTCCATGCTTGTTTTGAAAGGATTGAAACAAAAAACGAGATTTCAAGAAAGAAAGAAAACTCACCTTTTTTTTCTGTATTTCTCTTCCTTCTCTTTCTCCTTGTCTCCTCAATCTCCTCCCTTCAAGAAGTTGCTTTTGTAATCTCCTCCTTCCACTAACATCTTATTTGAAAAAATGGGTTGTTTTCTGTCTTTTGTAGGGCCAGTTCACTACACCGAGCGGGACATACTATTTCAGGTAAGTGCTTCCTCTTTTTTCCATTTATTATTTTTGTTATTTGCATTGGCCTGTAGCTGCAGTGATGGGCGTAGGAACCCTCTCTTCCCCTCCCACTCTTTCCTTCTTCCCCTTTCTCTTATTCTCTTTTTTCCCCCTTCTCTTTTTTCCCTCTTCTCTTATTCTCTCTTTCCCCCTTCTCTATTTCCCCCTCATCTCTTTTCCCTTCTCTCTTTCCTTTCCCTCTTATTCTCTATTTCCTTTCCCTCTTTATCTCTTATGCTTATGCTTCTCTCATTCCCCCTTCTCTCTTTCCCCCTTCTCTATTTTCCCTTTCTCTCATTCACATAAGCTCACGCTTATGCATGGGCATAAGCATGAGCTTATGCTTATGCTAATGCTTAAGCATAAGCATAAGCATAAGCATAATATTCTCTTATGCTTATGCTTCTCTTATTCCCCCTTCTCTCTTTCCCCCTTCTCTATTTCCCCCTTCTCTCATTTGCATAAGCTCATGCTCATGCTCATGCATGAGCATAAGCATGAGCTTATGCTTATGCTAATGCTTAAGCATAAGCATAAGCTCATGCTTATGCTCATGCATGAGCATGAGCTTATGCTTAAGTTTCCCCCTTCTTTATTTCTCTATTTCAACATAAGCTTATGCATAAGCATGAGCTTATGCGGAAATAGAGAATGAGAGAAGCTTATGCTTCTCTCATTCTCTATTTCCGCATAAGCTCATTCTCTATTTATTTATGCATGAGCTTATGCTTATGCATGAACTTATGCGGAAATAGATAATGAGAGAAGCATAAGCTCCTTCTTTATTTCCGCATAAGCTCCTTCTCTATTTCCGCATGAGCATAAGCATGAGCTTATGCTTATGCTTATGCTTATGCATAAGCATAAGTATAAGCATAAGCATAAGCTCATGCTTATGCTCATACATGAGCATGAGCTTATGCTTAAGTTTCCACATAAGCTCATACTTATGCATGAGCTTATGCGGAAATAGAGAATGAGAGAAGCTTATGCGGAAACTCATTCTCTATTTCCACATAAGCTCCTTCTCTACTTCCGCATGAGCATAAGCATGAGCTTATGCTTATGCTTATGCTTATGCGGAAACTCATTCTCTATTTTTGCATAAGCTCCTTCTCTACTTCCGCATGAGCATAAGCATGAGCTTATGCTTATGCTTATGCTTATGCATAAGCATAAGCTCATGCTTGTGCTCATGCATGAGCATGAGCTTATGCTTAAGTTTCCGCATAAGCTTATGCTTATGCATGAGCTTATGCGGAAATAGAGAATGAGAGAAGCTTATGCGGATCTCATTCTCTATTTCCGCATAAGCTCATTCTCTATTTCCCACTCTATTTCCCTCTTCTCTCATTTCCCCCTCATCTCTTTTCCCCTCATCTCTTTCCCCCTTCTCTCATTCGCATAAACTTTCCCTCTTCTTTATTTCTCTATTTCTCACTCTATTTCCCTCTTCTCTCATTTCCCCTCATCTGTTTTCCCCTTCTCTCATTTGCATAAGCTTTCCCCCTTCTTTATTTCTCTATTTCCGCACAAGCTTCTCTCATTCTCTATTTCCGCATAAGCTCATTCTCTATTTCCGCATAAGCTTATGCTTATGCATGAGCTTATGTGGAAATAGAGAATGAGAGAAGCATAAGCATGAGCTCATGCTTATGCATAAGCTTATGCGAAAATAGAGAATGAGAGAAGCTTATGCAGAAACTCATTCTTTATTTCTGCATAAGCTCCTTCTCTATTTCCGCATGAGCATGAGCTTATGCTTAAGTTTCCGCATGAGCATGAGCATGAGCATGAGCTTATGCGGAAACTCATTCTCTATTTCCGCATAAGCTCCTTCTCTATTTCCGCATAAGCTTCTCTCATTCTCTATTTCCGCATAAGCTCATTCTCTATTTCCGCATAAGCTTATGCTTATGCATGAGCTTATGCGGAAATAGAGAATGAGAGAAGCATAAGCATGAGCTCATGCTTATGCATGAGCTTATGCGAAAATAGAGAATGAGAGAAGCTTATGCGGAAACTCATTCTCTATTTCCGCATAAGCTCATTCTCTATTTCCGCATAAGCTTATGCTTATGCATGAGCTTATGCGGAAATAGAGAATGAGAGAAGCATAAGCATGAGCTCATAAGCCGCATAAGCTTATGCTTATGCATGAGCTTATGCGGAAATAGAGAATGAGAGAAGCATAAGCATGAGCTCATGCTTATGCATGAGCTTATGCGAAAATAGAGAATGAGAGAAGCCTATGCGGAAACTCATTCTCTATTTCCGCATAAGCTCCTTCTCTATTTCCGCATAAGCTCATTCTCTATTTCCGCATAAGCTTATGCTTATGCATGAGCTTATGCGGAAATAGAGAATGAGAGAAGCATAAGCATGAGCTCATGCTTATGCATGAGCTTATGCGAAAATAGAGAATGAGAGAAGCTTATGCGGAAACTCATTCTCTATTTCCGCATAAGCTCATTCTCTATTTCCGCATAAGCTTATGCTTATGCATGAGCTTATGCGGAAATAGAGAATGAGAGAAGCATAAGCATGAGCTCATGCTTATGCATGAGCTTATGCGAAAATAGAGAATGAGAGAAGCTTATGCGGAAACTCATTCTCTATTTCCGCATAAGCTCCTTCTCTATTTCCACATGAGCATGAGCTTATGCTTAAGTTTCCGCATAAGCTCATGCTTATGCATGAGTTTATGCAGAAATAGAGAATGAGATAAGCTGATGCGGAAACTCATTCTATTTCCGCAAAAGCTCCTTCTCTTATGCTCATGCATGAGCATGAGCTTATGCTTAAGTTTCCGCATAAGCTTATGCTTATGCATGAGCTTATGCAGAAATAGAGAATGAGAGAAGCTTATGCTTCTCTCATTCTCTATTTCTGCATAAGCTCATTCTCTATTTCCCACTCTATTTTCCCCTTCTTTCCTTCTCTATTTCCGCATAAGCTCATGCTTATGCTTATGAGAAGGAGAGAAGCATAATAGAGAATGAGAGAAGCATAAGCATACTTATGCGGAAATAGAGAAGGAGAGAAGCATAATAAAGAATGAGAGAAGCTTATGCTTCTCTCCTTCTTTATTTCCGCATAAGCTCATTCTCTATTTCTGCATAAGCTTATGCTTATGCTTCTCTCATTCCCCTCATCTCTTTCCCCCTTCTCTCATTCGCATAAGCTTTCCCCCTTCTTTATTTCTCTATTTTTGCACAAGCTTTCTCTTATGCATGAGCTTATGCGGAAATAGAGAACGAGAGAAGCTTGTCTCATTCTCTATTTCCGCATAAGCTCATTCTCTATTTCCGCATAAGCTTATGCTTATGCATGAGCTTATGCGGAAATAGAGAATAAGAGAAGCATAAGCATGAGCTTATGCTTCTCTCATTCTCTATTTCTGCATAAGCTCATTCCCCCTTATCATTCCCCCTCATCTCTTTCCCCCTTCTCTCATTCGCATAAGCTTTCCCCCTTCTTTATTTCTCTATTGCCGCACAAGCTTTCTCTTATGCATGAGCTTATGCAGAAATAGAGAACGAGAGAAGCTTCTCTCATTCTCTATTTTCGCATAAGCTCATTCTCTATTTCTGCATAAGCTTATGCTTATGCATGAGCTTATGCGGAAATAGAGAATGAGACAAGCATAAGCATGAGCTTATGCTTCTCTCATTCTCTATTTCCGCATAAGCTTATGCTTATGCTTCTCTCATTCCCCCTCATCTCTTTCCCCTTCTCTATTTCCCCCTTCTCTCATTCTCTATTTTCGCATAAGCATAAGCATGAGCTTATTCTCTCTAACTCTTATTCTCTATTTCCCTTTTCTTCCTCTTCTCTTTCCTTTCCCTCTTCTTTCCTTTCCATCTTCCTTCCCTCTTTCCTTTCCCTCTTCTTTCCTTTCCCTCTTCTTTCTTCTTGCCTATGCCTATGCCTATGCCTATGCTTATGTTTGTTTTTTTGTTTTCTGTTTTCGTGTTTGTGTCTATGTTAGACATGGGATCACGTCGCTCATCCGACGAGTACGGACAGCCTCGCAGGAGGAGAGCTCACGATCTATATGCTCCAGAGGACTTTGATTCCTCTTATGCGACTACACCGAGGACTACCCCTGGTCCGACTCCTCTCGGACCTAGCACTACAACTACCCCTGGTCTGACTCCTCTTCCACGTAGCACTGCGACTACCCCTCGGGGAACTCCTTTGCTAGCCATGCATGGCTTTGTCAGGAGTCCCGACGAGTTTGTAGCACAAATGAGCGATGAGGAGGCAGCGAGATTCTTCTCTCTGCTCTCTCAGAGGACCTCAGCAATTCCTTCCCCTACACCGACGGGTGGACGTACTGCCTAGCCATCCCCTCGCACCCCTTCGATCACGCGATCATCACCTGCGCATGCCTCTCGCAAGGGAAGGAAGAGTAGAACGGGCGGCTCATGTTGTGCTGACTCGAGAGATGTAGACGAGTCAGCACACTCACGGTCCTTTAGGTCTCCACTTGATCCGGAGACACAGTATCAGTCAGGTCCCTTTCCCTCTCCTAGTCCCACTACTACTCCTCGCTCCGGAAGCGCTCGTGCACGTTGCACTCCTTCAGACTCTGCTACCGTCAGTGCCCCTTACTCATCAGGGGATCTCTTCTATCAAATCACATCTGCCGGAGAGATAATAGAAGATAAAAAGGGCAAAGAAGTGATGGCCACCATGAGGAGGTTGATGAGTCATCACTTCAAGAGCGGCATAAATACCGATTGGTTGTATCAAGATGGCCAAAAGAAGTAGGCGGTGATCGATGAGTTAAAACAAAGATACCCTAATCTGCTAAATGTGGAGTTTAATGACAATTATATGCGAGAGCGCATGGGTTTGGTCCTGAAGCATCGTAGATCAACCTTGCATACTTCCATCACAAAGGGGTTGGCTAAACCCAGCTGGGCAGACAAAGCTGATTGGAAGTACTTCAAGAAGCAACATAAGGACCATCCCAAAATGTTCGAGGGTCAGAGGAGGGCTGTGAAGAGACGGCTGGATGTCGTAGGTACTTCGCACTTTGGTGTAGGCGGATGGTATGCATTCGAGGCAATTGTGGTAAGTCTACTTCTTCTCATTTAATGTATTGTTCTATTTGTTTTACTTACATATTACATGCACTTTAGCTAACTCTAACTCTCATAAATTGGATCCATAGCAAGCTACGATGGGCCGTCTTCCTACAGATGCAGAGACGCGACGCGCATTTCGGATAGGAACAAAGCTGTGGTTCATTGAGCAAGAGGCAATGGGAGCGACGGTCGATTGGGCTAAGGTGGCTGCTCGCACGGTATAAGTTTACTCCTACTTGTAATCTCACTTTTTAATTTAAGCTCCAATCTAATTTTTGATTTATATGGTTCACTCTTAGGGTCAAAGCTCAAGCGTCCCATCATCGGAGGCGAGCGATCAACAGGGCAAGGATCAGACATAGGTGGCAACGACGAGGGAGAAGACGCAGGTATCGAGGACCAAGGAACAGGCCAACAAGACGAAGATGATTCGGATGAGTAGTAGTGGTAGTAGCATCTTATATATCCGCTCGTTTGAGCAATTTTGGATCACCCTTTCGAAAGGGTAATTTTGTTACAAACACTGTTGTATATGTCTGACATGTATATGCATTTGTTACTCATCATTTCACAAGAACAATTTTGTATCATCCTGCAAGCAAGGGAAATTTTGTTATAAAAAACTTTCTTTTGTAACTACCAAAAAAAAAAAAAAAAAAGTGGGGCTAAACAGGGCCAAAAGGAAGCCCTATTTAGGCCCACTAACCCTTTTTTTTAACTTCTATTAATCGTTGCTATATAGCGACGTTTACCAGTGTCGCTATATAGCGACGATTAATAGTGTCGCTATATAGCGACGTTTGCATCGTCGCTATATAGCGACGTTTGCCAGTGTCGCTATATAGCGACGATTTATAGCGACGGTCCTTTTTCGATGCTTTTAGCGACACTTATAGCGACGTTTGCGCTCGTGAAAAAAAAAAATTTAATGTAAAAAGCGTCGGTATTTTCGTCGGAAAATGGCCTATGCCTTGTAGTGTGTGTTTCCATTTAATATAGAACACAATAGTTACAAACCCTTACCGGCTCATGCAAAGTGGTGGAGTCATGGAATTGTCCCAAATCCTCATCCAATCTCCTACAGCAATGAGTCACTATGGGGGGTTTCATTCCAAGAGGCAACATATCTAGGATGATTAGGTGGGAGAAATCGATGGTGATTCTCATAGATGACCTTATTCAATGCATTTGTCCATGAAGCAACTAGCAAAGGACCACAAACAGGACATGCATGGTAACCCGATGTAGTGAGACCTAAACAATAGATGCAATTATGTTAGTAAGGTGGGTTTAGGGTGCCACATCGATTGCCTACTCATAATTAAAAGTTCAATACTTACCTCAACACTCGCCATAGCCTGGGAAGTCATGCATTGTCTACATCAAGACTACTCTATAGTTGAAGTCTTATGATGAGGGAGGCCTATTCATGTCATGCACCTTGATACCTCTCGAAAGTACCTCTAGCTCATTAACCAAAGGATCTAGATAAACATCAAGATTTTTGACTTTATGTTTCCCTAGAATTAGAAGGGATAACACAACATGTCCTTTCTTAATCACCATAGAGATGGAAGATTATAATTCACCAATATCACTGGCCATACATTGTAAGAGGTGCTTTTGAGACCCAATGGGTTCACAGTGTTCGTATCCAATCTGTTGACTCTGTGCCAACATGAACTTATGTAGAAAGAGAATGTGATATAACTTTGTGTTACAACTTTGTGATACAGCTTTGTGTTACGACTTTGTGTTACAACTTCTACATGTAGAAAGAGAATGTGTTACAACTTTGTGTTACAACTTTGTGTTACAACTTCTATATGTAGAAAGAGAATCTGTTACAACTTTGTGTTACAACTTTGTGATACAACTTTGTGTTACAACTTCTACATACGACTTCAACTTTGTGTTACAACTTTGTGATACAACTTTGTGTTACAACTTTGTGTTACAATTCCTACATGCAGAGAAAGAAGCTCTCCAACTTGTATAGATACCCCATAATGGAATGAAGCCTACACTCCTCGGGGGGGTCACTATGTATAAACCCTCTATATCACGTGTGTTCAAGGCCTATTTTTAAAATCCCTTATCTGTAAATTTTTTCATTAATAAAATGTACCCCTTTTCTATACAAATCTGTAAATTTTTTCCAAAACTATTTTAAATAGTCCCTTATGTATATTTATTTCTGTAAATTTTAGGAATAAAAAATATCCTTCTTTTGAACTCACGTGATAGGGTTACATATGATGAGTGACCCCCCCGAGCTACACTCTGGGACATTGTGTGGAGTCTACTTTGGTATTCCAAGCATTTGTCTCAAGTGTCGATGCTTCCTTTCACTCCATGTCGAAAAGCATGTCCTAACCTTGCAACTCTTCCTCCCCTCTCCTCCAACCTTGCAACCCATCCTCTCCCTCTCCTCCTCCCTCCTGCTCCTTCCTCCTCCTCCTCCCTCCTCCTCCTCCTCCTCTCTCCTGCTCCTCCTCCTCTCTCCTCCTCCTCCCTCCTCCTCCTCCCTCCTCTCTCTTCTTTCCCTCATGCTCTTACACCTTCTTGCTCTCCCACTTCTATGCTCCCCCTAAACTCTTTGTTCCTTAATCCTTAAAACTCCATGATCTATGAGGGAGATGAGTTCTCCACCATGTACTCTACCCTGAACCTTGGAACCTCCTTATAACCCTGGACTCCTTCTAAATGCTGGAACCTCCTTCTAAACCTTGGAACTCCTTCTAAACCCTAGAACCTTCTTCTAACCCTGGAACCTCCTTCTGAACCTTGGATCCTCCTTCTAACCCTGGACTCCTTCTAAACCCTGGAACTCTAACCCTGGAACCTCCTTCTAACCCTTAAACTCCTCCTAAACCCTACAACCCCCAATGAAGGCGAAAGCCTTCGTTACCTCAATCATGATGATACACATTCCTTTTACACATGCATGCACTTTGTTTGCTTACCACACTTAAGCCTACGTCTCTCACCAGAGCACGACTCGAGGTCCTAAGCTACACATATAATACAATTGACAACTCTAATATATCTGTAGGTGACAAAAGGCATCAGAGCCCTACAAACTGGGAGAACCTATCTCTTCCTACGAAAGCAGTAGAAAAGAGCCAACATTTTGCGCCGCTGCTGGGGAGACTAGCATCCCAAGTAAGAGTAAACATATGCATATGTATAAAACAAACTACTTTGAACTTTCACGAAAATAACACTTAAGTGCAAGGAGAGTAAAATTTTTTTCCATTTCTAGCCAAACATATCTACCCCAAGCATCAACCTTGGGTTACTACCTTAAAAAATTTTCTTTATTTCATAAATAGAAGCCACATGATAAACAATCAGGCTAGGTAGTGGACAAGAATGCATAGAGCTTGCAATTTGGATCATTTTACCTTTTTTAAGAAAAGCAAACCGAGCTATCCATAAAGAGTTATGGCTCGAGAAGAGTTTAGGGTTAAACCCTAAACCTAAACTCAAATCCTATAAAAACCAACTCCACCCCCTCATTCTTCATCTTTCACTTTTTGCCTCCATTCTCTTCTTCATTCCGAGCCCTACGCATGACACTCCTCCCTTTCCATCGACCACCACCTTACTCCCATCCTCACATTGTAGGTAACTTTAAGCCCATCTCATAGCGATAATCTACCCATCCACCCACCGTCAATTGTTCCTCAACAGTCCCATTACATCGAGAAAGACTTAGAGAGCATTCAGGTGACACCTCTCCCTCCCTTTCGATTTTCGTCTGTCAAGTTTTTTATTTCTTCTCTCTTTTTTTTCCCCCTCCCATTTCCACTAACCCCCTCCCCCTCCCCCCTCCCATTTCCACCTCCCCCTCCCCCTTCCACCATCATTTCCACCACCCCCTCCCCCTTCCCCCTCCATCTCCATTTCCACCTCCCCCTTCCCCCCTCCATCTCCACCACCCCCTCCATCTCCATTTCCACTCCCCTTCCCCCCTCCATCTCCACCACCCCTTCCCCCTCCCCCCTCCATCTCCACCACCACCTCTCCCCCTTCTCCCTCCCCCTTCCATCTCCACCACCCCCTCTCCCTCTCCCCCTCCCCCTTCCCCCTCCATTCCCCCCCTCCCCCTTCCCCCTCCATTCCCCCCCTCCCCCCTCCATTTCCATCAACCCCTCCCCCCTTCTCGCCCCTCCATCTCCACCACCCCCTCCCCCCTCCCCCTCTTCCCCATCTATTTCCACCAGCCCCTCCTCCCTCTTTCCCTCCCCCTTTCTCTCTCTCTCTCTCTCTCTCTCTTTCCTTCCACCTCCCATTTCCACCACCCCCTTTCTCCCTCCCCCCTCCCCCCTCCATTTCCACCAACCCCTCCCCCCTTCTTCCCTCCCCCTTTTCCCCCTCCATCTCCACCACCCCCTTTTCCCCTTCCCCCCTCCCCCCTCCATCTCCACCACCCCCTTTCCCCCTCCCCCCCTCCCCCCTCCATTTCCACCACCCCCTCCCCCCTTCCCCTCACCCCTCCATCTCCACCACCCCCTCCCCCTTCCCCCTCCATCTCCATCTCCACCTCCCCCTCCCCCTCCCCCTCCCCCCTCCATTTCCACCACCCCCCTCCCCCTTTCCCCCCTCCATATCCCCCTCCCCCCCTCCCATTTCTCCCCCTCCATCTCCACAACCCCCTTCCCCCCCCCCCCCATCTTCACCACCACCACCCCCTCCCACCTCCCCCCCTCCATCTCCACCACCCCCTTCTCCCCCCCTCCCCCCTCCGACACCACCTCTCTCTGTTTCTCTCTCTCACTCTCTCTCTCTCTCACTCTCTATTTTCTCTCTCTGTACTCTCTCTTTGTCTCTCCCCCCCTTACACCCCCTCTATCTACCATCCCCCTCTCTCTCTTTTATCTCTCCACTCTCTCTCTCTCTCTCTCTCTCTCTCTTCCCCTCCCCCCCTCTCTCTCTCCCCCTTACCCCCCTCTCTCTACCATCCCCCTCTCTCTCTTTTCTCTCTCCACTCTCTCTCTCTCTCTCTCTCTCTCTCTCTCTCATTCTGTCCCCCTCCCCCCCCCCCCTCTCTCTCTCTCTCTCTCTCTCATTCTCTCCCCCTCCCCCCCTCTCTCTCTCTCTCTCCACTCTCTCTCTTTCTCTCACTCTCTCTCTCTCTCATTCTCTCCCCTTCCCCCCCCCCCCTCTCTCTCTCTCTCTCTCTCTCTCTCTCTCTCTCCCCCTTACCCCCCCTGTCTCTACCATCCCCCTCCCACCTCTCTCTTCCCCCCCTCTCTCTACCACTCCCTTCCCCTCTTCCTACCACCCCCCTCCCCCTCTCCCCTCTCCACCCTCCCCCCACCCCCTGTTCCCCTGTGGCGGTGCCCCATAGAGCTGCCCGTGGCAGAGCCCCCAATGGCGACGCCCGCCTGGCACACCCGCCCCAACGTCTGCCCGTCACCCCGTCCCCCTCTCCTCTCACCCCACCCGCCACCCCCACCCGCCACCCCTCCACCGCCCCCCTCTCCTCTCACCCCATCTGCCACCCCCACCTATCGCCCCTCTGCCCCCTCTCCTCTCACCCCTCGCCCTCACCCCTTGCCCGCCGCCCCGCCCCTCTTCCCCCCGCCGCCCTCAAAACACCCCCCCTCGCTGTGCGGCCATCGAGGGCACCCCCCCAAACTCTGTTTTTTTAAAAAAAAACCTAAACTAACTTTAGTTAGGCTAGTTTAACCTAGGTTAGTTAGTCTAACCTAGGTTAGGTTAATATTAACCTACGTTAGGTTACTTTTAACCTTAGCTAAGTTAGTATAACTGTTAGTTAGTTAATGTAACTAGGTTAGTTAACTAACTGTGGTCAATTTAACATTCACTCGATTAGGTTGGACTAACTGTTAGACATCTAACTAGACAAATAGGTTAGTTACCCTAACTAGAGTCACTTGGTTTCAACCTCTCAATTGGACTTCAAGTCCAACCACCATTAGGACCCCCCCCCAAAGGTCAATTTTACCCCTACTTTAACCCCTCATAACTCATCCATTTGGGACCCAAACTGAACCCTGTTTGAACCCAGATTTCACACACGAAAACACCACGCTATAGGGTATTTGTCTAACCCATTGCACACCATTTTGGCATCCCGAGTACTCACTCATTCGTGCCCCCGTGTGGGCCTCGTTTTGCATAAATTCGCTCATATCTTCATGTCGTGACCTCCGATTAACGATCGGTCTGCATTGGTACATTTCCTTACACACGTAGGACAATCTTGGGCACATTATTTACACGATGGTCCCTACACACACTAACACCACTCTAACCCTCCCAACAACACTAAATCCACACCCGCACTTGTGGAAGCGACACTCTCAAAAAATCTCGCCCAATCTGCATGCAGCTACATTCCTGCCAATGCCTTCAACTCCAATGCTTGCCACATCTGCATATAACTCCGTTGCAACAACCGCCCCCACCAATCCTCTACCCCAAATCCCCCCCTGAGATTCAATCACTCCCTCTAACTCCTCCACGCCCCAACATGGCTAGACGTCGTCATGACAATGATGGGGATATTGAGCTCGATGCAGAGGTTGACAATTTCTTCAATCGAAGACATAACAACAATGAAGGCCAATGCCCCTTGGGAAAACTGGGACTTCCCAAATATAATGGTAGGGGAGACCCAGCCCAATTCCTCCATCATTTTGATGCCGCATGCCGTGCGGGTGGAGATCAATCCCATGAAACCAAGGTGGCTTGCTTTCTAATGGCCTTAATTGATGAAGCGTCTGAATGGTACCTAGACCTTCTCATGGAAGAACATGCCACATGGGACCTACTTCAAACCAAATTCAAATGACGCTTTCAAATGAAGAGGCTACAAGATGATCCCGCTCTCCAACTCAGCAAGATCGAACAAGGCTGGAGAGAAGATGTACGCACATACCTGGGTAAGATGAAATGATTAATCACCAAATGTGACCCACACCCAGATGCAAAGTACCTCACGGCATGGTTCATTGCAGGACTCAGAAAGAAAATATGCAACGATATGAAAAAGATAAGTAGCTATGAAATGTTCAGTGCTGCTCATGCGTGCTGCTCATGTGGCAGCCATTGACATCGAGGATGGCATGATCGACTTAGACACTAGCAGTGATGATGACATATCTAATACATGAGATAAGCACTCAAAAAAGAGCAAATCAAAGGACACTACTGAAACATCCAATGAAGATCGCCTAGAGGCCATGACCATGAAGCTGAAAGAAGACATGATGCAGGCCAAGAACAAAAACTTCACTTGTCTCAACCACCAACTCAGACATATCCACAGCGAGAAAATGTCTGGTGTCCACACTGCATGGCAAATCATACAGCAAATGAGTGCCTAGTCCTCAGAGCCAGGATCACTACACAAGCAGATCCACCACCAAGGTTGTGGTGCCATATCTTCGTCGTCGGCAGCCATGATGAAAATAGTTGCATCTTCAACATGTGCAACAACCCACCTCGAACTCAATGATAACAAGCGGCACCCATGCTAGTGTACAGGCAACTGGCACTTGCACAAGTGCCCCCAGCTTCGAGGCTAAATCCTATTCCCATTTGGACACAAGTCCCACAACTACACAGGAATACGAATCCACGACCATATCCAAGAGCACCAAACCCAACTCCTCAGGCAATTCCAATACATCAATTACAAGCCCAGGAAGTAGACTCGTTATTTGAGTATGAAGCAGAGTACCTAGTGTACTATGTAGAAGGTGCGGAGGGTCTAATACCAATTTATGCAAATCAAGTACGACCCAATACATTTCAAGCACCAATCAAGTGCTACGGTTGTGGAGAAAATCACCGGATTGCAGAGTGCCCTCATCATGGTAGCCCAACTGCTTTCCAACCACTCTGCAAAGATTGTGGCATAGGACATGCGTGCATGGATTGTACCATGAAAAATAAGATCCCAGAACAATTAGAGGTTAAGCATGACATCCCCATCGGCATCATTGGGGTGGACCATCAAAGTCTGGGTCCGGCAAGTGTAAAATCATAGCGTGTCAATGTAATTACACGCCAACAGAAAGAGGCCACCAAGGACCCTAACATTCCAATCCAACCAATTTAGCGACTTCTGAAAAGAAAAGCACAAGTGCCTCCACCTCTACCAAGCAATGAGCAGCCGAGCTCATCCACATCAACTCCTGAGCCTCAAATAAATGAAGCTCCATATTCGAATGCAGCGGTGGTGAAGGCTCGTGTTTAGGCACTTCAACAATGAATACCAAATGAACAAGCTTAATTTGAGGCTGAGAAATAAGCTCAAGACCCAATCTATGACTTGGCTGTTGAGATATCGAGCTCCACTCGCGATATGCCAGGGTGACTGTTGTGCATTTATGTCACTGACTTGTTAGCTGGAGATGCGGTTGGTACACCGCCCACGAATAATAGCTGGATGACAGCTATCCTTATCTACTCTAGTTTGTGGCTCAGTTAGTATGCCACCTTCGTTAGTTGAGTTTTGTTTGAGACTCACATATAGGGTTCTTCTATTTCTTTGTACTAGAGTTCTTTTAGCTTTCACAACTAAGAAGAGAAAAACTGTTTTTCAGCCTCCACCTTTGTGTGTACTCCCCCATTGTGATTGTGAGAAAGCCTCAAGTGAGACTCCTTCCCTCTCTCCCACTATCTTCACATGGTATCAGAGCCTTGTTCGTGGTAAGGAGCTCAAGAAAGCAAGCCAAGTTCGTGGTGTCCTGGTAAGAGGACCAGTGTTGCTTTCCTATTTCGAGTTTGGGAGCAAATCTCTGCAGGTAGCACAGCTAGAAGTGCAAGAGTGCACTGTCTCAGATTGAGACACCCTTCGCGGTGTGGCGAGAGTGTAGTATATGCTCCGGGTGAGGGCGAAGTCCTCAGTGACTTTATTTTTCTGAATTGAGGCCGTTTCGTGGCCCGTTTTGAAGGCATAAGTTCTTCGTAGGCACTCAGAAAAAGGCCCTGTTTTTGCTGTGCGACCACTGCGCGGCTAGTCGGTGGAAAGTTGCCGTAGAAATTGCATCGTATGCCTGTGTGCAGAGATATTGGGGGTTGCAGATTCATGCCTATTGCCTGCTGATGCAAAATCGTCACTAGGAAGTGACTGTGTGGTGAAATACCACTTTCGTCTGTTTTGCAGTTCTGCCCGTGTGAGGCAAAAGCTGTGTTTTTTGTAGTGACAGAATATTTTGCAGTGTTCTGTAATGGCATCTGATTCTCTTTCACAGATTGTCACTGAAAAGCTTGACAAGAACAACTTCCAGGCATGGAAGTTTAGAATGACGAATTTCTTGATGGGAAAAGGCTATTGGGAATTCATTACAGGAAATGAAGAAGAACCTGTTCTTTCTAATGTTCCCAGTCAACAGGAAATGCAGGCATTTAAAGGATGGCATGAGAGAGCTAGGAAAGTTATGTACTGGCTGTCTATCAGTATTTTGGACTCCATGATTGTGCATATTCAGGATGCAAATACGCCAAAGGAGGCATGGGATACTTTGGCAAAAATGTACAGCACAAATACACAAGCCAGGAAAATGCAACTCAAACAGGAGTTGCACAATGTGCAGAGAGAAAATTTGAGCATAAATGACTACCACATGAAAGTGTGGAAAATTGCAGATGCACTTGCTTCCATTGGGTCGCCAGTGGATGATGATGATTTGGTTTCTGTGACCTTGAATGGTCTAGGAAAGGATTATGCATAGTTCCGGACATCCATTGCCGTCCGTGAAAAATTTCCTGATTTTGAGGAGCTGATTGCTCTTCTAATTTTTGAAGAGCAGAGAAATGGTGGTGCATCTTCTTCAGCAGGAACTTCAAAAGAAACTGTCTTCTACTCAAATGCTGGCAGAGGTAGAGGCAAAGGTAGAGGAGGCCGATCTGCAGGCCGTGGTAGAAATCAAAATATGCAGCAAACGCAAGAAAACCAGTCCTATGCAGGAGGACGTGGTAACTCTAGAGGCAGGGGGAGCCAAAGAGGCCGTGGTGGATGGCAGAGAAGTCAAAATGCAAACAGCAATGTTGAATGCTACTATTGTGGCAAAATGGGTCATATGGCTAAGGACTGTTACAAAAAGCAGAATGACATTATGAATGGAAAATTGCAGTAAGGCAATTATGCATCTTCTAGCAGGCAAGGTGATGACAGAAATGAGCATCTATTTATGGTGCAGCATATGACCAATTCTGTGACAAGTGCAGAAGAACGAAATGATGTGTGGTATGTTGACTCAGGTGCATCAAACCACATGGCAGGTCATGCAGAATGGATGCAAGATGCAAGGAAAATGGAAAAACCACGATTTGTGGAGACTGGTGATGATACTGCACATCCTATTGTGCAGATTGGCAAAATTCCTTTGTCTATGCAGGATGGGAAAAAGAAATACTTGTCTGATGTATTTCATGTCCCGAACATCACCAAGAACCTGGTTTCTGTTGGTCAGATGGTTGAGCAGGGCTTCCAGGTCAGATTTAATCCTCATGGATGCTTTGTTGAGGATATGAAAAATAATGGTCGCTTGATAGCAAAAGGAAAGAAGAAGGGTAGGATGTTTACGTTGGATGTGGACATGCCTGAATTGAGTGCAGCAATGTTTGCACATGGGACCGGTGTAGTTGCAGATATTGATATCTGGCACAAACGCATTGGTCATGTTAATATACAGTGACTTAAATCAATGCAAGCCCAAAATATTGTTGCAGGATTGCCTAAATTCAAGGTTGCAGAAATGCACAAGGTTT
The DNA here is from genome assembly GCF_047967505.1 of Dipteris shenzhenensis. Lineage (NCBI taxonomy): Eukaryota > Viridiplantae > Streptophyta > Polypodiopsida > Gleicheniales > Dipteridaceae > Dipteris > Dipteris shenzhenensis. Next base: position 26,745,879 of record NC_141605.1, on the reverse strand, counting down.
ATGAAGCCTGTCAATTTGGGAAACAGGTAAGGAAACCGTTTTCTAGGCATGTTCAAGAGAGTAAAAAGCCATTGGAATTAATCCACTCTGATGTGTGGACTACAAAAGCTGCATCTATTGGAGGCTGTCACTATTTTGTCACATTTATTGATGACTTCAGCAGAAAACTGTGGGTGTATTTTATGAAAAAGAAAAGTGAAGTGTTTGGGCACTTCAAAGCTTTCAAATCTATGGTTGAAAAAGAAACAGGCCTGCAAATAAAATGCCTAAGGTCAGATGGAGGGGGAGAGTACCTCTCAAATGAGTTTGCAAGGTTCTTGCAGGAGCATGGTATAAAGCAGCAATATTCATGCAACCATACCCCACAGCAAAATGGAATTGCAGAAAGAAAAAACAGGCATATTGGAGAGGTATCTCGGGCTATGCTAAATGACAAAGATCTACCAGATTATTATTGGGTTGAAGCAGTTGCTACAGCAGTCTATATAATGAACAGGACTCCCACTACAGCAATACATGGCATGACGCCAGAGGAGATGTATAGTGGTAGGAAACCAGATATTTCTCATTTGAAGATTTTTGGTTGCATTGCCTATGTCCATGTGCCAGATGAGTTGAGGTCCAAGTTGGATCCAAAAGCTGAGAAGTGCATCTTTATTGGTTATTCTCTACAGCAGAAAGGGTATAGATGCTATAACCCTTCTACACGTAAGTTCACAGTGAGCAGAGAAGTTGTTTTTGATGAGATGAGCAACTGGTATAAACCAGTAAATGTGATGATTGATGTAGATGCACAAAATGGTAATGCTGCATAGAATGCACAGCAGCAATCACAAAATATCAGTGGACCTGGAGTGTCCTCTACCAGTGGTTCACATACCTCGCCATGGACAGGCAGATTGAGATCAGGAGAATCCCCTCAAAGCAATGCAGAGAGTGGTACACAGGTATCACGAAAAGGAAAAGAGAAGGTAGATCAGCCCATGTTTGATGTGAATGCAGGTCACTCTTGTGTGGATGGTGAATCCAGTGGCTCAGAACAGAGCATTGATGATGAGTTGGGTATTCCTTCTATTGTTACACCTGGAGTAAGGAAGACCAGGGATGTTTTGAGAGCACCTGGAAGTGAGCCTATTTTGCGTAGGTCTACCAGGGTCAAGTATCCTGTGGATAGGCTGAAATATGATGGATTTACAGCCATTCACTATGCCTATATGGTCAAAGTGATACAGGAACCAGAACCCACTTCTTTTGAGCAAGCCATGGGAAATGAAAAATGGGAGAAAGCCATGGATGAAGAAATGGATGCCTTGGATGCAAATGCTACATGGGAATTGGTGCCTTTGCCTAAAGACAAGAATGCAATTGGCTGTATGTGGGTTTATAAGATCAAGCACAATGCAGATGGTTCTGTGAATAGATACAAGGTAAGATTAGTTGTCAAGGGGTATGCACAGACATATGGCATTGATTATGAAGAAACTTTCAGCCCGGTTGCAAGGATGGCAACCATAATGGCAGCCATTGCTATGGTTGCATCAAAGGGATGGTCTTTACATCAGATGGATGTAAAGAATGCCTTCTTGTATGGTGATTTGCAAGAAGAGGTCTTTATGGAGCAGCCAGCAGGTTATGTTCATGCTATTCATCCTGAGTTTGTTCGCAGGTTGAAGAAAGCCTTGTATGGCTTGAAGCAAGCACCTAGAGCATGGTTTGACAAGATAGGACAGTATCTTGTCACTATTGGCTTTCAGATTTCCAAGGCAGATTTCTCACTCTATGTGAGGAAAACAGAGAAAGGGATTATGCTACTGGTCATTTATGTTGATGATTTGATCATCACAGGTGATAGTGATGAAGATATCCTTCATGTGAAAATGCTATTGAGGCAGAAGTTTGAGATGAAGGATTTGGGAGAGCTGCGTTATTTCTTGGGCATTGAGGTGATTAGATCACCAAGTGGGATATAGCTCTTGCAGAGGCAGTATGGATTGGACATGCTGTTTAAATATGGGATGACAGGCTGTAAGCCTATTTTAGTTCCTTTGGAGCAGAATGTGAAGCTGAGCGCAGATGCAGGTGAGCTTCTGGAGGACCCTACTATGTACAGACGCATAGTAGGAAGTTTGATTTACATGACTATTACCAAGCCAGATTTGAGCTATGCTGTTGGGTTGGTAAGTCAGTTTATGCAGGCTCCAAGGAAACCGCATTTGGATGCGGCTAGACGCATACTCAGGTATGTGAAGTCCACATTGCAGTATGGACTATTTTATGAGGCTGGGGTTCAGATACAGTTGCATGGATACATTGATGCTGATTGGGCTGGTAGCATTTCAGATAGACGATCTACCAGTGGATATGTGTTCTCTTTTGGGAGTGCTGCAGTCACTTGGAGCAGCAAGAAACAACCTACAGTTGCCTTGTCAAGAACAGAGGATGAGGCTGAGTACAGGGGTGCAGCAATGGCTGCATGTGAGGTAGCTTGGTTGCATAAGCTACTTTATGATATGCATCAGTCTACAGATGGGCCGGTTGTCATTTATTGTGACAACATGAGCAGCATACACTTGGCAAAGAACCCAGTCTTTCATGCTAGAACAAAGCACATTGAGGTGCATTATCACTATGTGCAGGAGAAGGTTTTACTAGGTCTTATTGATCTACTTTATGTCAGCACAGAGGATCAAGTAGCTGACATATTCACGAAAGCATTGGGCGCAGAGAAGCTGCGCAAGTTCAGAGACCTGCTTGGTGTGCAGGAATTGGGATTGAGCTCGAGGGGGAGTGTCGAGATATCGAGCTCCACTCGCGATATGCCAGGGTGACTGTTGTTCATTTATGGACTCACCGACTTGTTAGCTGGAGATGCGGTTGGTACACCGCCCACGAATAATAGCTGGATGACAGCTATCCTTATCTACTCTAGTTTGTGGCTCAGTTAGTATGCCACCTTAGTTAGTTGAGTTTGGTTTGAGACTCACATATAGGGTTCTTCTATTTCTTTGTACTAGAGTTCTTTTGGCTTTCACAACTAAGAAGAGAAAAACTGTTTTTCAGCCTCCACCTTTGTATGTACTCCCCCATTGTGATTGTGAGAAAGCCTCAAGTGAGACTCCTTCCCTCTCTCCCACTATCTTCACATTGGCCCCACAAAATATTGATACTGTACTCGAACCTTTATTCCAACAACAGACTCCACAATAGAATGTACTACGACGTCAACTTGAAGGAGCTGCACTCTCTAGCATCCTGAGTTGCCCTGTGTCAATTCCCATTGGAATCCTCTTACGGAATTATCCCAATCTCTAGGAGAGTTTCAAAGGATGGATTGAACTCACAAATCCCCCTCCATCTATGAATGACTTTGAAGATATCCATGTGCGGATGGGTGAGATAGATGACATATGCAACGTTACTGTGCCTTTGATCCATAAGGCATACAATGAAGTCCAAGCCATAATGGATGGTGGAGCAAGTGTAAATGTCCTATCAAAGAAGCTCTACGAATAATGGGGTCTCCCACCAATGCAAAGGGCTAATTTTAACATACGGCTTACTGATGATTCAAGGGCTAAACCCTTCGGGATAGTGAACGGCATTCCACAAAGATCACAGGAGTCCGCTTTTCCCTTCAATTCACAATCTTGGATCTCCCCAAAAAATCCTATCCAATCTTACTAGGATGTCCTTGGTTACGAGAAGCATCAGTCCTCCATGACTGGGGAACTGATAGACTAACAATCTAGAATCGAGACACTATAGTCAGGGTGAATGTGGGGACAGGAGCTATTAAACCAATTGTGCCTAGAGCATTGGATGACACATCTTCCACGACAATCTCAAGCAAATCAGCTCCCCTGCAACAGCATGCCATAGTGGGTGACTCACAAATCAATGTCAATAATTGGATACAAACATTGGCAACCATTGACAACTGCCATTCATTAGACCCCATCTTCTCACAGATAGATGCTAATGCACTACAGGTCGGACACATGAAGAACCAATCGATCTAGAGATGCCATTCTTTATGGCTGACCTCGAATGGGATAATGAACCTGAAGAAGGTACCAATACCAATGATGACTCAGTCTTTCCTTGGGACCTTGAAATAGAGGCTGCAAATGTTGAAATTGAAGATCAAATGACTTAGCCATTCTGCATGCCCTAATGGCAGTCGAGCTCCCAAAAGTTGAATCTCCGCAGTTGAATAATAGTAGAAGGCCGACGAGTACTTCAATGAATTCGAATGAGTCCAAATAAGGATTGTCGAATTGTACCTTGCAAAGTCAACTCCCTCAAAATCAGAACCACCACCTCTTGAATGGTCCCCTGAGGGACTGGAAGGAATATGTGCAGCACATGAACCCTTACTTGGAAACACCTTACCAGTGGAAAAGTTACCCCACAGTTCCCAACGTAAGAAGTTTCAAAATATAAGCCACATGTGCGGATGAAGCTCAATCAAGAGACTTCTGAAAAAGAAAGTCAAGAAGAGCCTAACAAATTAATAAATGCAAGTATGCCACCCAGTACACATGACACATGTCAAGCTAGTTCAACCCCATCAGAGGCCTTTCTTCGCGAAGTGTCGGAATACTTCAGGAATTATACAAGTGGCAGTGCGCCAATAGCAATGCCAAGACCACTTAGAGAATCTGAAGTTCAAGAAACCGATAGCATTAGAGAAACTCCAATCTATGAGGGACCGGCAAAAACACGCACAATAAACCTCCCCCTTGAAGGGGAGGAAGAAAATTTGGTTTTCATTGGGAAACAGTTTCGTCAAGAAGATGAAACCAAACTCAAAGAACTAATGGAATACCGTGACTACCTAGCATGGTCATGCAAAGAGATGAAAGGAATTTCACTAGAAGTGGCAGTACACATGATACCTATAAGGGACGGTGCTCACCCTAAGGTATGTGTACCTTATCGCACAAATCCTAAATATGGCGCCATGGTTTATGATGAGCTAGAAAAACTACTAGATGCTAGCTTCATCTACGAGATAGAGCACACTGATTGGGTTTCACCCATTGTCATTGTACCTAAACACAACAAGAAGCTGAGAATATGTGTAAACTTAAAAAATGTGAATGCCGCCACAATTAGGGATCACTATCCCCTACCCTGAACAGAAACAGTATTGGAAAAGGTGGTAGGATCCAAAATATATAGCTCCTTGGATGGCTTCAGTGCTTATAACCAACTGCAAATTGCTCCTCAAGACCAATCAAAAACAACATTTGCTATAGAATGGGGTATTTTTGCATATAGAGTCATGCCATTTGGCCTTTTTAATGCCTCGGCCACATTCTAGCGAGTCATGTTCACAGCTTTCAAGTCATTTTTGAATAAGTTTTTACAGGTGTTCTTGGATGATTTGTGCATCCATTCAAACAAACAGGACCACTTCAAATGTCTTGAAGAAGTACTAATCAAATGCAGGGAGTATGGCATCTCCCTAAATCCAACAAAATGCTAGTTCATGGTCACCCACGGAGTTGTTTTGGGACACCATCTCTCAACATTATAAATACCCCATAATGGAATGAAGCCCACACTCTTTGGGGCATTGTGTTGAGTCTACTTTGGTATTCCAAGCATTTGTCTCAAGTGTCCATGCTTCCTTGCACTCCACATCCAAAAGCATGTCCTAACCTTGCAACTCCTCCTCCCCTCTCCTCCAACCTTGCAAGCCATCCTCTCCCTCTCCTCCTCCCTTCTCCTCCTTCCTCCTCCTCCTCCCTCCTCCTCCTCCTCCTCTCTCCTCCTCCTCCTCCTCCTCTCTCCTTCTCCTCTCTCCTGTCTCTTCTTTCCCCCATGCTCTTACACCTTCTTCCTCTCCCACTCCTATGCTCCCCCTAAACCCTTTGTTCCTCAACCCTTAGAACTCCATGATCTACGAGGGAGATGAGTTCTCCACCACGTACTCTACCCTAAACCTTGGAACCTCCTTCTAACCTTGGACTCCTTCTAAACACTGGAACCTCCTTCTAAACCCTGGAACTTCTTCTAAACCCTGGAACCTCCTTCTAACCCTAGAACCTCCTTCCAACCTTGGACTCCTAAACCCTGGAACCTACTTTTAACCTTGGAACCTCCTTTTAACCCTTAAACTCCTCCTAAACCCTACAACCCCCAATGAAGGTGAAAGCTTTCATTACCTCAGTCATGATGATACACTTTCCTTTTACACATGCATGCACTTTGTTTGCTTACCACACTTAAGCCTACATTCCTCACCGGAACATGACTCGAGGTCCTAAGCTACACGTATACTATAATTGACAACTCTATTATATCTGTAGGTGACAAAAAGCCTCGAAACCCTGCGAATTGAGAGAACCCAGCTCTTCCTACGAAAGCAGTAGGAAAGAGCCAGCACAATCCAAGTATCAAGTTCCTAGGTTCTTCCTTGAAGCTTGGCCATGTGTCTTCAATATGCTTCCATGCAAGAGTGTTTGCCGAAGTTCTCCACTTACCAACAGTTGATCCATGGGAGGAATGCCCTGACGTGAGCTCTGCAATGGATTTGCACTTGAGCATATGTTGGATGTGAGGGGGGATTATAGGAAAAATGTCACAGAACGTTACGAGGCACATCCAAAGTTTTGAGATCTACTCTATATCTTGCCTCTCCATAAGTAGGACACTCTCTTGCATCCTTATGTGGTCCATAAAATAGAATGCAATCATTGATGCATGCATGGATGCGCTTGTAATCTAATCCTCCAAGAGAGGTCACATGTTGCCTTGCCATATCTCTTGAGGTCAGTAACTTATTCTCCCTTGGAGGAATTTTACACAATAGCCTGCACATGAAGACCCTAAATGAGAAAAAGTATTTGAGTAACTAACCCACTAGCATAATTCACCATCTTTGCAAAATAGACTTTAAAGCTTACTTGAGTAATGCATTCAAACTTGCATTGTTCCATCCATAGATGGTCTGCAAGATTAGTAACTCAAGGGAGGCATGTAGAATAGAGAATGTGCACCACTCAAATAGTGGAGTCGATGCTGTGGTAAAAAGACTGTCCTGCTCCATGCTATCATCCCTACTACCTGAGGATTGATGGACATATAAATCCCACACCATATCATCAAACACCTCCTCCTCCACGGCCTCATGAGGTAATGGTGGAGGGCTACTATCACCATCACTCCATGCATCCATAATGGTCCCTCCTGAAGATCCCACCTCATATTATCATCGCTTTGCCTCCTCACGAGGAGCATAGGGCAACATATGTGGGTGTGGCATTGCATCGTGTATCAAATTAAAAAAGGATCATATATAAAACACATGAACACCCCTAGGTATCTCAATCAACCTCAACGCTTTAACACTTACCCGAGATACGGTCGCATCCCATTCTCCATACTTTGAGATGTGATTAAGTGTAATTATACGTGCATGATACATGTTTCCTTGACATCGACGATCACACATATATTTGATTTTTTGCTCCAACCATATTTGCGATAGTGGGATATGGAGGGATTCATACTCACTGGAGCTACTTGTTGAAGATGAAGACATCCTACAAATAAACAACTCAAAAAAAGTATTCTTGGTTGAGTATTAAATGACAAAACTCTGTATCACGTCTAAAAGGGCATCTAACATTGCATTTGTACTGTGGAATGCATCTATAGGCGCATCTAAAACATAGTGTAGATGCACTAATAGACACACCTTTAGATGCACAAATTGTGAACTGGTTTTTGAACCTACTTTTAGCATGCTTACTTTCCTTTTGATACTTTTAGCATCACGCGGCTTGCTTTCCTATAAACACACACAGATCCAGGCATCCACACTCATCTCCAAGCACCCACACTCATCTCCAAGCTTACACACTCATCCCCAAGCATACAAGGGAAGAGAGTGAACAAGGAAGAGAAGAAGGAGAGCTAGCTTTGAAGAAAGAAAAGAAGCTTCCATACATCTATCCAAGGTAAGTCTCTTGGTGGTTGGTCTTCTCTAGAAGTTGTTCTCTTTGGATTCGTCCTTTGTTATATGCAGGAAAAAGAAGGTTTGTTTTTTGTACTAGTGTTGTTCTTTTTGGGGTCAAGCGCATGTCCTCTTCACCTTTTTCTAGAAAAGCATCTACACGTCTATAGATGCATCTAACAACGCGTCTAATTTTTGGGAAAAGTAGGCAGTCGCGCCTATAGTCACATTGTTTGCCGTGTCTATAGATGCACTCTGATAGAGTTCCTTTGTCGCATTCCCCTTCCTTCCCTTCCCCTTCTCCTTCCTTCCCCTTCCTTCCCTTCCCCTTCTTCTTCTCCTTTCCCCTTCCCCTTCCCCTTCCCCTTCCTTCTCTTTCCTTTTACCTTTCCCTTGCATGCATGTTTAAGTTGAATTTTCAATGCCTTACGCATTCGTGAGGAAATATGGAATTGTATGAATGATGGAAATAAGTGATTGCATGAGGGAAATTGGATTGGATTATGAGGGCAGGATAAAGAAAGAGGGATGCATGATGGAAATCACAGGAATGCACGCATGATCGAAAGAGGGCAAATCCTCTCTTTCCTCTCTTTTTTCCTCTCTTTTGCTCTCTTTTCCCCTCTCTTTCCTTCTCTTTTTTCCTCTCTTTTTCTCTCTCTTTCTCCTCTTTTTTCCTCCTTTCTCCTCTTTTTTCCTCTCTTTACCTCTCTTTTCCCCTCTCTTTTCCTCTCTTTTCTCCTCTCTTTCCTTCTCTCTTTTTCTCTCTTTTCTCCTCTCTTTTTCTCTCTTTTTCCTTCTCTTTTTTCCTCTCTTTTCCTCTCTTTTCCCCTCTTTTCCTCTCTTTTTTCGTCTCTTTTTCTCTCTTTTTCTCTCTTTCTTTCTCTCTTTTCCACCCATGTGAAGCTTCAATAGCCTAACATTGAGCAAGCAAATACAGACTTCTGTCACTCTAATTCAAAGAATGCAAGAGTTTGTAAATGCTTGCTCAATGTCAGGCTATCTTTTTCTCTCTTACCTTTTCCTATTTTTTTCTTTTGCCCCAATGATTGCATGCATGATGGAAAGAGGGCATGCATGATGGAAATCTTCTTCTCTTCTTTTCTGCAGTTCATCATGTGACCAGCAAACTCTTCAGCCTCGCCTGATCTTCAGGATGCCATCTTTCGGGAGTTATATAACATTACCCTCCCACTCCTCAAGTGTTATACACATACATGATGAGAGCATTCTAAACACCCCCCAAGAGTTGGCAGTACAGACTCCAAACCACCCCAACTCCACACCAGCTGAGATTACTCTTATGGAGTTGAGACAGCCCAACAGGCTACAGATCCGTGTCCCTTCTGCCCAATCATCAAGAGTCCTTTCTCCCCTGCAGGGGTCTAGAGCTCCTTCTCCCCCCCTGTGGTTAGGAGGCCCTTCTACCTCAGAGATCCGCCAACATACTCTTGTGCAATGGAGAGTCCCTTCTCCAGAGACGAGTGGCCAGTGTACTAGCTCGTCCGACAGGGCAGTAGGCATAGTAGCAGGGAGAGCTCTAGGGGATACACGACAAAATGCTTTGGGTGGGTAATGGTGGAGGCAGGCATGATTCAAATGATGCAAGCATGCCAGAGAGTGATGGTACGATCTTCTATGACATCACTCAAACAGGAGGCATCTTGATGGATGCATAGAAGAAGGACATCATGGCCTTCATGTGCTTTGTAGTTGCTAACAACTACAAAGATTGCTTTATTCCATACAAAGAGCATCCAAGCAGGTTGGCTGATGAGACCATCAATGCTATATGCTCTAGGTATCCCAATCCCCCAGAGCCATGTCCCTTCTACCCAATCATTAGGAGTCCCTTCTCCACTGCAGTCTAGTGTCCCTTCTCCCCGACATCAGCACTCCCTTCTCCCCTGCAGCGGCAGTCTACACACTCCCTTCTCCACCCCAACATCAGGACTCCCTTCTCCACCCCTATGGTTAGGAGGCCCTTTTGCCTCGCAGAGCCGCCAACGTACTCTTGTGTAGTCGCGAGTCCCTTCTATAGTAACCCCTCCGCAAATTGTGTCATCTTGCAGCTTGATATCATGGGTAGGTACCATACATGGAGGCACTTCTATGATGAGGGGTTGATTACTAAGGAGCAGTATATCCAAGCTATTAGAGCGCCCCCAGGTATTCAAAAGTACTTAAATAATGTCAATATTGTGAATAAAGATTTGATTTTTCATACATTAATACATGTTGTCCCTCATTTATAGGCCCCTGGAGATATTCAGGGGGAAGAAGGCAAGGATATCGAGGAGAAAGAAGGTGATGAAGAAGGGAGCGAAAAAGGAAACGAGGACATGGATGGCTTAGATTAGTCATAAAAGTAGTGCTAGCTACTCTTTTTTGTACTTGAAGCCATTGGCTTGGCTTTGTGCATGTCTTGTATATACACTCCTCTTATTTTTTGTACTTGAAGCCACAGGTTGTGGCTTGGTTTCATGCTATATGTACGTACAAGCACTTTTTGGGCTATGAATTAATATACACTCCTTTTATTTTTTTGGTTTTCAATTTCCTTGTGCAATGTTCTATTAATGAATGCCTTATGAACTAAACGTTTTGGAGTTGTAATGTTTTATTCAGAATTGTAATCATCGGCTATAGACGTGCTTGGAATCATGCTAATTAAAATGCCAACCATGCTAATTAAAATGCGGTTGGCTGTAAGAATTGAATTACACACTGTGGAAATAGGATTCTTGTAACCACATAGCATACACAACATTCTATTCAACCACACAAAATTCTTATTTTTTTTAAAAAAATCTGTAGAGCATCTATAAGCGCGTCTATAAACTCGTCTTTCCTTTTTTTTTTTCTATAGAGCGTCTAATAGCACATCTATATGCACATCTATCTATTATATAGACATGCCTGTAGATGCGCTAATAGACACACTTGTAAGTTTTTTTTAAAGTTAAGGAAACGTGTCTATGTGTGCGTCTATGGATGCTTTGTGTTGTTGTGAAGGTGTGATGTTTAGACAAGGCAGACCAAAAGGTCTCTAGATTGGGTCCCTCTCAAAGTTTATTGGATGGTGCTTGGGCACCAAACTTGTAATTGGTTCTACGATAGCTACGCGGTGCTTGGGCAAGAGGTAGTGCCAGACACAGTTTCGTTTCATCAAATGTTTGTTATCTCCACCTCAGTTCTCCACTCAACTTTTTCCATCTCAATGGATGCTCCAGGCATATGAACCCACACTAACCTAAGATCTAAAAGTACTTTTAACAAAAGGATAGGATAAAAGGACCTTAGGTCATGGATTTGGGACTAGGATGGGATTTTCAATTGCCATCACTATTTCGATTGGAAGATTAGAGGGTATGCCCCAGAAGGTCATCCCCATTGAAGTGTGTTTGGTAATGTTCCCATGCCGAAAGATGTGGATGCGGCGACAGATACATCGCTAAGGTATTGAATGACTTGAGAAAGTTTGAGAAGCAATTGGAGGCATCAGCTACTACTACTGTCCAGATGGACATGGGTGATGATGGTCCCTTGGAAAACGTGGTTGCCAGGCTGGGCAAGAAGAAAAAAAAGTCACTTTTGCTTCTCTACTTGAACCCTTAACGAGACAAAAGATGCCATCTAGCACAATGAAGGATGTTGTTGTTAAAAATGTTGTTAAACCACGTGCATGCAAGAAGTTGTGATATACAATGTCTTGTTGTTGAGGTCCATGTCAGGGTGGAACCAAGAGTCCAACCCATGTGGCATTCTTCTACTTTTGAAAACCTTATATGTTCTTTAGTAGATCCCGTAGTTGTAACTTGGTCTCCTATACTTGTAAATACTTCTTATTCCTTTTTATATATGATAAATAAAATACCCTGCTTTGAGGAAAACCCTTGTAAAAATGTTCTCTTACCATGGCAACCCCCATTTGATATATATTTGAAGCTAACTATCTTATGTTCTATGATATTTACTTAGAGTACTAGATATTCTACTCATCACACCAGTTATGCTATTGGGTGCAAGTTGGTATACGTATGGTCCCAACTACCCGTAGTTAGGTAGTTTGCATTCATGCAGAGAGTACTAACTTGGAAGACTTCTACTCATGTGCTAGTTAGATAGCAATTGTAAGCTAATGTTTATTGATAGAAACATACTAGCTAGAGGCACTCCACTTATTTTAGCTTTCATTGTTGGATTGTTGTTTTTTGTAGATCCATCAATATGTAGTAGAGCTTCACACTCTACAACTCTAGAGCTTCAAGATGGAATTGCAAAAAAGGTTGATAACATTTGAAAGACCTTATAGATGCAGGATATGACCAAGAAGATATTGCAACCACAAATATCCAAGATGATAGTCCCTCAGGTCACCTGTAGAAAAGGATGCTAAGGAAGAAGGGTCACAATCTCCTAGGTTTTAGGGTCATTCCCACAACATAGTATACTGGGATGTGTGGAGTGTAGTACAGAGCTATTGTATCCGAACCATTTGGGGTGCATATTGGGGTGTGTTGAGCACAACACAGACCTGTTGTATCGAAGCCATTTAGGCTATAAGTAATTTTTGGGATATTTATATATCCGTATGTTGATTTATATGTCTAGCTTTATATGATTCACTATGATTTAAATTATGGTTCATTATAATTGTATGTTTATATGTTTATTACGGTTCATTATGCTCATATGTTTATTTCAAATCTGGCTTTGATCTGCTTAAATCTATTCAGGTTTGTTTAAATCTATTTTTTCTTGAATTTAAATTTGTTCAAAATTTTTTTAATCCATATTTAAACCTGTATTTCAAATCTATCCAAATATAATTAAACCAGACAATATGGTCCGTACTTTAGTACACATGGAAGAGATGAAAGCAAGATTGCACTTGTCCATCCATGTCAATAGCAAGCTTGAAAAGAATGAATTCATGCCCAAAATCAATCACTAGGTGGAAAAAGAGGTAGTAGAGGAGGGAAGCAACAAAATGGGATTGAATTTATAGGTGGTGTTTGGACATATTAGAAAGACTAGAGGCAAATCCATCTACCATTCCTTTAATGGATTATCCTCAACTCTTGTGCCTACCTCCACCCCCACCAAAAGTAGTACCAATGCCTCTCCATCAAGAATGAAGAGTTGTGATCTTAGACTTGAATAGCCTTCTAGTAAAGGTTATTGAGTCGTATCATGGAGATATTTATGCAAACCTAATGGAAAAACGTAAAGAGTCCAAGGGACAGACCGTGTTTATTCATAGAGATGCTGTTGCCTTCTTGGACTTTTGCATGTCATGGTTTGAAGTGTTTATTTGTAGCACATCCAGAAGAATAGAAGTAAATAAAATCCTTTGTGCATGCTTTCCACAACATTTTGAAAAGATAACAGTTTTGGCTCAGGAAGATTGTTATAATGCTAGACTCATGGTGAACAGAAATGGAGAGTTGTTGAATGAGAAGCCCATTATGTTCAAGGACTTGCCAACTATATAGAACTAGTTCATGCACTTGTCGGTATTATTTTGGATGACTCCTTATACAAGATTTGTAGAAACACATTTGGAACATGGAGAGAACTTCCAAAGTTTGAGATGCAAGGTCTTGAAGAAATGTGCTCCTACTTGATGGATGATGTCACACTATGGCTATTTGTCTGTCTTCAAATGGAGGATTGGCAACCCTACATAGCACCATTTGAGCATGACCTGTTCCATGATACAGAATCCATTGAAAGTTTGGAGTATATGGTCAAATACAACTACTAGACTGAGTTATGAAGATGGAAGCAAAGGCATATAGTGGATACCATTTTATTTTGTATATAAATATTCACTTTAATAGAATTCATTCTTTCTTGCTCCTGCATTTCCTATTTGGAAATCGTAGACTGATTGGATTCCTTTTCCTATTGCAAAATAGACTCATTTGAAGTGTTCATTTTCAACTCTTGCTTTGTGTCTTCAAAACTTTTTCCTTTTCATGTGTGCTCTTAACAACCTTCTTGGAATGCAATGACAAAATAAGTCTATCATTTGTGGAATGGTATAGCAAGCCAATGTTTCTCTCAATGCAATATTATTATAATATAACATATGATCAATTCACTTGTTCCTTCAATGCAATGGTCTCACACTTAGTACATGGCAATATTATATTCAAGCTATTCCAATATAATGTTGTTGTTTAGCAAGACAATGTTACCATTATAGTGTAATGTAAATATAATTAATACACTATCCCTGGAATGCACATAGCATGACAAGCTATCACCTTCTAATGCTATGTAGTAGCATGAACCACTAGCAACAATACTAACTATTAGAAGCATCTTTAACCACTAGTAGCTGTAGCACTGAGCAACTATTATATTTAAGCTATTAAAATATAATGCTATTGTTTAGCAAGACAATGTTATTGTTATAGTGTAATGTAAATATAATTAATACACTGTCCTTGGAATGCACATAGCGTATTGATCATCTTCCAATGCTATGTAGTAGCACTAGTAGTAGCACCAACCACTAGCAAAACAACAATAACTATTAGCAGCAGCTCAGCAACCACTAGGAGTAGCACTAACAATAGCACTAGAAGTAGTACCAACCACTAGTAGTTGCACTAACAATAGTAATATAAGCATCACCAATTGCTATTAGTTGCACTAGCAGAAGCACTAAAGGAGCTACACCAATCACTAGCAGCACTACAGTAGCACTAGTAGCACCCACCACTAGCAACTGCACTAGTAGCAGCATTATATTACCTACACCAACCACTAGCACCATCACTAACCACACTAGCAGCAACATCACTAACTCACTAGGAGCAGTAGCCAATCACTATATATATGTCCTAAAAAGATGATAGCAGCACTAACCACTAGCAGTAGCCAATCACTATATATATGTCCTAAAAACATGGTAGCTATTTAGAGTATGAGAAAAGAACCATTATAAAAGGGATGTAGGACAAGATTATAGCAACACACACTACTGTAGGGACAATAAGGGAGAACACGTTTATCATTGCAGCTATTATTGAACGATGTCAAGGATTATGAGGATGCAAATAAGGGGAACCATTGATAGTACAATGGACAATCCTGAATAGATTTAAGCAAATCATAGTCAGATTTGAAATAAACATATGAGCATAATGAACCATAAGAAAAGGATGCGGGCTGAAACAACTTTGCAATATACAAAATACCACTTTGCATTGAGGGGTTCCGTTTATGGCCCTTGAGGGGTCCCCTTTAGGGGCAAGGGCCATATAGACAATATGTCCAATGGCAAGTCAAAATGGCCCTTGCCCCTAAAGGGGATCCTTTAAGGGCCATATCGATTACTTATGTTAGCATACTTGTTAGCACAATTGTTATCATACTTGTGTTAGCATAATTATGTTAGGATACTGATATTAGCATACTTGTTAGCATATATACATTAGCATGCTTATGTCAAGATACTAATGTTAGCATTCTTGTTGGCATATATATGTTAGCATACTTATGTTAGCATACTTGTTAGCATACTTATGTGAGGATACTGAAGTTATAAACTTGATAGCATACTTATATTAGTGTACTTATGTCAGGATATTGAAGTTAGCAAATTGATAGCATACTTATGTTAGTGTACTCATGTTAGCATATGTGTTAACATAGGTTACCTTTTGAATGTTTCCAAACACTTCGTATTGCAAAAATTCCAAACACTTCATATTGCAACTATTCCTCAAAGAATAGATTCTTACATGGCAACATCAAAGGGCATGCTATTATATATGACCTCATAGGTATCTGGAGTGATTGAGAAAATGTTTTTTTGTTTTGGGAGATAGGTATCTTGATGCAACACACAAGGTGCGAGAGTATGTGGACTACCGGTTGAGTCATGAGGAGTTTAAAGGAATAGTGATCTATTTTTTTGTAGAAGATACCTTTAATGACATAAGAAAGTTTCCCCAATCATCAAGATAGTCCTGATCAGATTGTTATTTTTCTACAGTGCATTTAAGTAGGTAAAAATCTGCACCCCTGACATTATTGGTCTCAGCGTTGACTACAAAAGTGTCACCAACACGGAAAGCATTTCTTGACACATGATGTCCTTCAAAAGTTGCAGATGTGTATGCATCTTCCTCATCTGTAGTAGGCTATATATCTGGCAAAGGTACTAATGTGTGAAAACCCCAAGGTTGCACATGTGCTTCAAATGTTGGTACATCTGTTCCAAAGACCATGCATGCATGCATCACAAAAGCATGACAAATCCTTGGTATCAAGGCCTGATGGATCTTGTGGGTTGTGACCACGAAAAACACGTAAAGAATGTGAACTGGGAATAGCTTTAGAGTTCCAATTATTTTCAATGTTCATATCTCCTACCTTTATCTCCCAAAATACACAAGCATACTCCCTTTGTTTGGATGTGTAAGAGGCTACTTATCCCTCAGATAAGTTGGCCCGCTGGAAAGCAACAACATTTCTTGCACATTTTAAAATAGCACTATCTTCCTTTAGTTGTTCACATGTTAAATTTCTTTTAATAAAAGCCCCTGCTCCATTGTGTTTTCCTTTTCCATGCCCACTTGGAAAGAAGTTCCATGTCATTTCCATGCTTTTCATTCTGCCATACCTAGCAACAAAATAGGAGGGCCTACAAGCCTTGAACTGGGAGGTAGCCCCATCAAACCAAACCCAACTCCATTTTATGCAACTCCTTGTTCTTTAGTGTTATGATTCCCATCACCCAAAAAACAAACACTAGATCTGATTATCCACTACTCACTACTATAAATCTCACCATGTAAATTGTTTTCTAATGCAATAAGGTGAGACTAAAAGCCATTGTAATAGAGAAATCCTATGCTTAAAAGGGCATGCCCAAGGTCTATCAGTCAGGTCCAAAATAAACTTTGACACACAGATAGCACATGCAGCAATCATAGATGGTAAGTATTTAAGGAAATCATACTCCACAAGAGTCATCTCTGCATCTATACATGTTTCTACTCTCTCCTCTAGTTTCATGTTCCATACAACAATTTATCAATGAGATCCATCTCCATATGAAGCACAGAAAAATGCACTCTTTGTAATGGAATGTTTAAACTTGGATCCCATTTTTTATTGATTTGATCTCTATTGGGTGCAACATCCTGATTGTAGATCATTAAGTTTCATTGCTCCAATACATCCATTTGTTAGCATCATCATCTTTGATGTCATTCATTACATCTTTAGCATTCCCTAAGTCTTTTCCTCTTTTTATTTGCTCTTTCCATCTATGTGTTCCTATGTTATTGCCTCAAAATAGTTGTGAGTGCATACAATAAAGACACGGATATGTTGCATTTGCACTCAACTCCGTTCCAAACATACACTTCAATATTCTAAGATCTCTTGCCATGTGCCATTCAACACATGTATGACCCCAATCCTTCACTGCTCTTGGTCTACCAGTATTGTAACTAGTTGGAGTCACAGTGGTCTAAGGATTCAACTCAACTCCTGTCACAATCTCCCACGTCGATCTCACCACCAGACGGCTCCGAACCTTCATCTTCCATAGGGGGTAAGTGGTGTTGAAAGATCACGCTCAACATCATGTGATCATATGTGCATAGCACTAACTCAATACAATGCTATAAAGGAAAGGGTAGATGTAACCCTAACCTTAAATGGGTTTGTATATGTTCTACATTTTCAACTAAATCTAGTGTGCAGTTAGTCATTTGTGGTGTGCTCTCTAGATGTGCCCTCTCTCCTCATCTCCACTCTTCTCCTCTCCCCTCTTCATATTTTGTCATGGTATGAGAGCATGGTTCTGCCTTTCGCTCTCCTTCCACTGAGTCGCCATCCATCTTTGTGAGAGTGTGAGAGAGTGATTGAGAGATTGAATGCTTTCATTCTTTCATTCCATTGATGAGAGAAAATTTCCATCCACTTTGAGAGAAATTTCCGTCCATAGGATTTCCGTTCATCTCTTTCGAGAGTTCGTGAGAGATCTATTGAAAGAGAGAGAGATTTCACTCATTCCGTTCATTATTTGAGATCCTTGTGTGAGAGAGATTCTTTGAACTATTCATTTGGTTCATTGCTTCTTGTGAGAGAGGAGGTTTCATTGAGAGTTTTGAAAGAGATTCATTGCAAGAGTCAAGAGCTTTCAGCTCAAAGATATTTCTTGGTATTGAGAGCGAGATAGAGTTCCTATTCTACTCCATGTTGCCCAAGTGCTCCGCAAGCACCAAGCTTCAATGACAAGTAAGCATGCTTACAGCCTAGCAAAGTATTCACAGTCAATAGCATACAACCAAGGACAAAGGCAAAGGTGGCTTCAGAGTTGCATACAACAAGCTGCAAATGAAACCGGCGCTCCAGCTGGCTCCTGCTCTCCATACATAGCCACAAACTCTCAACAAACTCCTAACGACAACCTAGCCTACAAGCCTCTACGGATCAAGATGGTGGGCAAAGCCAGAAGCTGTGCCTATGCTCGACGTTGCTGAGAAGCAGAGCCATGGTGAAGACCCCCCTACTATACTTAGAGTAAGCAAAGCAGCTCAAAAGTAACAATGGGTGAGCCTACAACCGCAAGCAGAACTACACAGACCAGGTGAGGCCTCCAACAACCAAGTCTCCTAGCGACTCCACCTAAGTCCAGCCGCCTTCCGTCACTACTTCACCTCACCCATCACCGATGCCTACAGCCTAAACGACTGGTACGAAGCTCCAACTCCTTATCCAACGCAATGCCAAACGTTGTTCCTGAACAAAGCATTGCCATAGTTGGCAGCACCAATGCCAGCAACTATCTCCAATGCCCTGATTGGAAAATTGCGCCAGAACAACATAGGTGATTCCAACAACTATGCCTTCTACGTCTTCAGCTCGCATTCTACGCCTTCTACGCCTTGTGGCTAGAAGCAAAAGCAAAGCTATCTTCCAGCGCTCTATCAATGACAATCAGCCTCTCCATGCTCAAGCTCCAATAGAAGGATCCTACGTCCAGCTGCCTCCAACAATAGTCCCCGAGCGGGCACTAGTCTTGATAGTCACCTCCAGAGGGCCAAGCTCTCCCAACAACGCCCAAGCACTCCTACATCCCATAAACTATCAGAGCGGGACACACGCCTCCAACAAGAAATATGATAACAAAATCTCAAAGATTCCGTCATCATCTTTGTAGATTCCGTCGATACACACACTTGGCCATAGAGGCGACACATGGTAGCTTATGTGCCACATCATCCCATTTGCCACATCATCATTGGTTGACACGTGGCACCGATTGGCATGTCATCTGATCTACCATCTCAGCATCCACATGGCACATGCCATGTCATCCGCATGACATGTGTCCATCCACATCATCACTTGCCACATCATCATTACCATGTGGCATTTCCCTGACAAGCACTCTTACCCCCTGGCAAGCACACACAGTCCACTGCATGTGAACACAGGTGCCACCTCACTGTGGATTTTCACTCTTTTTTGCCCCTCTACCTAGATCAAGCTGTATCTCTTGATCCAAGAGGAATTTTTCTCTAAGCGCTCGTCACATCATGCGCACATTTTGGAGCAAGTATCACTCAGTTTTGAGCCTCGCTGTCAAATCCACTTGCTACACGCACATCAGCCTTTACATCGACGCATCTAACCCATCACATAAAAAGAACCAAAGAAAAGAAATTATTTGATGTTCTTTCATCGATTGAATGTTGGTATAGATCTAGATCAGAGTAGACTAGATCATCATAGAGGAGATGCTTTGAATTTCTCCAAGTTGCCAATCTAAGCCATGCTCGAAATTCCCGACTAGTTTCCACTCGGAGTCAACTGTCCCTACGCTCACATATGGTTTGACATCATCACATTACCTCAAACCCGACATTTATCAGTTCAGTGAGAAGACTTCAGAGTGTTCAGAGGCATTGCCGATTGATCAATGGGCAGATAGCACATGATTTGATTGCACACACACATGACATCATTATAAAGCCTATTTGGCTATTTCATGGCTTTGTGCACTTTATTCAAGCCTTGTAAAACCTCTTGGCTATTCCCTGCATCACTTGCCACAAGCCTTGTAATTCAGATTGGATCAGGGCGATGTCATGCTCAAAGGCCATCCCACAACCTATAAACCACCATGCAACATTGATTTAGCCCTTTATTGCACGTCAGGGATGAGGGGGGGTAGGTATAAACTGTGCATACCCCTTACTCTTCATTCATGTAGCATCTACAAAGCCAAAGCCTGTTGCCCTCCCAAGTCTAACAGATTCTCTTAGTGCAGGTCAACTACAGCCTACAAACATGATATAATTGTAGAAATATGTAGTGGAGAGATCGTTTGACAACAATGATAGTACAATAATAAGAGGATAGACACAATAGAGCTGAAAAATTTTCATATTAGATACAACTGATGGTGCTGTCCACTTGTCAATTGTAGCTCAAACATCATCTATAGAGCCTAGGTGCAAGGATCACAGTTCAATCTCCACTTCCTCCTTCTCTGCTCTAAGTTGCTTCACAACTACACTTACACTTTTCCAACCCCTCTTCCTAACCATTGCATCTGTTAATGAAGTGTTTTCCCTCTCCAATTCCTATGCAACAGTCTTGCAACAGTTTTAAGTTCATCATCCAAGTGATCAATCAAAGAAATAAAATTTTCCTCTGCATGTGGGTGGCAAACAATCATAAAATCCCTATTTTTCTTACCATGCTCTGTAAACTATCTCCTTGATATGGGGATTTCTTCAAGATGCCTCTTCTCATATGTTCCAAGGATATCATCCTTAAAGAAATACTCCTCATCATCATGGATTGCAAAAATTCCTTCATTATTTCTCTTCCACTTAATGGTGTGGCTCTCAAAATAGCCACTTTTTCCAAGGATATCATCCTTAAAGAAATACTCCTCATCATCATGGATTGCAAAAATTCCTTCATTATTTCTCTTCCACTTAATGGTGTGGCTCTCAAAATAGCCACTTTTCTTTAATTCCTCAACGTGCTGCTTTGCAAAACCGCCCATGCAAAATCAACTGACCTACCCTGCTCGATCGCAATCGGGCTAAAATTATTATGTGTACACCCTTGCAAAGGCCACTGTGACCTCCATATTAGTAGGGCGTTGTTTTTGGTACACCTTATTGTGGAAAAGAAGAAAATCCATATATGCTTCAAGATGAACACTACTGCACTTAATTCTATACATGGACGGATCTCTGGGAGTTTTAAACATGCGCAACCACTTGCTCTCGAATAGATTAGAGGTTTTTGGATCCATTCCCATCAAACTAAGTCTATATTCAGTGTTAAAAGCCTCCTTCATAAGGCACAACCTCCTTTGCTTTGGATACTCTAGTTTGAGGGCGTTCCATCCCCTTGAACACATAATAAATGATGTGAAGATGAGATAAAGAAAAAACAAACCTCTAGGTATAGAAAAAGGATGAACTAGTAGTAGAATAGGATTGAATGTTGACTCTCCTCCTCTTTGGAGGGGTTTTATCTTCTGCTTCTTGCTCTCTCCTACCCCTCCTTCCTCTTTTTGTTTGGCAGTCTTCTTTGGAGCTAGAGCTGGAGGTGGCTCTGGCTTCTCTTGCAGGAGGAGCTTTCTCTTTTTTGTTGGAAGTCTTCTTAAGGTGGCTCTGGCTTCTCTAAAATTTGTTCTCTCTTGTGCTTCCTTCCCTCCCTGAAGTTGTGGAGCCTTGCTGGCAGCTGACATACCATGCCACCTGGTTGCACCGGGATCTTCTCCTTAGAAGCACCAAAAGACATGTGTCATGTCTAACAATAGCTAACTACATCACTCTTTCTCAACCATGGTCTCCCGAGTATGGCTGGATAACTCCTGCCTGTATCCTCGATGTCCATCGCATAGAAATTGACAGTGGTGGTCATTCCATTGACAGTGATGGGCAAATCCTCAATGACTCCCAGGGTGGCAAGTCATCAACCATCTGCTACCTTGATTCGAGTGGAGAAACGCCTTGTGCATTTCAAATTCAATTTCTTCATGATACGAGGCACCATGATATGACATGCAGCTCCCCCATCGACCCCCACACTTTTGACATGGCAATTATCTATGATGACATCTACTGTATGCGGGTGCTAATCATTTTCTTCAGAGATAGAAGAAACCTCTTGTACCTTTCCCTTTTTCTTACTCTTCCTTGTTGAGAGCCCTTGTTGTAGCTCATGTCTCACCTTAGGGCTTAATGCTATTAGTTGAGGAAGCGTGATGCTCAAAGACCGATGAACAAGGTCCTGAACGACCGAATAGTCTTCTTGCCCTGAGCCGATAGGAAAATCCGAGGGCGACCACTTGCTCCTACAAGATCTTTTAGTCTTCTCTGTTGGTGGATCTGCCATCTTAGCATCTGAGGGCTCTGATAAGGACACCTTCTTCTTAGGGTGGCCCGGTCCATGGTTTGGAGAGGGGTTCGAGGTGGTACAACTTCTCTTCCCAAGGTCATGGATTTCTACATCAGAATCCTCGGTGTCTGATTCACTTAGAAAATTTACCCATGGAATATTGGGACATTCCATGTGATAATGACCCTTCTGGTGGCACTCGTAGCACACAACATTGGCACGTTCTCTTGGAGGGCGATTGGCTTGATTTTTGATGCCCACCATCTCAAGCCAAAGATCTTATTTTGGGCCTTGGCTATGTCATTGACTCTGGGTTCTTTAGCAGGAGGGGCTGGGGGAGTAGGAAGGAGGGGGGCTCGTGGGCAAGGCTGGGAAAATCTTCCAAGTGGAGGTTGAGGATATACTCCTTGTTGAGGGTAAGCATCTAAGGGAGGACCATACATTTGAGGTGGAGGCAGTGGATACATCCCTGATGGGGGGTGGGGGTATGCCCTTGAGTTGGACCCCCCATGTTGTTGTTGCAAGAATTGAGCGGGTTGCAGAGGGGTAATCATCTTCTTTGAAGCAGGGTCACATTGAACTTTATCAAACTTTTGAGTAGTCTCATGTGCTAGCATCATGGTTTCTAGATTCTCCAGTTTAAGCTTGAGGCAGAATTCATCACTTACTCCTGCTACAAGGTAGCCCAGCACATGCTGAGTCATTCCAGCTCGAAATCTGATGTTGTCCTCCTACGTGGCATTTAAATGGTCCAGGAGCACAGCCGCTTGATCCACATATTGACACATCATCTCACCTTTTGACTGCTTTAGGTTTGCCACCTACATGTACACATTCTTCGGCTCCTCTTCTTTGTTGAAATACTCGATCATAGCTACTATCAACCTCGGCCAACTTTGGCGAATGTCTTTGGCCTACTTCTCGTACCACACTTGAGCCAAACCCTCTAGAAATGTGGGAAGAACCAATAGCCATCCATCTTTAGTAAGAAAGTTGAGCGAAACACAAGGTGCTTGAAGGCCACAAGATACTCATTTGGATTTTCTTCTACCTAACCACAGAGCACAGGAATGTCAGCCATGCTTGGAAGATGGAAAAGAGAGAGAAAAAATGAGGCTTATCTATTGGAAAACAATGGAAAGAGGTAGCTTGAACTGAAAATTAGGTGAAGATAGAACTACAAAGCACACATAGGCAGGATAGGGTGTGACTGGTGTATTGTGAAATATTATACGAGAAGAATCTTCAGCATAGAATAGCTCATAGACAATCTTAAAAGGACCAACCCTAATGATATTGCATCCATCTTTACAAGTGAGAGTCAGAGACGCGGCGCTGCATGAGGTTGTTCATCAAGGCAAATGAGAATGCCATGACAAATGTCAACAGTTGGAGAGCTTGCACATCACCTTTAGCTTCTTCCAATTCTTGTAGTCACCATGCTATTTCTTCAAGGGGTGTGTGGTTTGGCATCCTTCTTTTGTGCAATGTCCTTAAGGACCTTTCTGATGATCTTCCGAAGTCGGTAAACTCGTATCAAATATACCCAACACTTAGGTTCATGATGATGACAACCTTTGCATTCCTTACAAATGATCACGCTCATTCGTGGATTGCGGCTTTGTTGGGGCAGCACTTCCACTCGCTTCATGTGTGATTGAAGTACAAGCTTCACATGCCAAGAAATCAGCAACTATATTTTGAGCTCGAGGGATATGCTGAATTTTTACCTCTTCAAATTGTTGGCAAAGTTCCAATGCTTGTTGATGTCATGGAACCAAGCCTTCACTCTGCACATTCTACCTTCCACTAACTTGTTCACACATGAGTTGAGAATCTCCTTGCACCTCAAGTTACTTGATGCGATGTTCTTGCACCTTTTGTAGCCCAAAAATAAGTACCGAGTACTCAGCTTGGTTGCAAGTACTTGCTCGTGCAGACTTGCCATAACAATATAGGTCAAGTGAGCTTCACACCCACACTAGCAACCTTGGTCGAAGGTTTGTATGTGCCATCAACCAAGATCTCATCACACCAAGACTAAAATCCGGACATCCCAAGTTTCTCAGCAGTCCAAGATAGGTAGAAGGAGAGGGTGGGGAGAATTCAATACTTGAGCAAGACGTTCAGAACCAAATAAACTTGCAATCCTTTGTTGATATTTTATCTTTAGACCAAAAAGAATTACAACTTGAAGCTCAAAATGAGGCACAAAAGGTTGATTAGTTACAAAGGGATTCCTTGGTCAAAACACTACCAACCATAGCTGAGCCCTAGAAATCTTTGTAGTGAGATCAAGAAGAAATCATTCAAGATGAGCTTATCCAAAGGAATTAATAAGAAAATGCACCAAATCTCCCCCCAAGCTTAGGGAGCGGAGCATCCCACCCTTCAAAGAATGTCACCCTTTTAATTACCTATGATGCAACAAGAAGCTCGATCACCGTACAATGAGTAGAATTGAAATAAAAGTCCTCCCAGTGTATCACTAGTTCTTCACCTTAAATCATCCATGGTGTATCATCCCACCCGTTGTCTCCTTGAACCATGCATTGTACAATCAGTTGTTGAAGATCGACATGAAGATCAAGAAAGAGATTTCGCCAATTGGTAGCCGTAATGAGCAGAGGACCAAGCACCAAATCCTTGAACTCATCAAGAAGTGACATAAATATCCACACTCCTCATGTGGCGTGCATCCAAGGAGTGAACTTCAAAAAGTTCTGAATCTATGATCTAGTATCAGATATGAATAGAGCACGTGAAATGAAGTACTTTTTCTTTTTACAACAAGAGGAAACTCCCTACAGCTAGAGACTTATAGTTCATGAGATTTCACCATATAAGCAATATCATTACACTTTCATCACTTCCTATTTGCTGGCCCATTGGTAAGTCCTACTTTTGTGAATGGGGAGGTCTTGGGTTCAATTCCCACTCCTTAATAAAAAGAGAGGAGAAGAGAAGAGAAAGAGGAGAAGAAGAAAAAGATAGAAGGGGGGATGCGAGGTCTGTTGCAGATGCACAGGAGCAGTTTTGCATGGCATCGCACAGAAGATGCGCAAGAACCCAAAAGATGCATAGGAATCGCAGGCGGAAGGCATAGAAATTGAGAAGTTCTATAGTCGCAAAGACAGAGAACTGCAAGCAAAAGACACGTAGATTGGAGGCGCATAAGCAAAGAATTGCACACAGAAGGTGCTCCCGAACTACACCCAGCCATAGGAGTAATGAATTTTACACCACTAGCCATGGAGATTTCGATCCCAGCAACCACACCAATTCTGTTAACTACAAAAAAAATCAATGCATGAGGATAGATGCTAAGCATAGCAACGCTCGAGGGCCATGGAGGAAAAGGAAACATGAGGGAAGAAGCATTAACATAGGTGGGGAAAAGGAATTAAGAGGGGTGGGAATGAAGAGGGGGACTATGGCACAAGGGGGAAGGAAGAGGGGGAAGAGGAGCATGTACATGATGGGAGGTGGAATGTAGAGATTGAGACATCAAGGGAAGAGAGTCATGCTTTATTGGAAAGGATTGGGGGGGAAATCAAAGTACTAGCTAGGTGGCTTTACAAGAATGAGCATGTCCCATCAAAGAATAGCCCCCTCCTTTTATAGACAAGAGAGGGGGTCTCTCCTAATAGATGCATCCTCTCACATGCATGGTGTGTGTGGAAAAGTCTCCCATGTGGGCTAGGCAGTTACGCACTCTCAATTGTGTGCGGCAACACTTGGCCTCATTTTGCCACATATATCAACCCCCATATCCCAAGTCTAAGATACTCCCCTAGTCTCTTTCCAATTTTATAATATGTTCAATCATCTAGGAGGACAAGTGGAGGGTTGGCACGAGGAATCTTGCCACCTCATCCTACTTTCCCCATTATTTAACTTGCATTCTTGGACTATCTACCCCCCCCCCCCCACATGGGCCTATCCTACATGGAGGGAATAATCCAATATAATATCCATCTCCACCTATTTTATATTACTTCTCCCATGGTCCTTGGTCCATGTCTCACTAAATGCAAGCATGAGACCGCCTCAGTGGAGGGGTGGCACATGGAGGAACCATGCCACCTTAACATTTTATAATATAACTACCATGGATTATATTGTACAACACATGATGGGTCCTCTTACATGGAAGGGTGGCACATAGACATGCCCTACCACCTCAACCCTGGGCCCCATGCACACCATATTTTATTATACTATTGCCACACATACAAGCACACACATATATTTATGCCTTTTACCTTGGTCAAATTTATCCATAACAATGCATGCATGGATGCACTTGTAATCCAACCCTCCAAGAAAGGTCATATGTTGCCTTGCCATATCTCTTGTGGTTGGTAATTTATTCTCCCTTGAACACTTATTTCATTAATTTTGGACTTGTCAATGTACAAATTCATTTTTACATATACTTTTGGACTAGTTTTCAGATAAAATTTAAGAAAAACCCAATCTTCAAAGCACATATAAAAACATAAAAACAAGCATTTTTTAATATATTTTTTAAGGACATGAAACTAAAATTATAAAATTTAACACAGCCTACATAAGTTACATGAAAAAATAAGATTCGGTTGTTGTAAACTCTCTTAATATTTAATGGTGTTAATAAACACCTTCAAAAGTTAAGCCTGAGATTTTCAAGACTACAGCCATTCAATTTGATGAATTTTCTATTTTCAAGTCCTTAGCCTAAATTCAACCCATTCAAGAGCTGAGCTCATCTCTTCCTCATCGATGTAGTTAAAATTATAGAAGAGAAGTAAGGATTGATGAATTTTCTCCTGCATAACACTTTGTTTATTCCGAATGGCTTGCGCTTCCTCGGGGGAAAATCTTCCATAACGAGCCACACGCGAAGATATCTCACTTTGAAAGTCTATCAACTCTCTCCTATATGACTGCAATTTATCTATTTCAGTAGTAGCCATACTTATTTTTCTTTCCTCTTCCTTCTCTAAGCCCTTCTGTCAAGCAAAGTCATCCTTCTCGTATTGGGTTAATGGAGCTGGATTTTGCTTTCTCTCCTCTCTCTTTCCTTGGTTCTCGGCAATCCATTCTTTGAGGCTGCTAATGGCTTGCTCGACAGAATCGATTACCTTAAAAAGATCCATAATGGCTGCAAGATGAAAGGAGTATGCTTGAGAAGAGGAGGTAAGGCTGTGGGCAAGATGGAAGGAGCAAGCTTGAGGAGAGGAGTAAGGTAAGAAGAGTAAAGTGGAAGAAGTGTGAAGAGGAGTAAGGTAAGAAGAGTAAAGTGGAAGAAGTTTTTGCTGCGGGTGAGATATAGAAGACGAACGAGGTGAGGAAGGTAACGAGAGTGAGGAAAGATATAGAAGACGAACGAGGTGAGGAAGGTAACTAGAGGAGGTAAGGCAAGATGAAAGGAGTATGCTTGAGAAGAGGAGGCAAGGCTGCGGGCAAGATGGAAGGAGCAAGCTTGAGGAGAGGAGTAAGGTAAGAAGAGCAAAGTGGAAGAAGTGTCTACTGTGGGTGAGATATAGAAGATGAACGACTACTAGGGAATTTATAGAACTACAGATGCAAGACCGTAATGCGAGATGACTAGATGCAAGACCGCGTAATGCGAGACATTATAAAATAAAATGATGGGATGCAAGACCGTAATGGGAGACATTTGAGACATGTAAGATAGTGATAGTACATTGAAATCTATAAAATAAAATGATGGAATACAAGAATGATATAACTAATAGAATCTCATCATGAGATATTCTTTTAATATAATATAAGTTAGTAATTATTAGAATCTCATCATGAGATATTCTTTTAATATAATATAAGTTAGACTTGCTGTACATAATAAATGATAGATTTTGAGTACATTGAAATCTATAAAATAAAGTGATGGAACATAAGAATGATATAATTATTAGATTCTCATCATAAGATATTTATTGTACATAATAAATTAGACTTTCAAAAAAGTAAAACCTAATGTATTGTAATGAATAAATATCATAAAATATCCTAATGTATTGCAACATTTAACATAAGTTTTAAAAACTCTATCATCAATCAATACAAACAAGATAAAAATCTTCAAGGACTCATGTTTCTTTCTACATGTTTTACAAGTGAATAGAGTCTGATGAGTCCTCTTGAGGCTGTGATTCTCTAAGAGTACATTGAGTCTCTACTTGTGTGGATGGTGTACATTGAGATTCTACTTCTGGTGCAATCGAGATAGACTTAATCTCTTCCTCCTTTACAAGATGTGATGTTGTAGATGCACATTGAGTCTCCACTTCTTGTGTAGGAAGAATGCATTGAGTCTCTAATTCAAGTGTAGACTGTAATGCTTCTACTTGAGGCTGTGATACAGAAGGAGACTGAATTGTCTCTTCTTTTTCTTTGGCTCCCTCAGGTTCTTCATTGAGTCCATCATGTTGTTTCCCAATGATAGCAGTTAGATAGTGAACAGTCTTAGCCACAAAATCTTGTAGCTCGAGCTTGCTATATGCTTCTATGGAGACATGTTCAAAATTTTCATTGAGATACAACATGAAGTTGTAGGAAATTCTCCACCCACTACTAAACATGTCTTTCTGCTCCACTGCGAGGCGTGTCTGGAAATTTGGTTGGTCTTGATGCTCCCTGATTTTCATAATCACAGAAACTAACTTGTTTGCAGACCTATCCATCATGACATATGACAAAGTGAATTTGTGTAGTAAATAGTAAGATGCATGTTCATAATGATATGATAAAAGAACACTTACCTGAACACCCCATGAAAGCCTGTAATTGAGTTAACAAACCAAAAATGGTTGTCATCAAGGTCCCATACTATCAGGCTCCAATGTGAACTACATCACCAATAAAGAGCGATAAGATTTATCACAATATTAAGTATTAATTGACACAATATTATAAATAAGAGAGTAAAAGAAAGATTGAGACCATACTTACTTCTCATAGTATGGCATAAAGACAAGTAGTATGCCATCCAAGTCTAAAGGTTGTAGAATTGAACAAACATCATCTACTGTCTTCTCGGTATCACTAAGTACAGCTGAAAGAAGAGAATCGAGCATACAGACACGATTTTGTACTGATCTAGGAAAATGAGATATAACTGTACTGCAGCAATAAATAAACAAATGTTAGAAGCAGATTGAATCAAATGATTGAAGTATCAAGCCAAGAGATGTTCATATCAAACCTGAGGATGGCCATCATGACTTTGTCATTAGCCTCTTTCAAAGGGTTGGAGAGGATTGTAACTTCCTCGCTACCAAAAGTCAAAACACAAGGTTGCTTGCTAATGATGACCTTAACCTCATAAGAGCTCCCCATTTCATCCAATACAGCGGTTACATCAGGACAACTTATGGGCGTAGCAACCAATGTTTCCTCTGGATGCTCCACCACGTTATCAATAAATGCCTTAATGATAGATGACATAAATGCATATAGATGCAAGTATGTATATGTGGACAATGAGGTTTCACCGCCTCTCAAATTAAAAATTTGAGCAAGGAGCAAAAAGCAGTTATATCCGACTCTCCACCCACAACTGTGGTCATCATTCTGCTTCACTGCAGGGCATGTTACATACTCTATTTGATCTTCCAAGTCACCCTCCATTTGCATAAGTGCATCCATAGCACCTACCAACTTTCGAGCAGATTTACACATCAAAATAGAAAACATAAATGAATGTGAGCATTGCATAGGATGCATCTCATTGACATAATTATGACACAAGTAGGTTATACTTACTCTGACACTGCCATGGATAGATGCTATTGAATTGACAAAGAAGCATTGCTTGGCTAAGATGTCCACAATTACCAAGCTCCAATGCAAGCTGCATTATCAATTAAGAATAATTATTATTTGATATAATCCTCCACAATGTAAGAGATAAGCTAGGTAGGGATTGATACTCACTCCTCGTGATATGCGGTAAAGATAACTCACGCCGCAATCAAATCAATAGGTTGCAACCACTTAAAAACATCATCTATGGTCTTCTGCTTATTGCTAAGTACACTAGAAACAAGAGGATCGACCATATATGCACATCTTTGTATATATAGCGGAAGCTGTTGTAAAACCATACTGCAATAAAAAGAAAAGAATATTAGTTCATTTGATCCAATGGAAATACAAAAGCATAAAGTCAGTAAAAAGTTTGTGTCAAACCTAAGGATGGCTATTATGACCTTGTCATTGACCTCTTTCTTGAAGTTTATGAGGTTTGAAATGTCCTCTTCATCGAATATAAAAGTAAGAGGTTGTTCTCGAACTTGAAACCTAACTTGAAATGACTTCTCCATTTGCTGCAATGTATGATTATTTTCTAGAGTCATCTGACGGATAGCCAGAGCAGCTTTGCTTTCTTGAGATGAGCTTTCTATATTCTCTGCTCCAGCTATGTCCTCCTCATCCTCCTCCTCTCCCTTCTCCTATAAAAGGATAAAATAATTATGAGATTCAAAATTTTAAATTAATTATAAGTTTAAAAAGACCTTTAAATGAATAAAGAAAATTAAACATAAGTTTTCATACCTCTACATATCTTCGTGGTCTTTTTATGTAACCTTCAGAGGCAAGGTCAGTGTCATATCCATCTTCTTCTGCTTCCTTGCTATCGCTGGTGTCCTCACTATTATATCTAGAGCTTTGATAATTTTCATCATCTTTCTTGCTCTCATCATACATGATCATCTCTATGTCATCCTCTTCATGTGAGATCGGACCTTTCTTATCAAACTTTGTTGTGAGAGAAGCCATGGTATCAAGGTATTCCAAGCAAGCAGGGCTCTCAATAATATTTACATTGTGTCCTTTTCTGATAAGAGCTTCAAACAGATGTCCCATTCGGCACAATGTGACTTCCCATTCGGACGGTAGCAAAAATTCCATCATACTAATTAAAAGATCAGCACTTTTTGCTGGCCTTTCATAGTGATTTGCGTTGCGATGGAGGGGACTTGGAGCTTCATGCTCTTCTAGCAGTAGTTGCAATCTCTTTGCATTCCCTCTTATATTGTTTTGTAAGGAGTGATCATTGTAAGGGCTCTTTATGCACAAGAAAAAGGTTTCTGGACTCTGTATCTTGAGACCGCGTTCTTTCTTGTCCCTTTTTCTTGAGTATATCCCATTGTAAATCTTGAGCTCATTGCCATATTGTTTTTCTAGGGTAGCAGACATTTGTTCCTTGTCATCTTTATCAGCAAATATGACTATATTACATTGTCCCACTCTACCAATGGTGGTATGTAATATTCTGTGAAGGAGTCGATGGATGTCATCCGGTGATATTTCATAGACAAAGAAAAGTTGAGGTCTCTCCCAAGTAGTGTCGTCGGACAAAAAATCATTCAATGAAACTCCCTTGCACTCAACACTCTTTCCAGACTCTGAAATGATTTCATGTATGAAATAAAAGCCCTTGTTCAAAGTTTTTTCTTTTCTGAGAGTGTGGTTATTGATGACTTTTTGTGCATATGCATACACATTTTCCGGAATGTCACTTCTCATAGAGGGAGTAATTTCAGATCCATCATCTTCTACCTTCACCCATTTATGCGCCCAAGCCTTCTGTTTAGCTAACGGTAAAGCTGATGCCATCTGCCTCACAATGTTATGATCAATTTTACATTGGCTAATTGGAATATTTTTTTCTCCCAATAAATATTCAATTGCACTCTTTACTGCATCATGCTTGACCTGTTGGATGATGCAATCTTCCATGCAATGATCTTTATCCTTTTTGCCAAAAAATCATTCTTTGGACATTAATTTCTCTGCAGCAAGACTTGCGTATTTGTCTGGTAGGTTTCTTAAAGGCCTCCACATCCGAGCTGTCATCTCTTTTTTCTCAATCTTCTTTGCCTTCTCTTTAATCAATGATGGAGCCTCATATGTGACATCTCCTTTCTCACATGCAAGACACACGTCTTTGATCTGATGAAAAACTTCATCACTACAGAAAAGTATGCTTGTGTAGTCTTGATACCTATCCCTTACTGTCTTGAAGCTTGTAATCACCTCTGCTCTTTCCTGCTTTCCCCTTGGTACAATGGCACTCAAGCATCTGTAGAAGTCAACAAGATTATCCGCTTCCACTTTAGTTGCAGTTCTTTTGAGAGTGGTCAAAGGAGAATTAAAAGTTTTCCATATGCTCCTAGCTTTGAGCAACATCTCTGAAGTGGAGGTGATTTTTCGTAGTGCATAAATGTCATGATTAAGTCTTTCCAACTCAATCAAATATTTTTTCTCGTTCTTGAAGATACAGATGCATGCAGAATCGAAGTGAAATTGAGGCACACTCGCGAAGGTTTGATAAGTAATTTCTCCTTTCTTGTATGCATCTCTAGAGCGCTCATTACAAGCATAGGCATAGTGCTGACCATCTATTGCCTCAAATGTACAATGAGCTAAGAAATTTCTCTTGGCATCCCTTATATGTCATTCTGGATCATTCACTGAACTCTGTCCTTCTTGAAGTGAGGGAACTTGTTTTCCGAGGAACTTAGTGAATTGCATCTCAAAATCTATAGGCTGAGAGAAATTGATGGATTGACTATAATCTCCCATGACTGGCCAAAATGTTCTTGGACGGAGTACCAAATTAGAAACAACTGGTTTTTTTCCATCAATCAAAGCCTGAAAAATCTTTTCAGCATAGGGTTTATCTAAGGTCCTGCTATTGGTGAAGACACTTGCTTTGACCACTGTGGAAGCATGTATAACTTGAGTCTTCTGGCCCCATATATATCCTGGATCCTCATCTGTCACAGCCTCATTCAAGCGAAGATTTAGGTTCTTCATTGATAACATTTCTGCTTCTAGATCTGACTCCATTTCAAGACCCTCTGCATCCTCTTCATGTTCTTCCTCTTCTCTTCTTTGCCCTTTCTTTGTATATGAACGACCTCTTTTTCCAGTTATAGGACTTGGAACTGTAGCTCGTGAAGTACTTGCCTTTTGCATTTGACGTCGAGGTTTATTTTTTAGGGGCTCAATGTGAACTACTTTAGATCGCCCTACTTCTTCTTCTATTGCCTCAACTTCAGGTATACTTAAGGGCTTCACTTGTTCTGTTATTCCATCAACTTCATGAGTTACACCATCTAAGTGAGTAATACCATGAACAAGAGTGTGTGTGCATGTCCTATCTTATATGATGCATGTTGTGTCTCACTCAATTCAATTTCTGTCTGAGATGCATGTGCATGTCCGGTCTCCACCAATTCAATTCCTGTCTCAGATGTAGATCCCTTGTAAGCATCCATGTGTAAAAGACCCTCATCCATTGCTACAATGTGTTCTGTCTCATCCACTCCACTTCCTCTCTCATTTGTATTACCATGAACCAGGTCTACATGGCGTGTCTCATCACTTCCTTTCTCATGTGTGGATTCTCGCACCTTAGGTCTCTCCAATGAAGTTGAACCTTGTTGGATGACACCCTGAAAGTATTCAAGGATAATCTTTGACTGCATTTTTCTTGCTTCCTCAATGGGAAATTCCTCCCACACATGTTGAAGGATCTCCAATGCAGGAACCAATTCAGGAAATCTAGGTGCTTTTGGCGGCGGCATCACAAAGTGCATTGCATCTTTCTTAGAAAGAAGAAATGATCTGTTGCTCATTCTTGACTTTGTGTAAATCATCATTGTACTGCTGTCTTTTTCAATTTTTATTCCTACTAAGGTGCCCCCTTGAATCAAATTGCTCTTTGAGAAAGATACATTTGATGCCCACTCATCTTTCTCCAACTCTCTCTTTGTCATCACTAGAATGAGATTTCCTTTACTTAAGACCAAGAACCATGCTTTCTTTGTTGTGTCAACAACTGTCCAGTTTGTGAAGTCCTTTGGGGCATAAATTCTTCCATTCTATTTTAGTGTCATACCATTGACAAATGCTGTAGCCTCAAGATCCATCCTGTATTCAAGCACAACACAAATTTTAAGTACTTTGACAAACTACAATTACTTTGAAAAATCAAAAGTACAATGAGTCCCATTAATACACCTCAAGTTTTTATTCTTCCCAATCATATAAGTATCAATTTCATGCTTTGGGAATAGCCTAAAATGCTTTACAAGGCTTAGAGCATAAATGCTTTGGGAATAGCCTAAAAGGCTTTACAAGGCTTAGAGCATAAATGTGAAAAAAAATAAGGATTTACAATGATCTCTGAATACAAATTTGAAGTCTGTCATATATAAGTGCAAAATGCTCTGTCAACTCCCGCAGCTGATATAAGTGTAAAATGCTCTGTCAACTTCCACAACTATAATCTGTCATTCCACTGATACAACTTTCAATCATCTTGAAAGTTTAAAAACCTTAATCGTTGCTTAAATGGTAGGGTTGTTGTGACTGTGAAACCGAATGTGAACGAATGGACTGACTAGTCGGGAAATTTTGAGCATGGCTTTGATTGGTTTTTTTGGAGTTCTCTCCTCTAAGGACAAACTAATCTATGCTAATCTAGACTACACCAACCGTCGAAGCGAAGAAAAGCAAGAAATAATTTCTTTTCCATTGTTCTTTTTAATATCCTTAGGTTGCGAATTAAAAGCAAAAAATAATCTATTTTCCATTATTCTTTTTAATACACTAAGGTTGTGAGTTTAAAAAAGATAAAATTTATATTTTATCTTTTTTAAACTCACACCCCTTTCTCTCTCTCTCCCCCCCTTCTCTCCCCCCCCCTTCTCTCTCGCTGCCGCCCCCATCCTCCCACCCCACCTCCCCCATTCTCACTCCCACGCCCACGTCCATTCTTTCACCTTCCCCATTCCCACTCCCTCTCCCACTCCCATCCTCCCACCCCTTTCTCTCTCTCTCCCCCCCCTTCACTCTCGCTGTCGCGGCAGCAGCCCCCCCCCTTCTCTCTCTCTCCCTTCCCCTTCTCATTTTAAAAAAGATAAAATTTATATTTTCAAAAACTAATTTACTTACAACTCATAAGAATTGAACATTCACATTAATAAGAAGTTAAAATCTTAATAAATTTGAATTTAAATAATAAAAACTATAAATTAGTTTAACTTAAAGTTTATGAAAAAATAACGTAAAATAAAGAAAACAAGACTTAAAATTAAAAATTTAATATTTACCTAGAAGAATATATTAATTCTCCCTAAAAAGAAATAAATTAAAGTAATAATAACGAATGTAAGTTAAACTACTTTTAAAATTTTAATTTAAAATGTAATAAAATTAAAATTATACTTTTTATATTCCAAAACAAAATGCATTATAGTCTAAATTAAACTAGTAAATTGAAAATGAAAGTGAAACTCATTTTAAATTCAAAAACAAAGAAAAATTTAAAATTCAAGTTTCTACAAGTTTTGCTTTTAGCATACATTTGTCTTTTCACATCCACGCGTTTGTCTTTTGAAACACAAGGTTGTCTTTTATCACAATTTTCACATCCACGTGTTTGTCTTTTGAAACACAAGGTTGTCTTTTATCACAATTTTCAAGTTTTCACACGTTTATCTTTTCAAACACAAGGATTCATAGTTTAAAAAAAGGCGGGAAATTTGAAATTCTAGTTTCCACACGTTTCTCTTTTCAAACACCAAGGTTTATAGTTTTGTTTGTTTAAGTTTCGACTAAATCACACACCAATCTCCTCTAATATGCCTCATTGATCGTAGCTCCCAAATTCTTCCATCAAAACATCTCTCCTTTATCTCTTCTTGATCGTCGCCCACTCATTTTTTCTCCTCATTGGTAAGATTTTCTATCTCGATCGTACTTTCTCTTGTGCCCTTCCTCTCTAAATTTTCATCAAACACCAAGGTTTATAGTTTTGTTTGTTTAAGTTTCGACTAAATCACACACCAATCTCCTCTCATATGCCTCATTGATCGTAGCTCCTTTATCTTTTCTCGATTGTCGCCCACTCATTTCTCCTCTTCATTGGTAAGATTTTCTATCTCGATCGTACTTTCTCTTGTGTCCTCCCTCTCTAAATTTTCATCTCTCGTCCATCTCTCTCACTCTTCTCTCTCTCTCTCTTTCCTCTCCGCTCTAGTCTACATTTCCTCTCATCTTAGTCTACTCTCTCCCCTCCTCTTCATTTCCCCTCTCTCTCTCTCTCCCCTTTCTCCTCACCTTTTCCCTCTCTCTCACTTGCGCTCCCCACTCTCTCTCTCACTTGCCGTGGCCTCCCCCCTCTCTCTCTCTCCCCTCCCCTCTCTCTCTCTCCCCCCTCTCTCCCTCTCGCTGCCGTGGCAGCGGCCTCCCCCTCTCTCTCTCTCTCTCCCTCTCTCTCTCTCCCCCCTCCCTCTCTTTCCTGCCGCGGCAGCGGCCCCCCCTCTCTCTCTCTCTCCCCCTCTCTCTCGCTACGCCTCCCCCCTTCTCTCTCGCTGCCGCGGCAGTGGCCCCCCTCTCTCTCTCTCTCTCCCCCTCTCTCTCACTGCCGCAGCAGCGGCTCCCCCTTCTCTCTCTACCGCCCCCCTCCTCTCCCACCCCCTTCTCTCTCTCTCCCCCCCTTCTCTCTCGGCCGGCAGCGGCCCCCCCTTCTCTTCTCTCCCTCCCCCCCTCTCTCTCACTGCCGCGCCCCCCTCTCTCTCTCCCCCCCTCCTCTCTCGCTGTTGCGGCAACGGCCCCCCCTCTCTCTCTCCTCTCCCCTCCCCTCCCTCCCTCTCCCCCCCCTCCCTCTCCCCCCCTCTCCTCCGCTGCTGCAGCAGCGGCCTCCCCCCCTCGTCTCTCTCTCCCCCCCTACTCTCTCGCTGCCCCCCCTCCTCTCTCTCTCTCTCCCTCCCCCTCTCTCTCGCTCTCGCATCCCCCCCTTCTCTCTCTCCCCCCCGCTCCTCTCTCGCTGCCGCGGCAGCGGCCCCCCTCTCTCTCTCCCCTCCCCTCACCTCCCCTCCCTCTCCCCCCTCTCTCTCTCTCCCCCCCTCTCTCTCGCTGACCCCCCTTATCTCTCTCCCCACCCCTCCTCTCTCGCTGCCGTGACAGCGGCCCCCCTCTCTCTTCCCTCTCCCCCCCCAGCGGCCCCCTCTCCTCTCTCTCTCTCCCTTCCCCTCTCTCTCGCTCTCGCATCCCCCCCCTTCTCTCTCTCCCCCCCTCCTCTCTCGCTGCCGCGGCAGTGGCCCCCCCCTCTCTCTCTCCCCTCCCCTCCCCTCCCTCTCCCCCCCCTCTCTCTCGCTGCCCCCCCTTATCTCTCTCCCCCCCCTTCTCTCTCACTGCCGTGGCAGCGGCCCCCCCTCTCTCTTCCCTCTCCCCCCCCCTTTCCTCTCCCCCCCCCTCTCTCGCTGCCGCGGCAGCGGCTCCCCCCTCTCTCTCTCCCCTCCCCTCCCCTCCCTCTCCCCCCTGTCTCTCTCTCCCTCCCCTCTCTCTCGCTGCCCCCCCTTCTCTCTCTCCCCCCCTCCCTCTCTCGCTGCCGCGGTAGCGGCAGCGGCCCCCCCTCTCTCTCTCCCTCCCCTCTCTCTCGCTTCCCCCCTTCTCTCTCTCCCCCCTCCTCTCTCGCTACCGCGGCAGCGGCCCCCCCCTCTCTCTCTCTCCTTTCCCTCTCTCTTGCGCCCCCCCCTCTCTCTCTCCCCCCCGTTCCTCTCTCGCTGCCGCGGCAGCCCCCCCTCCCCTCTCTTCCCCCTCCCCCTCCTCCGTCTCCCTCCCTCTCTCCGCTGCCGCGACAGCGTGTCGCGGCCTCCCCCCCTCTCTCTCTCTCCCCCCCTCTCGCGCTACCGCGCCTCCCCCTTCTCTCTCTCCCCCCCTC
Source organism: Dipteris shenzhenensis (assembly GCF_047967505.1). Classification (NCBI taxonomy): domain Eukaryota; kingdom Viridiplantae; phylum Streptophyta; class Polypodiopsida; order Gleicheniales; family Dipteridaceae; genus Dipteris; species Dipteris shenzhenensis. Next base: position 26,707,756 of record NC_141605.1, on the reverse strand, counting down.
TCCTCTCTCGCTGCTGTGGCAGCGGCCCCCCCTTCTCTCTCTCTCCCCCCCCTCCTCTCTCGCTGCCGCTGCAGTTGCCCCCCCCTCTGTCTCTCCCTCCCCCTCTCTCTCACTGTCGCGGCCCCTCCCCTTCTCTCTCCCCCCCTCTCTCGCTGCCGCGGCAGCGGCCCCCCCCTCTCTCTCTCCCCTGCCCTCCCCTCCCTCTCCCCTCCCCTCTCTCTCCCTCCCCTCCCCTCCCTCCCCCCCTATCTCCGCTGCCGCGGCAGCGGCCTCCCCCTCCCCTCTCTCTCTCCCCCCCCCCTCGCGGCTTCCCCACTCTCTCCCCTCTCTTCCCCCCCCTCCCCCTTCTCTCCCCCCTCCCTTTCTCTCCCCTCTCTTTCCCCCCCTTCTCTCCTCTCTCTCCCTCTCTCTTTCTCTCTCTCTCTTTTGCTGCCGAGGCAGCAAGACTCTCTCTCTTATATTCTCTCTCTAAAAATCTTTCCTTCACTTTTCTCTCTCTAAGTTCTCTCTCTATAATAAAATTTCAAAGAATACAAATTTTAAAAAAAGTACCTAGAAAAAAGTTGAAAATCTATGCTTGTGCTTGCTTTTGCTCTTCCTCCTCTTTTTGCTTCTCCTCTTGCTCTTCCTTGTTGAAATGAGAGAAACAATGAGAGAAGGAGAGTATATATAAGAAAAACTAGGGTTTTAAGTGCTTCTCTCTCATTGGTCCTTCTATAACATTATCTCCTCTCCCATTGGCCTCTCTATTAGATTATCTTCTCTCTCTCTCCCACCCACTCCCATCCTCCCACCCCATTCCCACTCCCACTCCCACCCCCATCCTCCCACCCCACCTCCCCCATTCTCACTCCCACGCCCACGCCCATTCTTTCACCTTCCCCATTCCCACTCCCTCTCCCACTCCCATCCTCCCACCCCACCCCTCCCACTCCCACCCTCACCCCACCCCCACCTCCCCCATTCCCACTCCCACTCCCACTCCCATTCTCCCACCCACTCCCATCCTCCCACCTACACCTCTCACTCCCACTCCCATCCTCCCACCCCCACCCCTCCCCCCCCATTCCCACTCCCGCTCCCATTCTCCCACCCTTATCCTCCCACCTCACCCCTCCCACTCCCATCCTCCCACTCCCTCTCCCACTCCCACTCCCACTCCCATTTTCCCACCCCCCCACCTCCCCATTCCCACTCCCACTCCCATTTTCCCACCCCCCCCACCTCCCCCATTCCCACTCCCTCCCCCATCCTCCCACCCCACCCCTCCCACTTCCACCCCCACCTCCCCCATTCCCACTCCCATCCTCCCACCTCACCCCTCCCACCACTTCCACCCCCACCTCCCCCATTCCCACTCCCATCCTCCCACCTCACCCCTCCCACTTCCACCCCCACCTCCCCCATTCCCACTCCCTCTCCCACTCCCATCCTCCCACTCCCACTCCCCACCCCTCCCACTCCCACTCCCATCCTCCCACCCTCACCCCACCCCCACCTCCCCCATTCCCACTCCCTTTCCCACTCCCACTCCCATTCTCCCACCCCCACCCCCACCTGCCCCATTCCCACTCCCTCTCCCACTCCCACTCCCATTCTCCCACCCCCACCCCCACCCCCACCTCCCCCATTCCCACTCCCTCTCCCACTCCCACTCCCACCCCCACCCCCACCCCCACCCCCACCACCCCCATTCCCACTCCCTCTCCCACTCTCCCTTTCTCCCACTACCACCCTTCCACACTCCCTTTCTCCACTTTCCCACTCTCCCTTTCTCCCACTACCACCCTCCCAACTATCAATTCCACTATTACTTATGAATTCTAATTAAAACTATTACTTAAATAAATGATATTACTTGAAAACACTCATAGGATTTAAGGTTTAGGATTTCGTGGTTTGGATTTAGGATTTGGGGTTTGGTGAGTTAGGGTTTAGGGTTCAAGGTTTGAGGGTTAGGGTTTGGGGGTTAGGGTTTAGAGTTTGGTGGTTTAGGGTTTAGGGTTTGGGGGTTAGGGTTTAGGATTTAGGGTTTAGGGTTTAGGATTTAGGGTTTAGGGTTTAGGGTTTGGGGGTTAGGGTTTAGGGTTTAGGGTTTGGGAGTTAGGGTTTAGGGTTGTTATTGGTTAGGGTTGAGGGTTGAGGGTTTAGGGTTTAGGGTTGTTTTGGCTTACGGTTTAGGGTTTAGGGTTTAGGGTTGTTATTGGTTTATGGTTGTTATTGGTTAGTGTCTAATTAAATTTTCAAACAAGTTCTGATTTTTAAATCATTAATAAAGTAGATTATTGAGAAGAGACTAATGTTCTTTATAATGCTTGTTACAGCTTGTTTGCAAAGGAAACTCACAAAGGAGATGGCTAGAAAATTTATTTCAGGGATGGAGGTGATTTTATGTTGCAAAAGAGAAGTAGTTGCATTTGCTACAATCCATGAAAGTGATCCAAATTCTATTTGTCACTTTAGAAGACTTGGCGAAGATAAGGTGGCGGTTATCGTATCAAGGATTCTTAGTGCACATGTTGAGCTAAAGCATAAGTGTGGGGATATGGAAATCCTTGGAGATGTTATGCCCTATAATACTTCCAACAAAGCATTTATTGCATGGGACAGAGATGAGACTTATCCAACACATGTCATCAGGAATACAAAGTGCATATCTTTGGATTTTAGAGTGGGAGATATTTTACAAATGTTATCATTTACAAATAAGTATGTAGCAGAAGGTCAAGTCTTGGGATTTGAACAAGTTGAACACTGGACATTTGCGCAGATGAGAATTCAAAAAGTTACTGATGATGGTATGGATGATAACTCAATGTCATTGGATGGTCCCTACTATGAGGTAGGTAAGGATTTGAGATGGAGCATGCAATTTTTAAAGATTGGAAAGACTCGGCATGTGGTTTTTAATGATAAACATAATGTATACTACAACATCAAAGAATTGAAAGAATATGCCAATGTACCAAGCTCTATTCCTTCAAAGATGGATGATTCCAATGCACTCAACTATAGCACTGACGTCTTATCAGAAGTCGATGAGTTCATTGGTACCGAGAAAGAAAAATATTTCACAAGTGATGCCTTATCCGAGGATGAGTTCATGCACATTGAGAACTTGGGCAAAGATGTCAAAAGTGTTATATCTTCAAGCATGGATGGCTTCATGGATACTGATAAAGTTCTTGGAGTCAAAGCAGGTAACTATGGAATTATGGAAATCATGCACGATAGTATAATGAGTGATGTTCTCTCTGGAGTAGAGGAGTTTCAAGACTATGGAGTTATGAAATCCATAGAAAGTGCATCAATGAGCGATGTTCTCTCACGAATAGATGAGTTTGAAGATCATTCTGGACACTCTATCACCACTGACTATGGAGTTATGAAATCCATAGAAAGTGCATCAATGAGTGATGTTCTCTCAGGAATAGATGAGTTTGAAGATCATTCGGGACACTCTAATGCCATTGTGACAAGTGGTTCTACGATTGTATCAAAAGTAGGGATGAGATCAACAAAGGACTATTCGGTGTTTGACTTTGATTGTGAACTTGTAAATGTTACAAATGGTTTGACGAATGTATCAAAAGCAAGGATGACATCAACAAAGGAATATTCAATATTTGACTGTCAGAGTGATAAGATCAAGGATGCAACATCTCATGAAAACAACATGACAAATAAATCTTACAAGGAGAACTACACAAATCCAAATAAGAATGTACAGAAGGTCCCAAAACGGACATACGGATGCATGAAAAGACAACGAGTACAGGCAGATTCAGAAAAGCAACCAAAGAGAATAAGAGTAATGAATGAACATGTTATGCTAAAAGCAATGCGATCTACATGCTGTAAGCATACATGTATGCGATCCATTAACTTACATGACATCAAGGGTTGTAGAGAACATGTCTGGCAAAGGAAAGGAAGCAGAAGAAATGAATACCTACTCACGAGATTGTCTTGCTTTCTTGTAAATGATAAGAGAAGGCAAAGTTCAGGACATCAAATAAGGCCTCTTATAAATGGAAAAAGTATATGCAATAATGCATATCGCATTATTACAGGATTATCACATGGCACATATTGGAATTCGGCTAATAAAGCAAAGTATGGAGTTAAATTTAACATTCATGGAAACATAGGAAGGCCCAAAACAAGAGCCTCAACGGTTGCGGCAACAGCAATTTTGAAAGATTACATTTATGAAAATGCTTTACCGCAACCCCACCTATCAAAAATGCATCTTCCGATAGGTTTGACAAAAAAAGATGTATTTAACTCTATTGGAGAAACACAGAGGCAAAGAGGGCATGCACCGGCATCTTTTCATACTTTGTATACTCTTTGGAAAAAAAGCTTTGGACATGTTAAAATTCCAAAGAGGTAAAAAATGTCAAAGTGCAACGACTGTGATGATCTAAAGCGAGCACTTAAGAGTGCAACATCTCCAGAACAAAAAGAAGCTTACAAAAGAAAGAGAGAATTTCATCATGGACTTGTTCAACATTCTAGAATAAAATATGCATTTTGGAAGGAGCAAGCTATTTCTCACCCAAATGAGTACATGTGCATTATTGTAGATGGTATGGATCAAAATACAACAACATTACCTCGATTCGTTAACACTCCACCTAAGCTACAAGGCAAATACTTTTTAAAGACACATCTATGTGGAGTGTTAGTGCACGGATTTAAGTTTTTTGCAGACATATGGATTGATTCCTTGCATCTACACGATAGCAATCAAGTTGTAACATCCGTTATGAAGGCAATTCACAATGTACATGTAGAAAAAGGTTGCCTACCAGCAACTTTGAGAATACAAGCAGACAATTGCGGACGAGAGAATAAGAATGTACTCTTCTTTGCATTTTGCTCAATGCTAATCGCTCATAGAATCTTCAATGAGACTGAAGTTGGGTTTTTGTTGGTTGGGCACACACATGAGGATATCGATCAGGTATTTAGCACAGTTTCAAGAGAACTAAAACACAAGGACATGGAGACAATGGATGACTTGATAAGAAAATGTGGGAGGCAAGTTGGTGGCCGTAAGGAAGGAACAATATGCTCAATGGTTGAGAGGATGTATGATTGGAAGAGCTTTATTCTACCTTTCATACAAAAAGGTGGTGATGCCCTGATTGGTCATAGCGCTCCACACTATTTTCGATTTTTCTTAAAGGATGAAAAACCAGTGATGCAATGGTAACACTATTCTCTTGATACAAAATGGGAACCTGAAGAACCTTACTCTCTCTTAACTTCAATCCCGAGCAAAGAAATGCATCCAACATGGGCTCCTATAAAAGAATTCAGCGAGAAATCCAAAGGTGAAATAGAAGGCTTAAAAGCTTTTATTGCATACAAAGAGGAAATGCTCCGGAGATTTCCTGATTAGAAGCCCTCTTGGAAGGAACACACTACTGTTGTAATTAGCAAGACCTACCAATTGATAAAGGACCTTGCAAAAATGCGAGAAGATGATATTAAGGCGGAACGGCCTTTATTTTGGCCAAATGTTGGTAATGACTTGCGTCCAGCATGTGGTCTCTTTGAAAATGAGTTTGAATCGTTGCTCCCACGTCCATATTGTGGACCCAAGAAGAGAGAGTTTATGCCACAAATAGACATAGATGTCCATTGTTTTGTTGCAGTTCGACCATCGGATGATGAACATGAGAACGTGAAGTTTTGGGTTGCGAAAGTAGTTGACGTGAGCATGGATGACCGGGGGAGAGCTACAACATTTACAGCGGTATGGTATGAACCAAGGGGCAGGAAGGAGAACCAAGATAACAGTACATTGTATAGTAGTTGTTTGAAAAAGGAATGGGTCCCAAACCATGAAGCAATTTCAAGACTTTCCACAGAGACAGTCATAGTATCCTGGAAATCAAGGTCAAAGAAAACAAAGAAGCACATGGGGTATGATGTAGAAGACAAAATAAAATTATCGCAACCAATTATTACGCACATTACAGAGTTCACAAAGATGCTCGCCCCGGAGGAAGTAGAAGGAGATAGTGCAAATGAAGAATGCCCATGATAACACCATTCAAATATCGAGAAAGAGTGAAGGTGGTGGTGGTTGTCAGATGAGAGTGAATGAAGATGGCACCCAAGCGACAAGTGACGACAGAAAGGACATTCTGAATAAGCAAATGTTTGGATCGCTCATTTCTGTGATCATGATAGAAAAGGACATTCAAACAAGCAAATGTTTGGATCGCCCATTTGTACTAAACTCATTGTAAATTTGCCACAGGAGATCCTTTGTACAAAGACTCATCCAGAGCAATATTTGTTGTAAAACTTATGACATGATAATGTAAAATTGCAAGCATAGCTATTGCTATTTTTTGGAGTACAAAAGAGGCTTCCATCATGTCTCATGTGTATATAAACCTTTTAATTTCTTGAATATTCAAGAGTGTTATAGTTTTCTGCATTGAAAGTAAAGAGAGTCTTACAGGTCTCTTATGTATACATTTTTAAAATGTTGTGAATCCTCAATAGCATGGTTTTTCATGGATTTAAACTAATAACTCGGATTTTTTATTTTAAGAATATGATTCTTATAAAAAAGAAATACAAATTTAGGATTTAATAGTAGTTTTTGCATTATTTGTACAACATTGTAGAGAGATATTTTGAAATGTCTTATGTGAAAATGATAGTGCCAGAAAGTAAACTTTTAATTCTCGAATGACAGTTTCATAAAGTAAACTTTTCAGTTGGGAAGGATTTTAAGGAATAGTCCAAAAGTAGACATATGAGTCCAAAATTAATGAAATAAGTGTTCTTGGAAGCATTTTAGACAATAGCCTGCATGTGAAGACCATAAATGAGAAAAAGTATTCCAGTAATTGTCCCACTAGCATAATTCACCATGTTTGCAAAATAGAAATTAAAGCTTACTTGAGTAATGCATTCAAACTTTCATTGCTCCATCCATAGATGGTCTGTAAGTTTAGTAACTCAATGGAGGCACGTAGAATAGAGAATGTACACCCATCAAAGACTGGTGTCAATGCTGCAATAAAAAGATTATCCTGCTCCATGCTATCATCCCTACTCGAGGATTGATGGGCAAATAAATCTTGCACCATATCATCGAGCACCTCCTCCTCCATGGCCTCATAAGGTAATGGTGGAGGGCTACTATCACCATCACTGCATGCATCCATAACAGTCCCTTTTGAATATCCCACTTCATATCGCCAACACTTGGCCTCCTCATGATGAGCATAGGGCAACATATGTGGGTGTGGCACTGCATCCTGTATCAAATTAGCAAAGAATCATATATCAAACACTTGAACACCGATAGGTATCTCAATCAACCTCAATGCTTTAACACTTACCATGGATACGGTCGCATCCCATTCTCTATACTTTGATATGTGATTGAGTGTAATTCTACCTGCACAATACATGTTTCCTCTACATCGATCACACATACATTTTATTTTTTGCTCCAACCACATTTCTTGATGGTGGATACAGAGGGATTCATCCTCACTGGAGGTACCTATTGAAGATGAAGACATCCTACAAATAAACAACCAAAAAAATGTGTTTCTTCTTGCAAATTTAATGAGAAAACTCTATAGCGCATCTAAAAGCGTGTCTATAGGCATGTCTATACTGTGGAACGTGTCTATAGGCACATCTAAGAAGCATTGTTAGATGCGCGAAATGGTTTTGAAACTAATATTTTTTTGCTCATTTTTTCACTCTGCCATACTTGTAAACCTTTCAATACACTCATCGCCAAGCATACACACTCATCTCCAGGCACACACACTCATCTCCAGGCATACACACTCATCGCCAAGCATATAAGAGAAGAGGGTGAAGAAAGAAGTCACAAGAGAAGAAGGAGAGGAAGCTTTGAATAAAAATCAAGAAGCTTTTCATACCTCTATCCAAGGTAAGTGTCTTATTAGTTGCTCTTCTCTCTCAATCTATGATGCTTCTTGTACATTCAGAAAGTTGTTCTCTTCATATTCGTCCTTTGTCACATGCAGGAAAGAATGTTTTTGGGTACTTTTGTTCTTTTTGGGGTTGGGCATCTATCATTGTTGTCAACTTTTTGTCCAGATTTGTCTATCGAAGCACGTCTAAAAGTGCATCTAACAGGGCGTCAAAATTTTTTAACACTATGCAGTCGCACCTATAGATGCACCGTTAGTCACATCTATAGATGCGCTATGACACTTTTGCATATAGCACATAGCTTTGCATACCTTCTCCTTCTCCTTCCCCTTCCCCTTCCCATCTCCCTTCTCCTTAATCCATTCTCGCTTCTCCTTCCATTTTCCCATCCCCCTTTTCCTTCCATTCTTCCTTCTCTTTCTCTTCTCTTTATTAATCCTTCCTTTCTCCTTTCCCTTGCATGCATGTTTAAGTCGAATTTGCAATGCCTTAAGCATTCATGAGGAAATAAGGGATTGCATGAATGATGGAAATAAGGGATTACATGAGGAAAATTGGACTGCAACATGAGGACGGGATAAAGAAAGAGGGCCTGCATGATGGAAATCACGGGATTGCATGAGGGAAATTGGAAAATTGGCATAACTCTTTTATATATGCATATGGAAAGAGGGCATGTATTATGGAAATCTGCTTCTCTTCTTTTCTGCAATTGATCATGTGGCTAGGAAGCTCTTCAAGAGCTTGCCTAACCCTCAGGATGCCTTATTATAGTAGTTATATAACATTTTGGGGCACCCTCCCACTCCATAGGAGTCAAACACATACATCACGAGCACTTAAAACACCCCCCGTGAGTTGGCAGTATAGACTCCAAACCACCCCACACTAGCTGAGATTACTCCTGTGGAGTCGAGATAGTCCAGCAGGCGGCAAAGCCGCCAACCTTCTCCCCAATCATCAGGAGTCTCTTCTCTCTTGCAGTATGGAGTTGCTTCTCCCGTGTGGTTTGGAGTCCCTTCTCCCCTGCGGTTAGGAGGCCCTTCTAGATTGTAGAGCCACTAAGATACTCCCATACAGTCGAGAGTCCCTTCTCGAGAGGGCGAGTGTCCATCGTACTAGCTCATCATGACAAGGCAACACACATAGTAGCAAGGAGAGCTCTGGGGGATGCATGGCACAGGGCTTTGGGGGTAATGGTGGGGACGGGGAGGATTTAGATGAGGCAGACATGCCAGAGGGTGACGATACAATCTTCTATTAAATCACTATAATGGGCAACATCTTGATGGATGCACGCACAACAAGACAAAGCACCCATAGACGCGCGCACAGACGCGTTTCATGAACTAAATAAAAAACTTACGGGCGCGTCTATTTGCACGTCAGGAGACCCGCGTCTATTAGCGCGTCTATATATCAGACTTACGCGCGTATAGACATGCTCATACACGCGTAAATAGACGCGCATATAAACGCTTTGATAGACGCACGTATAGACGCAAGTCGAACAGACAGACGCGAATATAAACGCGTTTGTAAACGCCCTGATAGACGCGCTTTTTTTTTTCTAAAAATTTTACAGAATACTGTGTATGTTGTGTATGCTATATAGTTACAAGAATCCCATATCCACATTCTGTAATTCAATTCTTACAGCCAACCGCATTTTAATTACAATTCCAAATAAAATATTACAACTCCAAAACGCAATAAAATTGAAAGCTCAAAAAGTGCTTGTATATACATATAACACAAAGCTAAGCCACGTCATGTGGCTCCAAGTACAAAAAATAAGGAAGCTAAGCCATGTCATGTGGCTTCAAGTACAAAAAATAAGAGGAGTCTATATACAAGAGGCACGAAGCCAAGCCAATGGCTTTAAGTACAAAAAAGAATAGTAGCACTACTTCTACGACTAATCCTCGCTGCCTTCCACGCTCCCTTCTGCGCTCCCTTCTACACCTCCTTCCTCGTCTTCCTCGTAACTATTGGCTGGAAGTAAAGATTGGCTATATTGGTTGAAAGTGAGGATTGCACGCTAACACTTCATTTTGTTTAGATACTCCATCTTTTATCGTTTACCATATTGGTCCCACCTCAAGATCAATCACCTGCTCGATCCCATGCATATCTTCAAGAATGTGGCATCTACCATTTGGGAGCATTTGAATGGGACACGAGATTCGGCAGGCATAAGGGAGGATCTACGTACCACAGGGAGGATGCGTGAAGCTTGGCCTCAAGAGAGACCAAATGGGCGTGTTTTTTTACCTCGTGCACCGTGGATGTTATCAAAGCTAGAGATGGCGACGGTGAAGCGCGCTATTACTACAATTCGTACTCCCACTGGATGCATGAGGTGTTTGAAGGGAGCCTTTACAAAGAGCAAGAAAAGAGGTGTAGAGCAATTATATGGCTTGAAATCTCATGATTGGCACAAGATGCTCCAAGTAAGTATTTTATATGCATAATATCTTTTTCCTTTCAAATTTGTGAGTGAATAGCTATAAGCAACTAATCAACCACCTCCTCGCGGGTTCAGTTCATACTACCTACTAGCATTTCACGTAGTGCATCAAAGGACGTGAAAGATTGTATTTACAAGATGGGCGAGCTTATGAGGTATGTGAGCTCAAAGGGAATAGATCCCACCACGCTTGAGAATGCTCGAGTTATGTCAGTAGAGGCGGTTTGTTTAGTGGAGGAGACATTTCCACGTTCTATTCTCACAAGCCAACTACATCTCATAGTGCATTTGGTGGATGAGATTGCTATATGCGGTACTATACATGCACGATGGTTGTTCTTCCTCGAGCGCTTCATGAAGACCTTGAAGGGCTTCGTGAGACAAAATGCAAGACCCGAAGGTAGCATGGCCGAGGGTTGGTTGGTACAAGAGTCACTTGTATATATTTCTGAGTTTCTTGTTGATGTGGATAGCTCTCTCCCACGACTATGGAGAGATGATAAAGACCTAAGGATGACCTCTATTGTGCCTCATGGAAAAGGACGCAACAAAGTAATAGACACAGAGTTGCGTAATAGTATCAACCTCTTTTGCGTGCTTAATAGTGATGTGATGAAAAGATGGGTGACAAGATACGAGGATGCAAAGGCAAGAAGACAAGAAGAAAGGGCCCTCTTTCGTATACACCACGGATCTCGTGTGCCATACCCTCAGCATCTAAGAGCACTTCCAAAGGATATTCATGTGGATTGGCTACTTGATGAAATGGAAAAAGCAGAGAAAGACGAGGGGATGCATATCACAATGGAAGAATGGGAGTATGCTAGGGGATGCATGAGCAAGGTCGGTATATATAATGTTATGCATAAGTTAGGAGCTTTCAATAATTTAGATTGCTTATTCAATTGATGTTTTCTTGGTGTAGTGCACTATGTTCAATGCTATATGGTGTGAGGGCAAGCATTTTCGAACACAACGGATTGATGATAAGAGAAACACACAAGATTGCGGCATCATTGCTAGCTTTGAGGGAGCCAATGGAGTCATGGATGATTATTGTGGCATAATCCAAGATATCATTATGCTTGACTTTCGACGCTTCTTTGTGTATGTTTTGGATGTAAAGTGGTTTAAGAACGTGGTGGAAAGAGGCCCTAATGCAACAATCAAACGCCATGCAAGTGGCTTTGTAACTATTGACTCCACAAAGTTTTGGCAAAGTAGAAAGGACACACTAATACTACCGCAACAATGTGAACAGGTACTGTGCACACACATAAAAATACTCGCTTTTAAATATTTGATGCAAGAAAAGTAACATGATTGTATTTGTGTTTGAATTAGGTTGTCTATCAACCAATGGTGGATAATAATAGGTGGTGGCATGTCATACCTATTATGCCATGTTCCAAAGTGATGTATAGTACATTTACTAATATGGAGCGTATGGAGGATGATCATGGCCATGGACGTGATGATGACCGTGATACAAGAGAGGAGGATGATCATGAGATAGGAGATATAGATATTGAGGCCGGCATTACCCGTGAGGACGAGCCTACCATTGGAGATCTTGATTTCGATGAGCACATGAGTGGCACAAGTAGTAGTGGGTTGAATGTATTTGTAGATCTAAACACTTGTTTGGATTTTGAAGTAGATAGTTTGGCAAGGGTTGATCTCATTGAGGATGAGATTGAACCGTAGCCCCACAATTGATATTGGCAAAACTATTTTACATATTGTCTCATTCTCCTCATTTCCCTTAATTCTTGTATATGTGGGCTTGCAAAAAATTATGTGCTTTGGTAATCATGGGCAATGTTTGGAAAGCAATGATGTACACCAAAATCTCACTTTCTGTATTCTCTGGAGTGCGTCTAACAACACGTCTAAATGCGCGTCTGAGTCTCAGTGTAAACGCGCAAATAAACGCGCAAATAGACGCGCTAATAGACGGGATGTTAGACGGGGGCCCGTATTTTCTTAGGTCTAACGCGCAAATAAACGCGGTGATTGACACGCAAATAGACGAGCATTTAGCCGTGCTAATAGATGCGCCCGTAATTTCTCTACTAGAGCAACACCTATAGACGCGCCTGCTATTTTGCACGTCTACCAAGCGCGTCTATAGTTGCTTTGTGTTGTTGTGACGGGGGAAGGACATCATGGCGTTCATGCGCTCTTAAGTTCATAACAACTACAGATATTTCTTTAATCCATTCAAAAAGAAAAAAAAAAATTGGTTCATGATACCATCAATGCTATATGCTCTAGGTATCCCAATCCATCTAATATTGAGTTCACAGAGAAATGGGCAAACTCAAAGATTACCATTATCCTTGCCAATAAGAGATCTTTGCTTAAGAGGTAGGCACTAGCTGAGATTGCAAGGAGAGAGGGAGGTCAACCACCAAGGGGCTAGTCCCACACTACTCATAAGCGCGAGTGGAAGAAAGTGATGAAGGCATTGAAGGTGGACCCTAGTCTGTAGCATGTGGAGGCACGAAGGATCCATATGGAGCAATATGGAAAAGTGCATTTTGAAGCAAGGGGTATTGCATCATGGGAGGCCAAATTTGTAAGTATCTCAGATTATATTGTGTTTATGGGAGGTAGCAAGCTAAGGGTGTCCACTTCCGGACCACTTTCGGGTGAGTGTGACACCCGCTCGAGTGAAAATACAAAGGTTTTGCTTCGGTCTCCTATACCTCGATCGAGGTATAAGCTCCAATGAAAATCACACACGAGCACAACCGAGCCTAGCCAATACCTCGATCGAGGTACGTAGCTTTTTTACCGGACCGAGCCTGTACCTCGATCGAGGTTTGCTGGCAAGCCAGCTACACATGCCACATCTACCTCGTTCGAGGTATTGTGGCAATCCAGCTCAACCTCGATCGAGGTCACGTGGCATGTCCAGCATACCTCAATCGAGGTATGTGCCATCCGACAGGGCAGCAAACAGGGCGGATGACATACCTCGATCGAGGTATGCTGGACACATGACTTGGCATCCCGTTTCTGCCAACACACCACGATCCAGGTATCGTGGCATGTCAAAACCTCCATCGACGTGGATGTACCGAGATGTATGGGCATTTCACAATACCTCGATCGAGGTATCGTGGCATGGCAATACCTCGATCGAGGTATATGTGCCGGGATGTATGCGCATGGAAAGAATACCTCGATCGAGGTATTGTGGCATGCCAACGAGATGTATGGTTATGTCAAGAATACCTCGATCGAGCTATCGTGGCATGCCAATACCTCGATCGAGGTATATGTGCCGGGATGTATGCGCATGGAAAGAATACCTCGATCGAGGTAGGTAAACCCTAATTTTTATTATAAAAGGAGAGCGACCCCCCTCATTCCGCATACCTCGATCGAGCTCTGCCTCATTCACCGATTTCGGATTTGCCGGACTTCGACGGAAGAGTGCGAGCGACGGAGAGCGACGAACGGACTTCGACGGAGATTAGCATTTTCTTTTATGTAGCATTTTCTTTTATGTAGAATTTGATTTAATTTTAGTTTAAAAGAAAAATTATAAAATGCATTTTAATGTTTTTCTGAAATTTATGAATTACGCGATTTTTTATTTAAAATGTGAAAATTAAATTTTTTTTTTAAATAGAGCTTTTTTTAGTAAATAAAAAAACGTTGATATTATTAATTATAAAATATTTATAAATTTGAAATGTAGTTGTAAAATTTTTTTTTTAATTTTTAAATTACGACATTTATAATTTAAAATGTGAAAATTTTAATTTTAAAAAACGTAATTTAAAATTTTAGTTTATAAGAAAAATTGTAAAATGCATTTTAATGTTTTTCTTAAATTTATAAATTACGAGATTTTTTTTTTTAAATGTGAAAATTAATTATTTTTTTTAAATAGAGCCTTTTTTAGTAAATAAAAAAAGTTCATATTAATAATTATAAAATATTTATAAATTTCAAATGCATTTGTAAATTTTATTTTTTAATTTTTAAATTACGACATTTATAATTTAAAATGTGAAATTTTTAAATTTAAAAATCGTTTAATGAGGCTTTTTTTATTAAAAATGTGAAAATGTTAAATATTTCTGTTTTTTTTATGAGGTAGAATTTAAAAGAGAAATAATAAAAAATTTTAGGTTAAAAGAGAAATAATAAAAATTTTCTAAATTTGAAATGCAATATAATGTTTTTTTGAAATTTATGAATTACGACATTTTTTATTTAAAATGTGAAAATGAAATTGTATTTTCAAAATAGAGCTTTTTAGTATGAAATTGTATTTTAAAAAAACGTTCATATTAATAATTATAAAATATTTATAAATTTGAAATGCATTTGTAAATTTTTTTAAAATTTTTGAATTAGGAGTTCTATATTTCTGTTTTTTTTCTTTTTGGTAGAATTTAATTAAATTTTAGTTTATAAGGAAAATTATAAAAAATTTCAAAATTTATAATGCATTTTAATGTTTTTTTGAAATTTGTAAATTATGACATTTTTTATTTAAAATGTGAAATGAGATTTTTTTTTGTTAAATAGAGCTCTTTCTATTAAATAAAAAAACGTTCATAGGAATAATTTTTAAGTATTTATAAATTTGAAATGCATTTGTAAATTTATTTTTTTTTTGAATTACGACATTTAAAATTTAAAATGTGAAAATTTTAAATTTAAAAAACGTTTAATGAGGCACAAGACTCGCTCGACTTATCAAATTAATAAGACATTTTGTATAAGACTCGCTCGACTTATCGAATTAATACACAAACATAAACCTACTAGTCAACTATTGGAGTTGGACATTAAAGATTGACTAGTGACATGGTTGGTGACCAAAGCTTGAAGTTGACTAGACACTTTGGGACAAGCAAGTTCTTTAGAAGGAAACTAGGTTTAAGCTTGGGTAATCATCCCTAATATATTGGGAAATTACTAATGATAAATCATCCTTTAACTATTTGGCAATTAGTAAGGATCGATTCTACTAGGAAATAAGTTGAAGGCATATGTCCCCTATTAGTCAATAGATTGATTAGACTAAGCATGCATGATAAGGCTATAGCTTGGAAATGCCTAGATAGTGGCTTAGTCCAAATCTTCAATATCCCTTAAGAAGACATGAAATAGTGGCTTAGACCTTAAGAAGACATGGAGTTGCAAATGTCTAATTCTTCTAAGTTATGCATAGACTCTAGCATAACTGAAAAAAGAATATTACAAGATTGAGAATATTTGGATGGGTCTTCAAGAACTCGAATATTACGGTCTGTGCCTATAAACTGTTTGAGATTCTTATGCTATCACTATGGCATGCTTTAGATCTAGCACTTTGATCATGTTTGTTGTCTAGTTCCATAATTCATCTACTTCTCTTATATGTATAAGAAGAAATAAATACGCCATAGAGAAACTGAAAGTCTAAGTAGAATACCTAACATTCATTGCACATGGGACTCTAGTGGATCTATATTCATTCCACATTCATGCTAATATATGCAAGTGTTTTGATCAACTATAGACCTAAGTTCAAATAGAGCCTGTTAATGACTGAATCTCTCCTAATCATCCCTTAATGATCATAGATAAGAGACTTAAGAGAGAGAGAACTCCATAACCTTCAAGAGTCGACATTTGAAGCATCCCATTCCATGTTGTTTGCTACATGGCAGCTCGCCATGTGGCACACATACATCCCTTTTTGCACCGTAGGGAAACCTATGACTAATGTTAACAACATTTATCTTGTCTTTTACAAACGACTAAGATGTTTTCCCAAAAAGACTTTGTATCAATAATCACGTGAACCACCTCATAACCAAAATAGTGCGGATGCTACATATCTCCTTTCCCTCGTTGAAACTATGTCACACATGGAATGTCAACCACATGCTCAAGGAATTATATGCTAGTTTCATTGTAAGCAAGGGTGGTCTCTTTCTTGCTAGTCCAACCATAGGCAACGGTGACGCTTATTACTTGAGCTCAACCAAAATTAACATTAGTTATCGTATGCAACCCTTCCCATTGCATAGGGACGTCCAAGGCATCATTGCAGCAGTGGGTGGAGCAGCAGACATCATTGCAGCAGTGGGTGGAGCAGCAGCTAGGGCAGGGCCGAGACCAGCGTATTTCACATGTAGAGACGATTACTCGCGCTGGATTTGAGGCACGAGTATTCGTAGATGCACGGCTATGGGAGCTGAGACGCGCGTACATAGAGGAGGCGAGGGATGCAGAGATGGCAGCAGTGGCGCGTGCAGCATGCCCTCCTCTTCATCAGGATGAGGCTGGCCCATCTCATGCAGGTGATGAGGCTGGCCCATCTGAGCTGGCATTGCCTGAGGGCACACAGCGGACGGTTGGGCAGTGAGTCATACAAGAGCCACGTCAGCGTTCCACTAGAGGATCATATGTAGAGTTATCAGATTCAGATTCAGATTGATTGTTTAGGCTTCACACGTTTCTTGTATAGGGATGCACTTTTGCAGCATGATGATGATGATGTACAGATTCATTTTGGTACTTTCATGATATTCTTCCCACTTTTATGATGTATGAGCATTTTCGTACTTTCATGATGTTCTTCACACTTTGTTTATCTCAGTTTATCTCAGTTTATAGTTTGTTTAATACATAAGGTATTTAAAAAAGAATGCCATGCGAAGTAATTGTAAACATTAAACATTAATTGCAAACATTAAACATTAAACATATCAAAATTCATCTTATTTTGGATGAAAATTTTATTTTGCGGATAAAAGTTTTTCATTTTTTAAACAAAAATTTTATTCTATTCATGTTTGTCAATAAAGTGTGTTTCAAAATCCAAATTTTCATCAATTTTTCAAAAAGACAACTATTGTCATATTCATGCTTCCAAATCTAGCCTTCCGATCTTAATATCAAAATATGTTGAAATTCAACCATTTGATAAACTAATTTGTATAAAAAGAAAATTACTTTTTTTAGACAATGCCATAGCCCAATGTAAAATTGTTTCATCAAATGAAATTAGATATTAAAGTAACATCAATTTTACCAACTTTCAATTTATGCTATTTACAAAAAGTATTCTAGAAATGTATATTGGTACAAAACTTATCCATGACTCCGAGGGCAATGTTGTTACCTATGTGTAAATCAATTGATAAAAAATTCTTTCGACACCAATGAACTTGAGGGAATGTGTGATCTAGAGATACTTAAACAACATGACAAAAGGAAAAAATTCTAGAAATCACCAATGTGTGGACATGCTTAGTTTGTAGGGTGTAGAAATTCTTTTATATGGATTTGATATGGGCACTTGCATAGAAAACGATTGGTATTTCAAAGAAAAAGCTCTAGCAACTCTCTTAGTTGAATGAAGGAGTTTCTTCTCCTTTGCAATTTGTCATGTTTTTTAAATTAAAGGAGAGAATACTTTTTGCAAATGGTAATACTAGACATTTTTAGGTTCTGCAATAAAATATAAGTAATATTTTATGCATTCTTTTTTCACAATTCTAGTTTTTTAATATTATTGACATGAAGCGTATATTTTGTCCCTACAATTTTTAAAAAATATAAATTTTTTGGGGATTTTTTTCAAAAATGGAGTTAGACTTGTCCTTTGCATGATTTTGCTGTTATTTATTATGACTCAGTGTTTAATTTGTCTGTTATTGTTAACAATACTTGTGCTAATTGGTGATCAAAGAAAACAAGACCTAATTATTTGTCATATTCGAACCACAATCACATGTGCCTTCCAAATCACAATCGCATATGCCTTCCAAGTTTCTAAGGACTATTTCAATTTCCTTAATATGACATTTGCCAATGCACCAATCTAATTATTATGCATGTATAAAAGATAATGAACATAAAGAAGAGAAATCAACACAATTGGCAATTAATGCATGTATACGGGAATACAAGGAAGGTGTAGCATGCTAGCCCACCATTTTATTTCACTATTTTCTTTTGCATTTAGTGGTTTATGTACAAGAGAAAGGATTGGTGGTTGGTATAAGGAAAAGTGTTGGTATTTGGTTTATGTAAAAAGAAAGGGTTGTTGCACAGGCTATGCACCAAAAAAATATACACATATTAACAATCCCACTTCTCCCTTTTAAACTCCACTCATGGATGGGAGTACAAGGAAGGTGTGACATGTTAGGCCACAATTTAATTTTACTATTTTCTTTTAACTTTGGTGGTACGCTAACGTGTAGTCGTGCTAGTAGGGATTGCTTCTACGTCGCGCAAACCAAATCAGTTGGAGACCAAATCTTGCGTCGATGTACGTCTAGGGTAGCCTAAGAGGCGTGTGAAGTTTCGTCCCCAACAGGGTTTAGGATTTAGGGTCCAGGGTTTAGGGTTTAGGGTTTGGGGTTTAGCCGTGCTAGTAGGGATTGCTTCTACGTGGCGCAAACCAAATCAGTTGGAGACCAAATCTTGCGTGGATGTACGTCTAGGGTAGCCTAAGAGGCGTGTGAAGTTTCGTCCCCAATAGGGTTTAGGATTCAGGGTCCAGGGTTTAGGGTTTAGGGTTTAGGGTTTAGCCGTGCTAGTAGGGATTGCTTCTACGTGGCGCAAACTAAATTAGTTGGAGACCAAATCTTGCGTGGATGTACATCTAGGGTAGCCTAAGAGGCGTGTGAAGTTTCGTCCCCAACAGGGTTTAGGATTTAGGGTCCAGGGTTTAGGGTTTAGGGTTTAGGGTTTAGCCGTGCTAGTAGGGATTGCTTCTACATGGCGCAAACAAAATCAGTTGGAGACCAAATCTTGCGTGGATGTACGTCTAGGGTAGCCTAAGAGGCGTGTGAAGTTTCGTCCCCAACAGGGTTTAGGATTTACGGTCCAGGGTTTAGGGTTGAGGGTTTAGGGTTTAGCCGTGCTAGTAGGGATTGCTTCTACGTGGCGCAAACTAAATCAGTTGAGACCAAATCTTGCGTGGATGTACGTCTAGGGTAGCCTAAGAGGCGTGTGAAGTTTCGTCCCCAACAGGGTTTAGGATTTAGGGTCCAGGGTTTAGGGTTTAGGGTTTAGGGTTTAGCCGTGCTAGTAGGGATTGCTTCTACGTGGCGCAAACCAAATCAGTTGGAGACCAAATCTTGCGTCGATGTACGTCTAGGGTAGCCTAAGAGGCGTGTGAAGTTTCGTCCCCAACAGGGTTTAGGATTTAGGGTCCAGGGTTTAGGGTTTAGGGTTTAGCCGTGCTAGTAGGGATTGCTTCTACATGGCGCAAACAAAATCAATTGGAGACCAAATCTTGCGTGGATGTACGTCTAGGGTAGCCTAAGAGGCGTGTGAAGCTTCGTGCCCAACAGGGTTTAGGATTTAGGGTCCAGGGTTTAGGGTTTAGGGTTTAGTCGTGCTAGTAGAAATTGTAAAAATGTATGCATTTGTCCTTCCACGTGGCGCATACCAAATCAGTTGGAGACCAAATCTTGCGTGGATGTACATCTAGGGTAGCTTAAGAGGCGTGTGAAGTTTCGTCCCCAACAGATAAGTCCACGTGCGTATTTCATTAGTACGTGCGCCATTTTTCATACGTAGTCACGAGTGCTAGTAGGGATTGTAAAAATGTACGCAACTGTCCTTCCATGTGGTGCATACCAAATCAGTTGGGCACCAAATCTTGCGTGGATGTACGTCTACGGTAGCCTAAGAGTCGTGCGAAGTTTCATTTCCAACAGATAAGTCCACACGCGTATTTCCTTAGTACATGCGCCATAGCTCATACGTAGTAGTGCTAGTAGGGATTGCAAAAATGTACGCATTGTACCTTCCACGTGGCGCATACCAAATCAGTTGGGCACCAAATCTTGCGTGGATGTACGTCTACGGTAACCTAAGAGCCGTGCAAAGTTTAATCTCCAACAGATAAGTCCACATGCATATTTGGTTAGTTTCTCACACGTAGTCGTGCTAGTAGGGATTGTAAAAATGTACGCATTATACCTTCCACGTGGCGCATACCAAATAAGTTGGTGAACAAATCTTGCATGGATGTATGTCTAGGGTGGCCTAAGAGTCGTGCGAAGTTTCATTCCCAACAGATAAGTCCACACGCGCATTTCGTTAATACATGCGCCATAGCTCATACGTAGTCACGAGTGCTAGTAGGGATTGTAAAAATGTACGCATTGTACCTTCCACGTGGCGCACACCAAATCAATTCAGACCAAATCTCGCGTGGACTATTGGCTAGGGTGGCCTAAGAGTCGTGCGAAGTTTCATCCCCAACAAGCAAGTCCACACGCGTATTTCGTTAGTACGTGCGCGATTTTCTTAGTCACGTTTTTAAAATGTCCTAATGCACAAAACAAATTACAACATTACTACTAATAAACAATTTTTTGTATTACAAACACAACAAATCCCATTGAGAAGACATCGGACATCATGTTAAAAATAGAATCTAATACAATGATGTGTATGAACGTGTATACAGCCATCATAGTGAAATACAAAATATGAGTCCATGAAAATTACAATGGTACGGTCACACAATGAGCCTATACATATCGAATACAAAAAAGTGTAATCAACTAGTGATACCCAATAAAAATCAATCTGATCAACTGATGATCCCAAAAAATATGATATGTAATGTGCTACTCCTCAGGATCAGCTCTCATGCCAATAGTTGCAAGTATGCTCTCGTGATCCGCCACTGCAAGGCGCCATCGTGGAGTGGACGTCGCCTTGCGAGTGCGAACACGACTCAAAGTAATCTTGATCCCAACAACAAGATGAGAATACATGTATGCCTCCCGATCCGCCATGTACTCCTGGAACTCAATATAGCGACCACGCCTCTGTATCTGCTGAAAATAGTGGCCACCGACGATCATGCTATGAGCATTGAAGTGCATCCCATGCCCATCCACTGTATCCTCATTCAGCACACTCTTCAGCATAGAGCATCGCAACAAGTAATAATCCACACGCTCCTCATTGCCCTCCGAAGCAATAACTGCGAAGATATCACCAATACGCAAAATATCTGTAAGCTGGTCATAATCTCTAGAGGAACTGAATCTCGCATCCTGATCATCATGTATCTCCTCCCAAGGCTGGAAGGGAGAAAGCACTCGCCGTACCCATGGATCGGCCCATGGTATCATGGAGCACCCTCCCCAATCATCATCAATGCATGCAGAGCAAAAACATGCAAACCGTCGAGAAAAGATCGCGGGGTGAGACTCACCTACACTCCTGATGGAATGGAAATCAAGAGTGCCAGGCACAGAACGACAATCAAAAGGCCTCAACCGATCAAGACTCCCAATGTCCACGCACCAAAAATACCGGCTCACCACCCTATCGTCACGCGACTGAAACGAGGACGTAGCACTAGTGGATAAGTGCTGGCTGCACCACCGCACCACATCATGTGCATCCTTGAAGCGATCGGCACTGTGACGCAACTGGTATCGACGCAAAGCACGCTTCACGCAAGCACCTGCACCATCGTGCTCTCCCTTACCGTGCCCTGTCTCGAAGTAGCTCCATGTGATCGGAATGCCTGTCTCACGGTGCCATCTGCAGAACCAATAAAACTGTCTAGCGGATTTGAACTGACCGCCGCAACCGTCTGACCAAATCCAGCGCCGCTGCCATGTGACACCATGATCCCTCAAGAAACTATCATGCAAAGTGAAGCAATGCTGCACAAAATGGGCATCATGCGATCGATCATCACTAATGTAGAAGTGATACTCTCGCACAATGATGCGTGAGTCCATGGTGCTATCAATGCCATCCACATGAGCCTGTGCATGACGATAGCTAATGTGCACAAATATAGCAACCTGCAATATGGCATTGAAAAAAAAATATGACTATTGAAATAATTCAATATAATGAGGCGGGGAAAAAATCGATACTCAATCACACGTCACCTGTTCGGAGAAATAATACTCCGATTGGATCTCATGCTGTGGTGCAAAGGTGTAATTCTCCTCAAAGTCCACCACTGAGACAACCACCCCTATAGGAAATGTCCTCAAACATGCACGAAACTGACGATCCTCCCATTTCGCAGTGTGCGAGTGGCATATGTAGCGGTACAGCTTCCCTCGAAAACAGTCAATGAATACAACACGTGGTGTCTCCTTCCCCACAAGCTGCAACCTCCTCGACTGTGCACCACCATCTAATGTCAAGGTACAGTACTCATACCGCTGCCAACGAACCATCTGCACATCACAAGTATCTAGTGCAACTCGTGGCACTCTGGCAAAGTCACCACACAAAGTACACGTGCCTTCCACACAATCAAGGGAGTGGAATAAAGCATCACCATCTCGTGTACACAATATGGAATGAATGAAGTCGCGAGGGCTAGTAGGAACCACTCCCCTATGACCATCAAGGGAACGGAATACGTCATACATCAATCCAAAATCCACATGGTAGCGACAACAGCATGTGTCACGCTCCTGAGAGCATCGCACAAACCATGGCCTGCATCGCTCAAATGACCTCTGCCCAATCTTGAACTCCGGGTGCGCCTCTACAAACTGAGTGTACAACTCAGTCTGGGTACACTCCAAAAAACATGCACCATGCTCAATGTACACACCGCGTGACACCCTCTTCCGCAATGCCTTCTTGAACACCGGGGATGCTCTGCAATGCTCCTCCCAAAACTGTTGTATGAAGGACCTAGTGGAATCATCCAACAATCGATCGCTGCGAGGTGCACGACCACTCGAAGCCCAAAGAGCATCAGTCTCACTATCCTCTAGACTCTGCCTCCTAATGATGCCTGCTCGCAATGTGCGCGGTGCAATCTGAAGAAGACGTGAAGCGGTACGCACATGGCCTATCATATGAGGTCTACTAATGGCAGCCACAATAGCACGACGTGCTGCCAAGGCATCACTGGAGTTCCTATGCTTAATAGAAGCATAGGAACGTCGAACACTGCTAAGGACCTCGCTAGATACAACCCTATCTCTACGTGCACCAAGACCAGCAAGCCTCCTACACTCTACCAAGTCAGGGTGATCAATCAGGGACGTAAGAAGAGAAGACTGTGAAGCTGGCGTGAGGTCACAAAAAAAAGACTGCACAATCTTGCTAGCACGACGACGGATAGTGGACTTCGGCAAGTCACGTCGTGAAGCAACACTGCTGCTGCAAGGTGGGGCAACGGGATCAATGGGAGATGGTAGGGTGGACGGGGGAAGGGAGGCGCCAAGCGGAGCGGGGGGAGGGGGAGGGGGGAGGGTGGAGGGGGAAGAGGTAGAGGTGGAGGCCAAAATGTAGGTGGCTAGGGGAAGGGCGGAGGCTAGAGGTAGGGGAGCGGATGAGCATGGGGGGACAATGGAGGTGGGGGTGGGGGTGGAGGTGGGATGTAGAGGTAGAGCTGGAGGTGGATCAGTGGTGGCAGCGCGAGCTCGAGCTCTAGAGGCTCTCTTGCGCTCACGAGCCTTCCGCTTGCGCTCCTCGTCAATGAGATTTGGGGGGGGGGTTCCTACATCTTTCACGTCTACTAGCTCTACGGCTTTGAGAACCCATTCTCAATGAAAGTAGGATGGAAGGTGTGACAAAGTGATGAGGAGGCAAGAATGGCTAAGAATGGGTGAAATGAACCAAAACGTGGTGTCTTATAGAGAGCCTCAACTCATCCACTAGATTGCTCTTAGATTGCTCTTCATTATTATTGGTGGAGAGGTGCTAAGATTGATACTAATTGGCTTAGTTTTGGTGGAGAGGTCTACTATGCCCAGAGCCGCGATCAGAGCTTATACCTCGATCGAGGTATTTAGTGCATTGCGCATGCATGTATGTATGAACCTCGATCGAGGTATCTGTATGTCTCCTCGGTCACATACCTCGAACGAGGTAATGTATGCCTAACCCATCATATGTACCTCGATCGAGGTATTGTATGCATCGCACATCGTCATGTGTATGCATCTGGCTGATGTGGCACCATGCATGGTCATGATGTGGTAATATAGTCTCTTCCTGCATGGTCATGATGTGGTACTGGGCATGACGAGTTGGCATTCATGAGGTGGTAGATGACATGGCAAATTGAGGTGGAGGGATTGGTGACGTGGCCAGGAGAGGAGGTATGCCAAGGTGGCATTGTGTGATCACATGGCTGATGATGTGGAATGATGAGGTGGCACATGTGGCAGCACGTGTGGCAATGTAAGGTGACGTGGCAAGGAGTGATGTCACATCTGCTTGATGAGATGGCACCACGTGGTCTAACAACGTGGCATGGTTTTGATGACTCAGCCTTCCACATGGGCAGCATGCAGACTCCAAAGGCTTGCCACTAGGATCGGTGATGCTCCTAGCCTACCTCACCAAGCCTAATACCAAGCCTACCTTGTCTTGGTATTAGGCTTGGGTGGCCCTTTTTCACCCACAAAAGGGAGATTTCACTCTTGGAGGCCATATCGTACGTTTCCCTTGCTCAAATTTAACCAAAAATTTTTCCTCTTATTCATCATGCAGAGGACTAAAAATATTGACATTTTTGAAATGTTTGGTTATGTTTGAGAATTACTAGATTTATTTTTAATATTCTTTGTTGATCCTCTGAGGAGTAAAAGTAAAAATTAAACTTCAATCTTCCTAAATCTAACCGTTGGATTTGGGATTTGATGATTCAACCACACACCCTTATGTGCCTACTAACCTTCCACCGAATTGGATTTGCTTAATTATTCAAAATACTAAAAAAATGTGGTGTGCTACTAAAATGCATGTATTTTATGACTTTATTTATTATAAATAATTATTTATAATTAGATAAATCATTCAAAAAATTACCAATAAATCAAGTTAAGCTCTACATAATGCAAAGAGACCACTTACAAAGTTTCAATAACATTTAATCTAAAATGAGTGAGAAATTTAGAATTTTATATGACACTCTTTGTTCGTGACAAACGTGTGACCACCCTGGAACCATGCCGTGTGACACAAAGAAATTTTTTGTGTGTGCATCGAATTTTCGATCAGACTATACGATTGTGTGCACAATAGCAACTGTGATGTTGTGTCAGAAGACTTCAAAGACTAGATCCATAGGGAAGTAGGTGAGATTTGCATTTTTGTGTGCTAAAAAGCTTGTTTTTCCACCTCCTTAGGATTGGGGAGTGAACAAAAAGTGGACACCCTTAGCTTGCTTCCACCCTTATGTGGTTTATTAAGAGGTTATTTCTTTGTACTAACCCCTCTACAAATTGTGTCATCTTGCAACTTGATATCGTGGGTAGATACCCTACTCCTGTCAAGACAGCCTACCATCGTGGACATCACAGGCGACATACATGGAGGCACTTTTATGGTGAGGGGTTGATTATTGAGCAGCAGTATATTTGGGCTACTGGAGCGCCCTTGCAGGTATTTAAAAGTACTTCAATAATGTCAATGTTGTAAATAAAGATTTGATTTTTCATACATTGATACATGTTGTCCCTCATTTATAGGCGCTTGGGATATTCAGGAGGAAGAAGGTGAGGATACTGAGTAGGAAGAAGGGAATGAAGAAGGGAGCGAGGACGCTGATGACTTAGATAAGTCATAGAAGTAGTGCTAGAATTAGTGCTAGCTACTCTTTTTTGTGCTTGAAGCCATTAGCTTGGCTTAGTGCCTCTCTTGTATACACACTCCTCTTATTTTTTGTACTTGAACCCACAGGTGGCTTGGCTTCATTCTATAGGTATATACAAGTACTTTTTGGGCTATGAATTAATATACACTCCTCTTATTTTTTTGGCATTCAATTTCCTTGTGCAATGTTCTATCAAAATGTCTTGTGAACTAAACTTTGGAGTTGTAATGTTTTATTTGAAACTGTAATCGTTAGCTATAGATGTGCATGGAATCATGCAAATTAAAATGCAGTTGGCTATAAGAATTGAATTGCACACTATAGAAATGGGATTCTTACAACCACACAACATACATAACATTCTGTTCAACCACATAGAATTCTATTTTTTTTTAAAAACTATGCAGAGCATCTATAAGGGCATCTTTCTATTTTTTTAAATATCTACAGAACATCTAATAGTGTGTCTCTCTGTTAGATAGACGTGCCTATAGACATAGATCTGTAGACGCGCTAATAGACACGCAAATAGATGCGCCTGCCACCTTTATTTTAATTCAAAAAACGTGTCTGTACACGCATCTATGGATGCATTTTGTTGTGATATCTCTGTGCCTATACTAATGACAGATAAATGGAGATAGTGCAGAGATCGGTTATTCAACTGATGGCTTATGACAACTTGCAGTTAAATTTATTGAATGCTCAAGATGTGTAAGACCCAGCCTCAAATTATCAAGAGCATGGGCATCAATTTTTTGAGAGTAATGTGGAAGATTTCAATGAGGCTTCCATTGATTAGAGAATGGAGGACAAGAATGATAGAAAATGTTTTTGGTTGTGAAGACACTCATATTTACTTTCATTGTCCTAAGGTATAATTAGCCCACGATTGTTCAAGATTGTCCATGGTTAGCCTTACCTCAACTTTGCATACTATCAAAAATGCATCGACACTTTGTTTTTCTTTCAAAGCCTTATCAATGCAAATATCGATGCTAATAATAGGAGTTGCATGACCATTATATCAACATTTTACTAACTTTTGGACTTTTTATCTAATTTGCTAACGATATAATCAACACTAACATTGATGAGCTTATGTGAATTATCGGCAATACTATCAACGACAACATTGATGGTTTTATCGACACTCATATCAATGAACATAACTTTCACAGCATGGATGCTCATGTGAATGGTAGTAGAGTTCATATCACCACTTTCTTAAGGTGAGCAATTAAAAGTTACTCGTTGAGAGCTCATTTCTTCATGGAGACCACTATAACATATTCAACTTGATGTGACAAAATATGTATAACTACAAAGGTTGGATCACATTTGCCATTTGCCCTTCTACAAGAAATGCAAACATGTGGAAGTTGTCCTTCCCAAAGTTTTCTAACTGTCGGCATGAAGATTTTCAAACTATGTTTACTTTAATATAACGATGACCACAAGGAATATGACCTCCCAAATAAATGTATCAAATCAAACTTAACATTTGCAATTCACCTACATAAACATCGACTTTTCGTCAACACCTCAATTTTGTACCATTTCCTGGCGATGGAGATGTCCACGTGAAATACGACGTCCAATGTGTATATTTCAGCTAGAACTGCCATCAGAACTTGTAACCGTAGCTGGAAGGGCAGATTTCTTTCCTATGATTGAGATTCTCTGTAATAGTTGATCTAGTAACGAAATTTACTTCCATTGCTACAGGTTTGCAAGAGGCTCATCCCAAAAGGAAGCGGCAAGATGAGTCGGATACAAACAAAGAAAAGCCCTGAGTTGTGCATTTCTATGCCTACGCATCGATGTTCACAGTGAATACCAGCCCCGCCACAGGATAACCCAAACTGTAGCGCTCTGTGAAATTTCTGACGCTGAAATGAGCTGGCAATGCCGTCGTTATATTCTTGATGGGCTCATATTGATGTGCCTGTATCACAACACAATAGTTTACAGGTCAAGAGTGATTCACAGAATGCACACAGCCAAGACTCTGATATTGAGTAAATATAGGCGAATACACATAGGCGACGGCCAGCTGAAGACACCTGTTCGAAGAGAAGGTTGTAATAACGGTGAATTCCATAAGGAGGTGGAGCTGGGACAGGCGTCCTCGGCTCCACAAAGTGCAAGACTACAGTCCCTGTTTGCGCTACATCTGGCAAAGAGTCGCACAAATAACTTAAGGTCATCCGCCGATCGTTGCTGTTGCGAAATTTGCATTTGCAATAGCATTTATCGGCCTGCACTTGGCCGGGCACATACTGTAAAAGGCCGTGGTGGTAAACAGAATGTTCCTGAGAAGTTAAGGGAGACCTCGAATTGAGCCCGGAATGTTAGAAACGATGTAATGTATAACGCTTCTAATGAAAGAGGTACGAGGATTGAACGCGTCGGGATCCACAATGATAAATGTGTACGCAGCACCAACTTTGACATCCGGACCAGAGATTTCCACGCGAGGTGCGACTTGGGTCTGCTTAAGCGACAGCAGCTGGCCATCCTTTTCAACCCTAGAGTCCGCGAAAGAGACACTCACGGTAATGTTGCGGGTCTCGCCGTATGCATCTAGCCAAGGAGGGATGATAGAATCACCAAGCCTAGAGCCATAGCCAAGATTTGGAAATGCGAATAGGAGAAGAATGGAGGGCAGCAGGTGAGCGGCAAACACTGGAGATCTTGCCTGAAAGCAGACCTCGATAAATAACTCCCGAGTCCCGATCGATATGAAGGTGAGGTTCTGACTTTTGTCTGGTCCTAGCGACTCGCTTTTGTGCTTGCTTTGCTTTTAATTCATCGTTGGAAATGTTGGGCAGGAGCCAGCTGTCAACGTTCGAACTTCGTTGTCCGATGGTTCACGTCTCACCGCCCTATGCAAGAGTTTTGTCTGGTTATAGCGAGTCGCTTTTGTGTTTGCTTTGTTTCTTACTGATCGTTCGAAGCATTGGGCAGGTGGTATTTGATGGTATTCAGTGACGATTCGTGAACCGTGGAGGAGAACAGCTCAGTGCTACATCTTTGTTAAATTTAGGGCGGCCTCCGCCTGGAGCTGCCTGCAGGCAAGCCTGCATCCAGCTACCCGCCGTATCCATTTCATGGGCGTCTCAAAATTTAAGGTAAGGCTGTTAGGCCTTGGATCAGCAACAACTAGAAGTATTTGGGCTTCAAAGAGAGAAATTTAGAAATTCGATTTCCAAAATTAATTCCTTTCGTACATGTGTGCATGCTTTTTGGCCTTCCCCCAATGGGGTAGGCCTTAGCATTCGTTTCTCACCGAAAGAGAACAAGATGAATTGCATTCAAATGGCCTGCCCATACTTGAAGATTGGCATTACGGACAAGAGTCAACCCATATATTGTTGTTAGCATTTGTATTATTTGTATTATTTGTTTGAGCCTGTGTTCCTCCATGAAGGAGTTTAATGGAGATGTTCTCATTGCATTGGTGTTATGGTCAATGTCTACGACTATGTATGTGTGTGCTTGATTGTGTATTTGTGATAATAAATGTTCAATTGCTTGTACAAGTTCTCTTGCATTTACTTGAATGGATTTGTAAATATTGATTAATATAGCAACTTTCCCACATTTATTATGTCAATGAATTGTTAGCAATGCCTCGATGATGTTCTCGTTGCAGTATTTGGAGTGTAGCAAATCAGACTATGCCTTGTAGTATGTTGATATCCCTATGCCATTAATGCTTGAAACAATGTTGAATTTTGGGAGCATAAGGTTTTAAGAATTGTATTAATGTGTCTCTTAGTGGCAAAGGATTGTTACTACCAATAAACTTTTACATTGAAGGTTGTCTTCTTTGTAGCACAGTTGAATGGTCTTGTGTTAAACGATTGTAAGTTTGTATATTTGTTTCCATTGATGGAGAAGTCGACTTACTTGGTTTGCCATTTGGATCCTTTTTGTAGTCTTACCATTTCTTGTGATACGTTGTCGTCCACCTTCATTTGTTTTCTCTCTATTTTATTAAGCAACTATACATTGTTTGGACCTCTAATGTGTGAGAGTGGTGATGGATCAAATGCAAGGTTATCCATGGATAGTCCTTGTGCTCGATGTATAGTCCTTGCAGTAGCTGGCTGGATCAGAAGTTGAGTTCTTGTAATTGTGTTTAGGTTGTTTTTGCTGACTTGGAATTCCCTCATTATTGAGAGTATTGGTGTTTGGTTGCATGGTGTTGTCATGTTGCTTTTGGGTCACTCAAGATTTTGATTGTTTTACTACATGTCTTGTGACGTGTGTCCTTTGCATTTAATGTATATGCTTTGCTTGTCAAAATTTGGAAGATTTCATTGTTGTGCTTGTCCTTTGCAAAATTTGTGACGTAGAAAAGATGTGGTAATATATGGTTTTCTAGTGGCTTTTTCCTATAATGTTCATTAAGTTGATAGACTACCCAGATCAGTTGTGACAGACTGTTAGATTGAGTCTCCCCCCATGTAGGGGAAGGAGTTTTGTTTAAGGAGGAGTTACTATGGGTGTACAAGTAGGCAGAGAGTAGCAAGAAGTTGGTGAGAAGAACGTGTGTTGAGGTCTATGACAGTGCATCAGACTGGCCTAAAGAGCTAGGAGATGCTTGCTACAGAGAGGTTGATAAGATAGTCACGAATTTGGAATTTTGCTAAGCCACAAAATGTCGTCGTATTTTTGAAAAAGTAAAAACCTTGCAGACATTTCTTAGACTTGTGGACTTTCTTGGACTGCAATCATCGATGATCTATGGTGCTTGTAATACCTAAATTTGTGTTGACTTGCTTCTATGTTAATATTTAAATTCTCTGGAAATATAGTTGGTTTATTCTTAGTATCAATAATATGTGAGCATATACAAATTATCTCATGTTTTCTTGAGTAACCTATTAACCAATCTTGAGTAAATTGTTTTCTTGAGTAAACTATTAACCAATCTTGTTTTAGTCGACCAAAGTAAACTCAGATGGATCTTGAGTTTATACATGACTGCTTAATACACAAGGTGGATGAAGCAATGAAATAGGACTACTCTAATGTCTTAGTAGCCTGATGGCTAAAATCCGATAGTTAAAGATAACCTGCCTAAAGGGGACTATTTTAGTATAGCACTTTGTAAGGAATTTTAGGATAGCACAGTGGTAGAGCTAAATAAGTGGTCGCCATCGTAGAGATTGGTTGCACACTAGGATATTAACTGCTACAAGTGCGGTGGTTTGCTTCTATTATTACAAGATGAATGGCATGCAATTCATTCGTTAAGGATTTGTGGAGTTATGGGATTTAATAAAACCAGCATGGTGGTTTTTTAGAATATACTAAAAGCAAGCGTGAGATTTATCATTTGGGATTTATAAAAACAATTACAAAAACTACAAGTGCAGGGTTAGTTTGGGATTTACTAAAAGAAGCATAGTCTCAAATAAAATTTCCATTTTTCGGGATAAATGGAATATTGTTTCCTTGCAATGAGACTACATTTTCTTAGTACTATCTAAGTCATCCTCATCCACGACTCCAAGACATCCCAACATGTGCTCATGCATGTCTAAACCCAATTTGGAGATACTCTTGCCCTTCTTTCATTGTGGCACAGGTCGCATCTGGAACTTAATAGCTCTTATTAGATGAGAGTACACAAATGTTCATGGACTCTTATGTAGTAGTTCGTAATTGTGGCTTCTCTTGGATGCTTTTTTGTACCCAAAAGAACCGACTAAAGGTTGTTCCCCAATTATCCTTAAATGCTTTCTCAACCTTGTGCTTGGGTTTTGTGCACTGCAACACAAAGTATGGTTCATCTTCCTTATTTTCCTCAGAGGCAGTGAAAACTGCAAAGTTATCCCCCTCTTCTAGACAATCAGTGAGGTCATCAAAACTCTCCCCAAACTATGGCGAGTCATTGTTTGTCACTCCATTTGAATGTAGAGGGACCACTATCATATCCACCTTCATCAATAGCATGCCCACTTGTGGGCTATGGTCATCTTGATCACATGCCTTTTATAGCATGTCAATTTACTGCTTCCACAACCAGCATTCTCTTTTTTGGTGGCCTCCTTTTCCATAGAAGCAGCACGTGACTATGTTGTTGCTCTTCATTCCTTTCCCTTGATAGGGTATTCTAGTCTCTTACTCCACTTGAGATGTTTATGTTGGAAATAAAGGGGCGATAGGGACCTTGGTATGTGCCCTCATGGTATATGTGGTTAATGGAATTAATGAGAGGCTCTTGGCATTTAATGAAACGTGATATAATAAGGGGGATGAAATCCCATAAGAAAAGGTGACATCAAGAAACCCTTGAATATAATATGGTGGTGGAATCCCTCTCCAATGTCCCACCGACTTTTTGGGACATGGAGAGGTTTTGGCATGGCTAGGAGATGCTAGCAGTGGTATCAAAGCATATATGAGACTGTGGTCTGTAAATTCCTACAATTGTAAATTGCATAGTGATTGAGAATGGTGATAGCTATGACTTTATGTGACTATGCATGCCCATGGGGATGTGGTGATTCAGATGATTGGACATCACTTTTCTTTCACCAGTGATGATGGTTGCCTTTTGAACTGAGCAAGGAATAGTTGTGTACTTGTGGGAGGTGGCACCCTGTGTGTGCTTTGATCACGCAAGTACCTATTCAGATACTTGATAGTATAGAGGTTACTATAGGCCATTTGAAGATGTCTGGCCAAGAATTGATGGTCTATACCAGTGAATTCATGGTAGTCGTGTGCTAACTGCCATTTGATTGGTGGACCTTGCCTTGTGTGAATGGTTGCCATGTGTTTGGATGATCTGGCCCTGTGTGGATGATCAGAATTTGTATGGCTTACCTAGCCATCTGTGGGCGATCAATGTAATATTTGGCCAGCCAATTCTCATGGTCTTGGGTCCATGGGGGACTAGGGGAAATAAAGTTGCCTTAGGGACCTTGGTATGTGGCCCAAACCCCCTCATGGTATATGTGGTCAATGGAATTAGGAGGGGGCAAGACAATTGGATGATTTCTCTTTCTCGAGGTCTAGCAAGCTTGGATGGAGTATTCTAAGTTAGTGTCCCAAATAGCCACATTGATTTTGGACATAGAACTGTAAACGATTCAAAATATTGTTGTGTCCTACAACCTAAATGATACAATAGTATCCAAAACATGAAAACTAATGTGAATATACATAGTACTTATATAAAATTTTGTATGTTTCTCTTACAGCCTTTATTGGAAGCATGGCTCTAGAAAAATGAGAAAGAAATCCAACAAAGGCTCACGATTACGTTACGATGTTGCCTAACAAGAAGTGAAAATGCCTAACAAAGGCTTCGACACTAGAATGCAAAAGCACTTCTTGGGGGATAGCAACAAACAGATTGGAAAAGCAAGGGGCCAGGAGTTGTTGAGAGAGTTATAGCCACTCTAGTTGGACAAATTCCTAAAAGTACGAATAACTAGGTAGATGATATAGTCGCATGTCACCAATCCCAGCCTCAAGAACGTATGCCTGATGATTTACTCACACCTCTAGCTAGTCAATCTGTAGATGTGCCACCTCAAAGTAGTGGTGTGGCCTCGTTCACATAGATGACAAGCTACTCTATGAAGTATATGGATAGTGGAAAATGTAGTGAATTCTCGTTCACAATCGCATGCGCATCTGCAACAAAGATCTTTGGAAGAGTCATTTGGACAACAACATATAGAGAAAGTCCAACAAGATGTTTTTGAGGCCATTTGTCTCATTGGTTACCCACTAAGCATGGTTCAAAATCTGCATTGGAAAATAGCCATGGAATCTGTAGAAAAGGTGGGTCCAAGCTTTATGTTACTCAATTACAATGCTATCCACAAACCAAAGCGAGGTGAATCAAACTATCCACAAACCAAAGCGAGGTGAATCCAACTGACCGAAGTGAGCCATCACTCGGCCTTGATCATGATACTACCTAATAGAATGTCACTCAATGCAAGATGAATCCAACTAGCTAAAGCGAGTTATCATCTGGCCCCAAGTGATAAACATCATGCATGCAAACACATATAACCAAGCATAAATAAGCATCACACATATTCCTCTCTCTCTTGCCCTCTCTCTTTTTTCCTCTCTCAATTGGGGTGAGGTGAATCATGCCGGCCAAAGCAAAGCCATCTTCTGACCTTAATCATGATACTACTAGAACGTCACTCGAGGTGAGATGAATCCAACTAGCCGAAGTTAGTCATCATCCGGCCCCAAATGATACACATCATGCAAGCACACACACAGAAGCAAGCAAGCATAAACATATCACGTATTTCTCTCTCTTTTCTCTCAGCTGAGGTGAGGTGAATCCAGTAGGTTGAAGCGAGCCATCACCCAACCCTAACTAAAAAAAATAGTGAGGCTAGAAGCTCACCAGAAACCTGAAGGAGAAGGCGGCAAGCAGTGGAAAACAGTAGGGATGCAGGAAACAATAGAAATTAGTGGTGAATTTCGGTGGAAGGTGAAAAAAAATGCCACGAAGTAGCTCTTTTATAGAACCCAATTCAACATACCAGACGGTATGTCTCCACACCGATCGGTGTTTTTGGCCAACACATGCATGCCACATGTTTGTTTGGCGCACTACACCGACCGGTATAGGGTTTCACCGATCAGTGTATTGGATACCGGTCAGTGAAGTGGTTCATCGACTAGTGTTTTTTTCATTGAGCAGTGTATCCCAATCCTGACTGGACAGGGTTGGGATACATCGAGCGGTATATAGCTAGTCAATTGATGTACATGGATCGGTTATTAAACATGCATTTTTTGCATTTTAAACGTCCACAAGCATTTTGAATTCAAAAAACACGTTCTTTTCTTTTAAAAAAATGTACCTCAAAAATCCCAGCAAAGAATGAACCATTAGTGCTGATATGTGAGATTTGTTTGTAACTAGTGATGAAATGGAGATGCAAGATGGGTTACGTATTTCTTTTTCTATGGATTTCCAAAAATGCAAAAGTAAATTTATCTAGTAGACTGGAAAATTTACAGTCTCATTGTATGTAGTTTGTGAATTTTCTATGAACATTGGGGCAGATCCTCCGCTCCTTTCTTGACTACTTTCGTAACCAAATCCCTCCATGTCCAAAAAAGATGATGGCATTGGAGAGGGGCTCCACCACCATACTATATCAAAGGGTTTCTTGATGTCTCCTTTGCTTATGGGATTTCATCCCCCTAATATCTCCATGTGTCATCATGCACCAAGAGCCTCTCCTTAATTCCATTGACCACATATACCTATTACCATGAGGGGCCTTGGGCCACATACCAAGGTCCCTAAGGGCCATTTATCTCCACCCCCTGCTACCATGGACCAAACACCATGAGAATTGGCCGACCAAATTTCACACTGATCACCAAGATAGGGCCAAATCAGCGAACAAATTTCACACTAATCACCAACACAAGGCCAAATCAACCACAAATTTGATCACCCACACAGGACCGTATCAGAGAAACACATGGCAACCACCCACACAGAGCAAGGTCCACCAATCGAATGCCAATCGTCACATAGACAACGAATATCATGAATTCAATGGCATATGCCATCAATTCCTAGCCAGCCATCTTCAAATGACCTGCTCTAACCTCTGCACTATCAATTCTCTAAACAAGTATTGTCGTGATCAAAACACATGCAGGGTTACACCTCCCATAAGTGCTCCTTGCTTAGTTCATAAGGTAACGACCGTCACTGGTGAAAGAATAGGTCTACTAGTTAGAGCGTGTATGTGGGTCACCACATCCTCGTGGTGGGCATGGGTAGTCACATCTAACTAGAGTTGTGGCCATTCACAGTGGCTACATAGCCTACATTTGCATGCACTTATAGGCCATAGTCTTGTATAAACTTTTGATACCAGTATTAGCATCCAATAGGATGCTGCCATCTCAGGATGTCCTCGGTCACATTTGCTTATGCGGTTTCATGATCCCTCTAATATGTCCCTGTGTCATCATGCCCCTAGAATTGGATGATTTGAATGTGGTAATCTACTTATTGAGATAGGCGTGGGACAGCAAATTGCCTTTTTCCACATTCTTCTCTCTCTTGAGTAAGCATCTATCTACACCATGATCATCCACAACATCGTCTATTGATGGATGTCGGTATTTTACACACACTGGTGCAGTAGCTAGCATTACTTACACAAGTAGTTATGAACAATTTTACTACTACTTTCTAAGCTAGGAGAATTTGTTAACCTAATTCCCTCAATCCTCAATATTGTTTTTTTCTATGTATACATGCACTATGGAGTTTGAGTTCTAATAAAAGCTACAAATTAAAATGTATGTAATATATTCGTCTCTAACTTGTTTTACCTAATAATCTATAAAACATAAGGATAGTAAACATATGTATACCACTATCTCTCCACACGTACACGACATAATTTTGCGAGTTACTACGAGCCGAAAATTGCAAGCTCCACAACTGGCTAGACTTCGAGCGAGATGCAAATCGCTGGCATAAGCGAGCCCGCAACCAGCTCAAAGTCAAGTATTTCCTTGTCATTCTTAAATACTAGTTTGTATATTTTTAGTAATATATATA
Organism: Dipteris shenzhenensis; assembly: GCF_047967505.1. NCBI lineage: Eukaryota > Viridiplantae > Streptophyta > Polypodiopsida > Gleicheniales > Dipteridaceae > Dipteris > Dipteris shenzhenensis. The sequence goes on along the minus strand of NC_141605.1, from coordinate 26,671,150 downwards.
GTTTGAATTTTAACCACATATGAGATGTTCTAGGTTGGCCTAAGCGAACCTCCATCCGGCACGTGGTATAATAATATTCATCAACAAACGAGTTGTTACAAGTCAGCTTAAGCGAACCTCTAACCAGCTCATTGACTTTTTCTTTCGGTATCGTTACAAGCTATAGTTACATGCTTATAAATAAATACATATGCTAAAACTAAGAAAATCATACACACAAACATAAACTATTCCAAAAGTAAATCATTTCATGCGCTAATGTCTACTACATTTTTCTAAAATTTTCTAGTATCTATCTACTATATTTCATGCATCTAGAATGAAATCTTATGTAACTAAACTAAAATTCCAAGCCATGCAACTAACAAACTCTTTACCCAGTCCTAAGTGAAAAGTCTTTCCAAAGAGTCAAGAACCTAGTACAATGTCACATGCAACTAACTTACTCTTCACCTAATAGTATGTAAATGCTAATTTTCCAATTAGTATCTAAGTGCAAGTATATTCCAACCAGCAAAAGTGAGCCCAGCACCAGTACTAGATACTTTTTTTTACTTAGAAGGACTAACAAAACTTACAAAATTCTTTGTAGCTTTATTTATCCTCTTTCTTATGCTTCTTGTCTTTCTTAAGACTCCACAATATTCTAGGAATCTAGATTTTGCGAATAGTATGAGTGCAGCACTAGTTTATATAACATTAACAACACCGACCGGTGTAGCTAAACACTGGTTGGTGTTGTTAATTATACTGCTCGGTGTAGTGAAACACCGGTTGTTGTACCCTAAACCGGTCGATATTATGTAATACCGGTCCATGTTGTGTAAAAATATTGGCTGGTGTATAGAGACTGTTGGTCGAGAACTGGCTGGCGGCAGTCCTAGACAGAAATTGCTACTGGGGCACCTTAAAATGCCCCAGGGCTAATTTAAAAACATCCAAAATGTTTTAATACAACGTTTTAAAACTAATTTTTTAATACCATCGCAAATACCTAATTGTTTAAGATGAATCATAAGTGGTGATGAATCATCATTTGAGAGCCTTCTTATGCACAAAAGTAGTCAAGAAAGGAGTACAGGATGTGGCCTTATGTTTATTAAAAATCGGCAAACTACATACAATGAGACTGTAAATTTTTTAGTCTACTAGATAAATTTACTTTTGCATTTTTTGAAATCCATAGAAAAAGAAATACATAACCCATCTTGCATCTCCATTCCATCACTAGTTACAAACAAATCTCACATATCATCACTGATGATTCATTATTTGAGATGAATCATTAGTGGTGATGAATCATCATTTGAGAGCCTTCTTATGCACGAAAGTAGTCAAGAAAGGAGCGGAGGATGTGGCCCAATGTTCACAGAAAACCGGCAAACTACATACAATGAGACCACAAATTTTTTAGTCTACTAGATAAATTTACTTTTGCATTTTTGGAAATCCATAGAAATTTTCATCTTCTAGTTATATTATGCCCTTAACTTGAAAAGCTTTAGGAAAGATTTGTGACATGCACTCGAGGATGTTGCAACATTGAATTGAAAAGTTCAGTCCTAAGTTCTGCACACATGCCAGTCATCATGTTATCAAAAAATTTCACAATTTTATTAACAATGCTCCAATCCTACAAGTCATCATGTCCATGTATAGTAGTCTCCCTCCTGTGTTTGTCTCTTGCATGCTGCTCTCTTTTCTTTCCAGCTTCATAATCCCTTACAACATTGTCTCGTATTGTTGGTTTAATGGATCTTTCCATGTTGCCTTGCATTGGCTCACGTCATTGGTAGCTCAAATGTAAACCCCAAACCTGCAATTCAGTGCAAGCTGGAACTAAGCAATGCTCTGAACGATGAACAATAGAAACCAAGAACCTATACAGTTTTTTGCATCAACTCCATAATGTGAAGTCTAAAAAGAAAACAAGTGGAAGCATGAAGATCTTATGACTGTGGTGAGCATATTACCAAAGCTTCAAGAAAAGACTCAGGATGCCCCTAGCAAGCATTGCTCATTCCTAGAGATTCACATCATATAATGTCCACCTGCAAAATGGGCAAACAAGGTAGAAGCCAATGGAAAAACATGCTTTGCTAGATATATCTTCACATGCGTCCACCCACTTGAAATAAAAATGTAACTTAGAATCAGACTCATGCTTACGCATCGAGAAAAAGTTGCACGGCCTTCATGCAGTGCCCAAGAGAGTTTTCACCTGCATCCATATCCAATCAAGAACCATGCTAAGATTCAAACCTAGGACCTACAGCCAAAAGCCAGAGAACTTTATCACATCCCATGGTGTTTTTAGAGTATGGCATTTCTTGTTTAGCCATGGCCGTTTGCACTATTGTGAAAAGAGCTCGGGCAACCGTAGCTTCTAGTAAACAAACAAGTGAAAGAAATGATTAACTTTTGTCATTCATAAGGCCTACCCAAAATATAAAATAAAGGAGAGAGAGACGGAATGACAATACAAACGAGGGGCCCTAAGTCTTGAATGCTCATTGCCAAAGCCATTAGTGCACTTAACTTCCACTTGACAGTAGCCAATCAAAGCATCACACCTATTTTCGAAGCAAATTAATCTTAAAATTTCCAAATTTCTGCTTTACAAAATGAGAACGATTGCTAAGGCTACCTAGAGGGCAGGCCAAAAGTATAAGACAAGTACCGTGGGAGCTTCACCCGTCTTGAGACGAGTTTGCTTCAATCGTCTGTGTACGGGTGTGAAACTCCCTTATATGTAAAACCTCTGTGTGGACGGGTGTGAAGCTATATGTAAAACGTCTTTGTGAACACTCAGGATTCCTAGAGGTTCACCAGCTGCATCCTCTTGCAACCACCTATTGCTGGTTCCTAGAGTTTCACCAGGCTTCACGTCATATATCCGATATCGTTCCAAGATCAGGTATAGGATCTAGGTGTATCTGTCTCAGACCCGAGGCCTGACAGCCCTACTTCTTTTAAAAAAGTTTTAGATACAGCCTAGGCCTTAAACAAAGACAAGAGGACAAGAGAAACGTTGGATCAAGAGACACCACTGAGCAGTTCACTCGCTGTTCTCCAGAGAATACGTATACAATTAGATGACTGGGGTCCATTAGATCCGCAAGAAGCGCTGCAACAATCAAGCGTTTTTCCGACGACGTGAAAATAAGTTAGAGGTGTGAAGATGGTGTCACAACTTACAAGTTACAACTTTATGCGAATCGGAGAAGAACTCTTAAACGTTGACAGCAGGCTCCAGCTGCCAATTGCCCGATGCTTACTATGAGTTTAAAAAAGGAGTTCAAATTAGACAAACACAAGCGACAGCTTACTACGAATTGAAGTAGAGTTCAAACAGAGCAAACACACAAGCGACTTGCTAATCAGGCAAAATTCGGGCATAGGGCGGTCATTGACAGCAGGCTCCAGCTGCCAATTGCCCAATGCTTACTATGAGTTTAAAAATGGAGTCCAAATTAGACAAACACAAGCGACAGCTTGCTACGAATTGAAGTAGAGTTCAAACAGAGCAAACACACAAGCGACTTGTTAATCAGGTAAAATTCGGGCATAGGGCGGTCATTGACAGCAGGCTCCAGCTGCCAATTGCCCAATGCTTGCTATGAGTTTAAAAATGGAGTTCAAATTAGACAAACACAAGCGACAGCTTACTACGAATTGAAGTAGAGTTCAAACAGAGCAAACACACAAGCGACTTGCTAATCAGGCAAAATTCGGGCATAGGGCGGTCATTGACAGCAGGCTCCGGCTGCCAATTGCCCAATGCTTACTATGAGTTTAAAAATGGAGTTCAAATTAGACAAACACAAGCGACAGCTTACTACGAATTGAAGTAGAGTTCAAACAGAGCAAACACACAAGCGACTTGCTAATCAGGCAAAATTCGGGCATAGGGCGGTCGTGAAATGTAACCACTGAGAGGGAATACTTACGAGTAGTAAAATCAGTGTGCAGTGGTTACATTTCACCAAATTGAAAAGTATTCTTTGTAACTACTGAGGCGGTTAAATGTAAACACTGAGATTTGCAGCATGCTTTGTTGGATTCGGGCATAGGGCAGGTCAAATTATGTAGAATTGAGAAGGAATACTTACGAGTAGTAAAACCTCAGTGTGCATTGGTTACATTTCACCAAATTGAAAAGTATTCTTTGCAACCACTGAGGCGGTTAACTGTAGATTTGCACTATGCTTTGAATGTGTAGTAAAACCTGCAGCCTCCCGAGTCCCTTTAAAATCTGCTTAAATCGACCTTCTACCCAACTTAGCTGATTCTCTGGACTTCATTTGCATCTCCAGTGTTTCTCTTCCCTTCGTCGCTGCCTATCCTCGTCACTGATAATTGATTCTGTCACGCATGTATAAGGCATGCCTACCTTCTTGCAGCCTGTAGCGTACCTTCATTTTGCACCACCCATGGTTGCTCACGTGCTGCCCTGCATTCTTCTCCTATTCGCCTTTCCAAACCTTGCTTTTGCCTCCACGCTTGGTGATTCTATTATCCCCCCCTGGGTAGATGCATATGGCGAGGCCTCCAACATTACCCTGAGTGTCTCTTTCGCTGGCACTACGGTTGAAAAGAAAGGCCAGCTGCTGGCGCTCAAGCATGCCCAAGTCACTCCTCGCGTGGAAATCTCTGGTCCGGATGTCAAAGTCGGTTCTGCTTACACATTTATCATTGTGGATCCCGATGCGTTCAATCCTCGTACCCCTGTCATTAAAAACGTTATACATTACATCGTTTCCAACATTCCGGGCTCAACTCTGCCTTCCCAAGGTGAAGTAAAGCAGGTCTTCCCTAACTTCTCAGAAATATGTGGTTTAATGCTGTTGCAAATGCGAACTTCGCACCAGCAACGATCGGCGGATGACTTAATTTATGCCTTCGCGACTTGTTTACAGATGTAGCGGGAACAGGAACCGTGGTTTTGCACTTTGTGGAACCGAGGAAGCCTGTGCCAATTCCACCTCCTTATGGAATTCACCGTTATTACAATCTTCTCTTCAAACAGGTTCCTTCCAACAGCCGTCGCTTATGTTTATTCAACTTCAGCATCTCTTTTCTGTGTGCATTCCATGAATTGTCTCTTGACGTTTGAGCTATTGTTTTGTGACACAGACACGTCAATATGAGTCCATCAAAAATATAACGACGGCGTTGCCATCTCTTTTCAGCGTCAGAAATTTCACAGAGCGCTACAACTTGGGGTATCCTGTGGCGGGGTTGGTATTCACTGTGAACCTCGATGCGGAGGCATAAAAATGCAAAAACTCAGCGCTCTCCTTTGGTTGTATCAGGCTCATCTTGTCCCTTCCTTTGGTGAGATGAGCATCTTGCAGAGCTGTAGCAAGGGAAGTACCTTTCTCCACTGTGAAGTTTACACTGGATCAACGACTACAAGAGTATCAATCATAGGAATGAAATCCGGCCTTCCAGCTACGGTTATGAAAATAAATATGGCCTTCCAGCTACGGTTGATATTGTATTTCCATGACGTAGACATTCATTCCGTTACGTGGACATCTCCATCACCAGGAAAATGGTACAAAATGCAGTGTTCACGAAATATCGATGTCAATTGCAAAATTCCTTTTTCGATTCAATAAATTTTTTTAGAGAGGTCACTTACCTTCAATATTAGTGTGGCGTCGTTATATTTGGCTAAAAACTTGCAATTTCATATCGTAAAACATTGAAATATGTGTATCACAATGCTGCAATATTTTCCAACTATGCTTACTTTAAGGCTTTTGAATTCTTGGGAAGAAAAACTACGGTTTTTCAATTGTTGGAATGAAAATCTTCAAACTATGTTAACTCTAAGGCTCTTAAAGTCTTGGGAAGAAAAACTTCCAACTATGTGGACTTTAAGCTTTAGCGAAAAAGTTTTCATGAACACTCTTCTTGCATATGGGCAAATATGATCCAACCTTTGTAGTTATATATATATATTTTGTCGCATCTAGTTGAATATGTTATATTATAAGCGTCTCCATCCATGGGTAATTACATTATAATTACTAACTAAAGTAAAGTGGTAACATGAACTCTACATTCTTCATGTATTTTCTTTAAAGAGGTTTAGTTGGCTTTTGTTGATAAAATACTAATAGTCCATATACAACAAGGTAGTTCTACTAAAGGGCCGGACGGCGGGTAGCAACCAAGCCTCATTTTGGAGGACTGCTATAGGGTGTGATATTTAGACAAGACAAACAAAGAATGTCTCTAGGTTGGGTCTCAAAGATTATTGGACGGTGCTTGGGCACCAAACTTGTACTTGGTTCAAAGGTAGTTGAGCAATGCTTGGGCAAGGGGTAGTGCCATACCCAGTTTCATTTCATCAAATGTTTGCTATCTCCACTCAACTTTTGCCATCTCGATAGATGCTCCTATGAGAGATGGGCATATGAACCCACCCTAACCGAAGATCTAAAAGTACTTTTAACAAAACAATAAGATAAAAGGACCTTAGTTGAATGGATTTGGGACTAGGATGGGATTTTCAATCGCCATCATTATTCCGATTGGAAGATTAGAGGATAGCTATTGAAGATTGGATTTCATTCATAACATGTTGGAAATGAGCTTATTCTTGTTAATGCTTGTATACCCATTGTATATATATATATAAGTTCTGTTGCGGGGTTAATAGTCATCAAGTAGTCATCTTGATAAATTGTTATACGTTTTTCCCGTGGAGTTCACCACACAATATGTAAGATAGCACGTGAGTTCAATAGAAGGGGTTTTTATTTTCTTATGAAGTTATAGAAAATACATATAAAGAGGGGATATAAGGCGTACTTAAAAGCCCTTTATTTGAATGCACGTGATATTGACGGTTTTCACATAGTGAACACTTGGGACTCTTTTGTGTAGTCTCTTTTCTGCAATCTCTATCAACATAAATGTCAACATTATAGCATCTAGGTGAATATGTTATATTGTAAGCTTCTCCATCCATGGATAATTACCTTATAATTACTAACTAAAGTAAATTGGTAATTCTTTTTGTATTTTCTTTAAAGAGTTTGAGTTGGCTTTTGTTGCTAAAGTACTAATAGCCCATTTACTCTACAAGGTAGTTCTACTAAAGGTTGGGTTCAGATGGCTAGCAACCAAGCCTCATTTTGGAGGATTGTCAAAGGCACAACAAGACAAAGTAACTATAGACATGCCTGATAGATGCACAAAATAGCAAATGCATCTATATGCATAGATAAAATAGTGAAAATACCGACGCATCTATGAGCATGTCTATCAGTGCATCTAATAGTGCGGTTATTAATGCATCTAATAGCGTGCCTGCACTGTCTTTTAGACATAGATTTAGACGTCTTTATAAATGCAGAACAGAGAATACAAAGAGTGATATTTTGCTACAAGCTAATAAATGTGCATCACTACTTTCCAAACATTGCCCATGATTTACCAAAGCACATAATTTAAATAAAAATATCAATGCTTTTTGGCAAACACATATACAATTAAGTGAGGTGAGGAGAATGAGAGAATATGTAAAATAGTTTTGCCAATATCAATGATGGGCTATGGTTCGATCTCATCCTCAATGAGATCAGCCCTTGCCAAACTATCTTCTTCAAAATCCAAACCAATGTTGAGATCTACAAATACATTCAGCCCACTACTACTTGTGCTACTCATGTGTTCATCGAAATCAGCATCACCAATGCCAGGCTCGTCCTCATGGGTAATGGCCTCAATATTTGTATCTCCTATCTCATGATCATCCTCCTCTTTCGTATCACAATCATCATCACCTCCATGGCCATGATCATCCTCTATATGCTCCATATTAGTAAATGTACTATACATCACTTTGGAACGTGGCGTAATAGGTATGACATGCCACCACCTATTATTATCCACCATTGGTTGATAGACAACCTAATTCAAACACAAATATAATCATGTTATTTTCCTTGCAATGAAGGTATCAAATATTTAAAAGTGAGTATTTTTATATATGTGTACAGTACCTGTTCACATTGTTGCAGTAGTACTAGTGTGTCCTTGCTTTGCCAAATCTTTGTGGAGTCAATAGTTACAAAGCCACTTGCATGGCATTTGATTGTTGCATTAGGGCCTCTTTCCACCATGTCCTTAAACCACTTGACATCTAAAACATACACAAAGAAGCATCAAAAGTCAAGCTTAATAATATCTTGGATTATGCCACAATAATCATCCATGGCTCCATTGGCTCCCTCAAAGCTAGCAATGATGCCGCAATCTTGTGTGTTCCTCTTATCATCAATCCGTTGTGTCCAAAAATGCTTGCCCTCACACCATATAGCATTGAACATAGTACACTACACCAAGACAAAATCAATTAAATAAGCAATCTAAATTATTGAAAGCTCCTAACTTATGCATAACATTCTATATACTGACCTTACTCATGCATCCTCTAGCATACTCCCACTCTTCCATTGTGATATGCATCCCCTCATCTGTCTCTGCTCTCTCTATTTTGTCAAGTAGCCGATTCACATGAATATCCTTTGGAAGTGCTCTTAGATGCTGAGGGTATGGTACACGAGATCTGTGGAGTGTACGAAAGAGGGCCCTTTCTCCTTGTCTTCTTGCCTTTGCATCCTCGTATCTTGTCACCCATCTTTTCATCACATCACTATTAAGCATGCAATAGAGGTTGATATTATTAAGCAACTCCGTGTCTATTACTTTGCTCCATCCTTTCCCTTGAGGCACAATAGAGGTCATTCTTAGGTCTTCATCATCTCTCCATAGTCATGGGAGAGAGCTATCCAGATCAACAAGAAACTCAGAAATATATACAAGTGACTCTTGTAACCAACCCTTGGCCATGCTACCTTCGAGCCTTGCATTTTGCCTCACGAAACCCTTCAAGGTCTTTATGAAGTACTCGAGGAAAAACAACCATTGTGCATGTACAGTGCCACATATAGCAATCGCGTCCTCCAAATGCACTATGAGATGTAGTTGGCTAGTTGGCTTGTGAGAATAAAACATGGAAATGTCTCCTCCACTAAACAAACCACCTCCACTGACATAACTCAAGCATCCTCAAGCATGGTGGGATCTATTTCCTTTGAGCTCACATACCTAGAAAGAAAAAAGTGCACCATATTAGCAATATGAAAACCTTGCATGGAGCATTGATATGCTTCACATTTTGTATCCTGTAAAGTACCTCACAAGCTCGCCCATCTTGTAAATACAATCCTTCACATCCTTCGATGCAGTACGAGAAATGCTAGTAGATAGTATGAACTGAACAAACGACCGATGGTTGATTAGTTGCTTCTACACTCAAAAAATTTGGAAGGAAAAAGAGATTATGCTGATAAAATACTTACTTGGTGCATCTTGTGCCAATCATGAGATTTCAAGCCATATAATTGCTCTACACCTCTTTTCTTGCTCTTTGTGAAGGCCCCCTTCAAACACCTCATGCATCCAGTGGGAGTACAAATTATAGTGATAGCTTGCTTCACCGCCACCATCTCTAGCTTTGATAACCTCCATGGTGCATGGGGTAAAAAGACATGCTCATTTTGCCTCTCTGTGCAAACCTCCCTATGGTGCGTAGATCCTCCCTTATACCTACGGAATCTCGTGTCCCATTCAAATGTTCCCAAATGGTAGACACCACATTCTTAAAGATATGCATGGGATCAGGCAAGTTATTGATCTTGAGGTCAGACCAATATGGTAGTTGATAAAAGATGGAGTATCTAAACAAAAGATGGTGTTAGCATGCAATCTTTATTTCCATTCAATATAGAACACAATAGTTACAAACCCTTACCGGATCATGCCAAGTGGTGGAGGAGTCGTGGAACCATCCCAAATTCTCATTCAATCTCCTACAGCAGTGTGACTATGGGGGGACTTCATTCCAAGAGGCGACATATCTAGGATGATCAAGTGGGAGAAATCGATGGTGATTCTCATAGATGACCTTATTCAATGCATCTGTCCATGAAGCAACTAGCAAAGGACCACAAACAGGACATGCATGGTAACCCGATGTAGTGAGACCTAAACAATAGATGCAATTGTGTTAGTAAGGTGGCTTTAGGGTGCCACATTGATTGCCTACTCATAATTAAAAGTCAATGCTTACATCAACACTCGCCACATCCTGGGAAGTCATGCATTGTCCACATCAAGACTGCTTTGTAGTTGAAGTCTTCTGATGAGGGAGGCTTGTTCACATCATGCACCTTGATACCTCTCCAAAGTACCGCTAGCTCATCAACCAAAGGATCTCCAGATAAACATCAGGATTTTCAACTTTATGGAAGGGATAACATAACGTCCTTTCTTAATTGCCATAGAGGGTGGAAGATTATAATTCACCAATATCATTGGCCATACATTGTAAGAGGTGCTTTTGAGACCAAATGGGTTCATAGCATCCGTATCCAATCTAGGTCTCAAGTTCCTAGGTTCTTCCTTGAAGCTTGGCCATGTGTCTTCAATATGCTTCGACGCAAGAGTGTCAAAAGGAGTTCTCCACTTGCCATCAGTTGATCGATGGGAGGAATGCCCTAACATGAGCTCTACAATGGATTTGCACTTGAGCATATGTTGGATGTGAGGGGAGATTATGGAAAAATGTCACAGAACCTTACGAGGCACATCCAAAGTTTTGAGATCTACTCTATATCTTGCCTCTCCACAAGTAGGACACTCTCTTGCCTCCTTATGTGGTCCACAAAATAGGATGCAATCATTGACGCATGCATGGTTGCGCTTGTAATCCAATCCTCCAATAGAGGTCACATGTTGCCTTGCCATATCTCTTAAGGTCAGTAACTTATTCTCCCTTGGAAGCATTTTACACAATAGCCTGCACGTGAAGACCATAAATGAGAAAAAGTATTCGAGTAATTAACCCACTAGCATAATTCACCATCTTTGCAAAATAGACTTTAAAGCTTACCACAACAAGACAAGGCACCAATAGATGCGCACACAGACGCATTTAGTGAACTAAATAAAAAACTTATGGGCGCGTCTATTTGCACGTCTATTTTCGCGTCTGGAGACCCACGTCTACTAGCACATCTATATAGCAGATACACGTGCGTATAGACGCGCATTTAGATGCTTAAATAGATGCTTTTATAAATGTGTTTATAGACACAAAAATAGATGATTGTCGAACAGACAAACACGTTTATAGACGCACTGATAGATACGCTTTATTTTATTTTTTTTTAAATTTATAGAATGCATTTTAATTACAATTCCAAATAAAACATTACAACTCCAAAACGCAATAAAATTGAAAGCTCAAGAAGTGCTTGTATATACATATAGCACAAAGCTAAGCCACGTCATGTGGCTTCAAGTACAAAAAATAAGAGGAGTGTATATACAAGAGGCACGAAGCCAAGCTAGTGGCTTTAAGTACAAAAAAGAGTAGCTAGCACTACTTCTATGACTAATCTATGTTCTCCAGGTCCTCGCTCCCTTCCACGCTCCCTTCTGCACTCCCTTCTGCGCCTCCTTCCTTGTCTTCTTCATCGTCTTGTGCACGGGCCTGTAAACAAGGGACAACATATATCAATGTATGAAAAATCAAATCTTCACTTATAACTTCAAATACCTCGGGAGCCGCTTCAGTAGCTTGAGTATACTGCTCCTCAGTAATCAACCCGTCATCATAGAAGTGCCTCCATGTATCTCCTCTGCGATGGTGACGGTGGTAGGCTATCTCCACAGGAGTAGGGTATCTGCCCATGATCTCAAGCTGCAAGACGACACAATTTGCGGAGGGATTAGTACAAAGAAACAACCTCCTAATAAACTACATAAGCAATATAATTTGAGATCGATACTTACAAATTGGGCCTCCCATGATTCAACACCCCTTGCTCCAAAATGCACGCTTCCATATTCCTCCATCTGGATCCTTCATGCCTCCACGACGTGCTGCAGACTGGGGTCCTCCCTCGCTGACTTCATTGCTTTCTTCCACTCACGCTTGTGAGCGGTGTGGGGCGGGCCCCTTGGTGGTTGACCTCCCTCAAGCCTGGCAAGCTCCGCTAGTGCCTGCCTCTTAAGCGAAGATCTTTTATTGCCAAGTATCGTAGGCATAAGACAGCATGGGGGAAGGGGCATAAGAAGGGGCATAATACGGCTGTGCTAACTCCACTGGGATGATCTCCGCAGGTGTGGGGTGGTTTGGAGTCTGTAGTGCCGACTCCTGGGGAGTGTTTAGAGTACCCATCATATACCCATATAACTCCGCTGGACTAGGAGGGTGCCCTAAAAGGTTATATAAGTCCTTCCAAATAGAATGCCAGGGATCAGGTGAGCTGGAAGCGCTTCCTGGCCACATGTTGAACTGGAAAAAAGAAAAAAAATCTATTATAGATGAGCTGTGAAGAAAGGGGAAGGGAAGAGAGAATCGGGTTACTGTCGGAGCGCATCTATAGATGTGTCTGATTATCTCGTCTATTTTTGCGTATAATAGCGCATCTATAGACGCAGCTGTCTGTGTCTGCAAACAACCTAGATGCACGTTTAGACGTGCCTGTGGATGCGGTTTTAGACGCGCTCTGAGACGGGCCTATATACGCGCTCCGACAGACGGACTTTTCTAAAAAGTAGAAAAGGACATTATGCCCGACACACAAATGTGACACTGATACCCATATCATGCGTTTTTGGATAGGAGAAAGTACAACTCCAAAGAGAGTTGGATACGAGAAAATACAAAACCAAAGAGAGCAAACTTCCAAAAAAGATCAACTACAAAAAGACTTACCTTGAATAGAGGTATGGAAGGTTCTTCTCTTTTTTCAAAGTTGCAGCTTCTCCTCCTTGTTCACCCTCCTCTCCTTTAAGCTTGGAAGTAAGTGTGGGTGCCTTCCTCTTGAGTGTAAGCTTGGAAGCAAGTGTAGGTTCCCTCCTCTTAAGCATCAAAACTATGGATCAACTAATAACGAAACAACCAAGCCGCGCGAAGTATAAGTAGTGTGAAGAAAAGCAAAGCGAGCGCGCTAAAAGCAGGTTTAAAAGCCGCGTCTATAGGTGCATCTAATAGCACGTCTATATGCGCATCTCTATACAAGGGTAGACGCGGTTTTAGATGCGATTCTAGATGTGGTTTGATACGCGGTTTTAGACGCACACCACAGAACAAACAGATGCTCTTTTAGATGTGCCTTTATACGTGCCACAGAGTTTGAGGGGAAACATTTGAAGAAGAGCAAATTTTTTTGGGTTGTTTGTTTATAGGATGTCTTCATCTTCAACAAGTAGCTCCAGTGAGGATGAATCCCTTCGTATCCACCATCGCGAAATGTGGTTGGAGCAAAAAATCAAATGTATGTGTGATCGATGTCGAGGAAAAATGTATCGTGCATGCAAGATTACACTCAATCACATCTCAAAGTATCGAGAATGGGATGCGACCGTAAACATGGTAAGTTTTAAAGAGTTAAGGTTGATTGAGATACCTATGGGTGTTCATATGTTTGAGTTATAATCCCGTTTTAATTTGATACAGGATGCAGTGCCACACCTGCATATGTTGCCCTATGCTCATCATGAGGAGACGACGCATCGGCGATATGAGGTGGGATCTTCAGAAGGGACCATTACGGATGCATGAAGTGATGGTGATAGTAGCCCTCTGCCATTACCTCATGAAGCCGTGGAGGAGGAGGTGTTTGATGATATGGTGCGGGATTTATATGTCCATCAAGGGAGGGATGATAGCATGGAGCAGGATGATCTTTTTACTGCAGCATCGACTCCACTATTTGAGGGGTGCACATTCTCTATTCTACGTGCCTCCCTTGAGTTACTAAACTTGCAAACCATCTATGGATGGAGCAATGCAAGTTTGAATGCATTACTCAAGTAAGCTTTTGCAAACATGGTGAGTTATGCTAGTGGGTCAATTACTCGAATGCTTTTCCTCATTTATGGTCTTCACGTGCAGGCTATAGTGTAAAATGCTTCCAAGGGAGAATAAATTACCGACCTCCAAGAGATATGGCAAGGCAACATGTGACCTCTCTTGGAGGATTAGATTACAAGCACATCCATGCATGTGTCAACGATTGCGTTTTGTTTCGTGGACTACATAAGGATGCAAGAGAGTGTCCTACTTGTGGAGAGGCAAGATATAGAGCAGATCTCAAAACTTTGGACGTGCCTCGTAAGGTTCTGTGACATTTTCCCATAATCCCTCGCATCCAACATATGTTCAAGTGCAAATCTATTGCAGAGCTCATGTCATGGCATTCCTCCCATCGATCAACCGATGGCAAGTGGAGAACTCCCGCGGACTCTCCTCCGTGGAAGCATATTGAAGACACATTGCCAAGCTTCAAGGAAGAACCTAGGAGCTTGAGACTTGGATTGGGTATGGACGGTGTGAACCCATTTGGTCTCAAAAGCACCTCTTACAGTGTATGGCCAGTGATATTAGTGAATTATAATCTTCCACACTCTATGGCTATTAAGAAAGGACATGTTATGTTGTCCCTTCTAATTCCAGGGAAACATAAAGTCAAAAACCCTGATGTTTATTTGGAGCCTTTGATTGATGAGCTAGAGATAATTTGGAGAGGTATCGAGGTGCATGATGTGAGCAAGCCTCCCTCGTCACGAGAGTTCAACTGCAAAGCAGTCTTGATGTGGACGATGCATGAATTCCCAGGCTATGGCGAGTGTTCAGGTAAGCATTACACTTCTAATTATGAATAGGCAAAGGATGTGGCACCCTGACCCACCTTCAACTCTTAATTGCATCTATTGTTTAGGTCTCACTACATCGGGTTACCATGCATGTCTTGTTTGTGGTCCTTTGCTAGTTGCCTCACGGGCAAACGCATTGAATAAGGTCATCTATGAGAATCACTATCGATTTCTCCCACCTGATCATCCCATATATGTTGCCCCTTGGAATGAAGTCCTCCCACAATCACTCACCACGGGAGATGGATGAGAATTTGGGAGTATGCTAGGGGATTGGCTACTTGATGAAATGGAGAAAGCAGAGAAAGACGAGGGGATGCATATCACAATGGAAGAATGGGAGTATGCTAGGGGATGCATGAGCAAGGTCGGTATATAGAATGTTATGCATAAGTTAGGAGCTTTCAATAATTTAGATTGCTTATTTAATTGATTTTTTCTTGGTGTAGTGCACTATGTTCAATGCTATATGGTGCGAGGGCAAGCATTTTCGAACACAACAGATTGATGATAAGAGAAACACACAAGATTGCGGTGTCATCGCTAGCTTTGAGGGAGCCAATGGAGCCATGGATGATTATTGTGGCATAATCCAAGATATTATTAAGCTTGACTTTCGACGCTTCTTTGTGTATGTTTTGGATGTAAAGTGGTTTAAGGACATGGTGGAAAGAGGCCCTAATGCATCAATCAAATGCCATGCAAGTGGCTTTGTAACTATTGACTCCACAAAGTTTTGGCAAAGTAGGAAGGACACACTAGTACTGTGTGAACAGGTACTATGCACACATATAAAAATACTCGCTTTTAAATATTTGATGCAAGAAAAAATAACATGATTGTATTTGTGTTTGAATTAGGTTGTTTATCAACCAATGGTGGATAATAATAGATGGTGGCATGTCATACCTATTATGCCATGTTCCAAAGTGATGTATAGTACATTAACTAATATGGAGCGTATGGAGGATGATCATGGCCATGGACGTGATGATGACCGTGATACGAGAGAGGAGGATGATCATGAGATAGGAGATACAGATATTGAGGCCATTACCTGTGAGGACCAGCCTACCATTGGTGATGCTGATTTCGATGAGCACAT
The DNA here is from genome assembly GCF_047967505.1 of Dipteris shenzhenensis. NCBI lineage: Eukaryota > Viridiplantae > Streptophyta > Polypodiopsida > Gleicheniales > Dipteridaceae > Dipteris > Dipteris shenzhenensis. The sequence continues at coordinate 26,655,294 of NC_141605.1, read as the reverse complement.
GAGTAGCACAAGTAGTAGTGGGTTGAATGTATTTGTAGATCTAAACACTTATTTGGATTTTGAAGTAGATAGTTTGGCAAGGGTTGATCTCATTAAGGATGAGATTGAACCATAGCCCCATCATTGATATTGGCAAAACTATTTTACATATTGTCTCATTCTCCTCACCTCACTTAATTCTTGTATATGTGGGCTTGCAAAAAAGCATTGATGTTCTGTTAAAATTATGTGCTTTGGTAATCATGGGCAATGTTTGGAAAGAAATGTACACCAAAATCTCACTTTCTATATTCTCTGGTTTGCGTCTATCTATGCGTCTAATTCTCAGTGTAAACATGCAAATAAATGCATTAATACACGTGCAAATAGATGTGCGGATAAACGTGATGTTAGACGAGCTCGTATTTTCTCAGATTAGATGCGCAATTAAATGTGTTAATAGATGTGCAAATAGACGAGTTGTTAGACGCGCTTGTAGATGCGCCCATAATTCCTCTACTAAAGCAATGCCTATAGACGCGCCCACTATTTTGCATGTCTACCAAGTGCGTCTATAGTTGCTTTGTGTTGTTGTGTACTTGAGTAATGCATTCAAACTTGCATTGCTCCATCCATAAATGGTCTGCAAGTTTAGTAACTCAAGGGAGGCACGTAGAACATAGAATGTGCACCCCTCAAACAGTGGAGTCGATGTTGTGGTAAAAAGACCGTCCTGCTCCATGCTATCATCCCTACTACTTGAGGATTGATGGACATATAAATCCCACACCATATCATCAAACACCTCCTCCTCCATGGCCTCATGAGGCAATGGTGGAGGGCTACTATCACCATCACTCCATGCATCCATAATGGTCTCTCTTGAAGATCCCACCTCATATCACCAACGCTTCGCCTCCTCATGAGGAGCATAGGGCAACATATGCGGGTGTGGCACTACATCCTATATCAAATTAAAAAAGGATCATATATCAAACACATGAACATGCATAGGTATCTCAATCAACCTCAATGGTTTAACACTTACCTGAGATATGGTCGCATCCCATTCTCCATACTTTGAGATGTGATTAAGTGTAATTCTACGTGCACGATACATGTTTCCTTGACATCGATCACACATACATTTGATTTTTTGCTCCAACCACATTTGCGATGGTGGGATACGGAGGGATTCATACTCACTAGAGCTACTTGTTTAAGATGAAGACATCCTACAGATAAACAACCCAAAAAAAGTGTTCTTGCTTGAGTATTAAATGACAAAACTCTGTATCACATCTAAAAGTGCAGCTAACATTGCATTTGTAGTATGGAACACATCTATAGGCGCATCTAAAACACAATGTAGATGCACTGATAGACACTTTTGGATGCACAAACTATGAACTAGTTTTTGAACCTACTTTTAGCATGCTTACTTTCCTTTCTATACTTTTAGCATCGCGCAGCTTGCTTCCCTATTAACACACAACTCTAGGCATCCACACTCATCTCCAAGCACCCACACTCATCTCCAAGCTTACACACTCATCCCCAAGCACACAAGAGAAGAGGGTGAAGAACAAGGAAGGGAAGAAGGAGAGCCAGCCTTCAAGAAAGACAAGAAGCTTCCATACCTCTATCCAAGGTAAGTCTCTTGGTGGTTGGTCTTCTCTAGAAGTTTTTTTCTTTGGATTCGTCCTTTGTCATATGCAAGAAAAAGGTTTGTTTTTTGTACTGGTGTTGTTCTTTTTGGGGTCAGGCGCATGTCCTTTTCACCTTTTTCTGGAAAAGCGTCTGTCACGGAGTGCATCTATAGATGCATCTAACAACACGTCTAATTTTTGGGAAAAACAGGCAGTCCCGCCTATAGACACACTATTTACCGTGTCTATAGATGTGCTCCATGACAAAATATGAAGAGGGGAGAGGAGAAGAGTGGAGATGAGGAGAGAGGGCATAGCTAGAGAGCACACCACAAATGACTAACTGTACACTAGATTTAGTTGAAAAAATAGAATATATACAAACCCTTTTAGGGTTAGGGTTAGGGGATCTAACCCTTACCTTTATAGCACTCTATAAGGTTAGTGCTGTGCACATATGATCACGTGATGGTGCTATGCACACATGATCACATGATGTTGAGCATGAACTCTCAACACTTTTCTCAAGATCAACATCATGAAGTAGGCCTTCCCTCAAAATGATGATTCTGGGGAATCGAATTAGAAGGAGTGAGCATTACATTCCATCACACCCCTTTAATGGTAATGTCCTTCCTCTATGCTAGTCAGTGCTTCTCAAATAGCTCTTTACCGACTGGTTTGGTAAAGATGTCTGTAACATTTTCTTTGCTATCACAATGCTGTAGTGTGATGTCACCAAGTAACACTCTTTGTCTGATGAAGTGCTCTCTGACATCAATGTGCTTTGTCCTAGAGTGATATACTGGATTCTTAGCCAATGCTTGAGCCGATTGATTATCACACTATATTGTTGTTGGCTTTGACTCATCAAAGTAATCTGTTTCTGACAATAATCTTATGAGCCATATAGCCTCACATGCACCTGTAGTGAGTGCTCTATATTATGCTTCAGTCGAAGACAAAGAAACAGTTGGCTATTTGTTTGACAACGATGATATAGCACGTTGACCAAGGAAAAATGCATATCCCTGTGTCGATCTCCTGGTCTCATGATCTCCGGCATAGTCACTGTCATAGTATCCATACAACCGTGGATGACTTCCTCTGTATTCTATCCCAAACTATCTTGTACCTCTTATGTATCTCAAGACTCTTTTGGCTGCATTCCAGTGAGACTCTTTTGGATTTGCCCTAAAGTGTGCTAGTGAGCCTACTGCATAACAAATATCTAGCCATGTGATTGTCAGATATATAAGAGATCTAATGAGATGCCTATAGTGTCTGTCATTGATTGTAAGCTTTTTTGAATCTTTAGTAAGTCTCAAACTCTGTTCCATGGGAGTGGCTGCAATCTTACAATCTGCCATATGAAACTTCTTCAGGAGACTATCAACATAGTTGAGCTAACTCATAAATGTGCTATCTGAATCTCTCCTAGACTCAATTCTAAGACAATAGTGCATAAGTCCAAGATCTTTCATGTCGAACTCTGCAGATAAGTCTTGTTTTAATTTTTTGATGAAGCTATCCTTGCTTCCTGTCACAATCAGATCATCTACGTGCAAAATTGCAATAGTAATGTCTTCCCCTTGAACTTTGTAGTAGAGAGTATGATCTACATTGGACTTCATGTATCCCAGATCAGCAAAATACTTGTCAATTTTGTTGTACCAACTTCTGGGTGCTTGTTTTAAGCCATAGAGACTTTTCTTGAGATGGCACACCTTATTCTCCTTTCCTGGTTCAACATAACCTGCTGGTTGTTGTATGTAGACTGCCTCGTCTAGATAACCATTGAGAAATGCATTCTTGACATCAAGCTGATACACATTCCATTTGCTATGTGTCACTAGTGATATCAAGAACTGTATGGAATCCATCTTTGCTACTAGAGCATAAGTCTCATCATAGTCCTAACCATATTGTTGTGCAAATCCTTTTGCAACTAATCTGGCTTTATATCTTTGAATACTGCCATCTCGATTGTTCTTCACTTTGTATACCCATTTGTTTGCTATGGCCTTCTTTCCTAGTGGAAGGTCGCATAATTCCCAAGTATTATTCTTATACAAAGCATCCATTTCTTCATTCATAGCAGTTTGCCATTCTGGCTTATCTACTGTGTCTTCGAAGTACACTAGCTCTTCTGTAGCCATGATGGTAGTCATAAGAGCATAGTTGGTGGTTTCCACTTGAATTGCTTTGCCTTTCTGAGCATATGTCAATCTGGCTGGTGGTCTGCTTTCCCTAGTAGACCGTCTGAGCTGCTATGGCTCTGCTTGGGGTGTTGCTGGCAATTCTTGCTCTTCTTCATCAACCTATTTTGAAGATGACTATGAAGTCGATGCTTCTATCTCCTATGTAGGTGAGGTTTTCCATTCTGATTCCTCATCAAAATTTACATCTCTGGAGATAATGACTTTGTAGTTGATGGGATCATACAATTTGTATGCTTTGCTTTCTTCACTGTAGCCAGCCATGATGCATTTGTGTGACTTCACATCCAATTTCTTGCGATGATCATTATGTATGTGGGCATATGCTATGCAACCAAATATGCGGAGATGCCCAATGCATGGCTTGTGTCCAGTGAATGCTTCGTAAGGAGTCATACCCTGTATTGGTTCAGTAGGAAGCCATTAAGTAAGTAGTTTGCAGTGGCTATTGCTTCTACCCAATACTGATTCGGAAGATGCTTTTCACTAAGCATTGCTCTAGCACTGTCTACTAAAGTCCCATTCTTCCTTTCAGCTCTTGCATTCTGCTGAGGAGTATCTATACATGTGAATTATCTTCAAATGCCATGATTTTTGCAAAAGTTCATGAATGCTGAAGACATGTATTCACCTCCTCTATCTGATCTCATGACCTTGATCTTTCTGCCTGTTTGGTTTTCTACCATGGCTTTGAATTCTTGAAATTTGGAAAACACTTCAGATTTCTCTTTCAAAAAGTAGACCCAACAATATATGCTATAGTCATCGATGAAGGTCAAGTAGTAAAGTGAATCATTAATGCAGTGGGTCTGGGCATAACCCCATACATCTGTATGTATCAAATCAAGAATACCTCGTGCACGAGAGGTACTTCTAACAAAGTTGGTTTGCATTTGTTTGCCGAAGCAGCATGCTTCGACAACCTAATCAGGACTATCTTGATGATCGGGGAAACTTTCTTATGTCATTAAAGGTATCTTCTACAAAAAAATAGATCACTATTCCTTTAAACTCCTCATGACTCAACCGGTAGTCCACATACTCTCGCACCTTGTGTGTTCCATCAAGATACCTATGGAGAGTCTCCTAAAACAAAAAAAACATTTTCTCAATCACTCCAAATACCTATGAGCTCATATATAACAACATGCCCTTTGATGTTGCCATGTCAGAATCTATTCTTTGAGGAATTGTTGCAATATGAAGTGTTTGGAATTTTTGCAATACGAAGTGTTTGGAAACATTCAAAAGGTAACCTGTGTTAACATGTATGCTAACATGAATACACTAACATAAGTATGCTATCAATTTGCTAACTGCAATATCCTGACATAAGTACACTAACATAAGTATGCTATCAAGTTTATAACTTCAGTATCCTCACATAAGTATGCTAACAAGTATGCTAACATAAGTATGCTAACATATATATGCCAACAAGAATGCTAACATCGGTATCTTGGCATAAGCATGCTAATGTATATATGCTAACAAGTATGCTAATATCAGTATCCTAACATAAGTATGCTAACATAAGTATGATAACAATTGTGCTAACAAGTATGCTAACATAAGTAATCGATATGGCCCTTGAAGGATCCCCTTTAGGGGCAAGGGCCATTTTGACTTGCCATTGGAGGGCCATAAACGGAACCCCTCAATGCAAAGTGGTATTTTGTATATTGCAAAGTTGTTTCAGCCCGCATCCTTTTCTTATGGTTCATTATGCTCATATGTTTATTTCAAATCTGACTATGATTTGCTTAAGTCTATTCAGGATTGTCCATCATAGTATCAATGGTTCCCTTTATTTTCATCCTCATAATCCTTGACATCATTTAATAATAGTTGCAGTGATAAACATGTTCTCCCTTATTGTCCCTACAGTAGTGTGTGTTGCTATAATCTTGTCCTACATCCCTTTTATGATGGTTCTATCTCATACTCTAAATAGCTACCATCTTTTTAGGACATATATATAGTGATTGGCTATTGCTCCTAGTGGGTTAGTCATGTTGTTGCTAGTGTGGTTAGTGATGGTGGTAGTGGTTGGTGTAAGTACTATAGTGCTGCTGCTAGTGTAGTTGCTAGTGGTTGGTGCTACTAGTGCTATTGTAGTGCTGCTAGTGATTGGTGTATCTCCTATGGTGCTTCTTCTAGTGCAACTACTAGCAATTGGTGCTGCTTATATTACTATTGTTAGTGCAATTGCTAGTGGCTGGTACTACTTCTAGTGCTATTGTTAGTGCTACTCCTAGTGGTTGGTGCTACTGCTACTAGTGGTTAGAGATGCTGCTAATAGTTATTGATGTTTTGCTAGTGGTTGGTGCTACTACTAGTGCTACTAAATAGCATTGGAAGATGATCAATATGCTATGTGCATTCCAAGGACAATGTATCAATTATATTTACATCACACTATAACAATAACATTGTCTTGCTAAACAATAGCATTATATTTGAATAGCTTGAATATAATAGTTGATCAGTGTTGCAACTGTCTGTCCCTTGGACGCTTTACATTTTTCCATCAGGTTTGCATAAATATCTCCATGATACGACTCAACAACCTTTCCTAGAAGGCTATTCAAGTCTAAGATCACAACTCTTCATTCTTGATGGAGAGGCATCGGTACTACTTTTGGTGGAAGTGGAGGTAGGCACAAGAGTTGAGGATAATCCATTAAAGAAATGGCAGATGGATTTGCCTCCAGTCTTTCTAATATGTCCAAACACCACCTATAAATCCGATCCCATTTTGTTGCTTCCCTCCTCTACTGCCTCTTTTTCCACAAGTGATTAATTTTGGGCATTCATTCTTTTCAAGCTTGTTATTGACATGGATGGACAAGTGCAATCTTACTTTCATCTCTTCCATGTGTACTAAAGCAAGGACCATACTTTCTGGTTTAATTATATTTGGATAGATTTGAAATACAAGTTTAAATATGGATTTAAACAATTTTGAACAAATTTAAATTCAAGAAAAAATAGATTTGAACAAACCTGAATAGATTTTTTAAGCAGATCATAGCCAGATTTAAAATAAAGATATGAGCATAATGAACCATAATAAAATATAAACATACAATCATAGTGAACCATAATTTAAATCATAGTGAATCATATAAAGCTAGACATATAAATCAACATACAGACATATAAATATCCTAGAAATTACTTAGCCTAAATGGCTTCAATACAACAGCTCTATGTCATGCACTACGCACCCCAATATGCACCCCAAATGGTTTGGATACAATAGCTCTGCACTGCACTCCACACACCCCAGTATACTATGTTGTGGGAATGACCCTAAAACCTAGGAGATTGTGACCCTTCTTCCTTAGCATCCTTTTCAACAAGTGACCTGAGGGACTGTCATCTTGGATATCCGTAGTTGTAATATCTTCTAGGTCATATCCTGCATCTATAAGGTCTTTTAGATGTTATCAACCTTTTTTGCAGTTCCATCTTGAAGCTCTAGAGTTGTAGAGTGTAAAGCTCTACTACATATTGATGGATCTACAAACAATGACAATCCAACAATGAAAGCTGAAATAAGTGGAGTGCCTCTAGCTAGTATGTTTCTATCAATAAACATTAGCTTACAATTGCTATCTAACTAGCACATGAGTAGAAGTCTACCAAGCTAGTACTCTCTGCATGAATGCGAACTACCTAACATAGGGTAGTTGGGACCATACGTATACCAACTTGCGCCCAATAGCATAACTTGTGTGCTGAGTAGAATATCTAGTACTCTGAGTAAATATCATAGAACATAAAATAGTTAGCTTCAAATATATGTCAAATGGGGGTTTCCATGGTAAGAGAACATTTTTACCAGGGTTTTCCTCAAGAAGGGTATCTTATTTATCATATATAAATCTTTACAACTATAGGAGACCAAGTTACAACTGTAGGATCTACTAAAGAACATATAAGGTTTTCAAAAGTAGAAGAATGCCACATGGGTTGGACTCTTGGTTCCACCCTGACATGGACCTCAACAACAAGACATTGTATATCACAACTTCTTACATGCACATGGTTTAACAACATTCTTAACAACAACATCCTCCGTTGTGCTGGATGGCATCTTTTGTCTCGTAAAGGGTTCAAGTAGAGAAGCAAAAGTGGACTTCTTCTTCTTGCCCAGCCTGGCACCCATGTTTTTCCATGGACCATCATCACCCATGTCCATTTGGATAGTATTAGTAGCTGATGCCTCCAATTGCTTCTCAAAATTTCTCAAGTCATTCAATACCTTAGCGATATATCTGTCGCCGCATCCACATCTTTAGGCATGGGAACATTACCAGACACACTTCAATGGGGATGACCTTTGGGGGCAAGTTCTCCTCTCCACCCATTTCATTTGTTGCAACCACCTTTCCAAGGTCCTTCTTTGCAGGAAAATCCTCTCCAAGGTGTTTAGGGTTAGAGCTGTCCTCTTCAGCATCTATATCTACAAAATACAGTTTAAATCAATAGTGGAAACACATATGTGTCTTTAACCATACAAACAAATTTATATGGTAATTAGCATATATGCTAATAACAGATGCGCCAATTTTACATGTGCTCAATGATATTCTAACTAGCATATATGATAATTGGCACATATAGTAATAAATTGATATACTAATCACATATGCTAATAACATATATGCTAGTAGCTAATATGCTAATTAGCATATATGCTAACAGAATAGCTGATATGCTAACTACTAGATATGCCAAGAATAGATGTGCTATCAAGAATATTCTAATAGCAAAAATCTACTAATAACATACATGATAATAATATATATGCTAATTAGTAAATATGCTAATTAGAACATATGATAATGATAGATATGCTAATAATATATGATAATTAGCACATATCACAACAACACAAAGCAACTATAGACGCGCTTGGTAGATGCGCAAAATAGCGGGCGCGTCTATAGGCGTTGCTTTAGTAGAGGAATTATGAGCGTGTCTAAATGCACGTCTAAAAGCTCGTCTATTTGCACGTAAATTACCGCATCTACGTGCGCGTCTAACCTGAGAAAATACGGGCCCTTCTAACATCTGGTTTATTAGCGCGTCTATTTGCGCATTTATTTGCGCATTTATTTGTGCGTTTACACTGAGAATCAGACGCGCATTTAGACGCGTAAATAGACGCAAACCAGAGAATACAAAAAGTGAGATTTTGGTGTACATCATTGCTTTCCAAACATTTCCCATGATTACCAAAGCACATAATTTTTTGCAAGCCCACATATACAAGAATTAAGTGAGATGAGGATAATGAGACAATATGTAAAATAGTTTTGCCAATATCAATTATGGGGCTACGGTTCAATCTCATCCTCAATGAGATCAACCCTTGCCAAGCTATCTACTTCAAAATCCAAACAAGTGTTTAGATCTACAAATACATTTAACCCACTACTACTTGTGCCACTCATGTGCTCATCGAAATCAGCATCTCGAATGGTAGGATCGTCCTCACGGGTAATGGCCTCAATATCTGTATCTCCTATCTCATGATCATCCTCCTCTCTTGTATCACGGTCATCATCACATCCATGGTCATGATCATCCTCCATACACTCCATATTAGTAAATGTACTATACATCACTTTCGAACATGGCATAATAGGTATGACATGCCACCATCTATTATTATCCACCATTGGTTGATAGACAACCTAATTCAAACACAAATACAATCATGTTACTTTTCTTGCATCAAATATTTAAAAGCGAGTATTTTTATATGTGTGCACAGTACCTGTTCACATTGTTGCGGTAATACTAGTGTGTCCTTCCTACTTTGCCAAAACTTTGTGGAGTCAATAGTTACAAAGCCACTTGCATGGCGTTTGATTGTTGCATTAGGGTCTCTTTCCACCACGTCCTTAAACCACTTTACATCCAAAACATACACAAAGAAGCGTTGAAAGTCAAGCATAATAATATCTTGGATTATGCCACAATAATCATCCATGGCTCCATTGGCTCCCTCAAAGCTAGCAATGACACCGCAATCTTGTGTGTTTCTCTTATCGTCAATCCGTTGTGTTTGAAAATGCTTACCCTCACACCATATAGCATTGAACATAGTGCACTACACCAAGAAAACATCAATTGAATAAGCAATCTAAATTATTGAAAGCTCCTAACTTATGCATAACATTATATATACTGACCTTGCTCATGCATCCCCTAGCATACTCCCATTCTTCCATTGTGATATGCATCCCCTCGTCTTTCTCTGCTTTTTCCATTTCATCAAGTAGCCAATCCACATGAATATCCTTTGGAAGTGCTCTTAGATGCTGAGGGTATGGCACACGAGATCCGTGGTGTATACGAAAGAGGGCCCTTTCTTCTTGTCTTCTTGCCTTTGCATCCTCGTATCTTGTCACCCATCTTTTCATCACATCACTATTAAGCACACAAAAGAGGTTGATACTATTATGCAACTCCGTGTCTATTACTTTGTTGCATCCTTTCCCTTGAGGCATAATAGAGGTCATCCTTAGGTCTTCATCATCTCTCCATAGTCGTGGGAGAGAGCTATCCACATCAACAAGAAACTCAGAAATATATACAAGTGACTCTTGTACCAACCAACCCTCGGCCATGCTACCTTCGGGTCTTGCATTTTGTCTCACGAAGCCCTTCAAGGTCTTCATGAAGTGCTCGAGGAAGAACAACCATCGTGCATGTATAGTACTGCATATAGCAATCTCATCCACGAAATGCACTATGAGATGTAATTGGCTTGTGAGAATAGAACGTGGAAATGTCTCCTCCACTAAACAAACCGCCTCCATTGACATAACTCGAGCATTCTCAAGCGTGGTGGGATCTATTTCCTTTGAGCTCACATACCTCACAAGCTCGCCCATCTTGTAAATACAATCTTTCACGTCCTTCGATGCACTACATGAAATGCTAGTAGGTAGTATGAACTGAACCCACGAGGAGGTGGTTGATTAGTTGCTTATAGCTATTCACTCACAAATTTGAAAGGAAAAAGATATTATGCACATAAAATACTTACTTGGAGCATCTTGTGCCAATCATGAGATTTCAAGCCATATAATTGCTCTACACCTCTTTTCTTGCTCTTTGTAAAGGCTCCCTTCAAACACCTCATGCATCCAGTGGGAGTATGAATTGTAGTAATAGCGTGCTTCACCGTCGCCATCTCTAGCTTTGATAACATCCACGGTGCACGAGGTTAAAAAAATGCCCATTTGGCCTCTCTTGAGGCCAAGCTTCACGCATCCTCCCTGTGGTACGTAGATCCTCCCTTATGCCTACCGAATCTTGTGTCCCATTCAAATGCTCCCAAATGGTAGATGCCACATTCTTGAAGATATGCATGGGATCAAGCAGGTGATTGATCTTGAGGTGGGACCAATATGGTAAACGATAAAAGATGGAGTATCTAAACAAAATAAAGTGTTAGCGTGCAATCTTTACTTTCAACCAATATAGCCAATCTTTACTTCTAGCCAATAGTTACAAACCCTTACCGGCTCATGCCAAGTGGTGGAGGAGTCATGGAACCGTCCCAAATTCTCATCCAATCTCCCATGGTGAGTGATTGTGGGAGGACTTCATTCCAAGGGGCAGCATATCTAGGATGATCAGGTGGAAGAAATCGATGGTGATTCTCATAAATGACCTTATTCAATGCGTTTGCCAGTGAGGCAACTAGCGAAGGACCACAAACAGGACATGCATGGTAACCCGATGTAGTGAGACCTGAACAATAGATGCAATTAAGAGTGGAAGGTGGGTTTAGGGTGCCACATCCGGCACCTTTGCCTATTCATAATTAAAAATGCAGTGCTTACCTGAACACTCGCCATAGCCTGGGAAGTCATGCATCGTCCACATCAAGACTGCTTTGCAGTTGAAGTCTCGTAACGAGGGATGCCTGCTCACATCATGCACCTCGATACCTCTCCAAAGTATCTCTAGCTCATCAATCAAAGGCTCCAAATAAACATCAGGGTTTTTGACTTTATGTTTCCCTGGAATTAGAAGGGACAGCATGACATGTCCTTTCTTAATAGCCATAGAGGGTGGAAGATTGTAATTCACCAACACCACTGGCCATACACTGTAAGACGTACTTTTGAGACCAAATGGGTTCACACCATCCATACCCAATCCAAGTCTCAAGCTCCTAGGTTCTTCCTTGAAGCTTGGCCATGCGTCTTCAATATGCTTCCATGTAGGAGAGTCCGTGGGAGTTCTCCACTTGCCATCAGTTGATCGATGGGAGGAATGCCATGACATGAGCTCTGCAATAGATTTGCACTTGAACATATGTTGGATGCGAGGGATTATGGGAAAATGTCGCAATACCTTACGAGGCACGTCCAAGGTTTTGAGATCTGCTCTATATCTTGCCTCTCTACAAGTAGGACACTCTCTTGCATCCTTATGTAGTCCACGAAACAAAACGCAATCGCTGACACATGCATGGATGCGCTTGTTATCTAATCCTCCAAGAGAGGTCACATGTTGCATTGCCATATCTCTTGAGGTCGGTAGTTTATTCTCCCTTGGAAGCATTTTACACAAATATAGCCTGCATATGAAGACCATAAATGAGGAAAAGCATTCGAGTAATTGACCCACTAGCATAATTCACCATGTTTGAGTAATGCATTCAAGGAAAATCGACTTTAAAGCTTACTTGAGTAATGCATTCAAACTTGCATTGCTCCATCCATAGATGGTTTGCAAGTTTAGTAACTCAAGGGAGGCACGTAGAATAGAGAATGTGCACCCCTCAAACAATGGAGTCGATGCTGCAGTAAAAAGATCATTCTTCTCCATGCTATTATCCCTCCCTTGATGGACATATAAATCCTGCACCATATCATCAAACACCTCCTCCTCCATGGCTTCATGAGGTAATGGCGGAGGGCTACTATCACCATCACTCCATGCATCCGTAACGGTCCCTCCTGAAGATCCGACCTCATATCGCCGACGCTTAGCCTCCTCACGACGGGCATAGGGTAACATATGCAGGTGTGGCACTGCATCCTGTATCAAATTAAAACGGGATCATAACTCAAACATATAAACACCCATAGGTATCTTAATCAACCTTAACTTACAAACCCTTACCCTGTTTACGGTCACATCCCATTCTCCATACTTTGAGATATGATTGAGTGTAATCCTGCATGCACGATACATGTTTCCTCGACATCGATCACACAGACATTTGATTTTTTGCTCCAACCACATTTCGCGATGGTGGATACGGAGGGATTCATCCTCACTGGAGCTACTTGTTGAAGATGAAGACATCCTACAAACAAACAACCCACCAAATTTGCTCTTCTTCGAATGTTTAATTTAAACTCTGTGTTGCATCTATCACCATGTCTATAGTCGCATCTAAAATTGCATCTAACGGCGCGTCTAAATGCGCATCTACTCTATGTATTTAGACGCGCTTATAGATGTGCTATTAGACACGACTATAGACGCGGCTTTTAAACCTGCTTTTCGGCGTGTTGCTTGCTTTGCTTTTCTTCACATTACTTTTACTTCACGCGGCTTGCTTCCTTCTTTATTAGCAGATCCATAGTTTCGAAGCTTAAGAGGGAGGCTCCCATACTTACTTCCAAGCTTACACTCAAGAGAAAGGCACCCACACTTACTTCTAAGCTTAAAGGAGAGGAGGACAAATAAGGAGGAGAAGCAACTTTGAAAAAGAAAGAAGAACCTTCCATACCTCTATCCAAGTAAGTCTTTTTGCAGTTGATCTTGTTTGGAAATTTGCTCTCTCCAGATTTATACTTTCTCATATGCAAGAAGCGCATGATCTGGGTATCAGTGTCACGTTTTTGTGTCGGGTGCCTCTAAGACCTTGGCATGCTTGGACACCAAACATGCTGAGAATGACTTGTTTGATGCCCAGGCATGTGCATCTAATTTTAATTATCACTAGTCCCATCTTGAGTTGCATTTGTGTATATTCTTTCAATAATTCTAAGACTTGGTCCATGTTGTTGTTGGTATATGTGCAATGGCCACCTTTCATATGTAACTACCAATGTTCCATACTGCCCTTTTGTAGGCCATATCGTATGTTTCCCTTACTCAAATTTAACCAAAATTTTTTCCTCTTATTCATCATGCAGAGGTTAGACGCTCTGTTAGACGCTCTATTAGACGAGTTGTTAGACGCTCTGTTAGATGCATCTATAGACGTGCAAATCAGATGCGTCTATAGACGCGCTCTGACAGTAAGCCTCTCTTTTCTTCCCCTTTCTTCTCAGCTCATCAGTAATAGATTTTTTTCCTTTTTTCTAGTTCAACATGTGGCCAGGAAGTGCTTCTAGCTCACCTGATCCCCAAGAATCTATTTGGAAGGACTTATATAACCTTTTAGGGCACCCTCCTAGTCCTGCGGAGTTATACGGGTATATGATGGGTACTCTAAACACTCCCCAGGAGTCGGCACTATAGACTCCAAGCCACCCCACACCGCCTGAGATCACCCCAGCGGAGTCAGCACAGCCGTCTTTTGCCCCTTCTTATGCCCCTTCCCTCGTACCGTCTTATGCCCCTTCCCCCATGCCGTCTTATGTCCCTTCTGCCATCCCATCTTATGCCCCTTCCCCCATGCCGTCAGGAGGTCCTTCTATCTCGGCGAGCCGTCGACATACTCCTGTGCCGTCGAGACTCGGTTCTCCAGCTACGAGTGGTCAGCGTAGTCCCGTGCACTCCCCAGCTACGAGTGGCCAGCGTACGAGCTCGACACGATAGGGTAGCAGGCGTAGTAGCAGGGAGAGCAGTGGGGATGCATGGCACAGTGCTTTGGGCCATGTGGCAGTGGGGAGGATGATGATTCAGATGATTTAGATGTGCCTCTGGGTGATGGTACGATTTATTATGACATCACTCAGACGGGAGGCATCTTGATGGATGCGCAAGGGAAGGACATCATGGCCTTCATGCGCTCTGTAATTGCTAACAATTACAGAGATTGCTTTATCCACTACAAAGACCACCCAAAGAGGTTGGCTGATGAGACCCTCGCTATTGTTCGCTCTAGGTATCCTAACCCCCCCAATCGCCAGTTCACAGATAAATGGGGAAAGTCAAAGATTGTTACGATACTTAGCAATAAAAGATCTTCGCTTAAGAGGCAGGCACTAGCGAAGCTTGCCAGGCTTGAGGCAGGTCAACCACCAAGGGGTCCGCCCCACACCGCTCACAAGCGTGAGTGGAAGAAGGCAATGAAGTCAGCGAGGGAGGACCCCAGTCTGCAGCACATGGAGACACGGAGGATCCAGATGGAGGAATATGGAAGCGCACATTTTGGAGCAGGGGGTGTTGAATCATGGGAGGCCCAATTTGTAAGTATCGATCTCAAATTATATTGCTTATATAGTTTATTAGGAGGTTGGTTGTTTCTTTGTACTAATCCCTCCGCAAAGTGTGTCGCGGTCATGCAGCTTGAGATCGTGGGCAGATACCCTACTCCAGTGGAGACAGCCTACCACCACCACCATTGCAGAGGAGATACATGGAGGCACTTCTATGATGATGGGTTGATTACTAAGGAGCAGTATACCCGAGCTACTGGAGCAGCCCCCCAAGTATTTGAAAGTAATTAAATAATGCCAAAATTATAAGTAAAGATTTGATTTTTCATACATTGATATATGTTGTCCCTTGTTTACAGGCCCATGCACAAGACGATGAGGAAGAGGAGGAAGGAGGCACAGAAGGGAGCGCAGAAGGGAGCATGGAAGGGAGCGAGGACCTGGAGAACATAGATTAGTCATATAAGTAGTGCTAGCTACTCTTTTTTGTACTTAAAGCCACTGGCTTGGCTTTGTGCCTCTTGTATATACACTCCTCTTATTTTTTGTACTTGAAGCCACATGACATGGCTTAGCTTCGTGCTATATGTATATACAAGCACTTTTTGAGCTTTCAATTTTATTGCGTTTTGGAGTTGTAATGTTTTATTTGGAATTGTAATTAAAATGCAGTTGTTGTAAGAATTGAATTACACAATGTGGATATGGGATTCTTGTAACTATATAGCATACACAACATACACAGTATTCTATAAAATTTAAAAAATAAAAATAAAGCGCGTCTATCAGTGCCTTAAAAACGTGTTTATATACGCGTCTGTCTGTTCGAATTGCATCTATATGTGTGTCTATAAACGTGTTTATAAGCGCGTCTATTCATGCATCTAACTATGCATCTATACGCGTGTGTGTCTGATATATAGATGCGCAATTAGACGCGCGTTTCTAGACGCAAAAATAGATGCACAAATAGACACGCCCGTAAGTTTTTTATTTAGTTCATGAAACGCGTCTGTGCATGCATCTATGGGTGCTTTGTCTTGTTGTGTATGCTGATAATAGATAATATGCTATAAGTGCTAATAAAAAACCTATTAATAATATATGTGCTAATAGATGTGCTAATGGACATGGTTCCATGTATGCTAATATATGTGCTAATAGACATGGTTCCATGTATGCTAATAGACAGATGTGCTAACATAAGTTGTGCTAATAGCAATGCGGTTCCACGTATTCTTATAGATAGATGTGCTAACATAAGTTGTGCTAACATAAGTTGTGCTAACAGATGTTGGGCTAATGTATATGGTACCATGTATGCTAGCAATATATGCTAATGGATACAATTCCATGTATGCTAACAGATAGATGTGCTAATTACAACACCAAATGCTATAATGGTAGGTGTGCTAATAGCACATCTGCTAATAACACACTTTCACTAACTAACATGCTAACATATATTTTGATAGATATGCTAACACACAAGTGAGTTAATATCACATTTGTGCTAAAAATATAGGTATGTTGAATTTGACCTCTATAAGCAAACTTGAGACATTCAACCTTACACGATGCTTCTTACCAAATAGATCCTTATCAATAGTTGTTGTTGCAAATTGCATACCAATAGGAGGTTTTTAGTATCATTGTCCACAAATATCCCAACCATGATCTTCATAGCATCGTCAATTACATAGGTGAAATCGAAAGCCCTGCATGATGAGCCCATTGAGCAAGTTGTGGCAAAGCACTAAACATGGTAGCTATACCAATATCAGGGCGATGTCATGCTCAAAGGCCATCCCACAACCTATGCACCACCATGCAACATTGATTTGGCCCTTTACTACATGTCATGTATGAGGAGGGGCAGGTATAAACTGTGCATGCCCCTTTCTCTTCATTCATGTAGCATCTACAAAGCCAAAGCCTGCTAGCCTCCCAACTCTAACAAATTCTCTTAGTGCAGGTCAACCACAGAGGTCAACCACAGCCTACAAACATGATACAACTATAGAAATATGATGCAGTGGAGAGATCATTTGACAACAATGATAGTACAATAATGAGGATAGACACAATAGAGCTGAAAAAATTTCATATCAGATACAATAGATGGTGCTGTCCACTTGTGCGCTCTCCAATAGAGCTTCAATGGTGATCTAGATAGACTCTGGATGGAGAAGGATTGGAGGCAAGGGTATTGGCATTCGATGTTGAGGCTTGAGAAGTGGCCTTCTTATATAGCCCTTCATAGTAGACCAATTCCACCACATTGGTGGGCTGGCGGTGGCACATCCATATTGACTTAGCATAGTGTGTGACTAAGTATGAGGATGATGGCACATGCTGCTTAACTTTTGCCACCGATCAAAGACCATTGACCACCAATCATCGATCATGCACATGAGGGAAAATTCACACATGAATGCTCGTGTGCATGCAATGGAGGGCATACCATTGCGAGCCCCAAACCCCATTGTTGGGGGAGTTGCCCCACACCCCCATTGGGGGCAAGAGTAGCCAAAAAGGACATGGATGGTGACATACGTGCTTATGTGATTGATGGGGAAAGGAATCTATAGGCAGCAATTGTAAATGGTTGAAGGAGGGTGATAAAATCTCTATAAAAGGAGCCCTCCTCTCCCTTGTTCATCAATCTCTCCCACCATTAGGCCTCATGTTGCTGTAGCTCTAGTCTCCTCAAGCCTCTTCCATGAGCCTTCTCTCCCTCTTGTAGATATTCTCTTATATAGACTCTTGAGTCCATCTCTCTCTAGTTTATTCTCTCTCTATAAGTAGTCTTGGAGCTTCCGCTCCCTCTTGTATGTATGAAACCTCTTCTTCTCCCTTGTGTTTGTAGTGTTGGAGGGGATTCTCACTCTATTGGTAATGAAGGTCACTTCAAGTTCTCTCTCTCTTGAGTGTCTCTTCCCTTTTCTTTCTTTCAAAGCCTTAAAAGTTCTTTCTATTCAGCTGCTCACTGTGCACACATGATCCATCTGTTTCCTGAGCCACCATGCAAACTTCTTCCCCTCTTCTTGGCAAAATCTATGAGGGGTGGATCGTTGATGAAAGTGGAGTCTTGAGGGAGCATCCTACTCAGGCGAAATTAGCATGGGTGGAGGGCACTTTTCATGACAGTAGTTTGACCCCTTGTTAGTGTTTTCCTCATAACTTTCTGCTTGGTAGTCTAATTTTAATAAAATTTATAACAGTGCAAAGCTCTCTTTAAGTGCATGTTCCTATGTGATCAGATGTTGAATCAAATACTCCTGCAAGAAGTTATGTCTCTGTGTTTGACAGTCTATTTTCATGACAGTTTTTACCCCCTTCTAGTAAATTGTCCATATCTCTTCAACTGTTTGTCTGCTTTCAACGAAACTTATATCAGTGTGAAGCCCATCTTAAGGTGCATCTCTTGGTGTGCTTGAATCTTTGATATCATGTGTCTACTGAAAGTTATAGTCCTCTGCATCTAATGACAGTTTGTAAAGTGTTTTGAGCTAAGTGTAAAGGTGTCTATGAAGGAGGTGCAATGTTTCCTCTTAATCTACCCATCCAACCCAATCAGCCCCTTCAAACTCCTTGATATATATATTAGTTCATGTCATGTTGAGTCGCAAGATCTTCTTTCAACAACGTATCGCTCTTCTCTTTGGTGTAGACCAGCTCGCTGAGATTATGGCCTCTGCTGATCCTTTCCTTCTCCCTATGCTTGATTACAACATCACTTGGGATGTTACCATCTTCATTCTCATCTGAGGGAGGAAATTATGGTGTGGTATCTTGGCATAAAAGCTTCTTTCTAATGTCCCATTCTCAATGATAAATATCTTTGTCGGCAGTTCAAAAGCAGCAAGAAGTGAAGAGGTGCGTGAAGTTTATTACCCCCAACTTCATGTCACATCTTTTGGTGGAGACGCCGGGTACGTTTGGTATTGGATTCATCCCACCTTACTAAATGGTCTCGGGTGTACTTGATTACATGTTATGCCTAGTATAGCATGTGTTTCTAATGAGATAAAGAAAATGCCTAGAAGAACTCCGTTAGAAGAGATTGCAGCCCATTTAAGAGAACTTGAAGATTGTGAAGGTGATGCTCAAGCTATTCGCATAGTCACCATGATCATATCCTTTATGTTTGCACTGTTGAATATGTTGATGAATCGACAACGCCGGCAGTAGGCATAATGATAGATTGAGGATTGTTCCATGCACTGGCAGGTTGGCGTGAAGAAGAGTTAAGTCTTTGGATAGTTTTCGACTATAACAATAGAGTGGTGATTCTCAATGCTTTCAACTTCTTTGGCTATGCAAATGATAAAGAGTACAATATCTTGAATCTTTTATGTGCACTTCCTATTGTGAGAAGGGTGATTCTAGAATGCATGTATACACAATGTTTTCATGGTGCTAGTTGGTCACTTATTTTTGAAGATTTTGTTGAGGATCACATTGTGGAGGGTTTTCAACAAGTGGTTATGCATAATAAGTTGGTCTTGGTATACTAAGGTTCTGTGGGATCTTGTTTGGGATATTATTTGGATCTTGGTGTTTCCTTTTTGTGTTTCATCATGGTGAAGATTCCAGTGTTTCGAGGGACCCAAGGGGAAGACCCGGAGTCTTATCTTCGGGATTTTGTTCGAGGATGCCAGCTTTCTGGATGGTCCATGAAGGATCGGGTAGAGATTTTGCCTGATTTTCTTAAAGGTGTAGCCTTGAGTTGGCATGAGACCTTGCCAAACTCTACCAAGGAGGACTGGGACCAAATGGTGGCAGCAATGAAGTAGAGATTTGGGGCAGTGGAGTCACCAAATGCTTTGATGTTGCAGTTGGACCGGTTCTATCAAGGAGAGGGTGAGTTGGTCTTTGCGTTGGCAATCCGATATGAAACTTTATGGACAAAGTATGAAAGGGCAGCTTTGCAAGCTATGGCATCTGCATCATCGGCCCCTCAAAGTCTCTCAGGGATGGAGTACTTAAAGATGAGCAAATTTGTTATGGCTTTGGAGCCTTGTCTTTGCTCAAAAGTAATGAGTAAAGATCCAAAAACATATGTGGAGGCACTTCGCATTGCAACCAAGAAAGAAGCTTCTCTAAAGATCGAATCCTCTTTTATGTCTTCAACAGCTTCAACTTCTACGATGGAGGTAATGGGCACTCCTCAAGTACCAAAGTCCTCTGAGTTAGATCATAATATCTCCCAATTGATGGTGAAGTTTGCTGATTTGAAATTGCATTTGGTTAATGCACGACAACCTAGAGCACCAAAGAGTGAAGATAGGCCTCGAGATAGGAGTGGGGTCACTTGCTATGAATGTAATGAAAAAGGTCACTATTGCCCCAAGTGTCCTAGATTGGGAAAGAAAGAAGAAAAACAAGTATCCTTGTTAGAAGCTTCTCCAAGGGATGAGGAAAGAGAGGTAATGATGGCTAAACGGGGGCGTGGTAAATCAAAAGAAGAAGAAGAAAGCAAGGAAGAAGTAGATGAGGAACATTAGGAAGAGGAACACCGTAGTAAGAAAAAGAAGGCATCTAGAAGGAGAATTAGCCAGTTAGACTTTCCTTTAGGACAAGGAATTGGAAGCTATGACTTGTTGTCCGACCTTAAAGAAAAGGAAGCTCATATCACCTTTGGTCAATTACTTGCTTTGTCTCCAAAACTACGGAAGGAATGGGGAAAGCTAGCAAGCACAAGAGTGTTAAAGAAGAAAAATAAGAAAAGTTCCATTCCTATTGTTCAAAAGGTAGATATAGATGTTGGTGATAATGTACTTGTGGTTGATGTGATCATTGATGGTCAAGTGATTTCTAATGTGTACATTGATGGAGGCACATCGATTAATGTCATGAGTGAGAAGACCATGATAGATGCTGATTTAAAATACTCTAGTACTACCTCTCCTTATCGCATCAAATTGGCTAACAACACTAGGGTTAAGACCTTGGGAGTTGTGAAGAATCTAGAAGTGGATGTATGTGGAATTTTTGTGCCGACTACTTTTTAGGTGATCCCTACCAAGCCAAATGCACGTGCCTATCCATTGATTTTGGGAAGGCCTTAGCTATGCAAGGTAAAGGCTGTTCAAAAGTGGGATATTGGAGAATTGATTTTGCAAGGAAATGATAAGAAGGTGCGCTACAACATCAGAAGCCACAAAAAGGAAGTTGTCAAGGAGGAGTCTTCAACATCAAAGAGTTCAAGCTTTGACTTAACCGATGAAGAAGAAGAGACAAGGTGTAGCTCCGAGGAGTCCAACTTAGAGGGTGAGGTGGAAAGAGTGGCCTTTGGTCTTTTTCTTGGTGCTGATCGAGATGAGTCAAGAAGGAACAAGGTGGTGGTGCAAGAAGATCCTGTAGAGACACTTCATGTAGAAGATGTGGAGCACACTAAACGACGCCAACGCAATGAAGAGCTTCTTGGTGATTCTCTATCAGGTAGTGAGAAGCTCCAGTACTTGGATATGCTAGATGATTTTCCATGTCTCTTTGCAACAAGCTATTCACAGGTTTGACCAGTCTCTCTTATGGAGCACAAGATTGAGTTGAAGCCAGAAAGCTCGGGGGGGTCACTATGTATAAACCCTCTATATCACGTGCGTTCAAGGCCTATATTTAAAATCCCTTATCTGTAGATTTTTTCATTAATAAAATGTACCCCTTTTCTATACAAATCTGTAAATTTTTTCGAAAACTATTTTAAATAGTCCCTTATGTATATTTATTTCTGTAAATTTTAGGAATAAAAAATATCCTTCTGTTGAACTCACGTGATAGGGTTACATATGATGAGTGACCCCCCCGAGCCAGAAAGCAAGCTAGTTGTGCAATACTTAAGGTGATTGGGGGTGATCCAAGCTGAGGCACTAAAGAAAGAGGTAACACAACTACTTGAAGCAGGATTCATCTTTCCTATTGATGATTCAGAATGGATATCTCCTGTAGTTGTCACACCAAAGAAAGGAAATAAGTGGCGAGTTTGTGTGGACTTTCGTCCTTTGAATGCATGCACTAAGAGGGATCATTTTCCTTTGCCATTCCAAGATGAAATAAAATTCGTATTCGGGAGGAAGAGCAAAAGAAAACATCATTTGTCACACCTTGGGGAGTTTTTGCTTACAGAGTGATGCCCTTTGGATTACCAATGCACAGCTACATTTCAAAGGTTCATGAGTCAAGTCCTAGAGCCTTACTTGGGAAAGTTCATAAGGGTGTTTTTGGATGATTTTTGCATTTATTCTCAGTGCATAGATCACTCATGGAGAAGTTAAAGATGGCCTTAGCTAGGATTGATGAAGCAAAAAGGTGTCTAAATCCTAGTAAGTGTCACTTGGCTCAAATAAAAGTAGTCTTGTTGGGGCATATTGTGTCTCAAGAAGGCCTACAAATGGATCTTAACAAGGTTCAAGCAATCATGGCATTTCCAAGTCCTGAGAGTGTCACTGGTGTTCGCAGAATTATAGGAAAGAGCAAGTATTATCAACGCTTTTGTGATGATTTCACAGAGATAGTGCATCCCATGAACTTGTTGACAAGAAAAGGAGTTTCTTTCCGATGGGGTGTGGAGCAACAAGAGTCTTTCTAGCAACTTAAGGAGGCCATGAGTAAGGGCCCAATAT
Source organism: Dipteris shenzhenensis (assembly GCF_047967505.1). Lineage (NCBI taxonomy): Eukaryota > Viridiplantae > Streptophyta > Polypodiopsida > Gleicheniales > Dipteridaceae > Dipteris > Dipteris shenzhenensis. The sequence goes on along the minus strand of NC_141605.1, from coordinate 26,632,441 downwards.
TAAAGCCCCCTGATTGGTCTCAAGAGTTTTATGTAAATCCAAGTGTATCTTTGCATTCAATTGGTGCTGTATTGCTACAAAAAGGAGAGGCAGGTAGAATGCAACCCATCTATTATGCTAGCTGACAGCTTACAGATGTGGAAACAAGGTATGAAGAGATGGAGCAGCAAGCTCTCTTTGGTGTTTTCCGTCAGAAAGTTTCGCTCCTATTTATTACCTCGACCATTTTTCTTCCTTACCTCTCAGTCTGTATTAGCATATCTAGTTTGCAAGCCTAATCCTAGGGGGAGATTGGCAAAATGGTTGTCAAAGCTTCAAGAGTTCTCTTTCTCTTTTGTCACTAAAAATACCACTAGGTCCACTATGGCAGATTTGCTCACAGGATGGGAGGATCTAGGAGAAGAAAAGAAATGTAAGGAGAACATTAAAGATGAAAGGGATACACCACCAACAGCGTTTGTTTTGTATTTTGATGGGGCTTTTAGTCCTTCATGCCAACAAGGAGACGGGGGGATAGTCTTGATGAATCCTGAAGGTCAGGAGGTATGGGCAAGAGGACAAGAGCTTCCAAGTATCACAACTAACAATGCAGCTAAGTATAATGCTTTGATTCTTGGTTTGGAGGGTTGTCTTCAAAGTCAAGTTAAAGAATTGTAAGTAAGAGAAGATTCTCAGCTTATTATAAAGCAAATGCAAGGGCATTACAAGACAAGAAGTCCTCATTTGAAGGAGCTTAATCAAAAGGCTATGGCACTATGTAGTCAGTTTAATTTTTGCAAGTTTGTAAAGAAAATCAAAGGGCAAATGAGTTAGCTACTCAAGCCATTGTAGTACAAGACCGGGGGGTGGTTTCTTTGGATGGCCAAAACTGCAAGATGTTCAGCAATATGTGGAAGAAGGCATGTTTCCTCGAGGATTAACTCCACAACAGAAGCAGAGATTGGTAAGGAAGGCTTGTCCCTATACTATTGTTGATGACATTCTTTATAAATTTGGAAAAGATAAGGTGCTCCATCGGGTGGTCCATCCCATGGAGACTAGGAGAATCCTAGAAATGTGTCACAAATGCTCTGGTCATTTTGCTTCAGCAAGCACAGCTAGGAGAATTCTTAATGCAGAATACTTTTGGCCACGCCTCCATAAGGATGTATATGAATGGTGTCGAAGTTGTAAAGTATGCCAAAAGTTTGGAAGGTGACAGTTGATTCCTAGGCCCTTGAAGCCTATTCTAGCATATAGACCGTTTGAGAGGTGGGGGTTGGACTTTGTGGGACCACTCCCTCGCTCATCTCAAGGCAAGCATTATTTATTAGTGGCCACAAATTATGCAACATGGTGGGCAGAGGCCAAGGCCACAGTCAATAGCAAGGCAAGCACAATTGCAAAATTTCTCTTTGATCAAAATTTTTCATGCTTCGGTTGTCCTTTGGAAATTATCACTGATGGAGGAACCTCTTTTAGAAATGAACTAATTGAAGATGTGGTGCATAAGCTAAAGATAAATCATTGTATGACCATGCCATACTATCCCCAATGTAATGGCTTGGTTGAGAAAACAAATGGATTGTTGTGCAATTTAATGGGAAAGCTTGTAGACACCAAGAAAAGGCATTGGGATAGGCACTTGGTAGAAGATTTATGGGCTTATAGAACCACACACAAGCTAGCTATTGGGTTTACACCATTCCAACTAGTGTATGAAATAGAAGCCATTTTGCCCATTGAATTGGAGATACATAGTCTTCGCACTACTGTTGCAAGAATAGAAGGACAGGAGGATGCCTATGATCAATGCTTAGTACAGCTAGAAGCCTTGGATGAATGCAGATTACAGGCCTTACAAAACTTGGAGTCTTCTCAAAAAAGACGCAAGGCCCGTTTTGAGAACAAATTACGCAAGCAGAAAGATATAGATTTGATAGTCATTTAGACAAGTGGCTAGACAAAAAGTTTATTGGCCGATGGGAGGGACCATATCGAGTCAAAAAGAAGTTCACAAATGGAACCTAACAGCTTGAGGATGTTGATGGCATGGTGATACCCGGACGCACCAATGAGTATCGCCTTAAATTCTTCTATGCTCGACCACCTTGAGGGCCAGCAAACCCTCTCCATCATTAGAGAGGATCTGCTGGGGGGGGAAGATGTGATGCCAAAAATTGATATTTTTAATTTGGCATTGGTATTGTTTTTCTCTATGTTTGATAAGAGTTTGAGTATCAAGTGATAGCCTAGTGGCTCTCACTTATTTCTATTTTCTATGATATTGTATGGGATTGAGAGGATGAGTGGAATGGCTCATTGTAAATACCATAGGTATGAATTATAAATACCTTGGTATGGGGTGAGAGTTATTTGTGTATGGGATATTATGGGGTTTTTAGAAAATAGGAAGAGTGAGTCATATAAAGAGGTGGGCTCATGTCCATGTGTTCCAATAATATAAGAGAGGCCACATGCCAAGTGTGTGGAAGGCATGTGGAGGAGTGTGAAGTCAAGAGGAATCCTTCTAGAATTCCTATTCGAATAAGGAGGATGTGGACATGTGGAAAAGAGAGGGTCCCTATGGGCTCCATGTGGGGAGACTCTTGACTTTCTCAATATTTTAAGAGTCTTGAGCATCTTTTGATGGGACACATGGCAAGAGTAGCCAAAAAGGACATGGATGGTGACATACGGGCTTATGTGATTGATGGGGAAAGGAATATATAGGCAGCAATTGTAAATGGGTGAAGGAGGGTAACAAAATCTCTATAAAAGGAGCCCTCCTCTCCCTTGTTCATCAATCTCTTCCACCATTAGGCCTCATGTTGCTGTAGCTCTAGTCTCCTCAAGCCTCTTCCATGAGCCTTCTCTCCCTCTTGTAGATATTCTCTTATATAGACTCTTGAGTCCATCTCTCTTTAGTTTATTCTCTCTCTATAAGTAGTCTTGGAGCTTTCGCTCCCTCTTGTATGTATGAAACCTCTTCTTCTCCCTTGTGTTTATAGTGTTGGAGGGGATTCTCACTCTATTGGTAATGAAGGTCACTTCAAGTTCTCTCTCTCTTGAGTGTCTCTTCCCTTTTCTTTCTTTCAAAGCCTTAAAAGTTCTTTCTATTCAGCTGCTCACTGTGCACACATGGTCCATGTGTTTCCCGAGCTACCATGCAAACTTCTTTCCCTCTTCTAGGCAAAATCCATGAGGGGTGGATCGTTGATGAAGGTGGAGTCTTGAGGGAATATCCTACTCATGTGAAATTAGCATGGGTGGAGGGCACTTTTCATGACAGTTTGACCCCTTGTTAGTGTTTCGCTCATAACTTTGTGCTCGCTATTATTCATGGGCGGTGTACCAACCGCATCTGCAGCTAACAAGTCAGTGACATAAATGCACAACGGTCACCCTGGCATATCATAAGTGGAGCTCGATATCTCAAAACCAAGTGGCTCCTGCACATCCAACAATAGCTCTTCATTAGCAGATGCGAGCTCCCAAGGCTCCAACGACCGACTGCCCTCAACCTCGGCTGTCATAGCGACCTAACAGGCTCGATAACTCTCACATCCACAAGACCTCCAACAACAATAGGCAACTCCAAACGATCAATCATGGTGGTCCTCGACTCCAAATCCTATCACAAATGACTCGGCCTAGCTCTAGCCTCCCGCCTCATGACTCCATTCGCAAAAGCTACAGAAGCTACAGAATCTCCATTGTCTTCTTTCTTCCTCCAAGGTTCTGAGAACTTGGAAATTAACATGTGTCATTATAGATTGGAACTAGGGTCAATAGAGCTTGCCCGATCTGCCACGTAGGCAGACTTCTCAATGACACGTGGACCTCTATCTGCCACTTCATCCCAAGGTCACCACACCCAAGGGCTTAGTCAAGGACGCTTGATCTACCATGTTGTCAGAGTCAACTTATCCTCCACATGGTAGCCGCCCAACACATCAGCCTCACCTGCTATGTCATCAAGCCATGTCATCAGAGACAACTCAACTGCCACGTCAACAATCCAGCTATCAATCCCATGTCACCAACCATGTCAATAGAGCCATGTCAACATCCACATTATTTGCCACATCATCATTGACCAGCCAAACCTTGGGTTAGTCAACCTAACCATGGTTGGGTCAACATGACCCTAGGTTAACTCAGTTAGTGCCACCTCAGCAGTGCCACATAGCAATCTCTTGTCAAGCACAATTACCTCTTGCAAGGCACACACAGTCACTGCATGTGCATTTAATTGCCACATCATCACTGCTCCACTGGCACATCCCTTGGTAGGCACAACCTTGCATGTGACCCTGAGTGCCACATCATCGTTGAGCACTTTGCACCCTTTTTGCCCCTCCACCTACATCAAGTCATTTCTCTTGATCCAATAAGAATTTGAGGGTGCTCTAAAAAGGAAAATCGCTCAATTTTTTGTGCTTTAAGCAGTCGTCACATCATGTGTACTTTTCGGTGCAAGTATCACTCACTTTTGAGCCTCACTGGCAAATCCACTTCCTACACACACATCAGCCTCTACATAGATGCATCTAACGACCCAACATATAAAAAAGAACCAAAGAAAAGAAATTATTTGTTGTTCTTTCATCGATCAATGGTTGGTATAGATCTAGATCAAAGTAGACTAGATTGCCATAAAAGAGACACTTTGAATTTCTCCAAGTTCCCAATCTAAGCCATGCCCTAAATTCCCAACTAGTTCCTACTCGGAGTCAATCCCTATGCTCACATACAGTTTCACATCATCACATCACAAGAAACCTGACTTTAATTAGTTGAGTGAGCATACTTCATAATGTTCAGAGGCATTGTCCGATTGATCAGTGGGCAAATAGCACATGATTTGATTTCACACACACATGCCATCATTATAAATCCTATTCGGCTATTTCACGGCATTGTGCACTTTATTCTAGCCTTGTAAATCCTCTTGGCTATTCCTCTTGGCTATTCTCAGCATCATTTACCACAAGCCTTGTAATTCAGATCGGATTATATATTGCAGTTCTACCTTGAGCGATAATTCAAATTTCACTTGCTACAATCAGTGTTTTGCAATTGATTCAAACAGTGATTTCATAGACACTTAGAGTACACTTCTTGCACCATGTCTACATCTAGCAACCTCAATCTAGAGGCATCTGCTAAGCTAGACAACTCCAATTATGGCACATGGAAATACCAAATGGACATCATTCTTGTACTTCAAGACAAATGGGAGTATGTTGATGGATCTACACCTAGACCATTAGATGATCTAGCCAATAGTAGCTCTACTCCACCTGTTTTCATAGCACTAACAATGGGATCTCTAGCTACACCAGTAGTTTTCGCACCTGCAGCAAATCCTGCCATTGCCCGAGCATAGGTAGAATAGGGCCAAATAAGAAAAACAAGTATGCATTTAACCTGATCAAGCAAAATGTGTAAGATGTCGTGGTAGGATAGCTAAACACCATTAAGACATCAAAAGAAGTATGGGATATGTTCGCAGCTCTCTAGGAGTCCAAGGACACTTCCAGGATTCTCACACAGAGAAACCAAATCAACCAGAGTTTCCTCAATAGCAGCGAAACCGATCATGCTTACATACTCAAGATCAAAGACTACAACAATCAACTCGCAACAGCAGCAGGAGAGACTATGAATCCCACAAATATTGTTCAAGTCGTCCTGAATGGACTAGGAGAGGGATAAGAGAATCTAGTCCAGAGTATTGCCATTCAACGGCAAATTTCAAAACTAGAAGAACTTTAGTATGCCTTACTTGGTGAAGAACTCAGGTTTCAGGCCATTCACGCACACAAAGATCATTCTAATGATCAAGCATTCACAGTTTCAGACAGAAGAGGCAGAGGTAGATCATTCCAATGAATTGTTCATCATCAGCAACAAAATCATTAGTAAGTTAGAATTAGCATCAGTGTCATCCTCAGCAACATCAAAATCAGTAGAGGAAATCATTCCAATCGAGGACGATTCCAAGTACGAGGGAATGCATCCACCAATGTGTCAAAGATCTAGTGCAACTACTATCATAAGTTTGGACACTGTGAAAGAGATTGCCGCAAGAAGCAGTACAACCATGATGGTCAATCCATCAGTAATCGAGGGAATTTTCACAAAAGAGGAAATCATCATGGTGGACATTCTAGTCACATTCCTTATGCAAATGAACATGGGAATATATGTTTCTTGCAAACAAGAAAGTGCAGAAGAATGATACAGTGTACCTAGACACTAATTGCAATCTAAAAGAGGATTTCAGCTATCAAGTTGACCAAGTAGATCAGGATCCCTGGTACATCAACAACGGTGCATCATCTCATATGCTAAATCATTATGAATTGTTCATAGAGATGCAATCATTAGAAGGTCAAAAGGATGTCATCTACATAGCAAATAATACACCGAATCTAGTTCAAGGGATCGGCAATATCCCTATGAACAATTTCACTTGTTAGAAAAGATTGGTGAAAGATGTACTCTATGTTTCGAAGCTCAACAAAACTCTTGTCCGTAGGTCAAATTACAGAACACAACTATCGAGTCATCTTCAACGGAGATAATGCACTATTAGAGACACATCTAGAAGATTTCAGCTAGTAGGAAAAGGAGTCAAGGAAGGATGCTTGTACAGAATGCTAGCTACAATACCAAATTTGCATGCCATGTCAGCTCAACCACAACAGATGCCACTATCTGCAAATGGCATAAGAGATATGGACATGTTAATTCCAAGAGCTTGATAGATCTCAGGAATCAGAATATGGCAATTGGGATTCCAAAGCTACATTTTCTCGAAAAAGTTTGTGAAGCATGTTGCTTCGGCAAACAAAAGCAAACCAACTTTGCCAGAAGCACCTCTCGAGGTATTCTTGATTTGATACATATAGATGTATGGGGTTATGCCCAAACCAACAGCATCAGTGGTTCACTTTACTACTTGACTTTCATTGATGACTATAGGAGATATTGTTGGGTCTACTTTCTAAAAGAGAAATTTAAAGTCTTTTCCAGATTTCAAGAATTCAAAGCCATGGTAGAAAACTAGACATGCAGAAATATATCAGTCATGAGATCAAATAGAGGAGGTGAATACATGTCTTCAGCATTCATGAACTTTTGTAGAAGTCAATTCACTTGTGCAGATTCTACTCCTCAACAAAATGCAAGAGCTGAGAGGAAGAATGGTACTTTAGTAGACAATGCTTAGTGAGAAGCATCTTCCGAATCAGTATTGGGCAAAAGCAATAGCCATAGCAAACTACTTGCTTAATGGGATTTTGACCGAACCGATACAGGGTATGACACCTTATGAAGCATTCATTGGACACAAGCCACACATTGGGCATCTCCACATATTTAGTTGGATAGCATATGCCCCCATACATGATGACCATTGTAGAAAATTGGATGTGAAGTCACATAAATGCATCATGGTTGGCTTAGGCCCTTTGCAATAGCTCTCTGTACGCACATGGAAAAGATGCACTTCATTTGGTCTTATTTTGTCTTGCACCACTTTAGCATTTAAACACTGAGCCTTCTAAATCCTCTTCTAAAAATCTTTACTCAACTTGCATGTCCAATTCACTATTCTGTTATCCCTTTAGCTAGTGCAAACATGACTCATTGCTACAGTTCTCCTTGGCACATGCAAACTTTCATCCTCTTGAATCCTCAAGCACAAAACTTGCTACTGCAACTGCTCTTTTAATGATGTCCCGATAGAAACCTTTCACACCTTAGGTGAATGACTAGGTGCACCTAGGACAGACTGATTAACACTCCATATATGGGCTATAGAGGTATTGTAAAATCACACAAATTATTCTTTAATACCATTACAATGTTGCCTTTTCCCCTTGAAAATAAGTGCAGGGATGCCCTTAGTCACACTTCAACCCAATGCATTTATGGCTGCTCCACATCTAGCCTAGAGATGATTTGTGACAAAATATGAAGAGGGAAGAGGAGAAGGGTGGATATGAGGAGAGAGGGCACAGCTAGAGAGCACACCACAAAAATGACTAACTATACTCTAGATTTAGTTGAAAATGTAGAGTATATGCAAACCCATTTAGGGTTAGGGTTACGACATCTAACCCTTTCCTTTATAGCACTCTATATGTGTTAGTGCAATGCACATGTAATCACATGATGTTGAGCGTGATCTCTCAACACCTTCCCTCAAGATCAACATCATGAAGTAGGCCTTCCCTCAAGATGATGATTCTGGGGAATCGAAGAAGGATCGAGCATTACATTCCATCACACCCGTTTAATGGGAATGTCCTTCCTCTATGTCAAACCAAGAGCTTGTCAGTGTTTCTCAAAAATCTCTTTACCGAGTGGCTTAGTAAAGATGTATGCAACATTCTGTTTGTCATCACAATGCTGCAGTGTGATGTCACCAAGTAACACTCTTTCTCTGATGAAATACTCTCTGACATCAATGTGTTTTGTCCTAGAGTGATATACTAGATTCTTGGCCAATGCTTGAGCCGATTGATTATCACAGTATATTGTTGTTGGCTTTGATTCATCAAAGTAATCTGTTTCTCACAATAGTCTTTTGAGCCATATAGCCTCACATGCTCCTGTAGTGAGTGCCCTATATTTTGCTTCAATCGAAGATAAAGAAATAGTTGGTTGTTTGTTGGATAACCATGATATAGCACCTTGACCAAGGAAAAATGCATATGCTTGTGTGGATCTCCTGGTCTCATGATCTCCGGCATAGTCACTGTCACTGTCACAGTATCCATGCAACCATGGATGACTTCCTCTGTATTCTATCCCAAACTGTCTTGTACCTCTGATGTATCTCAAGACTCTTTTGGCTGCATTCCCAAGAGACTGTTTTGGATTTGCCATAAACTATGCAAGTGAGCTTACTTCATAACAAATATATGGCCGGTGATAGTTAGATATATAAGAGATCTGATGAGCTACCTATAGTATCTGTCATTGACTGTAGGCTTTTCTAAATCTTTAGCATATAGGGTTCACCTATTCTTTTGTACTTAGAGTTCTTTTGGCTTTCACAACTAAGGAGGAAAATTGTTTTCAGCCTCCACCTTTGTGTATATTCCCCCATTGTGTATGTATGAAAGCTACAAGTGAGACTCCTTCCCTCTCTCCCACTCTCCTCACATGGTATTACAACTCGGTTCGTGGTAAGGAGCTCAAGAAAGCAAACCAACTTCGCGGTGTCCTAGTATGAGGATCAATGTTGCTTTCCTTTTTTTTTGAGTTAAGGAGCAAATCTCTGTAGGTAGCACAATCGAAAAGTGCAAGAGTGCACTATCTCAGATTGGGACACCCTTCGCGGTGTGGCGAGAGGGCAGTACATGCTACGAGCAAGGGCAAAACCCTTGGTGAATGATTCGAGGTCATTTTGGGGCCCGTTTTGGTGGTGGAAGTTTTCCACAGGCACTTAGGAAAGTGCCATGTTTTTGCTGTGCGACCACTGTTCTGCAGGTCGGTGAAAAGTTAGCGTAGAAATTAAATCGTATGCCTATGCACAGAGATATTGGGAGTGACAAAATCATTCTTATTGCCTGTTGATGCACAATCGTCACTAGAAAGTGACTGTGTGATCAAATACCACTCTCGTCAGTTTTACAGATTTGCCCTTGTGAGGCAGTTGTGTTTTTTTGCAGTGACAGAATATTTTGTAGTGTTCTATAATGGCATCTGATGCTCTTTCGGAGATTGTCACTAAAAAGCTTGACAAGAACAACTTCCAAGCATGGAAGTTTAGAATGACGAATTTCCTTAAGGGAAAAGACTATTGGGAGCTCATTACTGGAGCTGAACAAGAACTAGTTATTCCTAATGTTCCCAATCAATAGGAGTTAAAGGCATTTAAAGGCTGGCATGAGAGAGCTAGAAAAGTTATGTACTGGCTGTCTATCAGTATTTCACATTCTATGATTATGCATATTCAAGATGCAAGCATGCCGAAGGAGGCGTGGGATACTTTGACAAAAATGTATAGCACAAATACGCAAGCCAAGAAAATGCAGCTCAAGCAGTAGTTGCATAATGTGAAGAGAGAAAATATGAGCATTAATGACTACCACATGAAGGTGAAGAAGATTGCTATTGGGTCACCAGTGGAAGATGATCATTTAGTTTTTGTGACCTTGAATGGTCTAGGAAAGGATTATGCACAATTCCGGACATCCATTGCCGTCTATGAGAATTTTCCTAATTTTGAGGAGTTGATTGCTCTTCTAATTTCTGAAGAGTAGAGAAATGGTGGTGCATCTTCTTTAGGAGGAACTTCAAAAGAAGCTTTCTTCTACTCAAATGATGGAACAGGTAGAGGCAGAGATAGGAGCAGGCCGATTTGGAGGCCGTGGTAGAAATCAGAAAATGCTGCAAATTCAAGAAAACTAGTCCTATGGAGGAGGACATGGTAACTTTAGAGGCAGGGGGAGCCAAAGAGGTCATGGTGGATGGCAGAGAGGCCAAAATGCAAACAGCAATGTTGAATGCTACTACTATGGTAAAATGGGTCATATGGTTAAAGACTACTATAAAAAGCAGAATGACATCATGATTGGAAAATTGCAGCAAGGCAATTATACATCCTCTAGTAGACAAAGTGATAACAAAAATGAGCATCTGTTTATGGTGCAGCACATGACCAATTCTGGGACAAGTGCAGAAGAAATCAATGATGTGTGGTATGTTGACTGAGGTGCATCAAACCACATGACAGGTCATGCAGAATGGATGTAGGATGCAAGGAAAATGGAAAGACTAGGATTTGTGGAGACTGGTGATGATACTGCACATCCTATTGTGCAGATTGGTAAAATTCCTTTGTCTATGCAGGATGGGAAAAAGAAATATATGTCTCATGTATTTCATGTTCGGAATATCACCAAGAACCTAATTTCTATTGGTCAAGTGGTTGAGCAAGGCTTGCAGGTCAGATTTAATCCTCATGGATGCTTTGTTGAGGATATGAAAAATAAAGGTCGCTTGATAGCAAAAGGGAAGAAGAAGGGCAGGATGTTTATGTTGGATGCAGACATGCCTGAATTGAGTTTTCCTGAATTGAGTGCAGCAATGTTTGCACATGGGACCGGTGTCATTGCAGATATTGATATGTAGCATAAACGCTTTGGTCATGTTAATGTACATCGACTTAAATTAATGCAAGCCCAAAATATTATTGCAGGATTGCCTAAGCTCAAGGTTGCAGAAATGCATAAGGTATGTGAATCCTATCAATTTGGAAAACAGGCAAGGAAACCATTTCTTAGACATGTTCAAGAGTAAGAGGCCATTGGAATTAATCCACTCTGATATGTGGACTACTAAAACTGCATCTATTGGAGGCTGTCAGTATTTTGTCACTTTTATTGATGATTACAGCAGAAAAGTTTGGGTGTATTTTATGAAAAAGAAAAGTGAAGTGTTTGGGCATTTCAAAGCTTTTAAAGCTATGGTTGAAAGAGAAACAGGCCTGCAAATAAAATGCCTAAGGTCAAACGGAGGGGGAGAGTACCTCTCAAATGAGTTTGCAAGTTTCCTATAGGAGCATGGCATAAAGCAGCAATATTCATGCAGTCATACCCCACAGCAAAATGGAATTGTAGAAAGGAAAAACAGGCATATTGGAGGGGTATCTAATGCCATGCTCAACGAAAAAGACCTGTATTATTGGGCTGAAGGAGTTGCTATAGCAGTCTACATAATGGACATGACTCCCACTAGAGCAATACATGGCATGACGCCAGAGGAGAGGTATACTGGTAGGAAACCAGATATTTCTCATTTGAAAGTTTTTGGTTGCATTGCCTATGTCCATGTGCCAGATGAGTTGAGATCCAAGTTGGATCCAAAAGCTGAGAAGTGCATGCAGAGAAGCTGCGCAAGTTCAAAGACCTGCTTGGTGTGCAAGAATTGGGATTGAGCTCAAGGGGAGTGTTGAGATATCGAGCTCCACTCGTGATATGCTAGGGTGACCGTTGTGCATTTATGTCACCGACTTGTTAGCTGCAGATGCGGTTGGTACACCGCCCATGAATAATAGCTAGATGACAGCTATCTTTATGTACTCTAGTTAGTGGCTCAGTTAGTATGCCACCTTAGTTAGTTGAGTTTGGTTTGAGACCCACATATAGGGTTCACCTATTCTTTTGTACTTAGAGTTCCTTTGGCTTTCACAACTAAGAAGAGGAAAATTGTTTTCAGCCTCCAGCTTTGTGTATATTCCCCCATTGTGTATGTGAGAAAGCTGCAAGTGAGACTCCTTCCTTCTCTTCCACTCTCCTCACAGATCTTTCATGTCGAACTCTGCACAGATAAGTCTTGTTTCAATTTCTTGATGAAGCTGTACTTGCTTCTGATCATAATTAGATCATCTACGTAGAAAAGTGCTATAGTAATGTCTTGCCCTTGAACTTTGTATTAGAGGGTCTGATGTGCATTGGACTTCATGTATCCCATATTAGCAAAATACTTGTCGATTTTGTTGTACCAACTTCTGGGTGCTTGATTTAAGTCGTAGAGACTTCTCTTAAGATGGCAAACCTTATTCTCCTTTCGTGGTTCAACATAACCTACTGGTTGTTGTATTTAGACTTCCTCATCTAGGTAACCATTAAGAAATGCATTCTTGACATTGAGCTGGTACACATTCCATCTACTGAGTGTCGTTAATGATATCAAGAACCGTATGGAATCCATATTTTCTACTGGAGCATAAGTCTCACCATAGTCTTGACCATATTGCTATGCAAATCCTTTTGCAACTAGTCTGGCTTTATATCTTTTAATACTTCCATCTAGATTATACTTCACTTTGTATATCCATTTGTTTGCTATGGCCTTCTTTCCTAGTGGAAGGTCACATAATTCCTAAGTATTATTCTTGTACAAAGCATCCATTTCTTCATTCATAGCAATTTTGCCATTTTGGCTTATCTACTGCATCTTCGAAGTACACTGGCTCATCTGTAGCCGATGATGGTAGTCATAAGAGCATAGTTGGTGGTTTCAATGTGAATTGCTTTGCCTTTCTGAGCATATGTCAATCTGGCTAGAGGTCTGCTTTCCCTAGTAGACCATCGGAGTTCCTGTGGCTCTGCTTGGGGTGTTTCTGTCAATTCTTGCTTTTCTTCATCAACCTTTTCTGTAAATGACTGAGTAATTACTCGGTGAGCCTATCTCCTATGTGCTTGAGGTTTTCCATTATGATTCCTTATCAAAGATTACATCTCTAGAGATAATGACCTTGCGGTTGATGGGATCATACTTGTATGCTTTGCTTTCGTTAAATTGTTTTTTATGATTATGAAAGAAATTGAATTAACTGAACTCCTTAATTTGACAGCACTGAATGGCTCCAGAGAGGAATGGAGGTTCAATTGCAGCACACAACTACATTAGAATGATAGCAAGAAATCGTTGGAGATGTGATATCTACCATCAAGAATTTTGAGGCTCACCTGTAAGGATGTTATGGCACTTCGTGGGAGATGTTAATAAGACAATGCCATGGTGCAGAGGAGATGGTGCACAAAGCATGGCCGCCATCTTACAGCCACCTGCTAGTATTGGCGTTGACATAACAACGCAATCGACAAATGCGGGTGAAGTTGTCTCACAAACATGGAGAATAATGTTATGATGCTAGATGATGGCTGGTGAAGATGTAATATCTGTCATCAGACATACATTGGCCGGAGGTTGCATTTTTTGGGTGATGTGCATGGAAATTTTCAAAATGCAAGGGACTAAGAGATTAGGGCCCTGCAAACTCTAAATATCAAAATTTTCGGGGTGCCTACAAGGATTTTAGGCAACGAGATGCAAAGAAAGGGATGTATATTCCATGTAAACACATCTACTTTATCTTCATTGGCGTTTCAAGATTGTGCGATAAAGTGCATGAGTTCATGCACGAGGGAGCTCTTACAATGGTTGAATTGTTCCAAACCCTGGCTTCTTGTTGAATCCAACCAAGTATTGGTAGCAAACTTCGTTGAATTTTGAGAGTTTATAGGATATCTTTTGGCCAACAGTTTGAATTTGGAATAGGTATGAGGATGTATTAACATGTTTTTGGAGAAGCTTTGTAAAAAAACAATACTGTAATTCTGATATATCTACAATGTAATTTTGGGAAGATATCATAGAGTCAAAGTCTCCATAACAAAATAATCAAAATTTTCCCTTTTAATATTGAGTATAAGTCCATGCTTCTCTAAATGTGCATGCATTTCTTTGCGTTCAAGAAAATCATATGAACAATGACATTTTGGAAAAATGAATGAGAGATACCTGTATATGGAACGTAAAAGACTAGAGGATAATGAATTAAGCTGCAAGTTGTTTTGGACATTGAATCTTCAAGAGAATATTGTTATTTGAATGTAGGAAAACTAATTACTCGCATATATTCCCATTGATCTTGGTGCTTGCTTGGGTATGATTTTTAATCAATAGTGCAATATTATTGTTTTTTTGCAAGAGCAATGATTAATTTACTATATAAGGGTTAGGACATCAACCATAAAAGTCAACGGTAGAACTATTCTTGGCATTGCTTTTTACTGATGAACTTCAAAGTTCATTGGCAATTGTTGAAGATAATAAACTCTTTAAGGCAAGCAAGAAACATAATAAAGGAAGATAGACATAAACAATCACACCTGGTCTCCTAGGGACCACTATGGGCCAAGGATATGAGTGAAGTCCTTGTTGGGCAGCATGGAAACCTTGTTACTGTTTTTATGCAAGAGCAGGGACCACTATGGGCCGAGGATATGAGTGAAGTCCTTGCTGGGCAGCATGGAAACCTTGTTACTGTTTTTATGCAAGAGCAATGGGTAGGACATGTCGTAAAAGTCAACAATGCATGCTACATTCGCAACATAAATCATTGAACTAGAATGTGAACAAATTAGCGGAGGTCCTCACGGGTAGGACATTAACCGAAAAAGTGGGCCGTAAAACTATAGTAGCCATTGCCTTTTACTGAAGAACTTCAACAATTGCTTTTCATGAGCAATTGTTGAAGGCTAAACTCTTTAAGGCAAGCAAGAGAACTTAATAAAGGAAGATTGACATAAACAATTATACTTCGCCTATCAGGGACAAATGTGGGCCAAGAATATGAATGAAGTCCTTGCGGGGTAGGGTGGAAGCTTTGTTACTATTTTCATGCAAGAGCAATGGGTAGGACATCAACCATAAAAGTCAACAATGCTTGGTGCTTTTGCAACATAAATCAATGAATTGGAGGTGAAAAGTCCTTGCTCGAACACAGTGGCACAAATTCAGGTAATCTTCCTTCCTACCTATGGGAAGGGATCCCTTAGTGCGGTTCAAATAGGAAGGTAGCTCTTGAATGTTGCTGCCTAGAAAGAGTTTTTGAAGATATTTGGCTTATATGGTTGCACTACCTACACTAGGGCTACAATTAGGATTGGTTTTAGGGAAGGTAAACCATCATGTTGCGACTAGAACTAAAAGTTTGGTGGTGTGGAGTAAGCAATTATTGGCATCTCACAATGAGATGGGGTGAGAGAGAGAGAGAGAGAGAGAGAGAGAGAGAGAAGGGGGGGGGGGGGGGGATGAGGAGTTGGATAGCAAGCAAAAAGATTTTGCACATTTATAAGTTAGAATGTTTATGGGGGAAGAAAGAATATTTTGTGCTAGAAGGAAGAAATTTAATGTGGGGGAAGATCTAAGAAAAAGTGTCTCCACGAGTTGTCTTGCTAGGCCCCTCTCATTTATCTCTACCAACCTTTTCATTTCTACCAATTATCCATTAGTATATACTGGTGTTGGTTCCCCATGCTTTACCAAGCACTTTAATAGAAAGCTATAGACTTGCCTTGGAAGCTAGTCCTTCACTAGCAAGATCTAGGGAGTCTGCTTTGGTTACGTGGTTGCATGATGTACACAAGGGCTATCAAGATCTAGAGGTGAGATAGGTTTTTGTGACTAGAGAAGGGATGGGGAAGAGCGAATAGGGGAAATGCCTGCCTATCAAGATCTCGAGGTGAGATGGGTTTTTTTATGACTAAAGGAGAGAGTTTAATATGGGAAGGGATGGGAAGAGCGAATAGGGGAGATGCACGCCTAAAAGAGAATAATTTGGAGAGGCAGTGAGTTTTGCACGCTAGAGAGAGAGAGAGAGAGACAGAGACAGAGACAGAGAGAGAGAGAGAGAATCGCTAAAGCTTTTCGTGCACTTGAATTAAAAATATGTGGCAGGCAACACCCTTATCTTGTTTCTCTCCTCTTTTCTTTTTGAGGTTCATATAGGAACTTTCACTTTTAGGACCAATATTGCCAAGGGAAACGATGTTTGTCTTAGTAGGGCCTACTTTAAGGATAATGTGCAAGTTACATGTGGGTGTGGGTTCTCTTGGTCCTTGAAACGATAGTTTTTGGTGTACATGAGAGAGAGAGAGAGAGAGAGAGAGAGAGAGAGAGAGAGAGCCAAAGCCAGATATGTGGAGAGAGAGAGAGAGAGAGAGAGAGAGAGAGAGAGAGAGAGAGCCAAAGCCAGATATGTGGTGCCTTGATATGGTCGCCACTTGGCATCCTTACATTGGTTGCAGAATAAGGGGAGCGCCCATCAATGTAATCCCTCCCCAAGCCTTGCCCATCCAAAAATGAGAGAGTGGATTTTGAACCCTTGTGCTCTCAATGGGAAGGCTTCTTTAGGCCAAGTTCTTCTCCTCATGCAGAGTGCCTGCACTTGGGTGGGCATCGGGAGGAGTTAGGACACGAGAGAGAGAGAGAGAGAGAGAGAGAGAGAGAGAGGAGCACGTGGTTTCAAGGGAGCTGGTGGAAGAGGCGAGCCCACGTGGAGGAGGAGGTGGAGGATGACGTGGCGAGGGAGGGGGCCAAGGAAGCGGGGGGTCATATGGGAAGGGGGGCGATGGAGGCGGGGGACGTGATCAAATTGTGTGGCCCTGTATGATCGTTGTCTCTCTCTTCCCTCTCTCTCTCTCTCTCTCTCTCTCTCTCTCTCTCTCTTCGCTTTCTCTCTCTTCGTACTCCCGTTCTTTCTCTCTCTTCCTATCTGAGCTTTTCTCTTCTGTTTCTTGCTTTCTTCTTCGCCTCCATCCTCATCCTTGCCATCGCCATAGCCTCCTCCTTCTCCTCCTTCTTGTTGTATCTTCCTGATGCCCTTTTCCCTATCTTCCTTGTTGCTTCTTCTCTCAATTTGAAGCTCTTCATCTGCTTCAAATTGATCGGAGAACTTACGATCAACCAATCGATGATTAGCGCTAGAACAGCAGGACGTTCGTCGTAGCGCAGCGGCGGCGAGCTGGGCGCTCATCGTTTCGTTGCTTAAAGAGACGCAGTCGAGCTCCGAAGCTGTGTTCCATCTCGATGAGCGTACCTCCAGTCCGGCGTGCAATTCAAGCGAAAGCAACATCACTACCAGCTGCGCTGATCGCCTTCCCGAATTGGGCGCTCGAAAGCGACTTTCTGTACTCTCAAATTGCTGATATTACGCAGCCTCTTGGTGCTCCGCAGTTGTCCTCCTAGTGCAGCGACCTCCTTTATCGTCTTTGCCGCCATCCTCTCTGCAACTAGAGGCGCAGCTTGCATCAATGCATTGGGATTTGGGTGACAATGGTATTCTTGTTCAGCTGTAAGCCATCCTCCATACACTGCCCTCCAAACGATGGTTCTTGAATCCCCATCATCGGCTTTTGTGTCTATCAATCTGAATATATACAGTCCTGGCCTCCTTTTGGTCACGATGAACCGTAATGATGCATTCAACAGCATCACCAGAGGGTTAGTGGCTCTCTTTACCTTACCCTGCCAGTATCTACACACGCCACTGTTGCTCATGTTGTTTTCTGTTGCTACAAAGTTGACGCAGTTGTCGTAATTTCAGAGAGCGCCAAAACTGGAGGTCGGGATGCGGTTCAGGTTCCTCCATTCGAGGTCTCCAGCATGGTGTGCTAACTTGTGATTTGTTATTGGCAAGGTGTTTGAGATTTGGCTCAGTTTTTGAGCGTCTTTGTGCGAGTGCTCACTCAACTTATCCTTATTTGCTTGGAGACCTGTGCAGACAGCAGCATGCCTTCTGTCGATATACTTGGTTGCTGATTGCTATCCAAAGGCTTGTCCGAAGTCTTCGTTCGACGTTGTATGATCCCTACCGGAACTGGCTATCCGTCCCACACATTCTTGGGTTTTCTAAAAAAGAGAGAGAACATAATGGAATCGTTTTTTGATTTTTCCAAGAAGATGATTTGTTGCAATCACCATTTTATCGCATATTTGGTATATACATAAATTTTTGCATTAGCTTCTGTCTCTTTCATTGTGGACTGGTGACGCATATGGCCTTGGCTTGTAAATTATTATAACTTCATGTCTGATTACCACTGCCCATAGTGGACGGGTGCATGTGCAGGTGCAGGTGCAGAAAACTATGGCACAAGGGTTTCAGACTGGTCTGTAACAGGCAAGACGGGTTTTTCCCGTATGGCAGATTCAAGCCTTCAAGATGGGAGTCATATTGACACAACCACAAAAGATGGCAGAGCTGACAGTGATTCGTATCTTATTAATGAAAAAGATGACATACTAAATGAAGAAAGCCTGTTCTCACAGAGCCATGCTCAAATTTCAGGTGGCCAAGTTATTGCACTGGATGGGACCACCAGCGCTGATAAACTCACAGGGCTACATGGTTGTTTGGCAGAACAGTCAAGCGAACACTCATGTATTCCCTTCAGAGAAGATGCAGTGGCAAATCAGAAACATGGGATTTTTGAGTCTGCAAGGACAGCTTATAACCATATACAGCACACGAAACATCATAGAATGGAGGCTGAATCAATTGCATTGCAGCGAGAGCATGAGCAGGAAATTCTTAGGAGTGACGACTGTCAGGAGACGACTGTGGATATGTTAAACAGATATGATGACAACTTAACCACTGCACAGGGCATGAAGCTGACTGGTACATTGACAGGTCAGTGCAATGCTTCCATGAATACCGAAACTGAAAACTTTGTGTCACTTCAAAGCAGAAAAAAAGAAAAATTTAGGCAAAGCAAGTACGAGGCCAATGCTGATAGCAGGCCATCAGAGTCTAGCAGTGATGGATGTGCGGAAATAAACAATAGACTTTCAAAATGCAATGTCTCACTTAGGCAGTGGCTCAGCAATCCAGGTAGGGTGATAGATACAGTTGAAAATTTACATATTTTTAGACAGATAGTAGAGTTTGTGGAACTTGCCCATTCTCAGGGAGTTGTGCTAAGGAACATCCGCCCTTCATCTTTCCTACTTTCTCCTTTGAGCCGTGTGTCAATTATAGATTCAGCTAGTACACGCACAAGCTCAGGCTCGTCAGAGCAATCAACAGGCAGAGCAGTCCCTGGTTTTTTGGCTGATAGTTCTGAGAAAGAGGATGGATTGAGAGGTTCACCCAAATACAACACAGGGGAGAACGCCCATATACACTCGCAATGTGCAGAGGTTTCAGAGGATTCAAAACCAGCACAGGAAAAAGAGTTTGGGATCACAGCAGGGTCTCCAACTGTCCTATCCATTGTCCATGTGGAGAACAAAAGTACAGAGGAAATGAGACAAACTGGTGGGACTTTCGGTGTCACCAAAAGGCTAAGCCCATGCGGTCATCACAGTACCTGTTCTGATTCTGAGAAATCAGAAGGCAGACAGCATGATACGACTTCATCAGAAGAGAAAATACATGCAACATTCCAACCTTGCTCTAGTGATGAGAGACTTCAGCCTCGGGATGAAAAATTTCCTTTGAAACAAATACTGTGTATGGAGCAGATGTGTTATAGAAGTCTTGAAGAGATAGCTGGAGGGACACCAGACTTTTATACAGATGTTTATAGCTTGGGTATCCTTTTCTTTGAGGTAAAGCAATTTTGGAGATTCTCTTCCTTTCCTTTTATGTTCTCTTTATTTCTCAAAATATTTGATCTTATTGTTACAATGATTACTCAGAAGCAGCAAAGATAGATGCATCTGTAATTAGTCTGATAGCACTCAGATACTAGACACACTGTCAACTTACATGAGGCCGCTGGTTTCCTTTGAAGTGAGCATTTTTCTCATGCAGTTGAGATTTTCTATGGTAGCAGTTATTCTATAGCTCTGGATCTGAAGTGGAGTGGTCAAGAGCTATGTCCGACTTACGACACCGCCTCCTTCCTCCTAGGCTACTGTTGAAACATCCAAAAGAAGCTTCCTTTTCTCTGTGGTTGCTGCACCCGGATCCACGGTCTAGGCCAACAGCAAGGTTTGTTGCTACACTAACATCTTTTCAACCTCACGTGTGATCAAAGCTGCAGGAGTAGGTCATTTTTGAAGAAGCAAGTTTCTGCTTCCTTTCTGTGTGCAGATATGTCTTCTGCAGGTATATTGAAGCTGTAGAACTGCAGCATTACCTATTTCCGATGTTGCTTAGCTATAAAGAGGTCGTATTTTGCTTTTGAGCTGCTATTACTGCTTTCACTACTGTTGCATTGCTTGCATTAGCTGTACTAGACATTTTATTTCTTGCACAAGGGCAAGCTACTGACCTTGATTCAAACCAATCAAGTTTTAAGACCCCCTTATCAGTTAGACTAATTCTAAATGCCTTCTTCATGTGAGTCTTCTAACAAGAAGTATCTGAAAATCATCAAGAGGACGACGACCAAGCTAACCAAACCTCATTGTTATGAGTATGCTAGATCAATGGTGTTTTCAGAGTTTTTAGGTGCTCAGATGCACTTCGATGACTTCTGGACTTTTAGCAATATTTGTACTAAGGGATTAGACTGCCTTGAGAACAAATTCTCAAAAGTAAAGACCTTTCCCCTCATGGACATTTTAGCCCGAAACGTTTCTAAGAAACGTGCGAAACATGAAAGTTTTTTTGAATTTTTTAAAATAAAAAATACACTATTTTTATTATTTATATAAAATACACTAATTTTACACGTTTCTAGACGAAACGTCTGTCAAAATCTTGAAACGTTTCTTGAAACGCGTTTCTAGAAACGTTTCTTGTGACACTGCTAAGTATGTCTTCCTTTTGTTTCTTAAAAAATTTACGTTACATCTTTTCCATTTTCTCTTTTATTTTCTTTGTAGATTTTCGGACTTTAGAACAACAAAAAATCTAAATTTGTATGATTGGATATATTCTACTCTTACAAAGGTATATATCAATGATTATCTGCCCCAAACTGAATACCATGCGTAGCTTACATAGTCTCATCTGGCTAACCCTAATTGATCTCGATTAGGTTTCTAGGTAATGCTTAACCTATCTAGGTCCTCGCTTTATCCGGATTAGGTATAAGTACATAACATTATTCCCTCCTTGCTGTAAGTAGTTAGTTTCCAATTGCACTTTCCATTTAATCAATTACTCTAATAAACAATCTTTCTGTAAATGTTATTTTGATCTAAAACAATTTTTAGTTCTAAAGGTATAGAGGAAGGTGATTTTAACAAAGGATCAGTTCCTCTTGACAAATTTCCTCTAAGCTTCTACTTTAGTTCACAGACGGGAAACACTGGATGAATAATGAGCTTAGGTGGTAACCCAATTGATAAAGTAGCATCATTAGTCTTCCTTGTGATCCTGAAAGGACCACAACACCTTGTAGATATTTGTAATGGTTGCTAGTTTTAATAGTCTTAGAATCCTCGGGAACTGTAACATAAATCATAAATACACATGCCTCTTCAAAACTGTGGATGTCTTCTTTTGGTTGGTGTAGAATCATGCTCTATCTTGAACGGTTCTCGCATGCTGTAACATTTCTTGCATGTCTTGTAGAAATTTGTCACAGCTTTTACCCTGATTATGGATGATATGACGAAAATATACCTCGTCTAATTTCCAACTTCAAGAAAACCAAGGAGTTGAGCTCAAGGGAATGAACCTTGCCATCTTAGTTACCCTGATAGCTTTATGTCTACAGTAGTCCCGAAATGCGTTTCGGGACAGACCGAAACATACGAGATGTTTCGGTTCTGAACCGTGCGTTTCGGGGCCCCCATACATAATCGCAAAGGAGCTGAACACTGTGGCTGATGCGTATTACTGTTATAAGCAAACTCAATCTGTGGTAGATGTCTCTTCCACTCAGACTGCCTTTGGAGCCAACAATGTCCGTACAGCCTCTCCCGTCCGTACCACATCTGCACAGCCTCTCCGTCCGTACAGCCTCTCCCATCCATACCTCCGTACCTGTCCATACCTCCCGTCCATACCTAGTCTAGTTCTAATCCTCCCTAACCCCGAGTTGGGCTAAACCCCCAACCCAACCCGGGGGTTAGGTTAAGCCTATGCCCAAGGCTCTGTCTTCCATACTCTGGTAGATATCTTCCACTCAGACTGCCTTTGGAGCCATATTCTCAAAGCTCTGTCTTCCATAGTCTGGTTAATTTGTTTTATGTGATCATCCGATTATGGATGATCTGATGAAAATATACCATGTCTGAAGGGAATGAACCTTGCCATCTGGGTTACCCTGATAGCTTCATGTCCACAATAGGCCCGAAATGCGTTTCGGGACAGACCGAAATGTTTCAGTTCTGAACCACACATTTCGGGGGCCCCCAATTTACCGAAAATCTGGTGTCGCATTGCATTTTTGCTGCCTGTACGTTTCAAATCACCACCCGTAATATGCTGAAATCAACCTTCAGCCTGTACAATTGCCTTTAGTTCATATCTAATTGCAGCACAGACATGAATCATGATTCATGATTCCATGTAGCTCGAATTTACAATGATATGCTGTTAATTTTCTGATTTAAAAATTAGTAATATGTTTAAAGTATCCAATTTTAAGTTCCAAGTGACTTATCAAATGTATGTGTCCTATGTTACCTGAGTTTTTTTTCAAGTATTGGACTTCTGGTGGTAACATTTTAAAAAATTTAAATATTTTTCAAAAAATATATATTTAAATACCCTATTAGGCACGAAACGTTTTTACAGACGTTTCGGGTTTACCCTGAAGCGTTTCTGAAACACTGAAATGTGTTTCGAAACTCCTCGCCTACTATGTTCATGTCCCCTAGAGGTTAGTGGTACCCAACCACTTCTTCTTCTAATGTTGGTTCTCTGCCTTTGTTTAATCTGTGTCATACTTGCTTGTTAAGAAAGGTTCAGTGTGCGTAGAATGGTGGTACATATCTTGTCAAGGAATTGCACTCTCAAAATGTGTAAACTCTATTTGAAAATTGTGAAGGGAGCGTGGGTCCAGGACTGGCCACAGAATATTCAGATATGTTTGTAATTTTTACTGATATGGAAGACTCTTATCGGGGTATCAGTTTGCTGAAGTATTCAGAATTGCATACTTTTTCTACTGTCCAGTGCTTTCTCATCAGATGATGTTATTGCTCTGATCTAAATGTTATGAAATAGAAGGTCACGCTAAGTAAGGATGTTGTCTGAAACAATTCTACTTGAAAATGCTTTCCTTTTAAACGGGAAATATTATTAACTTATTTGCTGAAACTATCTGCTCTTAGCAGAATAAATTGTGGACTTGTCTTCTGGACAGGGAGTTATTGCATGCAGATATTTTCAGTGAAGTTGGAGACAAGTTGGCAGAAAGAGAAGCTATTATGAACATCGAAGAGAAAGAAGCAGAGACAGAAACTACACTTGAGTTCTTACTGCAGATGCAAAAGGAAAAACATGAGATTTTTTACAAACTATCCCAAGAACTTGAGTCTCTTACAAGTGATATTGAAGAGGTTCGAAGAAGGCAGGCTTTGTTGAAACAGAATGTGCTGTGGGACGAGAGGTTAAAAAACTCCTTTCATGAGAGTGTAGAAGATTTTGCAAGTTCCAAGGACGATACAGGCAGGCCATCTTTACCTGGAAACCAGGCTTGTGAACTGGAGGGTTTTCAATATGGTAGTCATAGTGGAGACCAGTTACAAGGAAGAAGGCGAGAGCTTTTCCTGTCAAAGCATGATCAACTCATGAGAAATTTCATGAATTTTAAGCAAATCTATATTGCCATGAAGCAGACTTCCAATCACTCAGGCACAGATAATCCAAATGACAATTTTAAGCAGAGCATCCAAGCTCCCAGTGTAAATGCAGACAAACAGGACATCTCCAGGCTAAGTGCTAGTCTCAGTGGTGAAAAATCAGAACATGTCAACCCCAGAGATAGTATGGGATTGTTTTTTGATAGCTTCTCCAAGTTCATTTCGTACAGTAGATTCAAAGTGAAAGCTACGTTGCAGCATGGGGACCTTTTGAACACAGGAAACATGGTGTGCTCGCTGAGTTTTGATTGTAATGACGAGTTCTTTGCGACAGCAGGAGTCTGTAGAAGAATTAAGGTCTTTGAATATAGTGCATTGTTGGAAGAGTCACGTGACATTCATTACCCTATGATTGAGATGATCAGCAGAGGAAAGCTGAGTTGTGTTTGCTGGAATAATTTTAGCAAGAGTCACCTGGCCTCCAGTGACCTTGAAGGGTCTGTTCAGGTGAATAACATTATATTTTACTGTATTGGGGCTCTAAGGGAAATTTTCTTTAACTCTAATGATAAATGTGGTATCATTTTGTAGTTATGGGATGTAACAAGGGGTCGGACATTTATGGACTTAAAAGAGCATGCCAGGCGTGCATGGTCAGTGGACTTCTCGCACTATGACCCTTCAAAGCTGGCAAGTGGAAGTGATGACTGCTGTGTAAAACTTTGGAGCATGAATCAGGTAATGTCTGTGCTGTACTGAGCGAGTTGTGTTGTCATCTTGATTGTAACCAGAGTCTGCAAAGAAAGTGCAGCATTATGTCCACTGATGTCCCTAGTTATCCTGTTTCCCCTAAAGTCTTTGATGATTTTACAACTTATATCCTCACTACTCGCTGCACAAATTTGGTAGGAAGAAATGTTTTTCTGCACAAAAAATTGTTATTGTGTTGGGCTTTTCAGGACGTAGTTTGAAATATATTCTTGTCATTGTAGGGTGCTAGTGTTGGGACAATCAAGACGAAGGCAAATGTCTGCTGTGTACAGTTTCCTCCAGATTCTTCCCATCTTTTGATATTTGGGTCTGCTGATAGCAATATTTATTGCCACGATCTGCGCTATATGAGAATCCCAATGTGTATTTTGAGGGGTCATAATAAGGCTGTCAGTTTTGTGAGGTTTGTGGACTCTGTAAACATAATATCTGCTTCCACTGATAGCACGCTGAAGCTTTGGGATTTGACAAAAGCAAGCACGAAACTCAGAGGATCAAGGATTGCTTGTACGACAACTTTCACTGGCCACACCAATGAGAAGGTGACCACAATCTTTTAAATATGATATGTGTGGTTCTTTTGGTCTAATGCAAAATTTAATTTCCCATTGCCGTATTTGTACCAGAACTTTGTTGGACTCGCAGTCGGGGAAGGAGGATATATTGCATGTGGATCAGAAACAAATGAGGTACTAGAATTAGCATTTTTTTGTACTTGGGTTGATACATCTGTTCAGAGTGGAAATATGAGTGAATGTAATTCGTCTCTTGACAAGCACCATGGCTGAGCATCTTGTGTTTTGTCAATTGCTGGCTTGCTTAATGAAAACCAGCAGTCACTGTACTTCAACAGCATTATACAATCGCATAGATCCTGTGTATAAACTAACACCAATATATCTTGCCTGCATGCCCATCTACTGTACTATGTAAATTGAAATTTGTGAGCATCTGTTGTGTTAAATGAAAAATAAAGGATGTCATCAGGAATACTTTTATGTTCTTCTTAATCAATTCAGAAAATATCTACGTTTGGACTTAAAGATTCACTCTTTGTGAATTGGTTCATGCCTTACATAACCAACCAAGCAGTCCTTTTTTATGTGTATCTAATGCTGCAAAGAGTGTCTGAAGAAAGAGAAATTGGGAAAAAAAGGATCACCAAAGACCCTATGATTGCGATCCTTCCAGAGAGTTCAAAGTGCTCATTTACACACACACGTGTGCATGTTTTTTAGCTGCTGTTAGGTATTTTGTGTTTCTTGGGAAAGTATGTTCTCATGCCCTCTGCCCACTACTGTAGGAACTTGCCTTTGTACCCAGTTTTCCTTTACAGATGTGTTTATCTTGCGGTAGGATACATTAGAGATTGATCCACTATCCTGATCCCCTGTGGACTCAAAAGTTTAGTGCATGTCAGCCAAAGACCTCCCTCTACCCTCGGCCGTGATACTATGCATGCTTATCAGATCCCATTTATTCGAAGGGAGGGACCACTTTAAATGAAAAATGAACTTTTTCCTCCTCACCACAATGGATTCCATAGCTCCTTGCAATAACCTCTATTATGCAACTCACTGGTTTTCATTAAGCCTTTGACAGCTAGTGTTGAACTCCACAGGCTTGGCATTGGACTGGCTCTTGGAGATGCTGATAGATTCTTAGCTCATCCAGTGGCTATAAATATTCTGTCATTCAAGCTGGCTATAGTCCGGTGATTGTCTGCCATTCCTCTACTGGGCATTTGTAGAGGGAGTTTACCTCTAAGCTCTTCATGTACAGTTCATCTTTGTCAAAGGCCAGTGCTAGATGCTGATGGGTTTTTCCCCTGTACTTGTCATTGATGACATGAATGTGGTCTACCCCTTTGTAAAATGGGCCATGACACCGTGCATTACATAGTGGAATGGGGATGGCTCCACCATTTTCCAAGCTCTTGCAAGTTGCAATGAACTCTTTCAACCAAGGCTTGCAGAAGAAAAAATTGCCAACTGCACTACACCCTCATACTGATGTGACCTCTAGCAATCTTTCTTTCTTATTTTGTGTTTCGATTAAACTCAGTGACAATGAAAATAAGAGTCTTCGGAGTGCCGACAGAAACTCCGTACGAACACTTTGTATAAATGGATGCTCAAGTATGTTTGGGTGTGTGGATTTGTATGTGTGAGAGCATATGTTTATGCTGTGGTCTACACCCACTGTTGGGCACTGATGACATCAGTGGGGATGTCATAGTAGCTAGTCCCTACTATGTGTGATGGAGTTTATGGTTTTCAACCTTATGAGTGACTATCATGAGATTGAAACTGCACTATGTTGTGTTTTTAGAGGGCATGTTCCTGGATTCATCTAGGTATATGTTCCTGGATTCATCTAGATATATAAACTCAGTGACAATGAAAATAAGAGCTTGAACTGGGTCATGTGCTTCTACCACATACATATGCACCTACAAATGAGAATTCTACTACAGAGACTTTTGAGTATGTCATCTTATATCACACACCAGTATATTCAGACAGGACGTTAACATAAGTCAGATATGTGAATCAGACACGGAAGTTTGTGCAAATATACAGTTAGGTTACTAGTATATCCAAACATTTACTGTACAGTAGCTTATGCGATGACAATTTCCACACGTTTAATTTGCTGTTAGGTAGCTCCCCGTCAATGGTGGGCCTTACTTCATTTATTGTTGGCTGCTTTACTCAGGTGTTTGCTTATCATAAGTCTCTACCTATGACTATGCTGTCACACAAATTTGGCTATACTGATCCTATTTCAGGCCAAGAGATTGAAGATGCTAGGGGTCAGTTTGTGTCAAGTGTCTGTTGGAGAAGCAAATCTCAAACGTTGGTGGCAGCCAATTCATTGGGGAATATAAAGGTGTTGGAGATGGTGTAGGGGTAAATCTAATGGTGCTTGTGTGCCTGATGTTGCACACTGCTGAAACCATTCAGGACAATGCTGAAGTTCTCGACCGATCTCCTTTACACCATCAAAGGTGAACAAGTAAATGCCATGTGGAAGACTCAATTTTGGGATTATAACCTCATTGAATCCAAGGATCTGACGATCATCTGGGAAAGGATTTACTTCAACTTCAATGACAGTTTTGGGTTGACGTTGAGATTTATTGTAGCTGATTTCAGTTACTACTGTAATTTAAAGATGGCAAACCAGCCTCTTGATGATTTTATTGAATGTGAGGTACTCTTGTCAAAAATTTTAAGCTTCAAGCACAAAAGAGTGAGCTAAGCTACAAAGATCAGATGTAATTATTTTTATGTAAGGAAATCAGGTATATCTGAAGATTTCCTTCAAAATAGTCACCATTTTGTACTACATGATCCTCAAATTGCAATGGGGTGTGGTGCCCTGCTGCTATATGTTTTGGTCCATATGAATAATACACGTCTTACCTTTTTGCCATACTAATATCGTTAAAGGCTTACCAGCATAACAGGACATGAAATCAGATGTTTCTATTTTTGAATTATGTCTATTATCCATCTGTGGGGTTGCAGAATTTCACCAGCACGCAATAATGTTCGCAAATGCCCACTGTATGTTCTTTTCATAATCTAGATATAGCAAGAAATCTGGTTTCCATAGAAAATTATAATATCTTGTACATGTTAGATTGCCTACCTCTGCATAATGTGTATGATTTATTCCAGCAAATGATCATGTTGATCATGGCAGGTCATATTAATTGCTTTTGGTTGTAAAGGCAGGGACGAAGACAGGGCAAACCCACCTGCCTTCCAAGTCATAATTGGGACACTGTTGTGACCTGTCACACGGATGTTGCAGCAGTCCTAGTAGATGTGCATGTTTTATTTTGTCAGAGGTGCAGCTTAAATGATGCCCTGCTTTTTGAGGATCGCTTGCAGCCAGGGTGTATATCCAGGTCCTCAAGAAGTGTAGAGATGTACGGAGGGAAAAGTGGAAAGTGATGATGTTACACATGTGGACTTGCATTTCCTTGCATTGAAGAGTGCACATGCATTGTTAAATCCTTTTAATTGGGGTAGATTGTTAACGTTTAGAAAGTCTACCTGCCTAATGAGGTGAAAACGAAATGGAAGCATCAGGGGGCAGAGTTTCAAGGATACAAGAACTGCTAACTCTGGGGCATCACTTCGTGTCATAATGCAGGACAATAATTTTCTTTGTTGCTTTAACAAGTACTTGGTCACTGCATGGAAAATATGGATACGATGAACATGATTTATCTAAGGACTGACGGGTTGTCGGCTATGATATTCCCTAATGAACAGGTTGTCCTTCAAATGTGACTAGTAATGTGCATGTTAACGAGCATAGGGGATGCCATAGTATTGCTCCGTTGCTCATCTACAAGGATCTCATACCACTCGTTTGTTTGCTGCTGCTGCACCTCTCTACCATTGTACTTCACCACCGATTCAGCTCACGGTTCATGCCTGTACTCTTTTGCTCCTGCAAGACGCAGGACGTGGAGCTGACCAATGTAATGTTGCAATGGAGAGAAATCTGGCGTTGGAACGATTCGCCCATGAATGCTCAAACATAGATTGGCAACTAAGGGCCTTAGTACATGGATTGGGGTAGCATAGGTTTAGGGTGGGAATCTTTTTGTCATCATAGGATGGATTTAGAATGGGAGTAGCCACTTTTTCTCCCATCCTCGACCATGGCCTCTAGACACTAGCAACCAGAATGGGTTCTCCTTTTTTAGGGCTTCAAAAACATGGATGTCCCACTTGGCCCCCACCTCTTAAACAATTGAAATGATGCCATGTGTCCTCTTCCACCTAAACCCATCCCTAGTTCTTTTTTGTTAGCACATGGTGGGATGGGAATAGGATAGAAATATGCATCGGACCACTCTGGACCACCTTTTCCCATTCCCATTCTATTTCATCCCATGTGCTAAGCCCCTAAGAAGCATCTAAGAGCGTGTTGAAGGGCAAGTCTATAATCAATTGGAAACTCAACACTTACCTCTTTAAGTCTTTAATTAATTGGAAACTCAACACTTACCTAGGGGTGGTTTTCATAGGACCCGTATTCAAGATGAGAGAGGTTAGGGAGCTCTGGCTCAACTAGAGCGACAATGCTTTCATGCACATTTTCAAGATTCCTCGATGAAGGGATGGTCCCTGATGCGGAAGGCATCCATCTTCTCACTTTTTTTTTCCCATTTTTATCCATGCCTTTCGACAACATTTTCCTTTCATTTTTGTGAAAAAGTGTCCTCTTAACCACTCACCCTTCTTTGCCGCACGGCTATCCATGTTCCATTACTATCTAAGATACAATGGAGTAGGGCTTGGTGAATGTTTGGTTTTGAAAGTGAAAAACGGTCATTTTTTGTTTTAAAAAAATAGATGCATTTTCATTGGCCAACCTTCTTATGCCCGTGTGGTCTTCATCACTCCTCATTCAGTGGCTAGAATATCTCGGTTGTGCGCAACAATAGTCTAGTCATTCTAAGTAAGAAGCACATATCCATTACAAGCAATAAGGGAAACCATGAAGAGAGATACATCTTGTCTTTTATTATAATATATCCATTACAAGCAATAAGGGAAACCATGAAGAGAGATAGTACATGGAAGAATGTTATTAGAGAAGGTTATGCAGAAATAGTGTCATGCAATAAGATTACAGTATAATATTTTATAATTATAGAGAGATAGAGATTCAAGAATGCAATGCAAAAATTATGTTATGCAGTGAAATTACCGTGCCTATAGTTTATGCATAAATGTTATCCTTTTTGTAGAAGCTTTGCCATCAACGTTTTGAAAAATAAGCTTGCAAGAAATGAAAAACTAGACATATTTTGCAAAAAATTTACTAGTAACATTTGTTACAATGTTAGATCTGCAGAAGTAAATGTGCAACATTTGAAACCAAGTGTTCACAGGATCTACCTTAGGGATGAGAAAACATTTGATGAGTGTGAGGGACCAGGTGTTGAATCTGTTACTGCCATCGTGTGAGGCATTATCCATGCAAGGTCGGTATTTACATCGCTATAAGCGTCAAAAAAGAACGGTCGCTATGTAAGCGTCACTATATAGCGACACTAATAAACATCGCTATATAGCGACACTGGTAAACGTCGCTATATAAGCGACGATTAACATAAGCTTAAAAAAAAACATTAGTGGGGCTAAACAGGGCCACAGGAAGCCCTATTTTGCCTCACTAATGTTTTTTATTTAGTAATTACAAAAGAATGTTTTTTGTTATAAAATTTCCCTTGTGGAAAGGGTAATACAAAATCGCTCAAATGAATCGAGCGACAGAAGTATATACATGTCAAAGATATACAACATTGTTTATTACAAAATTACCCTTTCGAAAAGGGTGATACAAAATCGCTCAAACGAGCCGATATACAAAAGCATATGCATGGCAAAGTATATGCAAACTACTACTACTACTACTACTACTGCTCATCCAAATCGTCATCCTCGTCCTCGTCGTTGTCCTCATCCTCGTCGCACTGGCCTGATCCCTAGCCCTCGTGAGCTACGCCTGATCCTTGGCCCTCGTCAAAGTCGTGTAAGCCTAATCCCTCATCATCACTACTCACCTCCGCTGATGGGACATTCGTGCTTTGATTCTAAGAGTGAAACCATATTAATTGGAAATTAGATTGGAACTTAAAGAATAAAATAGTTTTAAAAGTGAGATTACAAGTAGGAGTAGACTTATACCGTGCGAGCAACCACCTCAGCCCAATCGACCATCGCTCCCAGTGGCTCCTATAAGCATAAGAGAAGAAAAAACAGATGCATAAGAGAAAAAGAGAGAAAGCATATGTTTGAAAGAGGGGAAAAAGAGATTGAAAGAGGGGAAAAAAAAGAGGGAAAAAGAAGAGAAGGAAGAGGAGAAAAGAGATTGAAAGAGGGAAAAAAGAAGAGAAGAAAAGAGCATAAGCATAAGAGAAGGAAGAGGGGAAAAGAGATTGAAAGAGGGAAAAAAGAGATTGAAAGAGGGGAAAAGAGATTGAAAGAGGGGAAAAGAGCATAAGCATAAGAGAAGGAAGAGGGAAAAAGAGATTGAAAGAGGGAAAAAAAGAAGAGGGGAAAAGAGCATAGGCATAAGAGAAGGAAGAGGGGAAAAGAGATTGAAAGAGGGGAAAAAGAAGAGGGAAAACGAAGAGAAGCTGGAAGAGGGGAAAAGAGATCGAAAGATTGGAAAAAGAAGAGAGGAAAAGAGCATAATCATAAGAGAAGGAAGAGGGAAAAAGTGCATAAGCATAAGAGAAAAAGAAAGAAAGCATATGCTTATGCTTATGCATGAGCATATAAGCATAAGAGAAAAAGAGAGAAAGCATAAGCTTGTGCTTATGCATGAGCATATGCTCATGCATAAGCATAAGCATAGGCAAATACACATGCTTATGAAAAGAGGAGAAAAAGAGAGGAAAAAAGAGAGTGGAAAATAAGAGAAGGAAGAGGGGAAAAGAGATTGAAAGAAGGGAAAAAGAAGAGGGGAAAAGAGCATAAGCATAAGAGAAAAAGAGAGAAAGATTATCTTTATGCTTATGCTTATGCATGAGCATATGAGGGAAAGAGGGAGGGAAAGAGGGAGGAAAAGAGGGGAATAAGAGGGAATAAGAGAAGAGAGGGTTCCTACGCCCATCACTACAGCTAGCACTTAAGGCGTTAGCTACACGCCAATGCAAATAACGGAAAACAAAAGGGAAAAAGAGGAAGCACTTTCTTACCTGGAAAAGTCCTGAACCGTGTTTCATGGACTGGCCCTACAAAAAAGAGAAAACATACCATTTTTTCATATAACTAGTTAGAGGAAGGAGGAGTTTGGAGAAGCAACTTTTCAAAGGGATTGGATGAGTTTGGAGAAACCTACAAACAAGGAGAAAGCATAAGCCTACAAAAAAGGAGAAAGAGGAGGAAGAGAAATACCAAAAAGAGAAGAGGCGAGTCTTCTTTCTTTCACCAAATCTCGTTTTTTGTCGTTAACCTCTGAAAATCAAGCATGAAAATTAGCACATAGCCTTAGCAATACAAGGAGAAACATGCTTCAACACTCACAAAACGAAATCTCACAAAAAATGAACCTACATTGCTTAAGAGACCCACCTTCTTGAAAAACTTACTTTCACACAAGCAGAGAGGGAGAAGGGTGCAGAGGGAGCACAAGTGTTGGGAGAGGGGCTAAGTAGGGGTGAGGAGTGGGAAATAGAGAGGAGGAAAGTGAGGTCGTCAAATATAAGGTGGGAGGAGAGATTTTTGCTTTTCCCACAATAGAGATGTGAAAGATGGCGTCGCGTGGGGTTTCGGGTTTAAGCCCCCAGTATCATTATATAGCGACAGAACAGGGCAAAGCATCACTATATACTGACGATTCAGGGCATTTATTATTAGAAGAGAGAAAAGGAGCTCATGGGTGGCTATTTTTTAGATCTTAATTGATTTCCTTGCAGCTCATGTTGTGATTTAGAAAGTGTGCAGATGGAAGGGACGAGTGGAAGCTCGTCAAGATGATGTGCCAACGCTCGGGAGCACAGAGTGGCTTACGGAGAGGTTGTATTGTCATTGCACTCATTACAAGCGAGAAGTATGACATCAACATCGTATTGTCATTCGCCACTTGCGGATGTATGGGGAGGAGCCCGAACAAGTACCCACCATTGGTGTTGCACGTGGTGATGGATCATCGGTAAGTCAATGCTATTTGAGTTCGTGATTAATATTGGATACCATTATGACACGAAACCTTGAGACAAGATCTTATATTTACACGAAATCTTGAGACAGGATGAGGAGGGTGGCGAGGGCGCGCATATACCTTCACCCTTTGAGCAAGACTATAGTCTCTCGGATGTGCCAGATGATGACAAGGGTATGGTGGACATGATGGATTCTATTTTTAGGGACACTACATCACATGTACGCGTGATGTCAGAGTCTGAGGTCAATATGTGAGAGTTGCAATCAACATAGTTGTATGAGGGTGCTAGGATGTCTAAACTACGGGCTTATCTCTCAATCTTGAATCTGCAAGCAAAGTATGGGTGGTCGGACACAAGTGTCTCGGCCTTAATGAGGTTAGCTCCCACATTAATTTGACTCATTATTTGGATATTGTTTGTTTTGAGAATCATCATGTATGTTTGAGAATCATCATCATTCGAAGCCTATGTATGTTTGAATTGTGACTCTCTTTTATCCTCTCTTTTTGTCTCTTTTCTCCTCTCTTTTTCTCTCTTATCTCCTCTCTTTTTCTCTCTTTTTTCTTCTCTTTTTTCCTCTATTTTCCTCTCTTTTCTCCTCTCTTTTTCTCTCTTTTATCCCCACTTTTTCTCTTTTCACTTTCTCTCTTTTTCTCTCTTATCTCCTCTCTTTTTCTGTCTTTTTTCTCCTCTCTTTTCCTCTCTCTTTTCTCCTCTCTTTTCTTCTCTTTTCTCCTCTCTTTCCTTCTCTCTTTTTCCCCACGTGAAGCTTCAATAGCCTACCATTGTCACTCTAATTCAAAGAACATAGGAGTCTGTAAATGCTTGCTCAATGTTAGGCTATAGGATTCTAATATTGCTCAATGTCTTATCGGTATTCTAAGCTATAGGATTAGTGTACCGATAATCATGATGTTAAATATCAATGCTCCACTCTCGTGTAACTACGCGGGAACCAGCTAACTCTACTTGTAAGCCCCCCATATGAGGAGAAGGCATTTGAGTAGCTGGGTTATCCGATAGGTCCTGGTTTAGACAACAAATGGGGGCCATGTGTGGCCTGATGGCTGGACGGCTTCAGATAGAGTTGGCACACTGCCAACTAGGCTACATGCAAGTGCGGGAAGGCATCCCATGATTGACCGCACTGAGGGTAGATGGAGCATTTCTCGAGGCAGCCCACTCTCGGGTTGCGAGGCCCGTTTGGAGCCCCAGATGATCCCGGATGGCTCTGGGTCGAATGGACACTATTTTGCAATTCTAACGTGTGGTCGGTGGCCTATTTTGGGACCGACCTCTAGTCAGTCGTTTTGGGCCGACTGGGTTGGTCTCCCAATTGGGTCTAACCGACTACGACTGGTGGCTATATAAGAGCAAGCCCGTGAAGCCCATCATCATCACTAGCTACAACCACCCTGATTCCTTAGCATCCAGCCTCCGTCCTCTACTGTTTCCAGCACACCATCGAAGCTTCTCACATAGGACCGCATGGCTGGGAGGCAGCGCCATCTATTGTATCAGTTTTATAGTAATCAAATTTTTGATTCTCTATACTATATGCTTTTCTCTCTTGCATACGAGATCCTGTTATCTGTTGAGCATAGACGTTGTATTGTTTTCTTACATGGTATCAAAGCTTGGGCTCTAGCAAGAAGATTTGGTAGTGTATTTCTGTTTGCAAGCAGATTGTGAGAGATGGCCCAGCCTGCAAGACTACGAATCCCACCGTTCGGTGAAAGCGAAAAGTTGGACGGCATTAACTATCCACTCTGGAAGTTCAAGATGAAGACCATCCTAAGTGCATATGAGCTTTGGGATACTGCTACTGGGGTGGACGTGAAGCCGGTTGTGAGACCAAATCCAGCCAATGCAGGACAACAGATAGTACCAACAGCGGATGAGATTCTCGCGTGGATAAGAAGAAATGCAGATGCACTGTGTTCTATTGTCTGTAGTGTAAGTGATTCTGTCATGGTGTTAATTCAACATGTCACCACAGCGGAGGAGGCATGGACGGTCTTGAAAAATTAGTATGAGACCATGAATCAGACGCGGATTCAGAATCATGAGACTCAACTCGCGAACGAGAAACTGTCTATGTCTGAAATGGCAGAGAAGTTCATCACCAGGGTGAAGAATCTACGCGATCAGAGGAGTGCAATTGGCATCACCATCACCAACGAGAATCTAGCACGAAGGTGCGTACGGATTCTCCCACCAAAGTACGACGGTCTTGTTATTGCGCTGAATATGCAAAACAAAAATCCACCCCTCAACTTAGAGGATTTCAGCGTGATGCTTCTGAAGGAGGAGATGCATCAAAAGACGAGGACTGGAGAAAATTCGTCTTTCTCAACTGGATCAAAGAAAGGTAAGGGTAAGGACTCTGGTTACCCATCTTCTTTTGATGATAAAAAGAGAAAGAAGAAGATCAAGTGCTTCTATTGCAACAAGGTAGGGCACAAGCAGAATGAGTGCTAGAAGAAGATTGCAAATGAGAAGAACGGAATAAAGAAAGAGTCCAGCAATAGCGCGCAGGCAGGCAGTACCAGTAGAGATGTTCGTAGTAATTGAGGAGATTTGCACGGAGGCAATTCATGTACTTGCAGATGAACCTTGGATTATTGATAGTGGTGCATCGCGCCACATGACCAGTCGGATCCGGTAGGGAATGACATCCTGGTAGCAGTCGACAATGATGCAAAATGTCCAGCAAAAGGAAAAGGTACGATTGCTCTCAAGTCAGATGGAGTTGTAAAACAGTTGTCTGATGTTCTTTATGTGGCAGATATCAAGGGGAACTTGTTGTCCATTTCTGCGATCACGGATTGGGACCTCAAAGTTCAATTCGATAAGAATGGCACACAGATTTTGGATCTTCAAGGGAAGGTTGTTGGTAAAGGTACACGATGCAACGACATCTACGAACTCTCAGCTTTCAGTGCTCGAGCTGATGTGAGCAACACTAAGCTGTGGCATGAGAGGTTTAGTCATCTAAATCTTAGTTCTTTAAAGGAGATGCATAAAAGTGGAATGATTGCAGACCTACCAGAAATTACAGATCTGCTCGATGTATGTGAAGCTTGCATGATGGGCAAGCAACATCGGCAGCCCTTTCCTAAAGAGGCCAATAGGGAAAAGGCTCCTCTAGAGCTCGTTCACATGGACCTCTGCGAAAAGATGGAGACGAAAGCTTTGGGTGTTTCCTACTACTTCATGACGCTGATCGACGACTACAGTAGAAGGATATGGATATACTTCCTAAAGACTAAAGATGAGGCTTTTAGTAAGTTCAAAGAATGGCATGTAATGGTCGAGAAAGAAACAGGGAGGAAGGTGAAGAAGTTAAGATCAGACAGAGGTGGTGCGTTCACATCAAGTGAATTCGAAAGTTATTGTAAAAGTCACGGGATCAAGACGCAGAAACCCCCGCCACATACATCACAGCAAAATGGAGTAGCAGAGCGCAAGATGCGCATCATCTGCGAAATGGGCAAGAGTATGATGAAAGGTAAAGATTTGCCAAAGACTTTGGTTGAAGCATGTAACACGGCAGTTTACATTCTGAATCGTAGCTACATGAAGGTTGTGAATGGGATGACTCCACTGTAGGCCTTTTTTGGTAAGAAACCTTCAGCTGCACATTTTAGATTTTTTGGATGTGACTATTTTGTGCATGTCCCTGATGCTAACAGGACCAAATGGGAACCGAAGAGCCGGAAGTGTATTTTCTTGGGCTATAGTGAAGAGGCGAAGGGTTACCATCTCTATAATCCTGTTACCAAGAAGAAAATAGTAAGTCGTGATGTGGTGTTCTCAAAACAGCCGCATCAATTGGAGGAGGATGCTTCCTTCCCAGACAACCAGGACCAAGATGTCCATCTAGTACAACCACCAACAGCAGACCGAACTCCCCCAATGGTGCTTAGGAGGATTCAAGATAAAGAAGAGGCAATTCTGATTTGATAAAACCCGGAGTAACCATCACAGAAAGTATACATCTCATGACCACTTACCTTCTCAAGAATGAGGTCTTGAAAGGGAAGAGGATGATGGTCCCTCTTGGTGGCTGCATTGAGCTTCTTATAGTCGATGCAGACCCACCACTTGTTGTTTTTCTTTGCCAAGGGGGGGCCTGAGCGGCCAGGCACTAGGGAACAAGGGCTGGGCGATGGCAATGGCGGGCAGCAGCAGGGTTGATCCACAGGATCCCAAGTGTTGTTCTTCATTATGGAGCCATACTCTGACTGCATAGCCTCCATCCACCTATCATCACCCTGTGCCTCTTTAAGACACTGGGTTCTTTAACACGAATCACCTGTGTCATCAAAGCGTAGTTGACCAAGTGTTCCTGCGCCCTCCTTTGCTCCTCTAATCTCTTGGACCGGCGGTGTTCGGATGGTTCCTCCTCAATGGCTGGAGGTTCTCTGCCATCCAAAAGCTGCTTTACCCACTTCATCACCAAGGTGAAGAATCTACGCGATCAAATGACTGCGATTGGCATCACTATCACCAACGAGAATCTAGCACGAAGGTGCATACGGATTCTCCCACCAAAGTACGATGGTGTTGTTATGGCACTGAATACGTAGAACAAAAATCCACCCCTCAACTTTGAAGATTTCAGCGCGATGCTTCTGGAGGAGGAGATGCATCAAAAGATGAGACTCGAGAAGATTCGACTTTCTATGTTGGATCAAAGAAAGGTAAGGGTAAGGACTTTGGTAACCCATCTTCTTTTGATGATAAAAAGAGAAAGAAGAAGATCAAGTGTTTCTATTGCAACAAGGCAGCGCACAAGCAGAATGAGTGCCAGAAGAAGATTGTAGATGAGAAGAATGGAGTAAAGAAAGAGTCCAGCAACAACGCGCAGGCAGTACCAGTAGAGATGTTCGTAGCAATTGAGGAGATTTGCACGGAGGCAATTCATGTACCTATGGATGAACCTTGGATTATTGACAGTGGTGCATTGCCCCACATGACCAGTCGGAAGGATTGATATACCTCTACATCTGGTAGGGAATGACATCTTAGTTGCAGTCGGCAATGATGCAAAATGTCCAGCAAAAGGAAACGGTACGATTACTCTCAAGTCAGATGGAGTTGTAAAATAGATGTCCGATGTTCTTTATGTGCCAGATATCAAGAGGAACTTGTTGTCCATTTCTGCGATCATGGATCGGGACCTCAAAGTTCAATTCCATAAGAATGGTGCATAGATTTTGGATCTTCAAGGGAAGATCATTGGTAAAGGTACATGGCGCAACAATATCTACGAACTCTCAACTTTCAGTGCTCGAGCCGATGTGAAGAACACTAAGTTGTGGTATGAGAGGTTTGGTCATCTAAACCTTAGTTCTTTAAAGGAGATGCATAAAAGTGGAATGATTGCAGACCTACAAAAAATTATAGATCTTCCCGATGTATGTGAAGCTTGCATGATGGGCAAGCAGCATCGGTAGCCCTTTCCTAAAGAGGCCAACAGGGCAAAGGCTCCTCTAGAGCTCGTTCACATGGACCTCTGCGGAAAGATGGAGACGGAAGCTTTGGGTGGCTCCTACTATTTCATGACACTGATCGACAACTACAATAGAAGGATATGGATATACTTCCTGAAGACTAAAGATGAGGCTTTTAGTAAGTTCAAAGAATGGCATGTAATGGTCAAGAAAGAAACGGGGAGGAAGGTGAAGAAGTTGAGATCAGACAGAGGTGGTAAGTTCACAGCAAGTGAATTCGAAAGCTACTGCAAAAGTCACGGGATCAAGAGGCAAAAACCCTTGCCACATACATCACAGTAAAATGGAGTAGCAGGGTGCAAGATGCGTATCATCTACAAAATGGGCAAGAGTATGATGAAAGGGAAAGATTTACCAAAGACTTTCTAGGCTAAAGCATGTAACACGACAGCTTACATTCTGAATCGTAGCTACATGAAGGTTGTGAACGGGATGACTCCACTGCAGGCCTTTTCTAGTAAGAAACCTTCAGCTGCATATTTCAGAGTTTTTGGATGTGACTGTTTTGTGCATGTCCTTGATGCTAACAAAACCAAATGGGAACCGAAGAGCCGGAAGTGTATTTTCTTGGGCTATAGTGAAGAGGCGAAGGGTTACCATCTCTATAACCCTGTTACCAAGAAGGTAATAGTAAATCGCGACGTGGTCTTCTCAGAACAGCCGCTCAATTAGAGGAGGATGCTTCCTTCCCAGACAACCAGGACCAAGATATCCATCCAGTACAACCACCAACAGTAGACCGAACTCCCCCAATGGTGCTTGGGAGGATTCAAGATAAAGAAGAGGAAGAAGAGCCTATGGAATCACAACGGCATCGGCCATTCCCGAAGTGGGTAAAGCAGCTTTTGGATGACAGAGAACCTCCAGCCATTGAGGAGGAACCATCCAAACACCGCCGGTCCAAGAGATTAGAGGAGCAAAGAAGGGCACAGGAACACTTGGTCAATTACGCTTTGATGATAGAGGTGATCGGTGCTGATGAACCCAAGTGTCTTGAAGAGGCACAGGGTGATGATAGGTGGATGGAGGCGATGCAGTCAAAGTATGGCTCCATAATGAAGAACAACACTTGGGACCTTGTGGATTGACCACCAAAATGCAAGGTAATCAGCACCAAGTGGGTGTACAAGACCAAGTACAAGTCCAACGGCACGTTGGATAAGTACAAGGCTCGGCTCGTGGCAAAAGGATTCGCACAGGTACATGGTTTTGATTATCAGGATACTTTTGCTCCCACAGCTCGACTAACCACAATTCGCAGTGTTTTGGCTTTAGCAGCCTAGGGAAGTTGGCCCGTGTTTCAAATGGATGTAAAATCCGCCTTTCTGAATGGAGATCTCAAGGAGGAGGTATACATGGAACAACCACCAGGTCTGTGATCCCCGGTTTAGAAGGTAAAGCCTATAAATTGAAGAAGGCACTTTACAGCTGAAACAAGCCCCACGAGCGTGGTACCAGCGGATTGATGCCTATTTTCAACAAAAGGGGTTTAGGAGGAGCCCATTTGATGCAAATTTGTATATCTTTAGAGAAGGAGGCAGGTGTATGATCGTGGTCCTTTATGTGGACGACCTTGTCATAACAGGGAACCATGAAGAAAAGATCTCACAGACAAAGCATTTGCTAGGAAGAGAGTTTGAAATGACAGACCTCGGACTGATGCATTTCTGTTTGGGGATTGAAGTTTGGCAAGAGCCAAAATAGATCTTCATTTCACAGCGAAGGTATGTTGGAGAGATACTGAAGGCATTTCGCATGGCTGAGTGCAAGACAGTTGGCACCCTTATGGAGGTTGACGTGAAGCTCTCAAATGAGGATTCATCACCGCTGCTGGACGAAGCAAAGTACAAAAGGCTTGTGGGCAGTTTGATTTACTTGTGCAACACGTGGTCGGACATCAGCTTTGTGACTGGTGTACTAAGCAGGTTTTCCAATAAGCCCCGGGAGAACCATTAGAGGGTAGGGATGTGGGTGCTGAAATACATCAAAGGCACACTTGATTATGGCATCACCTATACCAAGGGCAACATCTTGACTGGATTCTGTGACTCAAATTGGGCAGGAGACGTGGACAGCAAGAGATCAGTGACAAGTTACTATTTCTCACTTGGATCTGGAGCTGTGTCATGGGTCAGCAAGAAGTAACCTACAGTTGCTCTTTCTTCTACCGAGGCTGAGTACAAATCAGCATGTTTTGCTTCTTGTGAGGCAGTGTGGTTGAGGAAGATTTTAGGGGACATGGGTGCAGTGCAGAACAAGCCTATGCAGTTATCATGTGACAATCAGAGTTGCATGGCGATTGCAAAGAACCCTATGTTCCACGCTCGCATGAAACACATTGAGATTCAATATCACTTTGTATGTGAGCTCACCATGGATGGAGAGGTTGACTTGGTGTACTGTCTGACTACAGAGAATGCTGCGAACATCTTCACGAAGGCTCTTGGAAGAGACTTGTTGGAAAGGCATCTTCATTGACTTGGCATTGGGCCGAAAAAGTAAGTTCACTTGCGGGTGGACATTGGGGGGGGTGTTAGATATCAATGCTCCACTCTCGTGTAACTACACGGGAACCAGCTAACTCTACTTGTAACCCCCCCATATGAGAAGAAGGCATTTGAGTAGCTCGGTTATTCGCGGTAGGTCTTGGTTTGGACACCAGATGGGGGCCATGTGTGGCCTGATGGCTGGACAGCTTCAGATAGAGTTGGTACACTGCCAACTAGGCTACATGCAAGTATGGGAAGGCATCCCATGACCGATCGCACTGAGGGTAGACAGAGCATTTCTCAAGGCAGCCCACTCTCGGGTAGCAGGGGCGGGCCCGCCGTTTGGAGCCCCAGATGATCCGACATGGCTCTGGGCCGAACAGAGTCCGTAGGTTAATTGCTCTATTTTGTGCCACTGTTCTATCGAGTGGTTGGTGGCCTATTTCGGGACCGACCCCCAGTCAGCCGTTTTGGGTGGACTGGGTCGGTCACCCAATTGGGTCTAACCGACTATGACTGGTGGCTATATAAGAGCAAGCCCGTAAAGCCCATGATCATCAATGGCTACAGCAACCCTGATTCCTTAGCATCCAGCCTCCATCCTCTACTATTTCCAGCATGCCATCGAAGCTCCTCACATAGGAGTGCACGACTGGGAGGCAGCGCTATCGATTGTATCAGTTTACAGTAATCAAATTTTCGATTCTCCATACTATCTGCTTTTCTCTCTTGCATACAATATCCTGTTATCTGTTGAGCACAGACGTTGTATTGTTTTCTTATAGATTATTATGTAGTGCTCTAATTTTTGAATGGTCTCGTGGAATGGATATTTAGATATAGTAAAGGTAGACACTTACGTCTTGTATAATATGGACTTTTATCTTTTCTATGTATTTATTCTATGCTTATGTTTTGTATTTACATTTCATAATATTAGTTCTTATAGTATGCATGTATCATGCATGCATGTTATGTTATGATATGCTATGCATTTATCTTCTCATGTAATTATGCTATGCTAGACACGTATCTATGGTCCTATGTGTGCAAGCTAAGTAACCAAAAGTGATAAAATCTCATGATTATAGTCCTTCTTTATCGGTGGAGTCATTGCTAGGGTCTAGGACTACATCGGCTTATGTATGGTTTTACCATGGGTGAGGTTATTTTGGTAATATTTGTTGGGAGGCCACCGTCTACACAACTGACACTACTTGCCCCTACTTAGGACCTTACTATGTGTATTTATTATATATATGTTTTTGGTCTTTTAGAGTTATTAGATGTTTTTAGAAGCCCTTGTGAGAAACCTTTGAATTGCAATTATAAATGTAAAAGAAAAAGATGCAATGATTATATATGTTGATTATTATGTATTGCTTATATGCTATGCTTATATGTTGCATATAATAAGGATAGACACCTATGCCTTGTATTATATGCACCTTTTTCTTTTCTATATGCTTATGCTTTGCATTTATGCTTCGTAACATCTAATACATGATCTCTAAGACTTCTTATGAAATACATGCATCATAATGTTCTAACTCATGGTCTCTAAGACTTATTATGAAACTTTAAACTATGGCGTTTATTGTTTGCATGAATTAATAGGTGCATGTGTGCTATGTGCTTATCATTTGCATGTATTTATGAGCTAAGAAACTATCTCAATTTTGCATATTCAAGTTTTCTATGTGTGTGTATGAAGCTATGTATGTTTACCTTACTATGCTTATGTTATGCTATGTGTTTGCTTATTTTGCCATGCTTATACTATCCACTTATGCTATGTTATGATATGCTATGCACTTGTGCTATTAGCATAAGTTATGTGTGTTTTCACCTTCTATGCTTATGCTAAATACTTATGTTATATTATTATATGCACTTCAACTATGATGATTGTTGTGTTAAGCTATTTGTATGTGATGATTCCTATGTTATGGTATGCACTTATTTTCCTTTGGGTATGCTATGCACTTATCTTTTTATGCACATATATGCGATGTTTAATGTGACGATTATTATGTTATTCTATTCTTATGTGATGACTCTTATGTTATGGTGGCCAGATGATTCCTATTTTAAGATGATTATTGTGTTAAGATATCCTTATGTAATGACTCTGATGTTATGATATGCACTTATTTTCCTTTAAATGTACTATGCAATTATCTTTTTATGCACATATTCTATGTTTAATGTGATGATTCTTATGTTATTCTATCCTTATGTGATGACTCTTATGTTATAGGGACTAGACTCTTAGTTGTTTCTTATATTTGAAACTTTTTTGTAATTGGCTACATGCAGGAAGTCATGGCAACGCAATTCAATGTACCCTTGCATTTAGCACCCCATATATAAAGGCCTATCTATAAGCCATTTATTAGTCATGATTGGGTCTCAAAGGTCTTACTAGACTATTTTATTAAAGAGGAGGCATTTGAGGCTGTTGTGATAGAGCACTTGGGTGAGCTACAAGCTCGGGGGGTCACTCATCATATGTAACCCTATCACATGAGTTCAACAGAAGGATATTTGTTATTTCTAAAATTTCTAGAAATAAATACACATAAGGGACTATTTAAAATAGTTTTGGAAAAAAATTACAGATCATCTTTTTTGGAATTTGTGAGCCTCCATTCAAAAAACCAAGGAGCCGGCCTTGCAACAACAACTTGATCATCTTTTTTGGAAATTACCTTAGATGGCCATGGAGGCTCAAACTTGATTTTGAGCTCAAGCAAGTGTTTCTTTTCTCTTGAATTGCCTCTAACATAGCCATGGAGGCTCAAACTTAAGTTATAAGTTTCAGTGTCAAGTCTTTATGGCAATTAACTTGTTATGAAATATGCTTAGAAAAATTTCGAGCGCATAAGATGTCTTTCATTTTTTATTTTTAAAAATATTCTATTGCATATTTATATGTATTGATTTTTTTTCTTGAATTTTTGTGGCAATTAGTTTGTTACCAAATATGCTAAGTTGAATTTCCACATGTATTATGAAAATAATTATTATTTTTATAAGTATTATAATGCATAAGATGTCTTCAGTGTTTGGTGTTGATTTTTTGTGGTAATTATTTTGTTGTCAAATATGCTTAGTTTTATTCTATACAAGGATTCTCTCAAATTTAGGACTGTCTTCATTGGTTGAGGATCCTAATGAATGTTGTGAAGGAAATGTTGAAGAGA
The DNA here is from genome assembly GCF_047967505.1 of Dipteris shenzhenensis. Taxonomy (NCBI): domain Eukaryota; kingdom Viridiplantae; phylum Streptophyta; class Polypodiopsida; order Gleicheniales; family Dipteridaceae; genus Dipteris; species Dipteris shenzhenensis. The sequence goes on along the minus strand of NC_141605.1, from coordinate 26,587,740 downwards.
TTGGAGATGAGGATTTCTTTGACAATAACTTTTGTGGAGATGAGGTGGATTTACTACAGGACATTGGTGAGAGTCTACAAAAGGACTTTACCTTAGAGGATAGAATCATCGGAAAGATGCATTGAGATACAAGATTTATGGGATAGAAATCAAGCATCAATACAGTTTCAAAATGAGATTCTTCAACTGCTATTTGGAGACATGGGAGGAAAAAGGGTTGGAAAAAGAAACATCACAAACACAAAGCAAAGCCTTAGTTCATTATGCTAGTTCAACTTCCACCAACATGGGATGGTGATCTTGATGGAGTTAGAGTTCCAGCATGCTGGGATCAATTGAATAACTTATACACCGGACTTGGTATGGTTCAAGCACAATGCTTTAGAATGTGTACTGGTAGCAAAGATAATGCACATGATCCAGAGGTATTTCAACCTAGTGATGAAGATAAATACATAGTAAAGGTTATTTATTGCTTGTGTGATGCAAATGCTCAAATCAAGAAGAAGCTCAAGCGTGATTGCTTAGAATGCTCTGAGAAATGCCCAAAATGTAATATCATGAGAAAGGACATGATTGTGTTTGATTATGTTCCTCTGCATCAACAACTATCACTTTTGACTAAGAGTCACTATCTATGCCACGAGCTTCTCACAATGTGGCATAATCAAGAGTGATGGTTGGGAAAAAGATAGAATGACCAACCAGAATATATAAATGAGTTTTATGATGGTATGAAATGGAGAGAATATCAAGACTTTTGGAATCCAAACTCCACATATGAATTGCCAGTGATATGTAACAAATCCTATTGCAAGAAATTATATAGGGCCTTTCCAATCTCTAATATGTCACAAGTGTTACAAGATGGTTGGAATGAGGAAGCAAAAGTGTATGACTTCTTTTGCAAAAGCTATCGTTCTCATATTGAATGTGAAAGGAAAATAGAGCATGTAAGTAGCTATTTGATTATACTATATTCCATCATTCAAGGCTTGTTTGCATGTTGATAATATGCTCATTTGAAGTTTCTTGGATTTTTGTGACAGGGTGATCCTTGAAATTTTGCTATTGTGTCCACTTTGATGGCTTTCAAGCATCCCGTACAACCCAAAAGGATTGTGGTGTGGTTGAAGTCCTCATTCTAAATGGTGGAAAGAGATCTAAGATAGAGGTGTTACCCGTTATCTTTATACCTTTTAGTTGTTGCAAGAAGCTTATTCAAAATTTTGGTGACATTTTGGGTGCATTTTTAAGCCCCTTGGTTGTTGAGCTAGAGAACCTATTCATTGAGGGGATAGATCTATATTATAATTATCCAACCAAATCCATCGTGAGAAATGGCTTAGGCATGTCAAAAAGTGTAATGTTCATGGTATTGTCATGATGGTTACTGGAGATCATGGATCACACAATGCAAAGTTGGTCTTCTCAAAGATGGTGGTCAAGCCTTTTGTCATAGGGACAAGCCATAAGCTACTTTGGACACTTCAAATACAAGGTTCAAAGGACGATATATCTATGATGGAAATAGGTATCAAGGAAGATATCCTTCTCCGAAAAGATTAGTTTTCGAAATGGCACATGCATTGTCCTTGTCAAAGAGAGTGTACACTCAACTTAATAGAGAGGCTATTTTACGAGATGCGGGATTATTAGGAGAGTCAATTCTTTGGAGGTTGTATGACTTGTATGGCTTCAATATTTCCTTGGATCTTGTTTTTGATGTCATGCATATACTTCCATTGAACTTGTACAAAAAGTATATCTCTTCTCTTGTTAAGGGATCACTAAATGATGTTAAAAGGTCAATTAATTGAGCTACTGAAGAGGTTTTCAAGTTCTCTCCTAACTCCATTCGTTTTGGATGATGGCCTTGAAATCATAGCAAGTATCAAGGCTGAGGAGAATCAAAAGTTTATTCAATGGTGATTGCCTTATATCCTTGGTGTAGTACAAGGTATTCCCACCCATTTACATGACTTAGTACTTCTCTTAATTGACATTTCTCACTTGTTTTATAATTACACTCGTGATAAGGGATGGTCAGAGTCAGATATGCAAGTGGCTAAAACCATGGTACTAGCTTGGAGAGTCAGGAAAGAGGAATATATGGGTCCAAATTCATCTCCTCTTGAGCATGTGGCAGGTTTGTACTTTCCTCCTCATGGCATCTTGCATATGTATAAGATTTATCTATGTAAGATTTATATATGGCATCTTATATATGCAAAATCTATGTTTATGCAGGTATCGGTGAAATTTTTTATGATATTATATAACACGGCTTGCATGATGTTTTTTGGTGCTATGTCAAGGTATCTACATATGTAAAGATATCCTCAAACAATCGCAACAATGAGATATCTTATGTTAACTATCATACTCAGAGATTATTTACCTGGGTTTTTTATTTCACATACAAAGGGGCAGAGATGGTCTTTTTCCTGTTTTCAGAATGCTTAGAAACTAACTGGATTACCTTCTAGATTTTCCTAGTTCTAGGGCAGGTAATGAACAAGTGAAAAATATCTTTTTTTATCCCATGACAAGATTTGCAAGCTTCATCTCCCTTACCAATACTCAGGCTCCTACAATTGGTCCAAACAACTTTATGGAGGATCAACCACAAGAGGATGGACACTTTTTTTGGAATATATTTTTCCCAGATCAAAGAGAATATGACATCCCACTTCCTCTCATTATCAGAGAGCTTCCATTTGGAGTTAAGAATACCTCTTCTATGCCATTAGATGGAGTGGGTATGGGTAATAAGGAAGAGCTACCAACCCAACTAAATTCTTTGCTGTAAATTAACACTTTGCCCCATTCCAAGTAGTATCAACCTCTCGCAGTTGAATTCTATTCATAACCAGTTCTTGATCAGCATTATTTAACATGAATTCCCTTCTTATATCCAACCAAGACTTCCATTTAAAGTTGTTCTTGTCCCACAGATCCCCCCAATTGTTTAATCCTTTCTTTGATAATTGCCAAGCTCTTAGGAAATCCTCATCACATAACTGATGCTTTGTGAAAAATAATGACACCCAAATTGAATCCAAATCCATGAAGCTCCCTTTACCAAGAAAGGACTAAGTGGCTCTTGATTTGTTGTTCAAAAGCACCCCACAATGTTTTCCAAAGTTGACTTCCCTAAGTCATTCAAGGCTCAAGATTGCCAATAGCAAAGAGAAGAGGGAAATTCTTCCACTTGGGGCTCTATAAGGTCTAACAAATTTAAAATTTCTAAGAAGAAGGTTGGCCATCACTGTCTAGAGAAGTGATAGCTTTTAGAATCCAAGTGCTAGCAAGTGATAGCTTGCAATCCAAGTGATAGCTTTTACAATCTAAGTGACAGATTTACAATCCAAGTGCTAGCAAGCTTGTAAGCATCTAGTTGAATATTGACCACTCCCAATCCCCTTCCTTTCTTGGTATGGTACAAAAAGTTGACCTTTGAAATCCTCCTTTTTGTGTCACTTCCCCCCCAAAGGAAAGACGTGCAAATCCTGATGAACTTTTCTAACCCTATTTTAGAAGGGCACCAGCATGAGAGGTAGAAAATGGAAATTGGATAGATACAATGATTTAGGAAAACTCTTCTTCCTGCTAGGTTGGCATGGAGACCTCTGAGTTTGTCTGTCTATTCCCTTCCTGAACCTATCAATGGTTAATGTTGTGTCATTAGCAAATTTTTGTTTAACTAACTATTTTCATGAGGGGATCTCAATTCCTCTAACTGAGTTCATGGACACCAGGTCTTTTATCAGCCATCCCAAAGCATCAGCTTACAATAGCAAATAACAAAGCGTCCAAAGGGCACCCTTATCTTATTGATCTCTTCAAAGATAAATTTTGACTCATCTCTCCATTTACACAGACTTTGGATGAGGTTGTGGAGAGAAGCAAAGCATCAAAAGAGGTGAAAATTTTCCCTAGACCCAAATTTTTGAGGGATTTCAAGAGAAAATCCCAGTTCAACCTGCCATAAGCCTTATCAAAATCAATTTTTATAAAGCATACATCTTGCTAGGTTTCTTCTACATGTGTGCACCCTTCCCAAAGATTTATAATTGCCTCTAAAAGATGTCTACCCTTGATAAACCCTTTCTATTATTGAAGAATCCAAGTGTCCATCTTATTCCTCATCCTTAAAGTCAGGGCTTTGGCAAAAATCTTGTAGGAATAGATTAAAGGTCTCCAATTCTTTAACACTATCCTATCCCCTTCTTTTGGGATGAGCTTGATAACCCCTCCATTTAAGTGTTGGGGTAGAAAGCCATGGTTAGAGATCTCTTTCCAAACTGCCATTAGGTAGGGCCAGCTGTATCCAAGAAAGACTTATAAACTCTATTGGAATCCCATCCTCTCCTAGATTTTTGCCATCATCCATAGAGAGGGTAGCCTCTTTAATTTCTTGAATGGAAAAATCATTTTCCAACTGCAACCTATCCAAATTAGACACCATGCACTACCTGACTTGCTGGCATCTCATCCTGGATTTTGTAACCTATTCATTGTTTGCATCTATTGTATTGAGTAGTTCCTGGAAATGACCAACAATGACCTACATATTTTTTTCCTTTGTCTTGATAAAAGAGCCATCCTCATTCTGCAATAGAGGCATTTCTTCTTGTTCTCTCTTTTTTCTAATCCTCTTAAAATTTTCTTTAGTTGGCCTGTCAACTTTTCCAGCCCACCAATCTCTAAAGTAAATTTTAGCATTTTGTATTTTGATATGTTCCTGGATTCTGATTTCCTTTCTTTTGTTTAGAAGTTGTTGCTTGGCATTACTGTCTTGTAACCTTGCCTTTTGCTCTAGTTGTTCTAGTTCCTCCAACTTATCCAGTCTCCTAGCTTGATGTCAGTTCTACTTCTTTTGGCTTCTTTTAAAATTGTTTGAACACTTAGCACAACATCTTTCCACTGCTGAGAGTAAGATTCTGTAGATGAGAAGGACATGTTCTAATTTTCAATGACCCATTTTTGAATAGAATGAAGTTTGAAAAAGGAGGGGTTAGCTTTAAGCCAAGAGATGCCTTTCCTACCATTCCCCATATCTAGCCAGGTAGAGACAAGTTCATGGTCTGATAGATGGAAGATAAGGTCTTTTGTTTGACTTCCAAAGCTTGATCTAGAAGAAACTGGGAGGCATACACTCTGTCCAGTCTTGCCTCTCTTATGAGCTCCCCTATCTATCTATTGCACCAGGTAAAAATGCCAGATGCACCAATGTCCACAAGCTGTAAGTTTTCCTTGAGGTCTTCCCAAGGCCTCTAAGAACAAAACCTTTCTATAACCATCTATCTTGTGGCCCCTCAACCATATTAAAGTCCCTTAATATCACATAGTCACTGCCAATATCCATCAGTGCATCCCATGTGGCTCTTCTAGTCATAGTTTTAGTTGGTATATAAATTGAAACCATAGTAAAAGCTATTCTTTTCAGCTTGCACTTGAAGGAAATCCATCTGTGGTTTACCTCTTGCTAAAAGCTGGACACATAGTCTTTGTAGTGAGATAAGACCCCTATTGCAGTCCCACCTCTACCCTCTTCATGACAGGTAAAAGACCACACTCTTTTGCTATCAATGATTTTGAGTCTATTTAACAAGACATCATTAATAATTTTAACTTCTTGTAGTGCAAGAACTGTTGGGGAAAGAGAGTTCCCTCTTAGCCGATTGTCTAATTACTAACTCCTCAAAGGGTTAGTCTATCCACACACATTTAATGTGAGGAATGAAGAAGGGATACTTACCATTCTTCCTCTTCCTCTTTTTTGCCTTAGGGGCAGGGCTTTTGGGAGGGGCACTCTGGCCTTTGACCTGTGAAATTCTTCTCTTATTTTGAACTGTGGCTTGAAGTTTAGCTGGCACCATAGTACTCTTTTCCTGCTTTTAAACCAAAGGAAGTTCCTCGTCTAAGTCATCTAACTTAGAGTCACTCATGCTTGCATCCTGCTAGTTGACATCATCTTCAAATTCCTTTGATCATCCAGGCTTGATCTCAACCTCTTCCATTTTGGCTTCTTGAATCCATTGCTCAGTTTCATGCCCTATCAAGGCTTCATAAAAGCATTGTTTGTAGCCAAAGGAAAAGTGACTTTGTTCTCCCCTAAGTGTACCTTAGTGGTCTTCACTCCTTCTGACTCTTTGACTGCCAGTGGTGCATTGCTGATTCTTTTATCTACAACCCCTTACTGTGTTTGAGGTTTTTGTTTGTCCTTAACGGCCCACTTGGGTTTGGAGAGTTAGTTAACATGTTGCTCAGGATGTTCCTGTGGGGTCTTGGATTTGTTTCTTTTCAAGGGAAAATTTTTACTGTATGGATAGATAACCCACAAAGGAAATAAGAATTAGGTCCTCAGCCACATCCAGCTTGACATAAACTTGATGATGCCCTCTCGGGTTAATAAATTCCTCTTTTTCCATATCAATAACCTTCCCTAGACTCCTATAGATATTTGGAGCTTGGTTGATAAGAGAAAATCGAAGATCAGGAGCTCAACCCACAAACAAAGGCTCAGACCTAGGCTTATCAGGGTTAAGATTTCGTGACCAAAATTCTAGATATAAAGGTTGGTGCATAATAGTACAAAGACCATGGTGTAAATCTTTCCAAGCCATGTCTTCTATTTTAAATAGGAAGAAAAGTAACCTTTTCTCAAAAATCTTACACTAGTGACAACTAGGCCTTTCCTAATCCAATTGTTTCTAAGCCAGCTCTCAAGAAAAACATAAGGAGGCCTGGGGCCAGGAATAAAGCCTATCAGCATGAGAAGAAAGGCACTCAATGGACACATGAAGAGCTTCTCCATGATATTGAAGGGATATTGAGGAGGGAGACCAACATCATGATGAGGAGGAGAGCAAAGTTCAAGTATGTAGATGGTAGTGAGAGAGGTGGGAATCACATTAGTTTGGAGGCCAATGATGCTAGCTTTGAATTGGCAAGTGGGGGAGATATAATTAGTAGATGGAGGGTTTTTAGTTCAAATTCATATCCTTGAATACCCTTACGCACACCTATGCACACCAATCATTTGTTCAAGGGTTAGGTGGTATGTAGTAGTCCTTAAGGTGTGTGGGGACTCCATACACACACCTACACACACCAATCATTCGTTCAAGGGTTAGGTGGTATGTAGGAGTCCTTAAGGTGTGTAGGGACTCCATACCCTAGGGTACATATCTAATTTTATGGTTTTATGCTATTTTCAATTGACCAATGTAGTGGTTGGATTGCATGTTGTTAGAAACACTTTGACTATGATATGTTTGCTTGATTTTAAAGCATGGGTATGATCATGACTACAATATGTAGCTTTAAATATTTGGTATATGCTTGAAGGAATGTACTAGTGGTATGACAAGATAACACCATATCTATACTATTTTGTGGTTTGTGGTTTGGGTGCACATTCTATGTTGGTATTGTATTTTTTGTGCTATGTGTTTAGTAAGTATTTGTGAGGACCCTGGAGACAAGCCTAGAGGGTATGGGGGGAATCATCAAAAGGGTGCACAACACCATTTCTCTAGGAAAGAGTATATCATGAAAGGTCATTGGAATCAAGCTTGGATATAAGCTCATGAGTTTGAACTCGAGAAAAAATCATACTCCAAAATAATTTTGGACCACAAGTTTGGTCATTTAAATTAAAAGATAAAAAATATAAGAGTATGTACAACAAAATTGAAATCAAAACACTCATATATTGATAGTGAACTTAACACACAAATGTAAGAAATGTCACTATAAAAATGTGAGGGCCAAATTAAACATAGGAATTCTCATCGATGTCAAAACAATGAATCAGTAGCATTTACATCGACGGCCTCGAAGTCTTGCATGCCAAATATGTCTATCTCAAGGTTTACATACAATTGATCACCTATATCATATGCATCATCCCCTATTGTATATCTACCTAAGACTTGATCCTCTAGTTCTCCCTCTAATTCACCCTCTTCTTCCCCAAAGTTGTGATCTTCACCTTCCTCCATTACAATGTCATTATTGTCACCTTCTACACCCTTCGCATGTGCATAACTCTAAATCTCGCCCTCTAATTTATTCTTTTTCATTTGGCCTTTTCACATCTCTCCACCCATCTTTGCATCTTGGGACTATTGAGGACACAAAATTATTGAATTTCTCTCTTTTCTCTTTGCTCATATTTATTTCAAGCTCATATTTATTTCAAACCCTTTACTTTGGGGAACCTCCAAAACAACACGATCATCATCCTTAATGTTTCAAGCATGTGGCATATTGGGATCCATGGATGCAAGAAACTATGTGATGTATATTAATAACTCTTGCACAAGCCAACCCTATGAAATGCTTGATTTGGGGCTACTGCTTTGCCTTACAAATCCCTTCAAATGTTTCACAAACCATTAAAGGAGAAACATCCAACCACTATAAACAGTTTCTCCACCAATGGCAACCTCATCAACTATGCATACAAGCAAGTGCACTTGAGTCGTCATAATGCTTGAGTGAAAGTGCTTTTTCAGAGTTTCTCAAGAAAGAACATAGCTTCAATGGAGTCCACCTTAGACCTCTCGATGCTCAATATAGAGATGAATTTTTGTGAGATCCACCTATTCCACATGCACCCGTAAGATTCAATATTTTCTACCAATCATTTAAAGTTGTATGAAATATAATGAAGGCATGATATGATAGTAAGCATACCTGACAATTCCACTAATATTGTAGATATATTTTCTAACATCTTCTGATAAGCATCCTCTCATTGTAATTGGGAGAATAAACTACCCAAGCAACAAAGGAGTTATAACAATGTGTCACAATCATATAAGTTACACAAAAGCATCACAATCTTAGGTCTACTCTTCTTTCAAGCATAAGCATGTAGAATACCTGTAAGACCTTGTGCCAATCATAGGACTTGATGACACTAAGATTATTGTCCTTCGTAACCTCTCCCCTCAGGCAATGCATGTATCCCATGGGTGTCCAAAAAGATGCAATGTCTGCCTTGACCCTTGCCTCCTCTACTTGGGAAAGGATCCATGGTTCCTTTGGGAGAACAATTCTAGGAAGATGCTATTGGGTTCTTGAACCACCCTCCTTAGTTTTAGAACCACGATCTCAAGTTCTATGCACACACTCCTATGGCCACAAGTGAGGCATCCTACCCATCTCGTGCAAGTCTTCTCGCACTCCCCTTGTGTCTTTGTCAGCAATCAAGTGTGCCCAAATAGAAGCCCCCACATTCTTGAAGATATGCATGGGATCCAAGAGGTGATTAATTTGTAACTCACCCCAATATGGAAGCTTTTGAAAGATATACAACTGATCCATACCAGGAGGAGGATCCTCAATGTTAGCTCTCTAATTCCAAATCTAGCCATTTGCCTTCCTATGGACTGATGGTGGATCAAGTTGACCTCCTTTATGTGCAGGGTGATCAAGCGGCAGATATTGAGCATGACCTTCATAAACCATCTTCCTCATGTGTTTGGAGTGTTGTGCATTCAAACTAGGGCCATAAACAGGACAAGCATGGTACCCTTGTGTTTTAAGTCCTACATATATGCATGCACAAATAGGTCATTAGACATGCATGGATCAGACCACAATAAAGAATAGAGGTATCAATAGGCATGCACAAGCATGCACCTGCACACTCCCCATATCCTAGATAGCCATGCATGGGTCACATCAAAATTCCCCTGATGAAAATATATCCGAATCACCTCGCAGCTCTAGAAATATCAAAGACACATATGCCCCTCCATAGGGTCTATAGCTCCTTGATCAAGGCTGCCATGTACATGTCCATATATTTGGCCTTGTACTTCCCTGGCACAAGTAGGGCAACCATGAGGTGTCCCTTGTTTATTGTTAGCCATGGTGGGATATTATTGTTCACCAAGACTGTGGACCATGTCAACCAAGATGTAGAGCGTAACCCAAAAGGGTTCATGCCATATATTGCGAGCCCGAGATGTAGATTGTGTGGCTCGCTCACAAAGTCCGGCCACATGTTTTCTATGTGCTTCCAAGAAGCACAATATGCAGGGATCCTCAAAGTGTCATTGGTGGACTGGTGTGTAGGATGCCACATCATTAGTTACGCAATGGAATTGCATCTAAACATGTGTTGTATTCTGGGGATGATGGGAAAATATCTCAAGACCTTCACTAGGATTATCTCCCCTAGCAAGTCCTATCTGTAGTACTATGCTCCACACTCCAGGCAATTAACCAAATCGCCATACTCATGACAAAACAAAATACAATCTTAGGGAAAGAGTGGATGGGGTCTTAATCCATCCCAACCATCATCAACATCTTCTTTTCTTCATCTCTATAATTGGGCATTGTATTTGGGAACATATTCTAGAGAAACCTATTGCAATATGCATATCCAAGAAACCACTGTGAATGAGATACTAAATAATTAAAACAATTAGGAACGAGATACTAAGATCAAGGATCCAAACAGGATTTGCACTAACGTCATCAAGGCTGAGACACTTGTGTTTGACCATCCATACTGTGCTTGCAAATTCAAGATCGAAAGGGAAGCTCATAATTTTGTCATCCTCGCACCAACATTCAAGCATGTTGATGCCAAATCTTGCATCACTACAGAGGTGGAACAAGGTATGAAGAAATGGAGCAGCAAGCTCTCTCTTTGGTATTTTCAGTCAAAAAATTTTGCTCCTATTTATTACCTCGACCATTTTTCTTCCTTACCTCTCAGTCTGTATTAGCATATCTAGTTCGCAAGCCTAATCCTGGGGGGAGATTTGCAAAATGGTTGTCAGAGCTTCAAGAGTTCTCTTTCTCTTGTCACTAAAAATACCACTAGTTCCACTATGGCAGATTTGCTCATAGGATGGCAGGATCTAAGAGAAGAAAAGAAATATAAGGAGGACATTAATGATGAAAGGGAGACACCACCAACAACTTTTATCTTGTATTTTTATGGGGCTTTTAGTTCTTCATGCCAACAAGGAGCCGAGGGGATGGTCTTGATGAATTCTGAAGGTCAAAAAGTATCGCCTAGCAGACGAGCTTCCAGGTATCACAACTAACAATGCAACTGAGTATAATGCTTTGATTCTTGGTTCGGAGGGTTGTCTTCAAAGTCAAAGAATAGGAAGTAAGAGGAGATTCTCAGCTTATTATAAAGCAAATACAAGGGCATTACAAGACAAGAAGTCATCATTTGAAGGAGCTTAATCAGAAGGCTATGGCACTATGTAGTCAATTTGATTTTTGCAAGTTTGTTCATATAAATAGAAAAGAAAATCAAAGGGCAGATGAGTTAGCTACTCAAGCCATTGTAGTACAAGACCGGGGGGTGGTTTATTTGGTAGACACTAGATGGCCAGAACTGTAAGATGTTCAACAATGTGGAAAAAGGCATGTTTCCTTGAGGGTTAACTCCACAACAGAAGCCGAGATTGGTAAGGAAGGCTTGTCCCTATACTATTGTTGATGACATTCTTTAAGAATTGGGAAAAGATAAGGTCCTCTGTCGGGTGGTCCATCCAATGGAGACTAGGAGAATCATAGAAATGTGTCATAAATGTCATTTTGCTTCAGCAAGCACAGCTAGGAGAATTCTTAATGCATGTCACTTTTGGCCACACCTCCATAAGGATGTATATGAACCGTTGCCTCTTGGCGGTGACTAATAGTGCATCAGGAAGAGAGACTTAGGTCTCTTAGAACTTTATACAGCAAGTTGTTGTTGCAGAGCAGACAGGAGAGTGCCATACTTTAACAACAGGGGCCACTCTGAAACAAATTTGAGCAATATGGGCTCTAGAGCACCTACCAGGTAATGTGCATGAAATCCACCCACAGCCTCCACTGCCCAATGAGCTTGCACTTCCTCCAAGGCAAGTTCTTCTTATTAGTAGGGCAGAAGTTCTACAAAGGTCATATTCCCTACATGGGTCATCTTCACCAACTTTTGTGAGGCCACTTCTAGAGCTAGTGCATCATAATTCTCTAGGCAAATGCAAGAGACACAGTTCTGGCTCATGCACCCAACATTCTACCAATCTACAACCTACATTTGAGCAAAGGTTGGAGCGAGTGCCCACGGGGCTGTGAGGACATGGCACAAGCAAAGAGAATGAATGTTAACCCTTGGTTAATAGGACCATTTATGATAATTGGCCCGTGATTGCTTTTGACCTTTTGCCTTTCATAGAAGTTCAAAAATACACCGCCTGTCCTTGGTGTTGGACAACTAGCCTATATTGTGTCTACCCAACCTAACGTACTATGAGTTGTGGTGACCTGGGTGTCAAAGTTGTTAAGTATGCCCAAAGTTTGGAAGGTGATAGTTGATTCCTGGGCCCTTGAAGGCCTATTCCAGCATATGGACCATTTGAGAGGTGACTTTGTGGGACCATTCCCTCACTCATCTCAGGACAAGCATTATTTATTGGTGGCCATAGATTATGTGACTCGGTGGGCAGAGGCCAAGGCCACAGCCAATAGCAAGGCAAGCACAGTTGCAAAATTTCTCTTTGATCAAATTTTTTCACGCTTTGGTTGTCCTTTGGAAATTCTCACTGATGAAGGAACCTTTTTTAGAAATGAACTAATTGAAGATGTGGTGCATAAGCTAAAGATAAAATCATAGCATGTCCATGCCATATTATCCCCAATGTAATGGCTTGGCTGAGAAAACAAATGGATTCTTGTGCAATTCAATGGGAAAGCTTGTAGACATCAAGAAAAGGCATTGGGATAGGCACTTAACAAAATTTTTATGGGCTTACAAGACCACACACAAGCTAGCTATTGGGTTTACACCATTCCAACTAGTGTATGGAATAGAAGCCATTTTGCCCATTGAGTTGGAGATACATAGTCTTCGCACTGCTTTTGCAAGAATAGAAGGACAAGAGGATGCCTATACTCAATGCTTGGTACATCTAGAAGCCTTGGATAAATGCACATTGCAGGCCTTACAAAACTTAGAAGCTTCTCAAAAAATGCGCAAGGCCCGTTTTGACACCAAATTATGCAAAAAGAAGAATATTGCAGAAGGAGATTTGGTCATGAGATTTGATAGCCGTTTGGACAAGCAGCTAGACAAAAAGTTTATCGGCCAATGGGAGGGACCATATCGAGTCAAAAAGAAGTTCACGAATGGAACCTATCATCTTGAGGATGTTGATAGCATGGTGATAGCCAGATGCACCAATGAGTGTTGCCTTAAATTCTTCTATGCTCGACCACCTTGAGGGCCAGCAGACCCTCTCTATCACTAGAGAGGATCTACTGGGGGGAAAAGATGTGACGCCAAATTTTGATATTTTTTATTTGGCATTGGTATTGTTTTTCTCTATGTTTGATAAGAGTTTAAGTATCAAGTGATAGCCTAGCGGCTCTCACTTATTTCTACTTTCTAAGATATTGTATGGGATTGAGAGGATGAGTGGAATGGATCATTATAAATACCATGTGTATGAATGATAAATACCTTGGTATGGGGTGAGAGTTATTTGTGTATGGGACATTATGGGGTTTTTAGAAAATAGAAAGATTGAGTCATATAAAGAGGTGGGCTCATGTCCATGTGTTCCAATAATATAGGAGAGGCCACATGCCAAGCATGTGGAAGGGATATGGAGGAGTGTGGAGTCAAGAGGAATCCTTCTAGAATTCCTATGTGGAATAAGGAGGATGTGGACATATGGAAAAGAGAGAGTCCCTATGGGCTCCATGTGGAGAGACAATGTGTCTAGTTTTTCAGTAGCTAACTGCATCACTCCTTAACCATGGTCGCCCTAGGATGGCCGGATAGCTTCTTCCAGTATCTTCTATGTCGACCACATAGAAATTGACTATGGTGGGTAAATCCTCAATGACTCCTAGGGTGGCGAGTTGTCTACCATCTGCTACCTTGATTCGACAAATACTCAGACATCTCACCCCCATCTCCTTTGGTGCCTCCAAAAATAGAATCCATCATGTCCAACATACCCTTCATCCTCCTCTAGAGAATCATCCTCAACATCATCTTGGTGGAACTGTGGTGGTGGTGCATGTGCTCCCTCTCTGCTCTCCTCATCCTGTATAATGATGCAAGGTTAGTGTGTGCAATATCCACGCAATATAAACAACTTGAATCACTCAAATATCATTGGTTTATCGATGATGCACTAGCATGATGACCAATATCCTCTTCTGGTGGTGCCTCTCCATGCATCTACAAAGTGGCACATGATAATAATGCATTGATGACAAACCCCTCACCTGCAATCTATGCAAGGACAAGGCAATCTCTCACGGAGCCACTCCAAACTCCCGAGTGGTGGCCCCCAATCCAATGAGCTGTCACTATTCATCCTCTCCACCTGAACACATCCAAAACCATCCCCCTAGTCAAATCAAACACCCAAATCCCCTAGAAACTCTAAACCTCGTCCAAATTGCCTACACCCTAAACCCTCTTAAACCCCGAACACTCCCTAAACTCCCCTTAAATCCCTCCCAAATCCCCTCAAACACCCTTAAACCCCCAAAACCCATTAAACCTCCCCTGAATTCCCTCAAACCCACTTACCCCACCCCTAAACCCTTTAAACTTATCCAAATTCCCACCCCCCCCGAACCCCAAACATCTCGGGGCCTAAATCGCCCCTAAATCCCTTAAAACACCCACAAACCCTCTAAAATCTCTCAAGCCCTCCCGAAAACCCCAAAGCCTTAACCCCCAAAACCCCTATTTTGTTGGTATGGGCATCGGTAAATACCCCAACCCTGATGCTGTCACTCTGCTATATATACTGACCTTGATACTGATGCCAATACCGACATCATCGGGGGAGACAAAACCCGTGCTCTTCGTCTTGCAATGCCATTCGTGTTTGCATGTGCGTTCTCCTTCCATGCTTTTGCTTTTAGCTTGCAAGCGCGCCTGCAACCCTTGCCTCCTCACTCCTCACTCCTCCCTCCCCCTCCCACCTCTCCATCCACTCCTACATTCTCCCTCTCTACCTAAAGGTAAGAATTCCTCTAATCTACTTCTATTTCAAGTTTTTTTGTTTCTTTGTCTTTCTTTCTACCTCTCCTTTTTCTACCTCTCCTCTAGTTTCCCTTCCTCTACTTTCCCTTCCCCAAGTTTCCCTTCCTTTCTCTAAAGTTTCTCCTCTCCTTTCCTTTTCTTTCTCTCAAGGAAAAAACAATACATGAAAAAAAAATCATGAAAGAGAGAGTTATGAATGCTCTACCTCTTGTTTTCGTGCTTTGTCCTTATTTGTAGGCTGTCTTTGTCTCCTCAATGCATTCCTTTGGAATGTTGCTTCTCTGAATTCCTCCTTTCAATAATTAGTTTCTTCTCTTAAGTACTAGTTACAGTGATGGGCGTAGGAACTCTCCTCCCTTTTCCTCTTTCTCTCATATTCTCTCTCTTTCCCTCCTCTCTTTTCCTTCTCTCCTCTCTTTTTCTCTTTCTCTTATTTTCTTTTCCTCTCTTTTCTCTCCTCCCTTTCCCTCCTCTCTTTTCTACTCTGTCTTTCTTCTCTTTATCTCTCTTGTCCTCCTCTCTTGTCCTCTCTTTCTCCCCCCTCTTTTCACCTCTTTCTCTCTTTTTTTACTCTCTTTCCCCCTTCTTTCTTTTCCTCCTCTTTCCCTCATCTTTTCTCTCTTTCTCTCCTCTCTTTTCCTTTCCTCATCTTTCCCTCCTCTTCTTTATCTCTTTTTGTCCATCTCTTCTTTCTCTCCTCTCTTTTCCTCTCTTTTCCTTCTCTCCTTTCTTTTCCCTCCTCTCTTTTTCTCTCTTATTTTCACAAATGTATTTCCCTCTATCATATTCTTTTCTGCTTTTTCTCTCCTCTCTTTCTCCCCTCTCCTTTCCTCTCTTTCCCTCTTTTTCTCTCTCTTTGATCCCTCCTCTCTTTTCCCTCCTTCTCCCCTCTGTATTCCTCTTCTTTCTTTTCCACTCTTCCTCTCCTCTTTGATTCTCACTTTCTCGCCTCTCTTTTCCTCTCTTTCTCCTGTCTCTTTTCACCTCTTTCTCTCTTTTTACTTCTTTCCCCCTTGTTTCTGTTCCTCCTCTTTCCATCATCTTCTTTCTCTCTTTCTCTCGTCTTTTCTTTTCCTCCTCTTTCCCTCTCTTCTTTATATCTTTCTCTCCTCTCTTTTCCTCTCTTTTCCTTCTCTCCTCTCTTTTCCATCTTTCTCCCCACTCTTTTGCTCTTCGTTCTTTTCTGCTCTTTCTCTCCTCTCTTTTTCTCTCTTTCCCTCCTCTCTTTTCCTCTCTTTCCCTCATCTTCTTTCTCTCTTTCTCTCCCCTCTTTTCCTTTCCTCCTCTTTCCCTTCTCTCGAGGATCTCTTTCTCTCCTCTCTAATCCCTTTTTCTCCCCTCTCTTTTCCTCTTCTTTCTTTTCTGCTCTTTCTCTCCTCTTCCTCTCCTCTTCTTTCTCTCCTCTCTTTTCCTCTCTTTTCCTTCTCTCCCTCTCTCCTCTTAATTCCCTCTTTCTCCCCTTTTTTTTCCTCTTCGTTCTTTTCTCTCTTTCCCTCCTCTCTCTCCCTCTCTTCCCTCCTCTCTTTTCCTCTCTTTTTGTTCTCTCCTCTCTTTCCCCCTTCTTTCTCCTTTCTTTCCCTCCTCACTTTTCGTTCTCTCCTCTCTTTCCCCTTCTTTCTCCTCTATTTTCCCTCCTCTCTTTTCCTCTCTTATTTTCACAAATGTATTCCCCCTCTCTTATATTCTTCTATGGTCTTTCTCTGCTCTCTTGCTCTTCTTTCTGTTCTCTCTTTTCCTTTCTTTCCCTCTTTTTTTGGCTCTTTCTCTCCTCTATTTTCCTCTCTTTCTCCCCTCTCTTTTCCTTTCTTTCCCTCCTCTCTTTTCCTCTCTTTCTCCCCTCTCTTTTCACCTCTTTCTCTCTTTTTTACTCTCTTTCCTCCTTTCTTTTCCTCCTCTTTCCCTCATCTTCTTTCTCTCTCTCAGCATAATTATTTCTTTCCGCTTTTCAGAAATATACAACATAATTGTTTCTTACATTCATAATAAGTATCTAAGAGAGGGGTGACAAATATCCAAGAGAGGCATAACAAGTATCCAAGAGAGAGATACAACATAATCACTTCTTAGAGTATAACAAATATCCAAGAGAGGGGTAACTCTCATATACTAGAGACTTTAAATTGAGTATCCAAATCGGAGTACTCTATAATACTTTGGTGTAGAATGGTCATCTAATCGTTTGGTCTTAGATGAAGTGCTACCTTCTCCTTTGCCATCCTTCTTCTTCTTCTTCTTCTTCTTCTTGTCCTTCACTTCTTTTTTCTTTTGCTAATTACTCCAAGGAGCTTCCTTGGGCGTGTGGCCTTCATCTTGGATGTACCTCTTCATACACACTCAATAGAATTCTCCAAGATTTTGCAACCTATCTTATCCTAGTTGTCATAATCCATGTCTGCACCATAGGTGAAGGGACACAGATGCACCCTAGGGAGTGTTGGCACATCTACCTCCCCATCCTTTAAATCATAATACTAACGGTACAACTCCTCCAAGTATGCTATCATAGCTTCTTCGCTAGGAGCCATTGAGAGTCAAGGAGTAAAGATTGTAAGAGAACGAGGGGAGTAGTAGAGTAGGAGAGGAGGGAATGACGAGAGATAGAGGAACGATGGGAGGAGTAGTAGAGTAGGAGAGGAGTAGTAAAGCAAGAGAGGATTGGCTAGAGGAGTAGCAGAGTGGAAGGAGGGGAACGACGAGAAGGGAACAACAAGAGAGAGACGAGAAGGGAATAAGAAATAAACCAAAAGGGAACAATAAAAGATATAGCAAGAGACTTGTGTTTGACAATGAAGAGAGGAGAGGAGACTTTAAAGATTGAATGAGGATGAAGCAGAGAAGGGAAAAACAAAGAATCAAATATGCAAAAGCTGAGGAGGATAAAGCACAGAGGATGTTTGAAATAAAGTGATTGGGGATGTGATTGGCAAAGATTGCAGAGTAAAGGAGAGGGGAACAAAGGATTGGGGAATAGAGTGACTGGGGAATAAAGGATTGGGGATGCAATAAAGTTTTTTAGAATTATTGTTTCTTTGATGTGGATGGTTGAGTTTGTATTTCCCCTGAGGCTAGTGCGATATATATTGTTGTCAAATAATATTGATTGTAGCTTGTTGGTACCCTTAATTTTTTGAATGGAAGTGAATGTGATTGTAGCTTGTTTGTACCCTGAATTTTTTTATAGTTCTTAAATGAGTGCCCTTATATGATTTGTAATGTGTTTATATGCCCGTATTTGTTTGTTTTTTTCCAACAAATTATAAATGGATTGCCCAAATCCCTAACAGCCTTCCCTAAACCCAAACCCTCTTCCCCATGTTGCCACCATTTGGCATTTGGATATCTTGCTACTCCATGTAGCAAAGAAAATTCAACATGATGAAGAATGGGTTAAGTTTTCTCTGCAAGCTTTAGAGGGACCAGTTTGAGCCAAAATCAATAAGGAGGAGACCGTGAAGGATATTATGTGTTGTGTTCGAATCTTCTTGGACCGTGGGTACATCATCCAAGAAGAGTATCGGTATATAGAAGAAGATGTGCAAGATGAGGTCTTGAGTACCCTTCTAGTTCAAAATCCAATAAGGAGGAGATCGAGAAGGGTATTATGGGTTGTGTTCAAATATTTTTGGACCGTGGGTACATCATCCAAGAAGAGTATCAGTATATAGAAGAAGATGTGCAAGATGAGGTCCCAAGTGATTCTTCTAACCATGAGGAGGAGGACAGTACAAGTGATAGTAATGCAGAGCAATAGACCTCCTCTTTCTTTAGCATATGATAGAATGTCTCTTTTGGAGATAAATTTTATTTATGAATACTCTTTTTGTTGACATATGATAGTTATTCATGATAGTTATTCTATGGAGATACATGATAATATATGATAATGTCTTTTTATGGAGACCAATGTTGTTGTCAATACGAATTTTGTTTATCAATACGAATTTATCATAGATTTGGTGAATTGAACTTGAGTTTCAAGTAGTAAATTGTCTTTTAAGTAAAGTGTAAGTAATTATTTGCTTCTTACCCGATCTTGTGTTTGTGTTTGTTTTCTTGTTTGTGTCTATATTTGTCCAATCCCGTTAAATTAGACATTTCAGCATGTTGCACATCCGGAGAGCACCCCTTGGGGGTAGATCAGGGACATCAATGGCTTTACCTACTCAAAATTCATCCCCTCTAGCCCCTTCTGAGAGGGATTATCACTTGGGTGTCACCATTGTAGGTCCAGAAGGTCAAGACTAGTGTGGTGGCATGGGAGATTTAGATAAGTTTGCATGTTCCCACCACTCCAAGTCTCCCCTTGTTCATGAGACATAGTACCAGTTTGATCCCTTGCCCTTCCCTCTCATAGGTTGCAACACCCTAGAGACCACTCGCTCCCCTACTCCTCACTCATTAAGTGCTTGCTCCACCCCTCACTCTAGCACTACTACTCCATCCACTGCGCCTCCAAAATTTTGCCCGAGGAACTATCTTACAGAGTGAACAACATTGAGGAAGTTATACAGGACGATGATGGGAATAAGGTCACAAGATACATGAGGAGGTTGATGAGCACCCACTTCCCCAAGGATATATTCAAACCTTGGAAACAACAGGACAATAGAGCCAAGAGGTCCATCATAGATGCCCTCAAGAGATAATTTTCCAACCCTAAAGGGTATGAGTTTGATCAAAATGCCATGCTTATGCACATAGGGGAGCTCCTAAAGTCTCGTAGATATGACTTAAGGATGGTTGTTAAGGAGGGTAAGCACAAGCCAGGGTTGGCAGGCTCGAAAGATTGGAAGATAGCAAAGAAGGAGCACAAGGAGAATCCAAATGCATTCAAGGCTCAGTCGAGGGCGGCAAGGATACGCCTGCAGATCATAGGTCCTTTACACCTCGAGAGTGGTGGTAGACTAGGCAAAGAGGTATGGTTGGTAAGCATATATCTGATAGCAAGTGAGAGAAGGAGAGAGAGAGAAGTGCACACAATACAGCTACATGTACACTAAGTGTATTGAACATGAACATGAAGATATATAGGTGAATTTCTTAGGGTTACGGTTAGGGTTAGGGTGTGCCCCTAATGCCCTATGTGGATAGTGTATCAAATTAGATGACTTGGTTCTTGTGAGCATTTTTCTAGGGGAATAGTAGACCATATCAGACAATTGGAGTGCTTATGAGGCTAGATTTCTGAAATACTATGCATTATTGGACATGATTCTCTTGAGCATTCTATCAATGGAATCACAAACCATGTCAAAAGACTAGAATGCTTTTGAGATTAACGTGCATCTTCCTCCATGCAAAAGCTTGTCCTCAAAAATACTTTACCTCAATGCTCTGACATCCTTTTGCATTTGCTCAACCATTCTTTCACTCTTTCCAATCACACAACCAATTTGATTGTTAGGAACCAAAAGCCTAGAGATTTCTATCCCTGAGGATATGTTCTCGAAAGGCACATATTCCAACTATCCCAGCAAAGATAGTCCTAGTGGGATGGATAACAACAGCTAAGAAAGGTTTTCAATATTTTTGGTTGAGCATTTGTGTGGGTACATCTATCCCAGAAGCTAGAAACCATAGCCAAGGTGGAAATGATACCAACCAATGACATTCTCTAGCCATTCTACCTTGTGATTTCGTCTATGCATAATGACAATGTACTCTTTTTGCCTTAAGCATTCTCTAGACGGTCTCAAAGCTAACCTCTTTAGCTTCCTTGTATTCCTCTCTTGGGCATGCTATGCGTCCTCACACAGAGCAAGTTTCCCTTTTTCCCTTTCGTGCACAATCTTCAAAGCCTATTCAAGCTCTCTAAGTCCCTTTTTCGCAGTACCCCTTCCAACTATTATCTTTGAAGAATGACAGCATTTGGCACAAATGTTTCTTTCCCTCACACAACTCATGCCGCAATACCAACGTGTAAATGCAAGAACCCATGAGAATAAAATAGGGATAGACACTCGTGAAAACACCTTCATTACGAGATGCCCAATAACATTATATTCTTCTCTCTATCAAAATATACTCACACATGTCTACGTAGTGGGATTATCCTAATCCACTAGGACCACCAAACCATACCATGGTTCACTATACAACTATACTCAAATCCCATACATCAACAATGGGCATTGGAAATTCTATAAAATGTTTTATACCTTAAATAAACTATCAAAGCATCCACAAATTGCTAGGATAATTTTAAATGAGAAAATTGTGATTTTTGAGAGTTGTTACAATCAACAAGGCTTTTCCCATGTCAGATAAACATTTATTGTGAAGTATCAAAAGCTATACATACATGTTGTGGTATTTTATTTTAGCATACAATAATTTGAGCCAATCAAAGAGCTCAAACGTATTTGATGGCAACACGTGATAGGTCCACTGCCCACTTGATAAATTGTCTTCTTAATTGTAAAATTGTCTTGTTGTCCAAACTACTTACTCCTTCTTCGTCTCGTGTACTCTCCCTCTCTCTCTCTCTCTCTCTCTCCCCCCCCCCTCCCAAGTACTATAATCTCTGAATATTGACAACATTTGGCCCAAATGTTTCTTTCCCTCACACGACCTATGCTTTGATACCAAATTGTCAATCCAAGAACCCACGTGACATGAAAACTCATCCTTCATTACGAGATGCCCAACAACATTACATTCTTCTCTCTAATCAATATATACTTACACTTCTATGTAGTTGAGTTACCCGAATCCACTAAAACCACCAAACCATACCATGGTTCACTGTATAACACAACTCAAACCCTATACATCAACAATGGGCATTAGAAATTCTATAAATGTTTTATGCTTTAAATAAACTATCAAAGTATCCCCAAATTGTTAGAATAATTTTAAATGAGAAAATGGTGATTTTTGAGAAGTAATTATAATTAACAAGGCTTTTCCCATGTCAGATAAACACTTATTTAATATTGTAAGAATTCAAAAGCTATACATACATGCTATGGTATTTTATTTTAGCATACAATAATTTAAGCCAATCAAAGAGCTCAAAGGTACTAGATGGCAACACGTGATATAGTCGTGATAGGTCCATTTCCCACTTTATAAATTA
Organism: Dipteris shenzhenensis; assembly: GCF_047967505.1. NCBI lineage: Eukaryota > Viridiplantae > Streptophyta > Polypodiopsida > Gleicheniales > Dipteridaceae > Dipteris > Dipteris shenzhenensis. The sequence continues at coordinate 26,565,616 of NC_141605.1, read as the reverse complement.
TCTCCTTAATTGTAAAATTGTCTTGTTGATCAAACTAATTGGTCCTTCTCCCTCTCATGTACACTCTCCCTCTGGGGGACTTCCTTCCTTCCTCTCATGTACACTCTCCCTCTGGGAGACTTCCTCCCTCCCTTGAACCTCTCCCCCCCCCAACACACACACACACACATGACACATATAATATATATGCATGGACACAAGCATGCACCCCTACCCACTTATCCACATACACACTTGTCAAATAAGAGTAATGACGTGATCTTTTTGAAGTTGGAAGAAGAGAGACTCAAATCCATCTTGATAATAGATTGAATAGATAAACATTTTTCTCATCCCTCTCAATGTGTACACTTTCCCTCTCAAAGATGCTCTCTCTCTCTCTCTCTCTCTCTCTCTCTCTCACACACACACACACACACACACACACACACATAATGTTCACAAAAAGACAAGTCTTACTGTGAGGTGAATGGCAAATTTTGAAAATAAACATTCAAGGTTGAAAATCAAAGCTTTAAAACCTATAAATTTCAAGGCCATTTAGTCTTATTTCTATTACAAACTTGGAGAATTTCAATAGAAACCCTTACAATTTTCAACTTGAAGGTTTTCATATTTGTTAATAAAAGATGTTCCATTTATGCTAATAGTGTTGGCACAAACCCTATCCACTTATGCACATATACACTTAGCTCTAAGTAATGAATAACAAAAGTAGGCACTCTAGACTTTGAGAGGGAGCATTGTTCACGAAATTTTGGAGATTAATGAAATTAGGAGGCTTTAAAACGTGCAAATTTCAAGGCAATTGTAGTTACGTTTTGAAAATGTTTTTTTGTTTAACACACTCCCTACCAAGTCATGCAAATAGAAACTTAGAGCGTGTTCACGCGGGAGGACTGGTATGCTAACCACCTTTTCTCTATCAAGGCTGACCAGCAACCGAGTTTCTCTTCTGGCCGCTAGTGGAGAGCAAGGGCCCGAGTAGCAACCCCTTGGTTTCCAAACCGCACTGCTCCCATGAATAGGGTCTTAGATCTCACCGAAGATGGAAGAAGAGAGACTCAAGAGGCAATGGCATCCTCGAATCCCGTACGCTCTTGGGCAGATTCAAACACCACAAGCACGTTCACGGCCTGGCCATCAGCATTGGCATCTAAAACGATGATGCGACTACATAACTGTTTACAAGGCCTTCCCACATACACTGGCTTCCCCCACCCACAGTTTGTATCATAGAAGGGTAGACCTGCCAGTTTTGGCATCGCCAAAATCGACCCATGTAGATGAGCAGCTCCTCCCACCTCCTCTATCAAATCTATCTCAGACTGCACATACTCCCCATTCACCTTCTCCATCGCCTCCTTCACCCTCCTTGCCGCATATCCTATCCCCTCCTCTCTCAAATCCTTCACCTTCGCTTTCGCTACCGCGTTGAAGACCGCATTCCCCATGTAGCCCCTTGGAATCCTCGGTTCCCCTCCCCTCTCCCTCATGTTTACAGGTATTATCATCGGCAGCTCGCTAGAAGCCTCCAGCTTGCCCACGCTCTTTGCCTTTGCCACCCACAGATGCGCCGCCAACGACGTGAATCGCGAGTAGGATGTCGTAGCCCCGTTGCTCCTTTGCGCTTGGAGCCGCAGCTTTTCCAGGTTGTCTTTGGAGAAGGTGTACTTCACCGCTGTACCGTATTTGGTTTCTGGGTACCACAAGCCATCACCTTTCTTAACGATGTAAGGATGATCGAAGGATGGCGAGGGTGGATTTCGTGGCACCAGCCGTTGCTTTCTGTCAACATAATCCGGAGCTACGCGAATGCCTTCTCCTAAGGCAAGGGAGGCAAGGTTTTGAAGGAACATAGCGGCAGCACAACCGTCAAACAGTACATGGTTGGACATCAACGAAACAACGAACCCGCCGCACTGGAACCGTGTTACCTGCCATAACAATTCTTTCTTGAAACTTGCCTTCAACACCCAAACTCACAAGTTGACTTTACTTGCATTTCATCTCATCTCAGAACGCACACGTCGTGAATGCAACGCGCGTAGCTACTAGCATCTCAAAGCTACTTTTCTTAATTCCAAAAAAAAAAAACAGGACTTCTACAAACACTGCAAGAAGTTCTATTATGCACCCGTATATTCTTTACAAATGCATCCACATCTATTACATATTAGAAGGAAGGGATTTCAAACTCTTGTTGACAACAGGTTCTCACGGGAGCGTTTGCTTGGTGGGGATAGAATAACTTCGACCTGCTGGGTTTGCAAACTAAGACTCTTTATAATTGAGAAAAAACGCCATCACCATCTCTCAACACTGAACAGGGAGTTGTCCATGCATCGCGCATATTCTTTACAACTGACTTATATATTGACTTATGTTCAATCTAACTCTATCGCAACACAGGCACAGAGCAAAACGGTAAGTCGCTACAATGCAACTTCACAATTAGTGGTGAGCGTGACAACGTCCAAATCGCTGACATCTAAAGCCGTGGCAATAAGTACAAGACTCGCAATCTAAGAATTGGTGGCATATAGAACATATACGAATTGCAGCGTGTAGCAGTCAAACAACGTTGGACTGAGAACAGGCGACACAGGTGCACCATACCTGCAGGGCAACAAGAGGGCGATGCTCTAGATCCACATTCGGATCCTCCAGACGTGCAAATAAAGGATCTGAAGCAGGGCTCGGTATCGTAACATCTCCAAGGTCCGCAACTGTCAATTTCGCCGTCGCAGCCACAAATTGCACACCCTCTCCGTTGCACTCCACTTCTAGTCGTTGCTCCTTTGGGTTCACCCTGAGCCTACCGGCCGCCCATGGATAATGAACCAACAAGTCCTCCAGAGCACATCTTATGACTTCAACTGCGTTCTCTGAGCTTTTGGTGGGATGCGGAGCGTAAAACAGAGCGATCACATTGTAGTAATTGAACAGCTGATCTAAGTTAGTCAAGTGTAGTATACGCGAGGACTCAACATTTGCCTGCACTGGTCTTACGAAGACTGGAGGCTCAAAGGCAAGTTTCCTATGCAAAGTTGAACTGTCGTCGTGAGAGGATCCCATCAGAGAAGCGTCTGGAAAATGCCACTATGTTTGAGCACTGGCTATGGCAGCAATACACAACGTCTACAAATTACAGGAACAGCTATAACCACGTAGCTGGTTCGCCCCACCATTCATTTAAGATGTGGCTATTCTTCACGTTATTGGCCCGCGTGAAAACGATTTGCATTCAGTTGCATTGATAGATGCTTGCAATCACTGAATCAGTCAAAATTTCACTACGCTTGGAGTGCCAAAGCACCTCAACCTCACATCACGATCACCACCTCCAGCTGTTCTGTTGCTCTCCATCTTTGTCGCCACCTCCAACTATTCATCTTTGTCGCCACCTCCAGTTGTTCATCTGCCCAGCCGCATTCTCTAGCAGCTCCTGCCTGGGCAGCCTTTTGTCTGCATGCTCGAATTCGAAGACCAATGGAGCGATTTCTGTGAATGAAACCCATGAATACTCAGTCTCGCCGTCCTCTTCAAAATTAAGGAGCCCGATCTTCAAATGCCCACGGGCATACTCGGCTACAGACGCAAGCAAGGATTCTAGCTCATCCCAGTATGACGGTAGCCGACTGGAAGATCGGAACCACCCCAAGTTCCCTTTTGTACCTCTACGCATATAACGGCCATTCTGAGCTACCAGCAGCTCCTACCTTGACCTCGATCCGCTCCATATCTCGACCTCTAGCAGTGTAAAGCCAGTTCCATCGACCAGCAGCCAGCTCCAAGGACTTCACGTCCTCAGTTCACGTACACCAGTAGGCTCCAGCAAACATCCTCTGCTCCTGTGTGCAGACTTGAAGTAGACATCCTCAGCTCCACGTCTTGGTGGACGATTCCTTCAACAACCATTTGTATTGCCAGGTCGATTTGCTATGGTTTACTTTCAGTTGATCGGTCTGCTAAGCGGGTTTATTCTGCATTCCGAGAGATAGTGGACGTGTTGCAATCTCTTTCTCTCTCTCTCTCTCTCTCTCTCTCTCTCTCTCTCTCCCCCCCCTCTTCCACTTATCTTTCTCTTGCATTGGATCATCCCTCAAGACGGTTTTTAAGCATGTGCAGTAGAGAGAGAGAGAGAGAGAGAGAGAGAGAGAGAGATTATATGTGCGTGTGAGAGAGAGAGTGTGTGTTTGTGTGTTTAAGACAAGATACATTTTCAAAATCATTGAAACCATTCCGATCTGATAATTCATGAATTCTTTGCTTCCTTAGGACACATTGTGTGTGTGTGTGTGAGTTTGCATCGTTTGAGACAAGCTACATTCATTGAAACCATTCTGATCTTATAATTTGTGGACGTTTAGATTCTTGGGAGGGGAAAACTGAACTAAGAACCATGTTTTTTCAAAAACATGGTAGATCTCTCTCTCTCTCTCTCTCTCTCTCTCGCCCAACCTACAATAGCCCAACCTACAACACAGTTGCACGCTAAACTGCCAGCCTTTTCTACAATCCTTTTCTATTGGCTCAGCATGATCTCTTCTATTGTGGACCTTGCTGTGCTGCTCTGTGTGTAGAGTCTCATACCTCAATGCCTGCTTTGTCTGTGCATATCTCTTAGGAGAGGCAAGAGAGAGAGAGAGAGAGGGAGAGAGAGAGAGAGAGGGAAAATATAATGGTGGACAGAAATGAATTAAGTTTGTAGATGATTATATTATTGAGACAGAAGAACTAAAAGATAATGGAGGCGATGATGTGGTCAGACCAGTAATCATTAAATGTAAGCTACATTTTTAAAATCATCCAAATCATTATGATCTTATAGTTTCTAGATGATTATATTATTGAGACGGAAGAACTAAAAGACAATAGAGGCGAGAGAGAGAGAGAGAGGGAGAGAGAGAGAGAGGGAAAATATATTGATGGACAGAAGTGAATTAAGTTAGTGTATTAGTTAGAGACAAGGCGATGATATGGTTGGACCCTAAGTGATCTAATCAACCTCTCAAGGAGAGTAAAGGATTATGTATGTTTCATGTCATGTGCATTATAGCCATGAGAAGTAACCTCCAGAGGTGAGGCGATTGGATATCAGTAATCATTAAATGTAATTGTATCTTTCCTAGGAGCATCTTAATGACCTGGCAATATGTCTAGAGATAAGCTTGCACCCTCTACACTAAGTGATCTAATCTAACCTTCGTTTTGAGAAGCTAGCCTTGCTTCTCAATGAGAGTAAAGCATCGAATATGTTTCATGTCATGTGGACTATAGGCATGAGAACTAAGCTCGAGACGTGAGGCGATTGGATGATAGGTGGGGCTACACAGAGAGAGAGAGAGAGAGAGAGAGAGAGAGAGAGAGGGGACGAAAGAATATAATGGTAGGGCAGAAGTGAAATAAGACAAGGCCATGATGTGGTTGGACCAGTAATCATTAAATGTGATTGTATTTTTCGTAGGAGCATCTTGATGACCTGGCAATATGTCTAAAGATAAGCTTGCACCCTCTACCCTAAGTGATCTAATCTAACCTTCATTTTGAGAAGCTAGCCTTGCTTCTCAATGAGAGTAAAGCATCAAATATGTTTCATGTCATGTGGACTATAGCCATGAGAACTAAGCTTGAGACATGAGGCGATTGGATGATAGGTGGGGCTACACTGAGAGAGAGAGAGAGAGAGAGAGAGAGAGAGAGAGAGAGAGAGAGGGGACGAAAAAATATAATGGTAGGCCAGAAGTGAAATAAGACAAGGCCATGATGTGTTTGGACCAGTAATCATTAAAGGTATTTGTATTTTTCTTAGGAGCATCGAGCTGGCAGTATGTCTAGAGATAAGCCAGCATCCTCTTCCCTAAGTGATCTAATCTAACCTCTTTCAGAAGTTAGCCTTGCTTCTCAAGGAGAGTAAAGGATTAAGTGTGTTTCACGTCATGTGCTTTATAGCCATGAGAACTAAGCTCGAGAGGTGAGGCAATTGGATGATAGATGGGGCTACACACACACACACACACACACACAGAGCAAAATATAATGGTGGACAGAAGTGAAATAAGTCCATAATGTGGTTGGATACGAAAGGTCCAAAGTTAATTGTATCTTTCCCAGGAGCACCTTCATGAGCAGAAAATAAGATTGCAGTAAGATTGCAGTAAGATTGCTTAGTGATGATCATAGGACTAAGGTCTCAGATTTAGGGTTGGGTAGAGGAGGCTAATGCATGGCAAGGGGAGGTTAGGGGGATTTGATTTTTGAAATAGACGCTAGGGCCATGTGCCTTCCATGTCGATTTCTCCTTTTAACATGTCCTATGATTTCTACTTCCTACCACCATATCCTTGGTCACTCTAAGCAACTTACCACCTTTGAATCGGAAAATATTTGCATGAGTGCTTGGCAAGAGCTCATTCACAAATATCTCAATCCATCCAACTTGATTCCAAATTCTTTGCTGAGAAGAGATGGGCTACAATCTTTGGATATCTACCTCCTATGCCAATTGATTTCTGCTCATGTTTGTTCTATGAAATCTGTGTGATCCAATTATACAATTGAGCCAATACATACCTGAAAAGGTTTTTGTATTTTGTTATGGATGCAGCTCCAGAAATGGCTTCTACCGTTGTTCCAAATCTTGGGGAGTCGGGTTTCCATGGGCGACAAAGCCTTCGGGCAATGAAGCGAGCTGCAAGGTTGGAGGGCTCTGCAATTTTTGACATTGTGTTGTCATTTTTTCCTAAGCTAGATAGCCTTCATGTGATAAATCAAGTTTTTGCAAGGGCCGAGACTTCAACCCATGGAGCAAATCACGGTCCCAAGTTGCCTTCAAAGCGTTTTAAGTCTAGCCGCGAACATCGCACTGCTAATATAATGAAATGACTTACAAGGGGGAGAGCTTCAACCCATGCAACTGAGCATTCAAGTCATTACAATCTTTTAAAGTCCATTCAAGCCATGTGCGAGAATAATAAGGATGCATGTGCCATGAACACACGATATTTGGGCTCTTTGTGGGGAGAAATCCATTCAGATGGTGCTGTAGTAATAGCGCAGGGCATGGCAGAATTCCCTGGAACTCTCATTGCAAGGATTTCTCAAATTGAGAATAGCGTTAAGGACTTTAATCAATGGATGCAGCAGATTTTGGGGAGAGGTGGAGAAGGGGCAGTTGTATGTGAGAATGGGTGTAGACTACAAGTTGATAAGCTGAAAGAACAAGTTCAGCTACTGTCCACTGAGGTGTCAATGTTCAAAGTTGGTTTAAATAGGCTAACTGCTTTGCTAACTAGGATGAGCCATAAACTAGAGCAGGTTGCAACCCGTGACAATTAAGAGACTCCTGAGACTTTTATATCACTTTTTGTACTGGAATCCCAAATGCTTCTATGGGATTCATGTACTTGGGTTGCCCTTATGTTATTTGGCAAGACAAGTTTGACTCCTGAGACTTTTATGTCATCTTTTGTACTGGAATCCCAAATGCTTCTATGGGATTCATGTACTTGGGTTGCCCTTATGTTATTTGGCACGACAAGTTTGACTCCTAAGACTTTTATGTCACTTTTTGTACTGGAATCCCAAATGCTTCTATGGGATTCATGTAGTTGGGTTGCCCTTATGTTATTTGGCAAGACAAGTTTTTTGCAAATGATTATATTTACTTTCATTCGATGTATATATGGCAATGGAAGCTAATTTCATTCAGTATTTGAATTGCCTATTGTTCCTTCCCATTTTCGTTTTATTTAAGATATACTCAAATATTTGTAATTTTTTTGCATCATGTATTCGCATAAATGCTGATGCAATGCTTATACTTTTTTTGAGATGATCAACTTTGAGTTTTTTAAGATATGTTAGCTTTGGGTTTTATGTTTCAAATGATGGTTGCACGTATGGTATTGTATTTTGCTCACATGTTGAAAAAATATGAGCATTACTCTTACCAAAGATAGTGAGACACTGAAACTTGGTCATGGGACACTATGAGTTCAATGCATAGATGGTCCGCTCTCAATTTTAGATAGATGGGAAAGGGATGGCTTTGCTAATTAACCTTGCTTCTTGCTTTTCTAAATTATTTTCTTCCTAGGGCACATTTGTTGAGATCCATCAATTTTGTCATGGTTAGGGATGATGCATAAGTTATTTGATTAAGCTATTTTTCCCTTTGAGGAATAGATATTTATGTAGTTGGTTGAGTGGATACACAAGATGGCAAGGCAAATAGAAGAGAGGCTACATTCAATACGTTCTCATGGGAGAAGATTGTTGGATTCAATGCGGGCGGCCCGTCGTGCTTATGCTATACAAAGAACAAGGTCTAAAACACAAGGTGCTAGAAGCATGAGGGTGGCTGTGGAATCTATGGGTGTAGAAGTAGGAGTTTGCAGTCAACATAATCAGATACATGGATGCAGTAATGTAGCGTGCATTGTGGCTGAAAATACAATGGACCTCAATACTTCAGTAATAGTAGGTAGAGTGCATCAACATGCTTCAGTGATAGGTACACCTACTCAAATGGATTCAACGCGGGCGGCCCATCGTAGTTATGCTATACAAAGAACAAGGTCGAAAACACAAGGAGTTAGAAGCGTGAGGGTGGTTGTGGAATCTATGGATGTAGAAGACGGCCTTCGTAGACAACAGGACCAAATGTATGGGCACAGTAATGTAGCGTGCATTGCTGAAAATACAATGGACGTCAATACTTTACCAACTGTAGATAATGAGCATGAACATGCTTCAGTAATAGGTACAACTACTCAAATGGATTCAACGTTGGCGGCCCGTCACGTTTATGCTATACAAAGAACAAGGTCGAGAACACAAGTTGCTAGAAGCGTGAGGGTGGCAATGGAATCTATGGATGTAGAAGTTGGCCTATGCAGAGAACAGAATCAAATGCATGGGCACAGTAATGTAGCATGCACTGCTGAAAATACAATGGACCTCCATACTACCAATAGTACGTAATGAGCATGAACCTGCTCCAGTAGTATGGACAACTACTCAAATGGATGCAACTAGGGATGCTATTCATTTAAGAACCCAAAGGCGTGTTGTTCACAATAGGGCTGTGATTTTGGGTGCAGGGGGGAGCCTCTCTATCTTGCATACTTTTTCGTTAAGGGAAAACGTAGAGCATCCATCTTTGTATCCACTAGTCTTCAATGCTCCTTCTGTTCATGCACTCGGATTCATGGATCATACATGCAGCTTTTGCCAGGCTCAACTGTGGAAACAAGAGACGCGAATGCATATGCATCAAGTTATGGGCAAGCACTGTTGCAAAGTTGGTCGTGTGTCATTGTTGCCGTTAGAAGAACCACCAGAGATTTTGAGAGTTCTACTACACGGACATGATGCTAGAAGCAGACTGTTTAAGAAAAACATTAGGGCTTATAATAGTGCCATGGCATTTGTTTCATTGGGAGCCCATGTTGATCAAATGTTCCGTGGGAATGGGGGTATACAAAACTTTCGGGTCCATGGTAGTGTGTATCATCGGGTTGGAAATTTGCTGCCCAATGAGGCTAGGCAAGAGATGCCACGTTTTGCACAATTGTACGTGTATGACACTGATCATGAACTAGAACACCGTTTACATGGGATGCTTGGTTTGGATCCAGGCATTTTGGAGTTGTTGCAAAGGATGATGCACAAGTGCAATCCATATGCCAATGCATTGATGGCTATTGGGCAAGTGCTAAGAACAAATCCACATACAAACCTGAGGATAGTTATTTGTGAGAGCCGCTCCACCTCAAGGCAGTACTTGGCTGATATGGCTAGCGAGGTTGTTGCAATCATGCCAGGACAAGGGGATGACTTCGATATTGGAAATCAGGACATTCAGATTTTTAGCTGCAATGGGTTTGTGCGTAGAATATCTAATTTGCACCGATCATACATGCCTCTCATGTATGTTCTTTTGTTCCCTCGGGGGGAAGATGGTTGGCATCCATATATCCCATATAATAGTGATGTTCCTAATCACACACCATTGCACGAGATACGTGGATAGAGTTGTGTCACCCAGAGACAATACTACGCATATCTTTTGCAAGTGAGATATGATACAAATGCATGTCTTATGCGTGGGGGTAGATTGCTACAGCAATACATGGTTGATGCCTATAATAGCATGGAAGAGTCCAAGTTGGTGTGGATACGAAACAACCAAGCTTCCCTACGCGCTGAAGTCTATCAAGGGTTGATGGACATGGTGAATATAGCTGATGGGACACGGACTGTGCTTGGCAATGCTACAGGGCGTAGGGTGGTGTTGCCTTCTTCTTTTACGGGAGGGCCTCGGTATATGTGCCAGCTATACCAAGATGCTATGGCAATTGTCAGAAAAAGGGGCAAACCTGATTTATTCATAACATTCACCTGTAATCCCAAATGGCCTGAAATATCTATAGCATTGTTGCCGGGGCAAACTGTGCAAGACCATCCAGATTTGACAGCCCATGTGTTTTTCCAAAAGCATAAGGACATGATGCAGTCAATTACAAAACATAATTTGTTTGGGAAGGTGGCTGGATATGTGAGTGTCATAGAGTTTCAAAAGAGAGGTCTGCCACACTCACACATATTGTTGACATTAGAAAGTGGTTTCAAACCCGTGGAGATCAGTCACTATGACCGATTAGTGTGTGCGGAGTTGCCAGATAAGGCTATGTTCCCAGAGTTGCATGATATTATTGGGCAATGTAATGTCCATGGTCCGTGTGGTGCACTAAATCCATCTAAAGCTTGCATGGTTGATGGAAAATGCATTCGTCATTATCCACGTGGATTCTCACAGATGACTACTGTTGGCAACGATGGCTATCCAATTTACATGCGTCGTGATGATGGTAGAAAGATACAAGTGAAAGGGGGTGTGATTGATAATCGTTGGATTGTGCCATTTAATCCTTTCCTCTCCGTGAAGTACAAGGCACACATAAATGTTGAAATATGCTCCACAATCACTGCAGTTAAGTATTTGTATAAATATGTGTACAAAGGTCATGACAGAGCCATTATCAAGATGCAGCTAAATAATGCAGGAGAGCAAGGGCATTTGCACAACATAGTTGACGGTGGCATTGATGAGATTAGTAGTTACTTAGATGCACGTTACGTGTCAGCATCAGAAGCATGTTGGCGCATTTATGAGTATGCCACGCACGATGAAAAACCCAATGTGCAAAGATTGCAGGTTCATCTTCCGATGCGCAATAACATCATCTTTCGAGATGATGATGATTCGCAAAATGTTGTAGGCAGGGAACAAAATCAAAAGACCACCCTCACAGAATGGTTCACTTATAATCAGTTGCAATATGACGCAAGCAACATGCTGTATGGTGACTTGCCAGACAAGTTGGTTTGGAACAAAACCAGTAAGCGGTGGACTAGAAGACAAAAGGGGAATACCATAGGTTGGATGTACAATATTTCCCCCTCAACTGGTGAGCTCTACTTCATGCGTATGCTTCTTAATGTGTGCACGGGATGCAAGTCCTTTGATGACCTACATACTTTTGACAGCCAAGTGTACCCTACTTTCAAGGCAGCATGCATAGCACGGGGTTTGTGTGATGCAAGAGGCTGTGTTTTATCAAAATAGTGTACAACTGAGACACCTATTTGTCACAAAATTGGTTTTTTGTGAGCCAACATCTCCTCGACTTTTGTGGGAAAAATTTTCCCTTGAGCTTTCGGATGATTTTTTTAATATATTGGAATCAAGTATGGGGAATTTAATTGGTCGTCGTGAACTAGCAATAAAGAAGGCTGTATTGCACTTGGAGCACATTCTTCAACAACATGGTCGAAGGTTGGCTGAGTTTGATGGAATGCCTGTTGTAGATAGAACATCTTTGTCAAAAGCTGGAAATGGCTTATTGCAAGAAGAAAGAATGTTTGATTGTGTGAAAGAATCACAGACTGCCCAGCAAATGGAAATGTCCTTGAATCACTGTCAACGTGCTGCATTCGATCGGATTTTGGCAAGGGTCTATGGGGATGGTGGTGAGGTCTTTTTTCTTGATGGTATAGGAGGGTCTGGAAAGACCTTTCTCTACAATTTCTTGCTCTCTCGATTGCGTGGGGAGGGGCTCATCGCTTTGGCATGTGCATCTTCTGGGATTGCTGCATTGCTACTAGCCAATGGACGCATGGCACACTCACGATTCAAGATACCATTGGAGTTGGATGGTACTAGCAGTTGCAATATTAAGGTTAATAGTCAACTCGCAGATGTTTTGAAGATGGCTAGGCTGATAATATGGGATGAGGCATCCATGACTCACCGGTTTGCTTTCGAGGCACTAGACAGAACTTTGCGAGATATCATGTCCAATGAGCAACTTTTTGGTGGAAAGGTGGTATTGTTGGGGGGGGATTTTAGGCAAGTCTTGCCAGTTCTTCCAAAGGTAGGACGAGAGGAGATTGTCAATGCTACCTTATGCCACTCAAGGATTTGGGGTCGCACTACAGTATTGAAGTTGACGCAGAATATGCGGGTCCTTCGGAATGGTGATAATTGTGCTGAGCAAGAGTTCATGCAATGGGTTTTGGACATTGGCAATGGGATAAATAGATGTACAAAAGAAGATACTATTGTGATTCCATCGCATATGCTTTTAGAGACAAAGTCCATGGAAGGCCTCATTGGATGGGTGTATCGAGGGCTTGCAAGTGTTTTGGACTGTGCACCATACTTTTGAGAGCGCACTATTCTTGCACCTCGAAACATCGAGGTTGATGCAATTAATGCTATGGCATTGAAGGCAATGCCCGGTGAGGAAAGGGAGTACCTAAGTGCAGACTCAGTGGACAACTTAGGGGGAGATTCCTTTTTGTTTGCAGTCGAGTATTTGAACAGTCTTGATCTTGGTGGTGGATATCCCCCGCATCGGTTGGTTTTGAAAAGGAATGCTCCTATAATTTTGTTGCGTAATTTGAATCCTCGCCAGGGTTTGTGCAATGGGACATGGTTGATATGCAAAGAGTTTCACACAAAAGTGTTAGAAGCTGAAATCATTACTGGTAACAATGCTGGTGATAGAACGTTTATTCCAAGGATAACATTCATTCCGACCAACCTTAAACTTCCATTCGACATGAGGAGACGGAAATTTCCTATCCGATTGGCATTTGGCATGACAATCAATAAGTCACAGGGCCAAACATTCTCAGTTTTGGGGCTGTACTTGGCGACACCGGTATTCAGTCATGGCCAATTATATGTGGCATTTTCACGTATCCGAGCATCAAACGCTGTTAGGGTTTTCATTTCGCAGAGTGCGTCCGATGCCAGGGGTGAGGAGATGGATAATACTTCTACCACAAATGTTGTGTACAAGGAAGTTTTGCAATTGGCAACAGCAAGAGCCTAGGAGTATGACATTGCTCTTTCAAGCCCTCCTCAGACTTTCTTGGGTGGAAAATCTTCATTTCGGTAATCTTTGTATAGCTTTTTTTAAGTTCTTTCAATATTCCAACTATCATAGGTCTCTAGGAATGTTGGCTATTTATACAAAGATGAAGTGAGACATAATATTTCATGACTTTGTCCTTGATAATGTTTGGATTTCATTTTTCATTTCAGTTATGGGTTTGCAATACACTACAGGCTATTTTCTCTTCAAAGCCTATTGTTTTTTTCCAGTATATGTAGATTGACACGTGCATTCTTTTTTGGCAATGTGATAGGATGTCTAGGTAGTTCACATTTATCACCGAAACAAGAGCACAGGTGCAAGGCACATAGTTGCTTGACAACCACGTTTTATGTTGACACGTTTAATAGTATAGTCACTCACTTTTTAGAAAATTGTAGATCCTGCGGGCTGGGGATCTCTGGAGAGCGCGCAACTGTTGTTGGATTTGCTTGAGCTGGAGAGCTACCTTGGGTAAGAACTGTGTACATTGTTTAATGCTTTATTTTTGTTAAAACAAAAGTTTTTTTGGATTATATTTGAGTGGGAAAACATGCTATTGTTTGTCTTTTAGGACTGTTCCTGATTCAAGGTTTCTAATGAATCTCCACGTCCACAATCCTTTGGATGGACGAGTCCATTTGGGATATTACGCTGTCCTGGCTTGCCGGCTTCATAGGGATGATGGACAACAGACCATCACTGTTTGCTGGCTGGGATACTATGAATGTGTGCGGACACAAATTTTCTATCGAGGGCAAAATGGGGACTACACGTATACCTTTGTCAGCGTTGTTGACAGCCCTTTGCATCTGAGTAAGTACTCTAAAGAATGAGTTGAGTTTTACCAACATACATGTATAAAAGATTTATGGCTCAATAGTTATAGTTCCTAAATTATCTTTCTATGTGATGCTGGTCTAGATACAATTGTTGGTACTCCGTTGTATGTTCGTAGCCGCGGTGGACACGGCGGATGTGGTGGACATACACTAAATGGCTGTCGCAGGCTTTTCCCTGCAGTACATGGCCGCAGACTTTTCCCTTAGGGATGTTTGTGTGTGTATTATAGATTTTGTATGTTCAGTTATGACTTTATTTTGCGGCTGTGTATTTGGATATATCAATCAATTATTTGATGTAGCTATTGCATGTTCAGACATGTGACTGCACTTTTGGATGTGATATTTTCGAAGTACTCTGTCATAGAGATTTTTTTTTTTGGACGTGGCGGATGTGGAGTACATCGCCGGCATAGGCTTTTCCCTATAGTACATGGCCGCATACTTTTCCCTTTAGGAATGTTTGTGTGTCTATTGTAGACTTTGTATGCGGATGTGTATTTGGACATATCAATGAGTTCTCTGGTTTCACTTTCGGATGTAATATTTTGAAGTACTATGTCATAGACATTTTTTTTAATTAGAATATGTTGCTGGTTTCAGACATTTTAGCATCTTGAGACCCGGCGGAGCGGGTTGCTAGCCCATCGTAGATGGGTAAGGTTACTCGAAAGAGTTTCACACGAAAGTGTTAGAAGCTAAAATCATTATTGGTACCAATGCTGGTGATAGAACATTTATTCGAAGGAAAACATTCATTCCGACCAACCTTAAACTTCCATTCGACATGAGGAGATGACAGGAGCGCAGGTGCAAGGTACATAGTTGCTTGACAACCACGTTTTATGTTGACATGTTTAATAGTATAGTCACTCACTTTTAGAAAATTGCAGATCCTGCGGGCTGGGGATCTCTGGAGAGCACGCAACTATTGTTGGATTTGCTTGAGCTGGAGAGCTACCTTGGGTAAGAATCATGTACATTGTTTGTTGCTTTATGTTTTTGTTAAAACAAAAGGTTTTTTTTCGATTATACGTGAGTGGGAAAACATGCTATTGTTTGTCTTTTAGGACTGTTTGTGATTCAAGGTTTCTAATGAATCTCCACATCCACAATCCTTTGGATGGATGAGTCCATTTGGGATATTACACTGTCTTGGCTTGCTGGCTTCATAGGGATGATGGACCACAAACCATCACTGTTCGCTGGCTGGGATACTATGAATGTGTGGGGACACAAATTTTCTATCGAGGGCAAAATGGGGACTACATGTACACCTATGTGAGCATTGTTGACAGCCCTTTGCGTCTGAGTAAGTACTCTAAAGAATGAGTTGGGTTTTACCAACATACATGTATAAAAGTTTTATGGCTCAATAATTATAGTTCCTCAATTATCTTTCTATGTGATACTAGTCCAGATACGATTGTTGGTACTCCGTTGTATGTTCGTAGCCGCGGTGGACGCGGCGGATGCGGTGGACGTGGAGTGAATGGCTATCATAGGCTTTTCCGTGCAGTACATGGTCGTAGACTTTTCCCTTAGGGATGTTTGTGTGTCTATTGTAGATTTTGTATGTTCAGTTATGACTTTATTTTGTGGCTATGTATTTGGATATATCAATCAGTTCTTCAGGCTTTTCCCTATAGTACATGGCCGCAGACTTTTTCCTTTAGGCATGTTTGTGTGTCTATTGTAGATTTTGTATGTTCAGTTATGACTTTGTATGCGGATGTGTATTTGGACATATCAATGAGTTCTCTGGTTTCACTTTTGGATGTAATATTTTGAAGTACTATGTCATAGATATTTTTTTTGGTTAGAATATGTTGTTGGTTTCAGACATTTTAGCATCTTGAGACCCGGCGGAGCGGGTCGCTAGCCCGTCATAGACGGGTCAGGTTACTCGAAAGTGTTAGAAGCTAAAATCATTATTGGTACCAATGCTGGTGATAGAACATTTATTTGAAGGATAACATTCATTCTGACCAACCTTAAACTTCCATTCGACATGAGGAGACGGCAATTTCCTATCTTATTAGCATTTGGCATGACAATCAATAAGTCACAGGGCCAAACATTGTCTGTTTGGGGGGCTATACTTGGCAACACCGGTATTTAGTCATGGCCATCAATGCGTGGCATTTTCACATATCTGAGCGTCAAACACTGGGGATCTCTGGAGAGCGCGCAACTATTGTTGGATTTGCTTGAGCTGGAGAGCTACCTTGGGTAAGAACCGTGTACATTGTTTGTTGCTTTATTTTTGTTAAAACAAAAGTTTTTATTTGAGTGGGAAAACATGCTATTGTTTGTCTTTTAGGACTGTTCCTAATTCAAGGTTTCTAATGAATCTCCACGCCCACAATCCTTTGGATGGACGAGTCCATTTGGGATATTACGTTGTCCTAGATTGCCGGCTCAATAATTATAGTTCCCAAATTATCTTTCTGTGTGATGCTGGCCCAGATACGATTGTTGGTACCCCGTTGTATTTTCATAGCCACGGTGGATGTGGCGAACGTCGCAGGCTTTTCCCTGCAGTACATGGCTTTTTTCCATTATATGTAGATTGACACGTGTGTTCTTTTTTTGCAATGCGATAGGATGTCTAGGCAGTTCACGTTTGTCATCGAAACAGGAGTGCAGGTGCAAGGTACATAGTTGCTTGACAACCACGTTTTATGTTGACATGTTTAATAGTATAGTCACTCACTTTTAGAAAATTGCAAATCCTGTGGGCTGGGGATCTCTAGAGAGCGCGCAACTGTTGTTGGATTTGCTTGAGCTGGAGAACTACCTTGGGTAAGAATCGTGTACATTGTTTGTTGCTTTATTTTTTTGTTAAAACAAAAGGTTTTTTTTTCGATTATATGTGAGTGGGAAGACATGCTATTGTTTGTCTTTTAGGACTGTTCCTTATTCAAGGTTTCTAATGAATCTCCACATCCACAATCCTTTGGATGGATGAGTCCATTTGGGATATTACGCTGTCCTGGCTTGCTGGCTTCATAGGAATGATGGACCATAGACCATCACTGTTCGCTGGCTGGGATACTATGAATGTGTGGGGACACGAATTTTCTATCGAGGGCAAAATGGGGACTACACATACACCTATGTGAGCATTGTTGACAGCCCTTTGCGTCTGAGTAAGTACTCTAAAGAATGAGTTGGGTTTTACCAACATACATGTATAAAAGTTTCATGGCTCAATAATTATAGTTCCTCAATTATCTTTCTATGTGATGCTGGTCCAGATACGATTGCTGGTACTCCGTTGTATGTTCGTAGCCGTGGTGGACGCAGTGGACACGGTGGATGTGGAGTGAATGGCCGTCGCAAGCTTTTCCGTGCAGTACATGGCCGTAGACTTTTCCCTTAGGGATGTTTGTGTGTCTATTGTAGATTTTGTATGTTCAATTATGACTTTATTTGCGGCTGTGTATTTGGATATATCAATCAGGTCTTTGATGTAGCTATTGCATGTTCAGACATGTGACTGCACTTTTGGATGTGATATTTTGAAGTACTCTATCATACATAATTTTTTTTTGGACATGGCGGATGTGGAGTACATGGCTGACGCAAGCTTTTCCCTATAGTACATGGCCGCAAACTTTTCCCTTTAGGGATGTTTGTGTGTCTATTGTAGATTTTGTATGTTCAGTTATGACGTTGTATGCGGATGTGTATTTGGACATATCAATGAGTTCTCTAGTTTTACTTTCGGATGTAACATTTTGAAGTACTATGTTATAGACATTTTTTTTTGTTAGAATATGTTGCTGATTTCAAACATTTTAGCATCTTGAGACCCGGCGGAGCGGGTCACTAGCCCATCGTAGGCGGGTCAGGTTACTCATCATCACAATAGAGAAAGTAGCCTTTTTGTTTTGCGCAAGCAACCTCCTGCAGTGACTAGTCTCCCTTTATCCCAGGGTCAAGATACTAGCAAAACCCATCCTACGTGGCCTCCACGAACTTAAAGCTCTCAAATATGCCCCAACTTATTAGAAGACCTCTAGGTTGGAGGGAAAGGGCCTTGGGAGCCCTTTCTCGGCAGCTTCTCGATCAGAAAAGGACGACTAAGGTCCTTTCTCGACCATCGAGGGCCATTGGGAGGGGGTAAAACAGAGTGGTGGCGTGGTAATGGTGCAGTAAAGTTTACTGCAACTTCTAACAGGCAGTGGCAAATACATTGGACTGGTCGTTGGTGGTTGACATGCAGTCAGAGTTACGAGCAGAGGTTGGGACCACGAGGCGATGCAAGTTGGAGGATGTGAAATCTGTGTGTGTGTCAAGTTGTAATTTTGTCACGACTCCTTTTTGATTCGTGGGAATGCATACGTGTAAGCTTGAAAGGGGATTTGTCCATGGTTTTTCCTCTTCCGACGATTGATTTACCTCAACCTTGATTTAGAAAGCTTACACGTCTACGACGGGTTAAAGACCCGCTCCACTGGGTCTCAAAGTGAGATCTTAAAATGTTTGTAACTTCCAGCAATAGAATTTCAAGTTTCAAAATCCTCCACCATAGGCACCACTTGGCTTGGCTCTATGCTTAGTTTTATTGAACTATTCAGTTATAAGAGCGACCATGTGATGTTGATGGAGAGTGCACAACACCCACCCCCCTTCTTGCACACACACAAATGCTCTCTCTCTCTCTCTCTCTCTCTCTCTCTCTCTCTTCCTTTGATTGTGTCCCTCATGATGCACATGCACATGCACTAAACTCTCTCTCTCTCTCTCTCTCTCTCTCTCTCTCTATCTATATATATATATATATATATATCTCCATTGCAAGTTTGCTAGAATTCTCGGTCAAAGCAAGCAACATCTCAGTTTGTCAAAGGAAAATAAGAGTTCTATGTTGGCAATAATCCATGCACTATCTTAGAACATAATAACGATTAACGCAAAAGGAATGACAACCAAAAAGAGAAATAGCAATTCTATGTTTCTCAACTCGATGGAGCCCATAGCAATATAATAAGACAACTGTTAGGCTGCTAGGCTACCTAATAAAAGCATCGCATGAATGCTCTACTCGAGTAGGAATAGTGGCTCAAATAGAGAAAGGTCAAGTGGATGATTCAAGAATGTATGGAAGGGAGATGGAAGTTCCCCTCATGAAACATGAAAAGACTATAACATCCGAAGATCTTAAGAGCTAATTATGAACTATATATAGCCTATGTTATCCCTCAAAAGTGCTCATAAGTGACCTACTGTTTTGGCGATGTGCAATACCTCGAGCTACATGTAGCTTCACTCTAAAGAGTACCCACACTACATCACGCCTAGAGTACTCACATTCTTACAACATTCTCTTTGTTGCATTGTGTCTCTCCATCTTTGCTTGTTACAACTCAAAATGCATAAGGATTCTCCGAGTAGTGAACTTGCACATTGATGTGGGTCGTTAGAGAGGGAAAGCTAGCATCCTTCCCTCTAGCACCCTTCATTAGAAGAAGCTCCTCTTGCATTGATGTGCTCCTTGGAAGCAAACATGTGCAACGGATAATCAAAATGCCCAAGTCACCATAAGCGATGCTCGTGCAATAGGATGAAGTGGAAAGCTTCAATTATGAGAGATCTAGGCATGAATTCTAGGATTTCGGTTGAGATTCAAGGGCGAAAGCCCATAGGAGAAGACTATGGTGAGAGAGCATGGCAATGGTAGTGGCAAATGCCCACAAATCTGTCAAATGCTTTTAGGAATCCTACCTGCATAGCATCATGCCCATGCTACTATTGTCCATCAAGCATAGGAGAAATCACCACTTCATCAAGCATAAGAGAAATCACCTCATTCATGTGCAGCTAGAGAAAGTGAAATTTTTGAGACTTCCCTTGGGGTCCATCCTTCACCACAGACCTCACTCCATCGCCACATCTTTGCTTTAGAGCTTCCTCCATAGAAAAGTATAGGTTTAAGCCTAGCAAGTGCACATAGAGGTGTTCTAAGTGCCGTTTCCCTAGTAGCAAGCCAATAGCTTGCTTCATTTCTTCTTCACTTATTTGAGCTTGAGTGTACCACTCTATAGCTGGCTTCTATTGCTCCCTTGCTTGAAGAAAGTGACACCAAACATGTTACATGCAAATCAAAGAGAGAGGATGCTAAAGCATTGCAAACATAGAACTACAAACATGCAATACCCTAATGATCATTTTGTGGCAACATCCCCTTGGAAGCGGGAATATTCTTTAAGAGATCCTCTACTAAAGAAGCAAAACTCTTGGGAAGAAGGGAGAAGGAGGGACGATCGTTGAAAGTAGAGGTAGTGGAGGGTTGGATTTGGTCAGGAGGCGAGAGAGAGAGAGGAGAGAGAATGCAACGGCAAAGCAGAGCAAGATCGACTTCATGCTAAGGCCAATTAGACCACTCAAACTGGGAATTTTGAAAGCTGAAGTGTGGGCAACAAGGCATCATGTTGAAAGGGTGAGGTTGGAAAGGGATTGTTAAGGAGACATTGAGAAAGCACCATGTGTCACATCTCCCAACTCTCCCTCCACTTGAGCTCCTCATGACACGTGGCACAACTCCTCCTTAAGAAATAGAATAGAAATAGATATATAGTGACACAAATCTAGATAGATTTAGAACTAAATATAGAAGCCCTGCTCCAAAGGCATTAGCATCGTCATGAATATGAAGTCAACAATGAAGTAACCCGGCAATGGCAAAGCAAGATCAACTTCATGCCAATGCCAAATAGACCACTCAAACTAGGAATTTTGAAATCTGAAGTGCGGGCAGCAAGGCATCATGTTGAAAGGGTGAGGTTGGAAAGGCTTTCTCATCAAGGAGACATTGAGAAGGCACCATGTGGCAAATCTCCCAACTCCCCCTCCACTTGAGCTCCTCATGACACTTGCAGGCGCAACTCCTACTAAGCTCCTACTTAAGAAATAGAATAGATATATAGTGATACAAATCTAGATAGATTTAGAACTAAATATAGAAGGCTCCCTCCAAAGGCATTAGCATCGTCATGAATATGAAGTCAACAATGAAGTAACCCCATGTGCAAAGTCCAAAGGTTCAACTTAAGGAAAAGCTCAAGAAAAGATGGGTTCTATATTGACCATCACTTAAATGTTTTGTGTGATTGCTTTCACACAAGATGTAAAGGTGAAGTACACATGACAATTTTAGGAGCTATTTATCTTTTACTTAAAAAAATAAGATCAGAATGGTTCCAATGATTTTGAATAAAGTGTGCACTAAGGCTAACTATTAAACTTCATATTTATTGAGTTAAACTTCAAAGAAGTAGGACTGTTCACATGATGGACTAAGTTTAGGAGAGTGCTATTGATCCACTTTTCCTATAATACATGACTAAAAAGTATTGATAAACCTCAAAACATAAAGTATACATCCCAAAAACTTTGCTAAGCCATTCCCAAAACCGGCAAAAATATTTTGGAAAGAACCCTTCTAAAATCTCATAGACCGAGCCATTATATTTGCACGTTCCTCTTAACCTTACATATGAATGTCAAAATCTGAGTGATAGCTTCAAACACACAAAGCTAAAGTAGTAAAGCAATTGAGTCTTTGAATATGAGAGCCATCATCAATTTGTCAAGAAATCTTATAACCTATACTAATGCTTAGATGTGAAGAATGAATGCGGTAAATCAGACTATACTAATGCTTAGATGTGAAGAATGAATGCGGTAAATCAGACTATAGGGCATAACTTACCTTAATAAACTAAAGTTCGGCTTGCCAAGAAGAGATGCAAAAAGTGCATATCCAGAAATAAAAACTCACTCTAAACTTAGGTAAAGTCGCTTTAAATCCATATAATTATAAATAAGAGAGAAGGGCTCCTCTCCCTCATAAATAGCAAAAATTACTCATTAAAATTCAGTCTCTTCACCCCCCCCTTACTCCACGTTTTTCATAAACATTCCATCCATACTTTGACATTCCACCCAAAGTTTGACATAGTGGTTTGAACGTCTACTCAAAATTCACTCTATTATTTATCCCATCTAAAGTTCGCTCAGTTTTCTTTGTAATCACATCACTGGCTCTTGCTTCGGAGGTCCTTGATCTTCCTTCCATTTGAAAAATCTTATCTAGAGCCATACTGCTCCTTCAACAATAGGAGACCATACATCTTCTACTTTTATGGACCGCTTTGCTAGAAAATTTCAAAATCTCTAACTTTTATCAATCGCAGTCTAGCTTTAAAACCAATCTCCCCTCTCTCTCAGCATCTAACTATATAAATATATTTAATTATAAACACACACACACACACACACACAATGTCGAGGCTGCGAACTCGGGCTTTTATCAATTAATTAAAAATATATATAAATTATCTCTCTCTCTCTCTCTTTGTTCTCTCTCTCTCTTCTCTCTCTCTCTCTCTCTCTCTCTCCCCCCTTCCTTTTCCTCTATCTTCTCTCTCTCTATGCATGTAAATATATAAATATGAATACATGCGCACACGCACACATGTAGACTTTTTTAATATTATAAATGAAAGTCACACAGACACACACACATATTCTCCACTCTCTCTCTCTCTCTCTCTCTCTCTCTCTCTCTCTCTCTCTCCGTATGTCAACATAATCTCTCTCTCTCTCTTCGTATGTCAACGTAATCTCTCTCTCTCTCTCTCTCTCTCTCTTCGTATGTCAACATAATCTCTATCTCTCTCTCTCTCTCTCTCTCTCTCTCTCTCTCCGTATGTCAACATAATCTCTCTCTCTCTCTCTCTCGCTCGCTCTCTCTCTCTCTATGTGTTTCACAATAAATCTCTCTCTCTCTACACGTGTCACAATAATTCTCTCTCTCTCTCTCTCTCTCTCTCTCTCTCTCTCTCTCTCTCTCTCTCTCTCTCATTCACTCACTCTTTCTCTCTCTCTCTCTCTCTCTCTCTCTCTCTCTCTCTCTCTCTCTCTCTCTTCCTCTCTCTCTCTCTCTCTCTATCTCTCTATCTCTCTCTCTCTCCCCCCCTCTCCCCGACCCTTTCGCTCTCCGTTTCTTCTTCTTCTTCTTCTTCTTCTCTCTCTCTCTCTCTCTCTCTCTCCTCTCTCTCTCTCTCTCGTCCACCCTCTCTCTCTCCCTTCTCTCTCCCTTTCTTTTTCTCTCTCTATCTTTTTCCTCTGTCTCCTCTCTCACATGTAAATATATAAATATAAGTATATATATAAATAAAAACATGTAAAACTATAAATAATAAATAAATAAATAAAGCTCTCTCTCTCTCTTTCTCTCTTCCACCCTCTCTCTCCCTTTCTTCTTCTCTCTCTATTTTTTTCCTCTATCTCCTCTCTCTCTCCGCATAAATATAAGTATACTTATATATGTAAATATATAAATATAAGTATATATAAATAAGAATATATATAAATGTAAATCTCTCTCTCTCTCCCCCTTCTCTCTCCCTTTCTTCTTCTCTCTCTATCTTTTTCCTCTCTCTCTCTCTCTCTCTCTCTCTCTCTCTCTCTCCCCTCTGTGTGTGTGTGTGTCTCTCTCTCTCTCTCCTTCTACGTTCTCTCTCCTCTATTTCGTCTACCTGCGATGCTACAAGCTCGCATCCGATTACGTGGAATAAACGACTATGAGATTTCTACAGCCACTCAAGTCTGTTGCTGGTGGCACGTGTGCTCACGTGTGCTGCTGCCCCGCAGTCCGCCACATGGCCCTTCGTGCATGTGACTTTATGTCGCCGTCTGCTAGTCTTCCTTCACAGTCTCCGAGTCTGCTGGCGTAGTCTTCCTCCACGTGGCACAGTCTCCCAGTCTGCTGGCCCTTCGCGCAGTCTCCCAGTCTACTGGCATGCCATTTGGTGGATCCTAATCTGCGACGTGCGCTCCCCCGCTGGTATTTGCTCCTCTGTCATCTGTCGTGGAGGACTTTTCGTGATGCCATGTGGCATGTGGCATGTGCCGCCCCATGGACCCTCGCATGATAAATGCAGTTGTTTGCACGCTGCGAGCCGTGGGACTCATGCCACTTGTGGAGCATTAAGTCTTGGCCTCCATGGCTCCACGTGTCATCGTGGCTAGTCTTCAGTGGCCCAGTCGCAGTGGCACTTCAAGACGCTTATGCCATGTGGCACTCTCAGTGGGCCAGTCTCTGCACCACGCTACAACGCAAGCTCCCACTGCCACATGGCCCATCATGTCACAGTCACGTAGCATCGCCCCATGGTCTGTCCCAACCTCCTCCGCCGCCACATCACCAACAGTCTCTACCACGTTGCACGCCAGTCTACTAGCTAGCCCGCATGCTCAGTCTGCCCGCCAATCGGTATGCCAATCTGCCCTGTTCTCCCTTTGCCACGTGTTCTCGAACTTGGAGCTCTTCTTCCCGAACCTGGAAACTTTTGCTCCTCTTTCCGAACCTCCCTCCCTACTCGTTGAACCTGCCACAAACCTCCTTTTTCTGCCAAACCTCCCACGAACCTCGCTTCCTTCACGTACGGGATTAAGCGCCTCAAGGAATATAAGAGAAGAAGTGCCAAAGTGGCGGTGTAACAAAAGGGCCAAAGTGGCCATTACTATCAAGCAAGGACTGGGGTTTTTATAGAGTGGCCCCCCTATGGAAATTTTGTTTCTTTTAGACTCTGCACCCTTATTGGTTATTAATTTTTCTTGATTCTTGGAAGAAATGATGTACTCTCGTCATTAAATTGTTTTTTCCTCTATAGGATTAGTGCAATGATAGTCCAAAAGAAGAGATATGCCTCAAGACTCTGGAAGAAAGAAGTTTCCCATATCAGATATCCAATCCTAGATGTGATGCATAGATCCAGAATGGTGGATGGGCTTCCACCATTCATCGATATGTAAGGCAAGGAAAAAAGGAAGCCATTCTTCATGGTGGCCATGAATTGAGCCATGGAACCATTGCATTAATTGGTTTACTCAAAATATGTGAGCCCATGGGATCCCTTGCCATATCAATATACTTTCTCACATTCATTGATGACTCTAGCCAAATCTCATGGATATTATAAAGACTTTCCAGAAGTCTTAGGACTTTTATAAATTTTGAGAATGAAGGGAAAAGATAAAGAACATGAGTTGCACGCTGAAGGTTTCTTAGAGTGATAGAGGCCTGAAGGTTACATTGAATGTACTACAGATAGACCGATCATGGCTAGTACAAGTGATAATGGTAGGAGTATTTGATTCGACACTTAGCATAGGTCCACGTGGACTAAATAAGAGGGGGTGTAAGATATCACTACCTAATACTTGATTGTATTATCTCTATGAATAACTCATATTTTTTATAAAAGCTTTTCCTTTCAAGAGCTAAATGAGAGAATATCTACATTCTTAGCTACTTTGAAATGAATGGAAACGTCATCACTATAGCATAACAGATGGTTGTAAGCAACTTAGGGGTGTCCTTCGTAGGTTCCCTACCTAGAACTTTTTAAAGGGAAAAACATAATTTTGCTTTTTAAGGGGAAAATCTTTCGCATTAAATGTCTAATCTCACCTACTTTTCTGAGGAATATTACTTTGTGGTCTTATATTGAAATAGTAGGTGCCTTCTTGGGCAGTGGATACATAATGCTACCATGCAACTACGTAATATTGCAAACTAATGTATGGTAACACATCTTCTATTATATGTCATGTGGTCGTATGGTGTTCCATCATCTCAGCCTTCCACATGATGGCCTTTTGCATAGTGTAGTATATGTGACATGCCATGTCATTACTGGGAGTTTCCTTGTCATCAATGCATGTGCCATTTAATCATCCCATGCAAGCCACCAATGCCGCAGGGACCTCTATGCATGGATTCATGAAAGCCATGCACGTATGAAATTTTCATACATTAAATATATTTTAAAAAAACATGTGTACATTATTCAATCAAATATGAGCTTTGTACCTCTTGGAAACCAATCCAATTATGGTGTTCATCTCCTATCATTGGATAAAATCAATCATATGTCAAATAAATTAAATAACCAAAATCCAAGGAAAAATAATCACTCTTTTATTTTAAAAATTTTAAAAACAAGGAACAATTGCATGCATAATCCCCCATTTTCTTTCATTTTTTTAATCTCCTCCTTTTGCTTACTTCTTTTAATCTTTTGTCCTTTTGTTTCTCCTCCTTTTTTTCTCCACGGAGAAGAGCCTCTTTAAGTTTAAACTTCAATGTAAAGAACAATATGCTCACAATATGCACAAATTAAATTTTTTAATACTAAAGTAACATAAAAGACATGATAGTGTTTCAAAGACTAGCAATAGCTATGCTTGTAATTTTACATTATCATAGTATGTTCACAAGAGCATTTACAATATCAATGAATTGTTGTACAAGAGAATTTGATGCTCAAAGTGATAAGCACTAGCCATGGCCTATTGAATTTTGTCATTACAATAACTGAATTCCAATAGGTGCCTGAGCCAAAGCGTACTAGCAAAATGATTCAATTTCACAATTGCAATGACTGAAGTATAAATGACACGTTCCTTTTGAAAGATGTGGTTTGATTATCATGTTATTCATCCCATGTATCACCAATCATTGCTTGGCTGGCATTTGCAATAACTTTCATCTGACCACAATGGCCCCCCATCTTTATCATGGTAATTCTTTATTTGCATTGTCTCATTCTACTTCCTCCATGGTGACGTCCTTAAAAACTGCTTATGCACAATACTTGTTTCCTATATTCTTATTTTGGCTTATACAAATAATTCTTCTTGTGCTTCTTGGTTTTCTTTGTCTTTGACATCCAAGGCACTATGATAGTTTCTATTGGTAGCTTTGAAGGTGTTCCATTCTTTGGAACAATTCTTTTTTCACACAATTAGTATACAATATAATGTTATCCATGATCGTCATCCTCATACCATACCCACTGTAAATGTCATAGCCCTCCCATGGCCATCCCTTTCACACTTGGCTCCCTATGGTGGGCCTTCTTTTTGGGTGGAGATCCACAATTTGGCTCCCCTAGATTTACCTCCTTGTTGGGTGGAGGCTCATAAGAAACCTCTCCATGGATTGCCCAGATAGCTTCCACTCTCTCCTCCCGAATAGTTTTATGAGGTTGGCATAGTTGATCTATCCATGTGCTAGGCAATGGATAGTCACACTCGACGTTACCTTCATGAATACCGCAAAGCAATAATAGTGCACAGGGTGCAAACACTTGGGCCATCGGGTGTGGCAATGATCTATGATGTGGCCACTGCATTATGTGCAGTTTTCACCCTGTCACCTCTATAGAGGATAACTTTCAGATTTTACATATGCTATTGTGAGGATCACCATACATGTCTCCTCATTGGCAAGATTTTCCTTGATTTTTTTCTCCCTCAACCTAAGGGTGTGGATATTATCCTTCTGTTGCTCCACCCTTTGCTTCCTTTGGGCAAGGGCTGAATTAGACTGCTACAGCTATGTTTTGACGTGCTCAATGTTGGTTCATAGATGGAACAATGGAGCAAAGATGAAACACAATGAACAAAACTTTAGTCATGAGTGGTTACATATATAGGCAACTACCTCCATGTTGGTACATCCCAGATCCACAAATTTCTCCATGATTATCTCAATCAACCACCTCCTATGATCACTCCGAATCCACACATCACACCAATCTGACATACCTAACTTGCCAAGTCACTAGAACCTTCTAGCACACCTACACTCACACACTCCTTGCATGGACTCCTAGCCTGTAGGAACACACACACATACATCAATTTGTCCTTCATTCCCCCCCACAAATTGATGACCTCAACCCTAGCAGTAGTCCATGGGAAACTTCATGGCTTGCCCACCTCTAGTGGCAACACACATGATCCACAACCTGGTAGTCACTCTAGTTGCATCAACAGTAGACTCATTTGGGCGTCCTCCATGGTTGTTGCAACTTGCTCCACGGTGGCTACTCTTTACATCCTTCTTGGCCTGGAGAGCTGCCTCATTGTCTTCTCCACCTCGATTGCTCTATGCCCCATCCTTCCTGGCCTTGAAGCTCTCTCGCAATTCCTGCATCACCTTTTTGGTTTCTGCATTCTCCCTTTTCAGCTCCTCCATCATCTGGTCTTTTTCAATGTTCAATGCATTCTACATGTTGCAGAGCCATTTGTAAAAACTCTCCTTTTTGCCTCTCTAATCTTCAAGCTCCTTTTGCAACATTGCTAGCTCCTTGTCCACAATGTCCCCATCACTTCTCACTTCTTCAAGCCTATCTCAGAGCTCCTTGATGTGCTTCTCTGCTTGTTCTCTTGTACGACTTTCCATGTCAGCCATCTTTGCAACGGCTTCAGCAGATTGCCCTTGTGCCTACAAGGTCCTCGCTTGTGCCTCCTCTACCTTGGCTTCTATTGTGGGGGTTAAAGGTCACTGTGCCTTAACCCCAGTTATGTACAATACTCAAACACATATATAAATGAATGAAAAAGAAGATTAGGGTGGTTCTGCACCCACCAAAACTTGTGTGGCTCTCTGTCTCTCTCTCTCCTTCTTCCGTTCTTGCTTCCGTTGAGAGCACTCTCAACTGGTATCAGAGCCCGGGTGATCTAGCTGAGCGTGCGTGAATGCTTGGAAGCTCAGCAGCTCTGTGGGAGGAAGGAGAAGCTCTATGGGAAGCTTTGTGGGTGACTTTACTTGCATCCGAGTGTGCAGAGACCTTGGAGGAACCTTTGGAAAAGTCACTTTGGCTTTGCGAAGTGGTTTTGAGAGCCTGTTAAGAGCTTTCAAAGAAAAAGTCGTTTTTTGAGCTTTTCTCTGTTCCGTGCGACGACAGAGACTCCATATTGACTTGTAGAGGCAACTATTGCTTGCTTTTGGTGTCCACTTCACTTCAGGAGCTTGGAAACACCTTCATTCTTGAATCTGGGATCATTTTAGTGGATTTCTGACTCACTGTGTCAGTTCCTGCGTTTTTTGCCCGGGTGTTGGAACTCAAGTTTGGAGCAACCATTTGCAGATCTGTCAGTTCCGGTGGACTCAGGAGGTCCTAAAACTTCTATGTTGCTCATCATTCGCACTCCGGTGGAGTTTACAGATAGCTCTGTTTCCAAAAACGTTTTTCAGTCCGTGTGTTGGACCCAGTGATTAAGACCACGGTTTCCAAAACCGTCTGTCCCATTGCGTTCCGGATGCCCAAAAACCCCTACCTATCAGTTCTTGCGTGATTCGGTGGAGGATTTTCAGAGTTATAAATCTCTGTGTATTCGATTTCGTCTCTCTGTTATGCATTTTTCATTCTAAGGTTTTGAAACCTTAGATTTATGCCACATGGCAGTGGATAAGTGTTGACTCCCATTTCTCACTCATCGGTTGGGATTTTGGAGTTCTGGCAGAAGAGAGATATTTGCAGATTTTCTTGCTGATTCCGATTATGCAATGGCGCCCATGTTTTGAGGCATCTCAAGTCCTATTTTCAGTAGCGCTCATTACCGTGGGACTATGATTTCTTGAGCATACCTTATGCAGATCACTCTGGTTGCAGTTTGAGCAGTGTGCGCTCATTCGTGGTATGCATTGGGTTGCAGTGGATGATTTATAGGCCATTTGGATGCATTGCGGTCCTTGTTGGATGCGCTGATAGGCCCAAATTGCCTTGTGGGATGCTATTTTTTATGGACGCTTTGCACATGGATGCTGTTTTATGCTGAGGGACAACTTTGAAACATTGCAGGTGATGCACTGATAGTGCTATGCTCTCTTGGATGAGACATTATTGATGCATATGCCAGTGGACAGTGTTTATGCTTGAGTCATTTGGCACTTATTGGCATTTTCTTTTGGGCCAGATTTGCTCATATGGATGCATAGTATATGCACATGAGTCAGATGCATCTTTTGATGCTTTGAGCTTTGAGCTTTGGTGATATTTCAGTCTATTGTGGCATACACATTTGGTGCACCTAGTATTTGGTGTGATTCTCTCTTGCAGGTACTAGCATTTGGGATTTTGCTTTATTTGCATCATGGCATCCTCTTCCACGTCTGAAAAGGAGTTTTTCAGCATTAGAAAGTTTGATGGGACAAACTTTTCTTGTGGAAAGAACAAATAAGGGATGTGCTTATTCAAAAGAAGCAGATTAAACCCTTGGCAGGGGTTGAAGCTAAGCCTGCAAATATGTCTGAGGATGATTGGAATGAGTTGGATGCATTAGCAAAGTCTACTATTAGACTTCATCTTGCAGAGTCAGTTTATTTCACAGTAGTAAATGAGCAGACTACTGAAGATTTGTGGAAGAAACTGTGTGCCACTTATGAGAAGGAAACTGCCTCTAATAAAGTTTACCTCATGAAGAGGTTGTTTGAGCTGCAGATGAAGGAAGGGGTCTCCATTGCTTCTCATTTGAATGAATTCAATATTATTTTCAGCCAGCTTCAGGCTCAGAAAATGAATTTTGATGCGGAGACTAAGGCAATATTTCTCTTATGTTCATTGCCATCCTCATGGGATACCTTCCGTACAGCTGTCAGTAACTCTGCACCTGGTGGAGTACTCAAATTTGATGATGTTGTGGGTAGCTTGTTGGCCGAGGAGATTAGACGGAAGTCTATGGATGGCAACAAGCAGGATGCAGCCTTAAATGTGCAAAGGGGCAGATCACAGTTCAGGGGGAAGTCCCAAGAAAGAGGGAAGTCACGTAGCAAATCCAAGGCACGGAACATTGAGTGTTACCATTGTGGCAAGAAGGGCCATATGAAAAAGGATTGCTACAAGCTAAAAAGAAAGCAAAGGGATAAGAAAAAGAATGCAAATTGGGGTGCAAATTAAAAGGAAGAGAGTCCAAGGGAGGACAAAGGAAAAGTGAAGATCGAGGAGATCAATGCAGTCACACATGATAGTGACAATGACGTTCTCTTCATGTCTAGTTTATCTGCAGAGTTGCTTACCACTTCAGATGATGCATATTCCCAGGATTGGATTTTGGATTCTGGTGCTTCATTCCATGTTACTCCCCATAGGGAATGGTTCTCCACTTATGATAGTGGAAAGACAGGTTGTGTGCATCTTGGAAATGACTATGCATGTGACATAGTGGGAGCAGGTGACATAAAGTTTTCTTTTGCAAATGGGTCTGCATTTGTTTTGAAACATGTGAGACATGTGCCTAAGTTGACCAAGAGTCTTATTTCAGTGGGTCAACTAGATGATGCTAGTTTTCACACCACTTTTGGCTTTCAAAGTTGGAAAATTCAAAAGGACTCTATGCTTTTGGCGAGGGGTGCCAAGTGTGGGACTTTGTATCCCTTACATGTATCAGGGGTATTTGATCATGTTGTTGCAATAACCGAGCAGCCAAGCACTTCTTTGTGGCATTGCAGGTTGGGGCACATGAGCCAGAATGGAATGAAACTCTTATGCCGTTTGGGTTATGTACCACATTTGAGTTTCTCTGATTTTGAATTTTGTGAGCATTGTCTCTATGGGAAGCAGACTAAATCAGCCCATAAAAGAAGGGGAAAGAAAGAGTTTGAAATGCTTGATTTGGTGCATTCAGACGTATGTGGTCCCATGCCTACACGGTCATTAGGCGGGGCTGAATACTATGTGACATTCATTGATGATGCAACTAGGAAAGTGTGGGCTTATGCTATAGCTCGGAAGAGTGATGTGTTCCAGGTATTTCAGCATTTGATATATCCATGACCAAGGAAATGGCAAATGGCATTCTCTACAGCTAGATCTTGCATGCACAAACACCCCAAAGCAAAAAATGTGCACAGGGTGGTAGCACGCAGGCCATCGGATCATGCAGTCATCTATGATGCCCGAGTATGGCAAACCATGCATTTAGAACCCTGCTGCATAGCAGGATAGGAATTTGATTTAACCATTGTGGCCGTCAATACCATAGTGTTGCTGTCCTTTAATTTTCTCGCAATCATGCTGGCTTCTCCTTTGCACTTTATCCAATTTCACTTCATGGAACACTCTGCGTACTACACTATTCTTAAAGGCTTTGTTTACTGTATGTTGAATGCGTGCCTATGGAGAGGGTGGTTGTAAGCCATGTTACAGCATCATGGGCATCATTGAGTTTTTCTTGAGGGCATGAACCTTGAGATAAAGTAGAATCCACGTGCTGATTTAAATTGAGAAGCAGCACCATCTGACCACAACCAATGTTGTTCTATATTTTTTGCATGGAGATTTTCCTTTTTTAGACATTCCCAATGTGGTAGAAAAGCATGCTGCACAACTAAGGTGTCATGTTCCCTATCATCTGAAATGTAGAAATGGTCTGTGTGTTGCACTGACCTCGAATCCTATGCATCAACAAAGCAGATTGACATTAGGCATGGAAGAATCAAGCAAATGATTGTACGTGATAGGCACAAGAATTTTTATCTGCTTGAACATGTACCGATGAGCACTTTGTATCTCATCTTATTCTTGAAATGAATAATTTTCAGCAAAATCTATGACATTGACAATAGTGTCATGGGAAAATCGTGCACCCAAGCAGTTTCTCCTTTTTTTCAGGGGACACCAACATAGCTAATGTTGCCCTCTTTGTAGCTAGTTGATCTAGGCTTTGCACCCCTTTCACTATCTATAGGCCATTTCTGAGGTGAGACAGCGTTGCCTTTTGGGCATGCATCTCCCAAGGTGTTGGTAGGGTTCTTACTCTACAAACCTTAGGGTGCACGCTAAAGCTTGTGAAGACTTCAGACTGGTAATCACCTGAATGGCCTGATGTTGCTTCCTCGAATGCTCTCACCAACCGTGACACCACGGCTCATGTTCTTCATTACGATGGCAATGATTTGAATGTGTGCATCTGCTGCAATCACTTCTTCCTACTACTCTGTAAGGAGTCTTTTCTCTCCTCATTGTTTCTCCCTTCGCAGATGTTGCAGAACTGTCTTCCGCCGTTGTGCACCCAAGCAATTTCTCCGTGGGATACTTTGACAAAAATGTATAGCACAAATGCACAAGCTAGGAAAATGCAATTCAAGCAAGAGTTGCATAATGTGCAGAGAGAAAATATGAGCATCAATGACTACCACATGAAGGTGAAGAAAATTCCAGATGCACTTGCTTCTATTGGGTCGCCAGTGGAAGATCATGGTTTAGTTTCTGTGACCTTGAATGGTCTAGGAAAGGATTATGCACAATTTCGCACATCCATTGCCGTCCGTGAGAATTTTCCTGATTTTGGGGAGTTGATTGCTCTTCTAATTTTTGAAGAGCAAAGAAATGGTGCTGCATCTTCTTCAGGAGGAACTTCAAAAGAAGCAGTCTTCTACTCAAATGCTGGAAGAGGTAGAGGCAGAGGTAGAGCAGGCCGATCTGGAGGCAATGGTAGAAATCACAATATGCAGCAAATTCAAGAAAACTAGTCCTATGGAGGAGGACGTGGTAACCATAGAGGCAAGGGGAGCCAAAGAGGTCGTGGTGGATGGCAAAGAGGCCAAAATGCAAACAGCAATGTTGAATGCTACTACTGTGGTAAAATGGGTCATATGGCTAAAGACTGCTGCAAAAAGTAGAATGACATCATGAATGGAAAATTGCAGCAAGGCAATTATGCATCCTCTAGTAGACAGGGTGATGACAGAAATGAGCATTTGTTTATGGTGCAGCACATGACCAATTCAGTGACAAGTACAGAGAAGAAAGCAATGATGTGTGGTATGTTGACTCAACTGCATCAAACCACATGACAAGTGATGCAGAATGGATGCAGGATCCAAGGAAAATGGAAAGACTAGGATTTGTGGAGACTGGTGATGATACTGCACATCCTATTGTGCAGATTGGTAAAATTCCTTTGTCTATGGAGGATGGGAAAAAGAAATACCTATCTGATGTATTTCATGACCCGAATATCACCAAGAACCTCGTTTCTGTTGGTCAAATGGTTGAGCAAGGCTTGCAGGTTAGATTTAATCCTCATGGATGCTTTGTTGAGGATATGAAAAATAAAGATTGCTTCATAGCAAAAGGGAAGAAGCAGGACAGGATGTTTACATTGGATGCAGACATGCCTGAATTGAGTGTAGCAATGTTTGCACATGGGACCGGTGTAGTTGCATATATTGATATCTGGCATAAACACATTGGTCATGTTAATGTACAGTGACTTAAATTAATGCAAGTCCAAAATATTGTTGCAGGATTGTCTAAGTTTAAGGTTGCAGAAATGCATAAGGCATGTGAAGCCTGTCAATTTGGAAAACAGGCAAGGAAACCATTTCCTAGACATGTTCAAGAGAGTAAGAGGCCATTGGAATTAATCCACTCTGATGTGTGGACTACTAAAGCTGCATCTATTAGAGACTGTCATTATTTTGTCACTTTTATTGATGACTATAGCAGAAAAGTTTGGGTGTATTTTGTGAAAAAGAAAAGTGAAGTGTCATTTCAAAGCTCTTAAAGCTATGGTTGAGAAAGAAATAGGCCTTCAAATAAAATGCCTAAGGTTAGATGGAGGGCGAGAGTACCTCTCAAATGAGTTTGCAAGGTTCCTGCAAGAGCAGGGCATAAAGCAGCAATATTCATGCAGTCATACCCCACAGCAAAATGGACTTGCAGAAAGGAAAAACAGGCATATTGGAGAGGTATCGCATGCCATGCTCAACAAAAAAGATTTTCCATATTATTATTGGGCTGAAGCAGTTGCTACAGCAGTCTACATAATGAACAGGACTCCCACTACAGCAATACATGGCATGATGCCAGAGGAGACGTATACTGGTAGGAAACCACATATTTCTCATTTTAAAGTTTTTGGTTGCATTGCCTATGTTCATGTGCCATATGAGTTGAGATCCAAGTTGGATCCAAAAGCTGAGAAGTGCATCTTTATTGGTTATTCTCTGTAGCAGAAAGGGTATAGATGCTATAACCCTTCTACTCGTAAGTTTACAATGAGCAGAGATGTTGTTTTTTATGAGATGAGCAACTAGTATAAACCAGTAAATGTGATTGATGATGTAGATGCACAAAATGGTAATGTTGTATAGAATTCACAGCAGCAATCACAAAATATTAGTGGACCTGTAGTGTCCTCTAGCAGTGGTTCACATACTTTGCCATGGACAAGCAGATTGAGATCACGAGAATCTCCTCAAAGCAATGCAGATAGTGGTATGCAAGTATCACGAAAGGGAAAAGAGAAAGTAGATCAGCCCATGGTTGATGTGAATGCAGGTCACTCTTATGTGGATGGTGAATCCAGTGGCTCAGAACAGAGCCTTGATGATGAGTTGGGTATTCCTTCTATTGTTACACCTAGAGTAAGGAAGACAAGGGATGTTTTGAGAGCACCTGGTAGTGAGCCTATTTTGCACAGGTCTACTAGAGTTAAGTATCCTGTGGGTAGGCTGAAATATGATGGATTTACAGCCATTCACTATGCCTATATGGTCAAAGTGATACATGAACCAGAACCCACTTCTTTTGAGCAAGCCATGGGAAAAGAAAAATGGAACAAAGCCATGGATGAACAAATGGATGCCTTGGAAACAAATGCTACATGGGAATTGGTGCCTTTGCCTAAAGACAAGAATACAATTGGCTGCAAGTGGGTCTATAAGGTGAAGTACAATGCAGATGGTTCTGTGAGCATATACAAGGCAAGATTAGTTGTCAAGGGGTATGCACAGTCATATGGCATTGATTATGAAGAAACATTCAGTCTGGTTGCAAGGATGGCAACTGTAAGAGCAGTCATTACTATGGCTGCATCAAAGGGATGGTCTTTACATCATATGGATGTAAAGAATGCCTTCTTGCATGGTGATTTGCAAGAAGAGGTCTATACAGAGCAGCCACCAGGTTATGTGCTTGTTCATCCTGAGTTTGTTTGTAGGTTGAAGAAAGCCTTGTATGGCTTGAAGCAAGCACTAGAGCATGGTCTGACAAGATAGGACAGTATCTTGTCACTATTGGCTTCAGATATCCACGGTAGATTTCTCACTTTATGTGAGAAAAATAGAGAAAGGTATTATGCTACTTGTCATTTATGTTGATGATTTGATCATCACAGGTGATAGTAATGAAGATACCCTTCATGTGAAAATGTTATTCAAGGACAAGTTTGAGATGAAGGATTTGGGAGAGCTGCGTTACTTCTTGTGCATTGAGGTGATTAGATCCACAAGTGGGATATGGCTCTTGCAGAGGCAGTATGGATTGGACATGCTGTCCAAATATGGGATGATATGTTGTAAGCCTATTTCAATTCAGCAGAATGTGAAGCTGAGCGCAAATGCAGGTGAGCTTCTGAAAGACCCTACTATGTACATACGCATAGTAGGAAGTTTGATTTATATGACTATTACCATGCCAGATTTGAGCTATGCTGTTGGGTTGGTAAGTCAGTTTATGCAGGCTCCAAGGAAACCACATTTGGATGCGGCTAGACGCATACTGAGGTATGTGAAGTCCACATTGCAGTATGGACTATTTTATGAGACTGGGGTTCAGATAAAGTTGCATGGATACTGTGACGCTAAAAATTGATATTTTTAACTTGGCATTGATATTGTTTTTCTCTATGTTTGATAAGAGTTTGAGTATCAAGTGATAGCCTAGCGGCTCTCACGTATTTCTATTTTCTATGATATCGTATGGGATTGAGAGGATGAGTGGAATGGCTCATTGTAAATACCATAGGTATGAATTATAAATACCTTGGTATGGGGTGAGAGTTATTTGTGTATGGGATATTATGAGTTTTTTAGAAAATAGGAAGAGTGAGTCATATAAAGAGGTGGGCTCATGTCCATGTGTTCCAATAATATAAGAGAGGCCACATGCCAAGCGTGTGGAAGGCATGTGGAGGAGTGTGAAGTCAAGAGGAATCCTTCTAGAACTCCTATGTGGAATAAGAAGGATGTGGACATGTGGAAAAGAGAGGGTCCCTATGGGCTCCATGTGGGGAGACTCTTGACTTTCTCAATATTTTAAGAGTCTTGAGCATCTTTTGATGGGACACATGGCAAGAGTAGCCAAAAAGGACATGGATGGTGACATACGTGCTTATGTGATTGATGGGGAAAGGAATCTACAGGCAGCAATTGTAAATGGGTGAAGGAGGGTAACAAAATCTCTATAAAAGGAGCCCTCCTCTCCCTTGTTCATCAGAATCTCTTCCACCATTAGGCCTCATGTTGCTGTAGCTCTAGTCTCCTCAAGCCTCTTCTATGAGCCTTCTCTCCCTCTTGTAGATATTCTCTTATGTAGACTCTTGAGTCCTTCTCTCTCTAGTTTATTCTCTCTCTATGAGTAGTCTTGGAGCTTCCGCTCCCTCTTGTATGTATGAAACCTCTTCTTCTCTCTTGTGTTTATAGTTTTGAGGTGGATTCTCACTCTATTTGTAATGAAGGTCACTTCAGGTTCTCTCTCTCTTGAGTGTCTCTTCCCTTTTCTTTCTTTCAAAGCCTTAAAAGTTCTTTCTATTCGGCTACTCACTGTGCACAGATGGTCTATTTGTTTCCCAAGCCACTATGCAAACTTCTTCCCCTCTTCTAGGAGAAATCTATGAGGGGTGGATCGTTGATGAAGGTGGAGTCTTGAGGGAGCATCCTGCTCAGGCGAAATTAGCCTGGGTGGAGGGTAGTTTTCATGACAGTTTGACCCCCTATTAGTGTTTTGCTCATAACTTTCTGCTCGATAGTCCGATTGTAATGAAATTTATATCAGCGCGAAGCTCTCTTCAAGGCGCATGTTCTTATATAATCAGATCTTGAATCAAATATTGTTGCAAAAAGTTATGAGTCTCTGTGTTTGACAGTCTGTTTTCATGATAGTTTTTACCCCCTTCCAGTAAACTGTCCATATCTCTTCAACCGTTTGTTTGTTTTCAATGAAACTTATATCAGCGCGAAGCCCATCTTAGGGCGCATCTCTTTGTGTACTTGAATCTTTGATATCATATCTCTACTGAAAGTTATAGGCTTTTGTGTCTAATGACAGTTTGTAGAGTGTTTTGAGCTAAGTATAAAGGTGTCTATGAAGGAGGTGCAATGTTTCCTCGGAATCTACCCATCCGACCTAATCAGCCCCTTCAAACTCCTCGATATATATCAGTGTCATGTTGAGCCGCAAGATCTTCTTTCAACAACGTATCGCTCTTCTCTTTGGTGGAGACCGGCTCGCTGAGATTATGGCCTCTGTTGATCCTTTCCTTCTCCCTATGCTTGACTACAACATCACTTAGGATGTTACCATCTTCATTCTCATCTAAGGGAGGAAAGTATGGTGTGGTATCTTGGCATAAAAGCTTCTTTCTAATGTCTCATTCTCAATGATAAGTATATTTGGCAGTCAGTTCGAATGCTGCAGGAAGTGAAGAGGTGCGTGAAGTTTATTACCCCCAACTTCATGTCACATCTTTTGGTGGAGACGCCGGGTACGTTTGGTATTGGATTCATCCCACCTTACTAAACGGTCTCGGGTGTACTTGATTGCATGTTATGCCTAGTATAGGCATGTGTTTTCTGATGTGATAAAGAAGATGCCTGGAAGAACTCCGTTAGAAGAGATTGCAACCTGTTTAAGAGAACTTGAAGATTGTGAAGGTGATGCTCAAGCTATTCGCACAGTCACCATGATCATATCCTTTATGTTTGCATTGTTGAATATGTTGGTGAATCGACAACGCCGGCAGCAGGCACAATGATAAATTGGGGATTGTTCCATGCACTGGCAGCTTGGTGTGAAGAAGAGTTGAGTCTTTGGGTAGTTTTCGACTATAACAGTGGAGTGGTGATTCTTAATGCTTTCGACTTCTTTTGCTATGCAAATGATGAAGATTACAATATCTTGAAGCTTTTATGTGCACTTCCTATTATGAGAAGGGTGATTCTAGAATGCATGTATACACAATGTTTTGATGGTGCTGGTTGGTCACTTATTTTTGAAGATTTTGTTGAGGATCACATTGTGGAGGGTTTTCAACAAGTGGTTATGCATAATAAGTTGGTCTTGGTATACTAAGGCTCTGTGGGATCTTGTTCGGATCTTGTTTGGGATATTATTTGGATCTTGGTGTTTCCTTTTTGTGTTTCATCATGGTGAAGATTCCAGTATTTTGAGGGACCCAAGGGGAAGACCCGGAGTCTTATCTTCGGGAATTTGTTCGAGGATGCCGGCTTTCTGGATGGTCCATGAAGGATCGAGCGGAGATTTTGCCTGATTTTCTTGAAGGTGTAGCCTTGAGTTGGCATGAGACCTTACCGGACTCTACCAAGGAGGACTAGGACTAAGTGGTGGCAGCAATGAAGCAGATATTTGGGGCAGTGGAGTCGCCAAATGCTTTGATGTTGTAGTTGGACCGGTTCTATCAAGGAGAGGGTGAGTTGGTCTCTGCGTTGGCAATCCGATATGAAATTTTATGGACAAAGTATGAAAGGGCATCTTTGCGAGCTGTGGCATCTGCATCATCGGCCCCTTAAAGTCTCTCAGGGATGGAGCACTTAAAGATGAGCAAATTTGTTATGGCTTTGGAGTCTCATCTTCACTCAAAGGTAATGAGTAAAGATCCAACAACATACGTGGAGGCACTTCGCATTGCGACCAAGAAAGAAGCTTCTCTAAAGATCGAATCCTCTTTTGTGTCTTCAACAGCTTCAACTTCTAAGGTGGAGGTAATGGGCACTCCTCAGGTACCAAAATCCTCTGAGTTAGATCATAATATCTCCCAATTGATGGCAGAGTTTGCTGATTTGAAATTGCATTTGGTTAATGCACGACAACCTAGAGCACCAAAGAGTGAAGATAGGCCTCGAGATAGGAGTGGGGTCACTTGCTATGAATGTAATGAAAAAGGTCACTATCACCCCGAGTGTCCTAGATTGAGAAAGAAAGAAGAAAAACAAGTATCCTTGTTAGAAGCTTCTTCAGGGGATCAGGAAAGAGAGGTAATGATGGCTAAACGGGGGCATGTTAAACCAAAAGAAGAAGAAGAAAGCAAGGAAGAAGTAGATGAGGAACATCAGGAAGAGGAACACCGTAGTAAGAAAAAGAAGGCATCTAGAAGGAGAATTAGCCAGTCAGACTTTCCTTTAGGACAAGGAATTGGAAGCTATGACTTGTTGTCCGACCTCAAAGAAAAGGAAGCTCATATCACCTTTGGTCAATTACTTGCTTTGTCTCCAAAACTACAGAAGGAATGGGGAAAACTAGCAAGCACAAGGGTGTCAAAGAAGAAAAAGAAGAAAAGTGCCAATCCTGTTGTTCAAAAAGGTAGATATAGATGTTGGTGATGATGTACCTGTGGTTGATGTGATCATTGATGGTCAAGTGATTTCTAATGTGTACATTGATGGAGGTGCATCGATTAATGTCATGAGTGAGAAGACCATGATTGATGTTGATTTAAAATACTCTAGTACTACCTCTCCTTATCGCATCAAATTGGCTGACAACACTAGGGTTAAGACCTTGGGAGTTGTGAAGAATCTAGAAGTGGATGTATGTGGAATTTATGTGCCGACTACTTTTCAGGTGATCCCTACCAAGCCAGATGCACGTGCCTATCCATTGATTTTGGAAAGGCCTTGGCTATGCAAGTGAAGGCTGTTCAAAAGTGGGATACTGGAGAATTGATTTTGCAGGG
The DNA here is from genome assembly GCF_047967505.1 of Dipteris shenzhenensis. Taxonomy (NCBI): domain Eukaryota; kingdom Viridiplantae; phylum Streptophyta; class Polypodiopsida; order Gleicheniales; family Dipteridaceae; genus Dipteris; species Dipteris shenzhenensis. The sequence goes on along the minus strand of NC_141605.1, from coordinate 26,524,758 downwards.
AAATGATAAGAAGGTGCGCTACAACATCAGAAGCCGCAAAAAGGAAGTTGTCAAGGAGGAGTCTTCAACATCAGAGAGTTCAAGCTCTGACTTAACCGATGAAGAAGAAGAGACAGGGTGTAGCTCCGAGGAGTCCAACTCAGAGGGTGAGGTGGAAGGAGTGGCCTTTGGTCTTTGTCTTGGTGCTGATCGGGATGAGTCAGGAAGGAATAAGGTGGTGGTGCAAGAAGATCCTATAGAGACACTTCATGTGGAGGATGTGGAGCACATTAAACGACGCCAACGCAATGAAGAGCTTCTTGGTGATTCTCTATCAGGTAGTGAGAAGCTCCAGTACTTAGATATGCTAGATGATTTTCCATGTCTCTTTGCAACAAGCTATTCACAGGTTTGGCCAGTCTCTCTTGTGGAGCACAAGATTGAGTTGAAGCCAGAAAGCAAGCCAGTTGTGCAACGCTTAAGGCGATTGGGGGTGATCCAAGCTAAGGCACTAAAGAAAGAGGTAACACAACTACTTGAGGTGGGATTCATCTTTCCTATTGATGATTCAGAATGGATATCTCCTGTAGTTGTCACACTAAAGAAAGGAAATAAGTGGCGAGTTTGTATGGACTTTCGTCCTTTGAATGCATGCACTAAGAGGGATCATTTTCCTTTGCCATTCCAAGATGAAATACTAGACCAAGTAGCAGGGCATGAGATGTATTCTGTATGTGATGGGTATTCTGGGTACTTTCAAATTCGTATTCGGGAGGAAGATCAAAAGAAAACATCATTTGTCGCACCTTGGGGAGTTTTTGCTTACAGAGTGATGCCTTTTGGGTTGACCAATGCACCAGCTACATTTCAAAGGTTCATGAGTCAAGTCCTGGAGCCTTACTTGGGAAAGTTCATAAGGGTGTTTTTGGATGATTTTTGCATTTATTCTCGGCGCATAGATCACATGGAGAAGTTAAAGATGGCCTTAGCTAGGATTGATGAAGCAAAAGGGTGTCTAAATCCTAGCAAGTGTCATTTGGCTCAAATAAAAGTAGTCTTGTTGGGGCATATTGTGTCTCAAGAAGGCCTGCAAATGGATCCTGACAAGGTTCAAGCAATTATGGCATTGCCAAGTCCTGAGAGTGTCACTGGTGTTCGCAGAATTCTAGGAAAGAGCAAGTATTATCAACGCTTTTGTGATGATTTCACAGAGATAGTGCATCCCATGAACTTGTTGACAAGAAAAGGAGTTTCTTTCCAATGGGGTATGGAGCAACAAGAGTCTTTCCAGCAACTTAAGGAGGCCATGAGTAAGGGCCCAATATTGAAGCCCCCTGATTGGGTCTCAAGACTTTTATGTAAATCCAAGTGTATCTTTGCATTCAGTTGGTGCTGTATTGCTACAAAAAGGAGAGGCAGGTAGAATGCAACCCATCTATTATGCCAGCCGACAGCTTACAGATGTGGAAACAAGGTATGAAGAAATGGAGCAGCAAGCTCTCTCTTTGGTATTTTCCGTCAGAAAGTTTCGCTCCTATTTATTACCTCGACCATTTTTCTTCCTTACCTCTCAGTCTGTATTAGCATATCTAGTTCGCAAGCCTAATCCTGGGGGGAGATTTGCAAAATGGTTGTCAGAGCTTCAAGAGTTCTCTTTCTCTTTTGTCACTGAAAATACCACTAGGTCCACTATGGCAGATTTGCTCACAGGGCGGGAGGATCTAGGAGAAGAAAAGAAATGTAAGGAGAACATTAAAGATGAAAGGGATACACCACCAACAGCTTTTGTTTTGTATTTTGATGGGGCTTTTAGTCCTTCATGCCAACAAGGAGCCGGGGGGATAGTCTTGATGAATCCTGAAGGTCAAGAGGTATGGGCAAGAGGACAAGAGCTTCCAGGTATCACAACTAACAATGCAACTGAGTATAATGCTTTGATTCTTGGTTTGGAGGGTTGTCTTCAAAGTCAAGTTAAAGAATTGAAAGTAGGATGAGATTCTCAGCTTATTATAAAGCAAATGCAATGACATTACCAGACAAGAAGTCCTCATCTAAAGGAGCTTAATCAAAAGGCCATGGCACTATGTAGTCAGTTTGATTTTTGCAAGTTTGTTCATATAAACAGAAAAGAAAATCAAAGGGCAGATGAGTTAGCTACTCAAGCCATTGTAGTACAAGACCGGGGGGTGGTTTCTTGGGTAGACACTGGATGGCCAGAACTGCAAGATGTTTAGCAATATGTGGAAGAAGGCATGTTTCCTTGAGGGTTAACTCCACAACAGAAGCAAAGATTGGTTACTTTTGGCCATGCCTCCATAAGGATGTATGTGAATGTCACGAATGGAACCTATCAGCTTGAGGATATTGATGGCATGGTGATACCCGGATGCACCAATGAGTATCGCCTTAAATTCTTCTATGCTCGACCACCTTGAGGGCCAGCAGACCCTCTCTGTACTAGAGAGGATCTGCTGGGGGGGGAAAGATGTGACATGAAGTTGGGGGTAATAAACTTTCACGCACCTCTTCACTTCCTGCAGCATTCGAACTGACTGCCAAATATACTTATCATTGAGAATGAGACATTAGAAAGAAGCTTTTATGCCAAGATACCACACCATACTATCCTCCCTTAGATGAGAATGAAGATGGTAACATCCCAAGTGATGTTGTAGTCAAGCATAGGGAGAAGGAAAGGATCAACAGAGGCCATAATCTCAGCGAGCCGCCGGTCTCCACCAAAGAGAAGAGCAATACGTTATTGAAAGAAGATCTTGCGGCTCAACATGACATGAACTGATATATATCGAGGAGTTTGAAGGGGCTGATTAGGTCGGATGGGTAGATTCCGAGGAAACATTGCACCTCCTTCATAGACACCTTTATACTTAGCTCAAAACACTCTACAAACTGTCATTAGACACAGAAGCCTATAACTTTTAGTAGAGACATGATATCAAATATTCAAGTATACAAAGAGATGCGCCTTAAGATGGGCTTCGCGCTGATATAAGTTTCATTGAAAACAGACAGACGGTTGAAGAGATATGGACAGTTTACTGGAAGGGGGTAAAAACTGTCATGAAAACAGACTATCAAACACAGAGACTCATAACTTTTTGCAACAATATTTGATTCAAGATCTGATTATATAGAAACATGCGCCTTGAAGAGAGCTTCGCGCTGATATAAATTTTATTACAATCGGACTATCGAGCTGAAAGTTATGAGCAAAATACTAATAGGGGGTCAAACTGTCATGAAAACTACCCTCCACCCAGGCTAATTTCGCCTGAGCAGGATGCTCCCTTAAGACTCCACCTTCATCAACGATCCACCCCTCATAGATTTCGCCTAGAAGAGGGGAAGAAGTTTGTATAGTGGCTTGGGAAACAAATGGACCATGTGTGCACAGTGAGTAGCCGAATAGAAAGAACTTTTAAGGCTTTGAAAGAAAGAAAAGGGAAGAGACACTCAAGAGAGAGAGAACCTGAAGTGACCTTCATTACAAATAGAGTGAGAATCCACCTCAACACTATAAACACAAGGGAGAAGAAGAGGTTTCATACATACAAGAGGGAGCGGAAGCTCCAAGACTACTCATAGAGAGAGAATAAACTAGAGAGAGAAGGACTCAAGAGTCTACATAAGAGAATATCTGCAAGAGGGAGAGAAGGCTCATAGAAGAGGCTTGAGGAGACTAGAGCTACAGCAACATGAGGCCTAATGGTGGAAGAGATTGATGAACAAGGGAGAGGAGGGCTCCTTTTATAGAGATTTTGTTATCCTCCTTCACCCATTTACAATTGCTGCCTGTAGATTCCTTTCCCCATCAATCACATAAGCATGTATGTCACCATCCATGTCCTTTTTGGCTACTCTTGCCATATGTCCCATCAAAAGATGCTCAAGACTCTTAAAATATTGAGAAAGTCAAGAGTCTCTCCACATGGAGCCCATAGGGACCCTCTCTTTTCCACATGTCCACGTCCTCCTTATTCCACATAGGAGTTCTAAAAGGATTCCTCTTGACTTCACGTTCCTCCACATGCCTTCCACACTCTTGGCATGTGGCCTCTCTTATATTATTGGAACACATGGACATGAGCCTACCTCTTTATATGACTCACTCTTTCTATCTTCTAAAAAACTCATAATATCCCATACACAAATAACTCTCACCCCATACCAAGGTATTTATAATTCATACCTATGGTATTTACAATGAGCCATTCCACTCATCCTCTCAATCCCATACAATATCATAGAAAATAAAAATAAGTGAGAGCCGCTAGGCTATCACTTGATACTCCAACCCTTATCAAACATAGAGAAAAACAATATCAATGCCAAGTTAAAAATATCAATTTTTGGCGTCACAATACACTCATGCTGATTGGGCTGGTAGTATTTCTGATAGATGATCTACTAGTGGATATGTGTTCTCTTTTGGGAGTGCTGCACTCATTTGGAGCAGCAAGAAACAGCCTACAGTTGCCTTGTCGAGCAAGAGGCTTAGTACAGGGGTGCAGCAATGGCTGCATGTGAGGTAGCTTGGTTGCGTAAGCTACTTTATGATATGCATCAGTCTACAGATGGGCCAGTTGTCATTTATTGTGAGAACATGAGCAGTATACACTTGGCAAATAACCCAGTCTATCATGCTAGAACAAAGCACATTGAGGTGCATTATCACTATATGCGGGAGAAGGTTCTAGTAGGTTTTATTGATCTAGTTTATGTCAGCACAGAGGATCAGGTAACTGACATATTCACGAAGGCATTGGGTGCAGAGAAGCTGCGCAAGTTCAAAGACCTACTTGGTGTACATGAATTGGAATTGAGCTCGAGGGGGAGTGTTGAGATATCGAGCCCCACTTGTGATATGCCAGGGTGACCGTTGTGCATTTATGTCACCGACTTGTTAACTGCAGATGCGGTTGGTACACCGCCCATGAATAATAGCTGGATGATAGCTATCTTTATGTATTCTAGTTAGTGGCTCAGTTAGTATGCCACCTAGGTTAGTTGAGTTTGGTTTGAGACCCACGTATAGGTTCATCTATTCCTTTTGTACTAAGAGAGAGTTCTTTTGGCTTTCACAACTAAGAAGAGGAAAACTGTTTTCATCCTCCACCTTTGTGTGTATTCCCCCATTGTGTATGTGAAAAAGCTGCAAGTGAGACTCCTTACTTCTCTCTCACTCTCTTCACATGCTACAAGCTGTTCCTACAAAACTGTAATCGAAAAATCTCAAGTGCACATGGTTGCAGGCTTCTTTCCAGCATCTGGAAGCTTGTTTGAGAATTTCCCAAACTTTGGATACTAGTTGGGCACCTGATGGACAATTCAAAGCATTGTAGCAAGCTTGGATGAGTTATAAATGGTAGTTTTAAGCACAAACTAGCAGGCCAAAAATTTCTTCAAGCAATTTTTTGACAGTGCGGTACAGTAAAAGTGTTCTTTTTCAACATTGAAAGCTCAAAATTGAGCTCTATTAGGCTCTAAAATTTGTTTTCTATATATTCTAGCCCTCCACGGAGCTAGAAGTTCATTTGGGAACAAGCCATAGTCACTGCATTGCCATCTACAGTGGCTGGAATTTTGCAGGAAGCCTTGTTTTGTCATTTTGGAAGGTCACCTATAGCGTGTGGAAGCACCACAAATCTTGGATGTGAATACTACATCATTGGCTATCATATTTGGGAGCTAATGCAACTTTTGGAGCAACAAATGCAATTTTTTGACTTGTGCAAGCACTTTTGGGGCACTAAGTTGGATGCTTGGTAAGTGGCAAATGCATATATTTGATGCCTAAATGAATGCTCATATGTAGTGAGGCCAAGTACATGCAGTAAATGCATTTTAGGAGCACTTACAAGGCATTTTTTTATTCTCTGATATGCAATTACAGAAAGTGGTTTATGCTCTTGATGTAACAGTCAATGCATGGTTTATGCTCTATAAGTCACTTTCAGAAGATAATATTTCTCAAACTGTTAGGATTCACAGCATCTGAGTTGAACAGAGAAGTTGTAGACTATTTCCAGTAGAGAGTTGTGGTCTACAGCTTGTGACAACAGTACAAAGTGAGCAAGTGGCTATTTTCAACAGAAAATTTTGAAAAATCAGTAAGGATTTTGGACCTACTATAAACTAAGAAGTTGTAGAGTTTCCTAAAGCTACATTTCTTATGTTTATACTTTTTGCATCGGAGCTACCGTGCGAAAGCTATTGGCTGGTTTTGGGATGCCCTGAGGTCACTTATAGCAGAACATGTATTTGTGACAGTGACAGTGTGGCTGTTGTCATTGCAGTCGATATTTTTTGGGCTTGAGTTTGGTCCATTGGTGCAGTGTATCTTGGTTGTTCTGTCATTCATTCTGATGGCTTCGGCATCAGAGAATGCATTGTTTAACATTGAGAAGTTGGATGGCACACAAACTTCTCCTATTGGAAGAAGCAAATCTACAATGTTCTAGTGCAGAAGAAGCAAGTAAAGCCTATAAAACGCAAAGGCATAAAGCTAGAGGATTGGGAAGATGATGAAGAGTGGGAGGAATTGAATGAGCTTGCACGCTCCACGATCATGCTCACACTTTCAAAATCGGTGTATTTCAATGTGAAAAATACTGCAGGTGGTGCCTATGGTGTGTGGACAAAGTTGCATGATCTTTATGAGAAGCAGAGTGTTGCTTGTCAAGTGTATTAGCTGAAGAAACTCATAGATCTTCGCATGGAAGAAGGGACTTCAATGTCTAGCCATTTAAATGAGTTTAACACAATTTTCAGTCAACTTTCAGCTCAAAAAATTGCCTTTGATGACTCAGTTAAGGCAATGTTCTTATTGGTCACCCTTCCTGAAAGTTGGGACACTTTTAGGACTGCCATAAGCAATTCAGCCCATGCAGGAGGCCTGACAAGCAGTGATGTTGAGAGTAGCCTTCTCACTGAGGAGGTAAATAGAAAGAACAATGCTGGAACTAAAAGTTCAAGTGCTCTCAATGAGGGAGGTCATATTCTAGGGGGAAATACCACGACAGAAATACAAGCAAGTCTAGAAGCAAATCTAGAGGGAAATCCCATGCCAAAAAGGATTTTGAATGCTTCTATTGTGGGAAGAAAGGCCATTTCCAAAAGGATTGCTACAAATGGAAGAACGATAAAGGCAAAGGCAAAGCTAATGTGGAGCCCAAGAAGGAAGAGAAATCCATGGTTAATATAGAGGAAGTGAATGCCATAAGTAACAATAGTGATGAGGGTGACATTCTTTATGCCTCTATGTTTGAGCATGCTTTTCTTGTGACTAGTGATGATGCATTGTCATAGAATTGGATACTAGACTCAGGAGCATCTTTCCATGTCACTCCACATAGGGAGTGGTTTACCATTTATGATGCAGGAAGGAAAGGAACCATGAGACTTGGAAATGATTATCCATGTGACATTGTTGGAGTGGGAGATATCCACGTATCTCTTCCTAATGGTTCTACATTTGTACTCAAGAATGTTAGGCATGTTCCAAATCTGAAAAAGAGCTTGATAAGTATGGGACAGCTTGATGATGATGGCTATCATGTGTTTTTGGCAACAATACATGGAAAATTAGCAAAGGGTCACTTGTGATTGCTAGAGGTTCTAAGCATGGAAAGTTGTACTCAATGCATGTGTCAGGCATAAGAGATAATGCAATCAATGTGACCGAGCAGCCATCCGTCTCTTTGTGGCATCGTCGGTTGGGACACACGAGCGTGACAAGAATGAAGATACTTTCTGGTTTGCAGTATGTTCCCATGTTTAATTTTTCAGATTTTAGCATGTGTGAGCATTGCATGTATGGGAAGCAAACACGGTCTTCACATAAAAAATATTTGGGCAAGAAGAGGCTTGAACCATTGGAGTTGATTCACAGTGATGTGTGTGGACCTATGCCTACTATCTCATTGGGTGTTGCTTCTTACTTTGCTACTTTCATTGATGATGCTACACAGAAAGTGTGGGTCTATCCTCTTTGGAAGAAGAGTGATGTCTTGATGCATTTCAAACGTTCTTAGCATTTGCTAAAAATCAGTTGGGCAAGAAGCTCAAATGCTTGCGCACTGATAATGGAGGAGAGTATACCTCTCATGCATTTAAGAATTTTTGTGAGCTACGTGGCATCAAGTAGGAGTTGACTACTCCTGAGAATCCTTCTCAGAATGGGGTTGCTGAGAAGATGAATAGAACTATTCAAGAAAGGAATATAAGCATGCTTTCTAATGCCGGTCTATCTCATGGATTTTGGGCTGAGTCTATCAAGACAGCAGTACATTTTATCAATAGATCACCTAGCAAGGCACTAGATGGGAAAGTGCCAGAAGAGGTTTGGTCAGGCAAGCCACCATCTTATGGGCATCTTCGTGTAGTTGGCTGTGAAGCTTATGTTCATATCCCTAAGGAAAAATGCAGCAAGCTTGATCCAAAGTCAAGGAAATGCATTTTTCTTGGATATGGTGATTCAGGCGAGATGGGATACCGATTGTGGGATCCAGAGGCCAGGAAGATAGTACACGCAGCCATGATATTATCTTTAATGAGGACAAGATGCACAAGAAGCCAGAAAAGACTATTGAGATACGCAGAGTGGTGTTTCAAGAGGATGGACAACCATCATATGAGAGGATGCACAACCTATTCCACATGATGCAGGGCATGGATAGCCCATAGATCGTGAGGTGGGAGAGCCACATTTAGGTGGACAACCTTAGGTTATGCAGGAAAATTAGTTGGGACAGCAAGATGCTCATGGTGAGCAAGTGTTGAGACATTCCTCTAGAGTCTCACGACCTCCACAGACATATGCTTCATCTCTAGATTATGTCATGTTGACAGATTCTGGTGAGCCTTCATGCTTTGAGGATGCTATCCAGGAATGTCAAGCATAAGTGGGAGAAGGCTATGCATTCAGAGATGGATTCTTTGATGAAGAATGCCACTTGGGATTTGGTTTATTTGCCCAAAGGAAAGCATGCATTGCCATGCAAATGGTTTTACAAGCTGAAGATGTCTCTAGCAGATGCATTGCCTAGGTATTAGGCAAGGTTGGTAGCCAAGGGTTTTAAGCAAGAGAAGGGTATTGACTTTCATGAGATCTTTTCCCCAGTGGTGAAGATGACTACCCTTCGTATAGTGCTTGCATTGGTTCCCAGAGAGGACATGGAGCTTGTCCAAATGGATGTAAAAATAGCTTTTCTACATAGAGATCTTCATGAGAACATCTATATGCAGCAACCAGAGGGGTTTGTTGTGCAGGGCAAAGAACGGATGGTATGCAAGCTTCATAAAAGTCTTTATGGGCTGAAGTAGGCTCCTAGGGAGTGGTACCATAAGTTTGATGCATTTATACGATCCCAAGGGTACACACGGAGTGAGACAGATCATTGCCTCTACACGAAGAAGGCATCAGATGGCAGCCTTCTTATTTTGATTTTATATGTTGATGACATGCTTATTGCTGGGAAATCTACTTTGGATGTGGATGCCTTGAAGAAAAGGTTGCATGAGACCTTTGACATGAAGGATTTGGGTGATGCCAATCACATACTTGGCATGAGGATTGTTTGGGATAGGAACAAGAAACTCCTTCATTTGTCACAGAAAGAGTACACTATCAAGGTACTTGAGCATTTCAATATGGAGAGGGGGAAGTCCATAAGTACTCTGTTGCCTCCATATGTGAAACTCAACCAAGCGGACAACCCTAAGTCAGATGAGGAGTGGGCTGAAATGGCAAAGATACCTTATGCATCCGCAGTAGGAAGCTTGATGTGTGCCATGGTTGCTACACGTCTAGATATTGCTTTTGCAGTGGAAGCTGTTAGCAGGTATATGGCAAATCCTGGCAAGAAACATTGGGAGGCAGTGAAAGGTATCATGAGATACTTAAATGGTACAAAGAACATGTGCATTTTCTTTGGGAGGAAGGACACATCTGTTATTGGATATGCAGATGTTGATTTTGCAGGGAATGTAGACACCAGGAGGTCTACTACAGGATATGTTTTCTCATTTACTAGAGGTGCAGTTTCATGGGTCTCTCATTTGCAGCCATGTACGGCTTTGTCTACCACTAAGGCAAAGTATGTTGTAGCCACTGAGGCATGCAAGGAAGCTATATGGCTTACTCGTCTAGTGGGAGACTTGAGCATTGCAAGAGAGGTTTCAATTTTGCACTATGATAGTTAGAGTGCCATCCAATTGGCACGGAATCCTGTCTTCCATGCAAAGACAAAGCATATCAATGTGAAGTATCACTTCATCAGAGAGGTGATTGAGGACAAGCGCATCCAGCTTGTCAAGGTTCACATAGATGAGAACCCTATCGATCTTCTTACAAAGAGCCTTTCCTCATAGTGGTTTGCACATTTCAGAGTATTGATGGGTGTCAGATGACATTAGGATGCCCATCTTCTCCCTTAAAGGCGCATTGGCCTTTAAATGGGAGGTTGTCGGGGTAAAGGCCAATGGCCTAGTATATACCCCTTTGTACCATACATATATAATAAGAGCTTTACCTTGGTCTGGGTGAGTTAGCACCCACAATTTGGGTGTTCTCCCTTTCTTTGTTGCTCTCCGATAAGACCTCCTCTCCATCAATAAGGGCTATCTATGGTTTCATTTCTCACAAGTGTGTCCATTGGCAAGCTAGGATTTGATGTCTCCCAAAGCACAACTAAGGGTCTATTGCATGTTAATAAACTACTAAATACAAGTAGACTTAGATCCAACATGCAATATTTCCTTCAATTCCAAGTAACTTCTTCCACAAGCCACCCTTGCTTCATCCACAAGAAAATTCACTCACAAGATACCCTTGAAGCTTTAGCTTTAAGCCCCTTGCTTGGCCACTACTCCATCCACCCTGATGATGCCCAAGTACAAAACTCCATAGATTCCCCTCTTCCTTGCTTTATGGATGCCACTTCCTCACACTTTTCCTTGAAGTGCCACAACCCCATATGCTCTCCAAAACCTCTTCTTCATGGGTAGCCCATCTTTCACCATGTGAACTGCATATGCAACTCCTTTTGGATCTTCGCAAGTGCTTGGACGTGGACAAAATCCTCTCCTTCAATTTTACTCCTCTTTCTTGGGTGTTTCTCCTTCCATTACATGCATTGGGCATCTAGGATGTGTGAGTTTAGCTCTTGGAGATCTCTTGCACAAACATATCTTCTAGAGGTATGATTATTTCTTGAATTTTTCTTTGTCAATGTTTGGAAATAGAATTTAGAGGTTAGTTCAATTTTGCAATACCCTTGTTATGGGAATTGTTTCCTTGGGTTTCACTTACCTTGGAATGCAAGAACGTGATTATGATGAAGGAGAAGCTTTTGATCAAGATCATGTTTAGATCTTTATCATTCTTATGAAGAATGATGGAAACATGGCCCAAGTCCATGTGATGGGTATCTTGGATGGTTTGTATAGAGCTCAAATGTGGACGAATATCTCCTCCTTGATCTTGCCCCTACTTTTATGGGGTATTACATCCTTCTTCATCTCTTGGATGTAGGGGAAGAGTGATCATTGCTCTTGCACAAGCTCTTCCCCATGTTCTATGGGTTTTGTTGTGTTTGTCATGCAATTTGAGGCCTCATAGCTAGCATGGGTCTAGATGAAGTTGCTAATATGGCTAGGGATTATGAGAAATCCTAACCCTAGCTAGTAATAATATCACAAAACATATGATGATTGCTAGCTACCACTTATGAAGATATCAGACATGTTAGAAATGACAGGAAGATTGTCTTTAAGTTCAAGAAGAGGGGATTCTCAAGATCTCGAGTGGAGATCAAGAAGATTAGCAAAAGGACTTGTGACTACACTTTTTTATAAGTCTATTAAGAGCAACAAATCCCTTCCTATGTCATAAAAGGAACTATTAGCCCCCAATTGCTTAAGGAGGAAGAAAAAGTTATCTGTTTTGCCAGAAGAATAGTGCGTACATGCACGTGCACACACATGCACAAACACATGCACACATGAAGAATAGTGCATGCCCACATGCACATGCACACACACACACATACACCAGAGATGATTTTTTCAATTCAGTTTTGTTAAGAAGCTAAAATTTTATATTGCTATTGAAATTTCATATATCCTAATAAAAATAAATGTTTGAAACATTCACCAAGATTTGAAACTTTTATGCAAAATATTGAAAGATTCGCCAATATCTGTAGTTTAATTCAAAATTCAAACGAAAATATACTACATTCCATCTATATTGTGGAATTAAAAAAAGAGCTTGATAAACTTTTGCCAAGTTTTAATATTAATATATAAGCATAGCTTCGATAAAAACATCCATGACACACACACACACAAAAGTGTGCGTGCACACACACACACACACACACACACACACATAATAATTTTGATTAGTAAATGTATCCCTCACATAGACACTTATTTCTTTACACGCACATTCACACACACGCACACACACATGTATACTTCCCCAACTATGAATTATTCTTTTATGTACCTCCCTTGAAATCTCCCTTTTATGCTCTCTTTTTAGCCACCCAACACACCAAGCCCATTAATCATTTCATACCTCCTCTAATCCTTCTCAACCCATGTACTCATTCTCTCCTTACTCCATTTGTGTTAATTCACATCCTTTGAATAATTCTTCAACACGGATAATCCCTAGTCATTTTGTGATCCATCTTATTTTTTCCTAACTTTTATATCTATTTTGTAGAAGTGGTTTAGGCATTTACTATTGGCATCATGTTTTCATTTTGACACTTGTCATATAGATCCACTTTTATTAACTTATTATCAGTAGGTGGGGAGTAAGTTCCACATGGTGGGCTTACTCCCCACCATGTGGTCTTACCCTCTAGGTTGGGGTTTGGCCACACACACACACAACACACACTTTCTACATTCTTACACACACACACACACAATTTCATTACAAAAAATTTGGACTCAAAAAGGGCCCTGTAAGGGAGCCCTTGGGCTGGTGACATGGAAGAATAAGGTGAATAAAACCCAATAGAATATTGGCTGGTGGAGGGCAATAGAATATTGGAAGTGGCCTGACTTTTCTATTTCTTTATTCAATGGCCCAAACAATGAGGTGGAGCACCCACTTACTACTGCAACTCTCCCATCATGATTTTTAACTATAACCAAACTGAGAAACCTAGTTTCTCAACCAAACTTGTACCATTTGACCTGAAACCAAATCCTCCCATTCAACTACTACACTCCTTTCATTCTCTCTCATTCCTCTTGCTTCCCCCTCATTTCTAAGCACCATTTTGAATTTTTCTTTGCTCCATTCCTCTTTTCAAATTTCATGCTGGCTCTTGAGCAGGAAGCTTCTTTCTCTATTCTCCTCTCATGGGATGGACTCTCACGCTAAAATCTCATCACTTCTCTTCTCTACCTACATTTCCCTCTTATTTCACTCTCATTCTTTCAAAACGTTCAAGATTTTTGAATGAGATTCAACCTACCTTCTTCTTTCTTTATTTTGGGCACTTCTCCTTCAAATCTCGCCACTTGCTCTCTCATCTGAGATTCTCCCACGATCTAAAATCATTTCATTCAGGAAGAAAAGGCAATCAATGTTCTAAGTGAGCCATGAATGATGCAAGGTGTTTGAAGCTTAGAAGGAGCTATTGGATGAGATTCTTTGAGAAAGGATCAAAGAAGATTGACTTTCAGGCATTCTAGTTGTTGTTGATGCTTGAGAATCAATCTTTCTTTTGCCCATCTCTCAATACTAGTTACTTTCCCTGCTGCAATCTCTAAGGGTGCATGATTTCAAACCATTTGTGAAGGTTTGGGATCCATCCAGATAGCTTGTATGGAGGTTCGGGTGAGATAATGTTTGGAACATTGCAACACAGTGATTATGATGAGATTTGTTTGTTAATGATGTAACTTTGAAGAGACAATTAGTTTGTAGTTCATTTTGTGTAGTGTTGTTGTTTTGTTTTATTTCATGGTTTGAAAACATTTTGTTTTGTAAGAAATTCCATGAGAAATGAGTCTTTTTCACTCGTACTATCAATAGTTTTCTATTGAATATTGCGTGAAATAGATTTCGAGATGTTTGGGAGGATATAATTTGTTTTGAAGCAAGAACCATCAACTTCATCAATCTTGGAACACATTTGGGACCACTGAGAGTGATAAGTTTGGTCACATTTTTCTTTCAAAGAACCTTGCTCCAAGAATCAGATACTATTCATTCATGTAGTTTTAGAATGTTTTTAGTTTTCAACTCAAATCAGGGTCTATCTGAGTAACTTGCATGGAGATTTAGGTGAGAAAACCTTTAGAACAATGCAAGACAATGAAAATATGAGATTTTATGACACAACTTTGAAGAAGCAGTTAATTTGTAGTTTGTTTTGGTAATTTTGTTGTTTTCTTTTAATACATGATTTAAAGAGGACGAAAGATTTTTTTGTTTTAAAAGATACACTCTTACTATTGAGGGTTTTTACAAATGATGGTTTGAAATATATTTGGAGTTTCTTTGGAAGCATATAATTAGTATTGGAGAAAAATCCATCAATTTCAACATCTGGTATTAAAGAGGGACCGTTGAGGAAGACAAGTTTGATCACATTTTTTCTTCAAAGATCCCTATGAGGTATTGTTCATTCACATAGTTTAACAGTGTTTGATGATAAGTAAATGTTTCTTTGAATTTGTAGATTTCAATCGTTAGATTTTGCATGCAATTGGGGTTTTCATTTTTGCTTGGTTTGATACTTTTTTGAAACATGTCATGTTTGTATATTATTTATTGATGTCAATGTTATATTATATTAGGTGGAAAGTGCATGAAATCATGCAAGCCACTTGGAATTTAAAAAATGTGGATATCCATTTTCAAATAGATGCAGAGAATGCACCATTTTTAAAGAGGTATGAATCCTCCTTAGCAAGTGAAAGTGATTTAGTAGATCTTCGAAATCAAGGAAAAGCACATATAGATTTGTGGTTAGAAGGGAAAATATATCCAATAGATCCAAAAACTTGTCAGACTCCTCACTTCCATGGATTAACCAGCTTAATAAAGTTCCTATGTAAGGGTGAGAATGGTTTGTTAGGATATTGTCAAAGGTTGATTGGTCATGGAGGAAGTAGCCTTCACAACCAATATCAATGTTTGCCTAATGAAAGAGACAAAAGGATCGCAATGTTGGAGGCTTGGAATCAACATTTGGTATCATCTATGCAAGCTACAAGTGTTCAAATGTCTGCATATGATGGCATAGAGAAGAAAAATCAAGAATTACAAGTAAAGGTTCAAACATGAGATGCTCAATTGGGAGAGAGCACTGTAAATGCAATTCACTTCCAGATGCAAAACACAGCTCTGAAGGATGAGATCAAGAAGTTAGAAAGGGCGGGGTGTTGAGAGACCACACTTAGCATTATGTGATTACATGTGCATAGCACTAACACATATAGAGTGCTATAAAGGAAAGGGTTAGATGCCCTAATCCTAACCCTAAATGGGTTAGTATATATTCTACATTTTCAGCTAAATCTAGTGTATAGTTAGTCATTTGTGGTGTGCTCTCTAGCTATGTCCTCTCTCCTCATCTCCACTCTTTTCCTCTCCCCTCTTCATATTTTGTCATGGTAAAGAGCAGGGGGGGTTGTTTAGAGGCCATAAAGTTTGAGGAGGGTAATGGAGTTATGGAAGTATTAACACGAAGGTGTAATAGAGCACATAGTTAGTGAGACGGATGTAAAGGTGTGATAAGACAATAGGGTAGCAAGGTGCAGGAGTGTGGACGGTGGGGACAACAGTCTGAGACGAGCATGATGGGTAGTCGTAAGACAAAATATGACTAGGGCCTTCCGCTGAGGCATTGCGATTCTAGCCAAACCCACCTCCAAACTCAGAGACAGAGAGTGATAGCCTTCCCCCCTCTCCCCCCAATGATCCCCATCAAAGGGAGAAACTGCCAATCCGGAAGCCAGATAGGGAGCAAGAGGGATAGAGGAAGGCACAAGCGGAGGGACAGAGGAAGGCACGAGAAGATCCTTTTGTAGAGATGGATGACTCAGAGAGCACAGAGGAGGAGCATGAGGAAGAGGAACAACGAAGGACAGAGTAGAGGATCAAGGAGAGAATAGACAATCAGGGTCCACGCCAACGGGGTAGAGGTGCCCGAGCTCTAAGTGCAAGTCAAGGAGGCCCTCAACATCTAGGAAGAGGCCCTCCACATCAAGGGCAAAGAGGCCCTCCTCCAGTGAGGCAATACAGATTCAAGCGGGGGATGGTGGCACTTCAGGAGATCAAAAACTTTTAGAAGTAGACCAAAGCTACTCAATGAAAAGTACCTCCTTGAATACATGCAGGCTCCATCTTCCTTTCGTATGCATCCCACATTTGATGCGGTGTCCCGTTGCTACCGGTGGGATGCCAATCATCATGATCCAGATAATGCAAATGCTCCTCGCAATTGGCCGTTAATAAATAGAAACTCTAAAATCAAATGGACAAGCCAAGAAACAAACACTCATCAGAGCCTTGGACAGACATCTGTCAATTATGCAAAGCAGTTATGATAAAACACTCAAGGAAACTGCAAGATACAGTGAAGCCTTAGCAGTCCTGAAGGTGTCCCTCACCATTGATGACCATTTGCCCAACCTCACCTTCAATCCAAATCAACAGATAGATGCTCAAACAACAAGTCGCCTCTTTCAAAGGGCCATATCTCTTCAAGGGCGTTATGTGTGTTTGTTTGAAGAAATGGTTGACACTAGCTTCTTAAAAACTGAGCAAGCAATCTATAGTGTTCATAAATTACAAGGAAAAGATCGACAAGAATCTCGCTCCATCTATCACCACTGCCATATTTACCATACTCATTGGGTAAAGACAACTGCATCACAACATCATCTCCAGACCCAACCATAACCCAAGGATGGGTAATCAAATCGGTCCAGGGGAGTTGTTAACCCTGTGGCAACAAGGGCTAGAAGTGTAGTCTAGGACAACAACTATGAGAGCATTGTGTGTATAGAGTAGCGACAAAGCTCCGCTTGTAATATCTTGAGCCTGAAAGATAGTATTATAAATCTTAAAGGATGAGGATAGCCAAAATCCTCTCTAGAAAAGATCCAATCATACTTGCAAAATCAGGATCTAGAGAGAGAAAGACTAAAAGCCTACACTTTCAGAGGTCCCTCCACTTTATGTAGAGACCCAAAAGGTCCCCCCACTTTGTGTAGAGACCCAAAAAGTCCCCCCACTTTGTGTAGAGACCCAAAAGGTCCTCCCCAAAAGTGGAGGGACTCCTGTCCAAAAGGTCTCCTACAAAAGAGGTCCCACCACAGAGGTACCTACGGATTGTGTAGAGACCAACATGTATAAATATCTCTAATGGAATGAATCTCCGACTCTTTGGGGTTCAGTGTTCAAGCTCACTATTGTGTTCATGAGATTGATCTCCATTGCATCCATGCTCTCTTACACTATCGGGTTCTAGCATGCCCTTACCCTTGCACTCTCTACCCTTGAGCTCCCTCCTCCTCCTCCTTCCTCCCTCTTCCTCCCTCCTCCTCCTCCTCCTCGCTCATCCTTCTCCTCCATCTCCTCCTCCTCCCTCCTCCTCCTCCTCCCTCCTCCTCCCATCTCCTTCTCCTTCCTTCTCTTTCCTCCTTTTTCCTCTTCCTCCCTTCTCCTCCTCTTCCCTCCTCCTCCCTCCTCCTCCTCCTCCTTCCTCCCTCCCTTCTCCTCCCGCCTCCTCCTCCTCCCTTCTCCTCCTCCTCCCTCCTCCTCCTCTCCCTCCTCTCTTCCTCCTCCTCAACCTTTACCCCTCGAATCCGCGAAGGAGACTAGCTCTCCACTCCTCAACCTTGGACTCCTTCTAAACCCTGCAACCCCCTCTGAACCCTAGAACTCCTAGTTAACTCTCTCAACCCTGTCCCCCTTTCTAACCCTGAAATCCCCTTCTAAACCCTTGAACTTTCGTGGAGGCGAGAGCCTCCATCAATCGTTATAATCAAGCCCTCTTTCTCATTCATGCGCGCATGAGATTTACTTTCCATGCTTTAGCCTACACCTCTCACCGGAACACGACTTGAGGACCTATGCTACACTTGTGAACACCTATGCTACAACAAGCAACGATAGGACTATAGGTGACCAACACCCTCAGAACCTGCATTTGGGTAAAACAGAGACAACAGTGATAGCATTCTCTAACCTTGCAGTGTTCCATTTCCACCCCCGCTCTTTCCTTTGCATCCTCGCACTCTCCCTTCTCTCTTAGATCTGGTCTTCACCCATTAGCTCCAAACCTCATCCTACTTCCACAATCATTTGAGAGTGCTCTCAACAGAAGCAAGAAGGGAAGAAGGAGAGAGAGAAACAGAGAGCCACACAAGTTTGGTGGGTGCAGAACCACCCTAATCTTCTTTTTCATTCATTTATATGTGTGTTTGAGTATTGTACATAACCGGGGTTAAGGCACAGTGACCTTTAACCCCCACAACCTCCCACTTAAAGGACAATGTGCCTTTAAGAGAGAACAACTAGTGAGCATACTATCCAATGCCCATCAATACATGACAATACTCAAACCGCTGACTAGGTAGACTCTTCATCAGCATATCTGCAGGGTTATCATATGTATGAAACTTGACAAGCTCTATGCGCTTGTCCTCAAGTACCTCCCTGATGAAATGGTACCTGACCTCAATGTGTTTGGTCTTTGCATGAAAGACCGGATTCCGTGCTAGCTGAATAGCACTCATGGAATCACTATGCAATGTCGGTACACCTATATGAATCCCCAAATCTCCCACTAGCCGATCAAGCCATATAGCCTCCTTGCAACCCTCTGTGGCTGCAACATATTCAGCCTCTGTGGTAGACAAAGCAACGCACTTCTGTGCACGAGACATCCACAACACTGCACCACCTGCAAAGGTGAACACATAACCAGAAGTGGATCTCCTACTATCCACATGCCTTGCATAGTCTGAATCTGTGTACCCAAGTACACGCATGTCTCCTTTACCAAAGCAAATGCACATCTCCTTGGTACCCTTCATGTACCTCATGATGCACTTAACTGCCTCCCAATGCCTCTTTCCTGGATTAGCCATATACCGGCTAACAACTCCCACTGCAAATGCAATGTCTGGTCTAGTAGCTATCATAGCATACATAAGATTCCCAACTGCTGATGCATAAGGAACCTTGGCCATCATGGCCTCTTCCTCATCTGATTTGGGACTATCTGTATGACTCAGTTTCACACATAGAGGCAATGGAGTACTCACTGCCTTCCCCCCCTCCATATTGAAACGTTGCAATACTTTTGTAACATACTCTTTTTGTGAAAGCCAAAGGAGTTTCCTACTCCGATCACGCGTGATGCGCATACCAAGAATATGAACTGCAAATCCCAAATCCTTCATATCAAAGGCCTCATGCAACTTGGCCTTTAATGCATCTAGCTCATAAGTATTCTTGCTAGCCAATAGCATATCATCCACATATAGTGCCAAGATTATCAGGCTATTATCCTTAGCCCTTTTAGTATAGAGGCAGTGATCAATTTCACTCCTTCTAAAACCCTGGGACCGAATGAAAGCATCAAACTTCTGATACCATTCTCTAGGTGCTTGCTTAAGACCATAGAGACTCTTTTTCAGCTTGCAAACTAAATGCTCTTTGCCCTTTTCTTGAAAGCCTTCCGGCTACACCATGTAAATTTCCTCATGCAAATCCCCATGCAAGAAAGCTGTCTTGACATCCATTTGCATAAGCTCCATATCCTCTACTGCCACTAGTCCAAGCATGCATCTAAGTGTGGTCATCTTCACAACCGGAGAGAATATCTCATCAAAGTCCACACCCTTCTCTTGCTTGAACCCTTTAGCAACCAAACGGGCCTTGTACCTAGGCACATCATCACCTGTGACCTTCATCTTGTAGACCCATTTACATGGCAATGCTTTCTTTCCATGTGGCGAAGAAACCAAGTCCCAAGTCTTATTCTTCATAAGTGAACTCATCTCTGATTGCATAGCATACTCCCACTTGCGTTGATCCTCACGCATCATAGCCTCTCTATAGGAAGAAGGCTCCCCGCAATCAGTAAGCATCACATAGTCTACCCCTGGAACAAACCTATCAGGCGGTCTAGACACTCTAGATGATTTTCTCAAGGGCATTTCAGCTTGCTGTCCCACTTGCATATCAGCCACATTTGGCTCATCATTTCCACCAATAGATGATCCATCATCTACCCTTGATTGTATACCTGTGGGAGTACTTGGTGGTACCATTTCTTGCACATTTGGTGCATGGACAGCTTGCTGTCTATCAACATAGGCAGGTGGATTCACATCTTGGAAAGTGATTCTCCTCATTTCCACATCCCTCATGGGTGCCTTATGCATTTTTTTCTCATTGAAGGCCACATCATGGCTGCGTATGATCTTCTTTGCTTCTGGATCCCAGAGACGATAGCCCATCTCTCCACTTTCACCATAACCTAGAAAGATGCATTTCCTAGACTTAGGATCTAGCTTCTTTCGAAGCTCTTTTGGCACATGTGCTTATGCCTCACACCCAAATATACGCAAATGAGAGTAAGAGGGCTTCTTGCCACTCCATGCCTCTTCAGGAATACCACCATCCAAACTCTTGCTAGGTGATCTATTGATCACATGCACTGCAGTCTTCATTGCCTCAGCCCAAAAACCACCAGAAAGACTTGCATTGGAAAGCATGCATTGCAACCTTTCTTGAATGGTACGGTTCATCTTTTTTGCAACTGGATTTTGCTCTGGAGTACGAGGGGATATGAGCTCCCTCTTAATCCCACATGTATCACAGAAATGCTGAAAGTCATGAGAGAGATACTCTCCACCATTGTCAGTCCGTAGGCATTTAAGCATTCTACCTGACTGATTCTCAACCAAGGCCAGCCATTTCTTAAATATCTGGAACACATCACTCTTCCGAGCTATAGCATAAGCCCACACTTTCCTAGTTGCATCATCAATGAATGTCACATAGTATTCAGCCCCGCCTAATAACCGTATAGGCATGGGACCACATACATCTGAATGCACCAAATCAAGCATTTCAAACTCTTTCTTTCCCCTTCTTTTATGGGCTGATTTAGTCTGCTTCCCATAGAGACAGTGCTCACAAAATTCAAAATCAGAGAAACTCAAATGCGGTACATAACCCAAACGGCATAAGCAATTCATTCCATTCTAGCTCATGTGCCCCAACCTGCAATGCCACAAAGAAGTGCTTGGCTGCTCGGTTATTGCAACAACATGATCAAATACCCCTGATACATGTAAGGGATACAAAGTCCCACACTTGGCACCCCTAGCCAAAAGCATAGAGCCCTTTTGAATTTTCCAACTCTGAAAGCCAAAAGTGGTGTGAAAACCAGCATCATCTAGCTGACCCATTGAAATAAGACTCTTGGTCAGCTTAGGCACATGTCTCACATGTTTCAAAACAAATGCAGACCCATTTGCAAAAGAAAACTTTATGTCACCTGCTCCCACTATGTCACATGCATAGTCATTTCCAAGATGCACACAACCTGTCTTTCCACTATCATAAGTGCAGAACCACTATGGGGAGTAACATGGAATGAAGCACCAGAATCCAAAATCCAATCCTGGGAATATGCATCATCTGAAGTGGTAAGCAACTCTGCAGATAAAGTAGACATGAAGAGAACATCATTGTCACTATCATGTGTGACTGCATTGATCTCCTCGATCTTCACTTTTCCTTTGTCCTCCCTTGGACTCTCTTCCTTTTGATTTGCACCCCAATTTGCATTCTACTGTATTAGTCTTCTACATTTCCTTGTTGTAAGAAACATATTCCCATGTTCATTACAAAATGACTGTGACTAGAATTTCCTTTCCTCTTCCGCAGAAATTCCCTCAATTTTTGCTGGATTGATTGCCTTGGTCGTAATGCTTCTTGTGGCAATCTCTTTCATAGTGTCTAACTTATGACAGTAGCATAGCTGCACTGGATGTTTGACACATTGGTGGATGCATTCCCTTGTACCTAGAATCTTCCTCGGTTCGAATGATTTCCTCTTTGCTGATGAAAAAAGCATAACAGAGAGACGAAATCGAATACACAGAGATTTATAACTCTGAAAATCCTCCACCAAATCATGCAAGAACTGATAGGTAGGGGTTTTTGGACGTCCGGAACGCAATGGGACAGACGGTTTTGGAAACCGTGGTCTCAATCACTGGGTCCAACACACGGACTGAAAAACGTTTTTGGAAACAGAGCTGTTTGTAAACTCCACCGGAGTGCGAATGATGAGCAACATAGAAGTTTTAGGACCTCTTGAGTCCACCGGAACTGATAGATCTGCAAATGGTTGCTCCAAACTTGAGTTCCAACACTCGGGCAAAAAACGCAGGAACTGACACAGTGACTCAGAAATCCAATGAAATGATCCCAGATTCAGGAATGAAGGTGTTTCCAGTCTCCTGAAGTAATGTGGACACCAAAAGCAAGTAATAGTTGCCTCTACAAGTCAATACGGAGTCTCTGTCATCGAACGGAACAGGGAAAAGCTCAAAAAACGACTTTTTCTTTGAAAACTCTTAACAGGCTCTCAAAACCACTTCGCAAAGCCAAAGTGACTTTTCCAAAGGTTTCTCCAAGGTCTCTGCACACTCGGATGCAAGTAAAGTCACCCACAAAGCTTCCCACAGTGCTTCTCCTTCCTCCCACAAAGTTGTTGAGCTTCCAAGCATTCATGCATGCTCAGCTAGATCACCCGGGCTCTGATACCAGTTGAGAGTGCTCTCAACGGAAGCAAGAAGGGAAGAAGGAGAGAGAGAAACAGAGAGCCACACAAGTTTGGTGGGTGCAGAACCACCCTAATCTTCTTTTTCATTCATTTATATGTGTGTTTGAGTATTGTACATAACCGGGGTTAAGGCACAGTGACCTTTAACCCCCACATCATTCTCTCCCACTCCTAATCTAATATCTAAACTTCTAGATTAGGATAATATATCAATCATTCTCTCCCATTCCTTATCTAATCCATTCTTTAAACTTCTAGATTAAAACTATTAATACTTATCCCCTTGATATGTGAAGGGGATTAGAGCTCTCTTTTGTTAACTCTAACCTCTTTTTTGAATCCTCTAACCTTTTCCTAAACTATATCCTTCTCAATTCTTATCTCCTTGATCCATGAAGAAGACTAGCTCTCCCCTTTCTCAATCATGTCTCCTTTCTAAACCTTGCAATCATTTTTTGAACCATACAACCCATCCCACCCTTCAAAATCTTGATGGAGGTGAAAAATGTCCATCAATCTCCATGAACAATAGTTCTTCTTCACCTAACCTAATGCAAGATTTGTTTACAGTCTAGTTGATTCCTTGGTAGCTGGCTGTTTGAAAGAGAGAACTGGATTTATGTGAGTTTCTTTATTGCTATTATAGTGTTGGCCTAGGGCTTGGCCCATTGTATGGCCCCTTTTTTATAAATTTTCTTTCCTTAATATAAGTCGGCATCTTTTTTTTAAAATTAACAGAGTCTCTAACACTTCTTCATCATTTTAGATGGCAAGGCACTTTAGACATGACTAGAAGTTCTATGCAATAAAGCTATCAATGGAGGAGATAATTTGGCAAAGGGTATGGTAACTAGATACTACGGCTAGTGTCAGGATATTCACCCAACATAGCTAATCATAGGCCCTTCTTTCATTGGATACTTTGGTTAAGGGAGCATCCCTCAATCAAGAAGATTCAATGGGACCCAAGGGAGTGATTCTAGCCACCTTCCAGCATAGACAATGACCTTGGAAGTTTCTCCAAGCATGCTAGTCTACAGATGTAATCTTTTTTATAAGAAGAGCCGCAATTGTACGGTGGACCTTTTTTGGTATCTGACCATGGACCTTGACATGCTAGTCTATGACTCCAATGTGCTAAGTATAGAGATGGTATGCCTCCTTGAGCTCCGATGACAACTATGTGTAAACTTGAAACTTGCGCCTCCCGTCCCCCCCCCCCCCCCCCACCCCAACTTCTATTAATGGATTCTACTTTTCTTCTTTTCTATTGATAGCCCCTTTGCAAAATCTATCATGAAAAAAGGTGAATTCACTGAAGTGTAATGATACATTTCTAGTGGGTTTTGTAGGGGGAGGGGAGTCTTTTTGAAGGCCCTTATCTAAATGGACTTGTGGGTATAGGTGTGTTAGCATGAGGAATTATGAGAGTTGCATGAACATAAAAGGAATGGTATTGCCTAGAGGTCGACCTTGATAAGTACTTAAATTCATAATTATTAGCCATTGACTTTGGATAGCTTTATAATGGGGAGCCGCATGAAGATTCAAATTTGCTTATTGGATCATATTAAGAGAACATGTGGCCAAGTGTCAATATTGTTTTGAGTGCTACAAAGAGAGGAGTTGGGTTTTAGGGTCGAAAAAGGTGTCTTTATGAATGACCTTTAAAATAGCTATGGTGACCGAGTTATCCTTCCGAGGAATGAAACATCAAATCTAGATGTTTAAAGGGAGAATCCGATTACTTTAACTGTTGATGCGATAGCAAGGGCACTCAAAGAACATGAGCATTACGATCTTAGGATGGGTGTAGCTGAATTACCGAATTGGATGGGGCTCTACCCTTGTTCTAACTCTTGCAACCCTTGTCAACTAGCGTATCCACCCATAAGTAACCCTTGTTCCAACTCTGGCAGCACTTGTCAACTAGCGCATCCAGCTTGAGTTCTTTTAAAAAATTCATTGAGTTAAAAGTATTTTTGTCTTGTGAAGAAACCTGCCGTCTTGTAAAAGCTTGCCAACCATTTGAAACAAGTTTCAATTGTCATACGATCTTTTTTTTTGCAAAGAATTGCCATACGATCTTAAACCACAGCTATTCTTTGCCTTCCAATCTCAGACTTACCACTCAGCCATTGAACGTTCGAAACAATCGCTTTTCCACCCAGTTAATGAAACAATCCGCTAACAGTGTGCTCACAGGCTACCGATCAATGAACCACTTATGAATGGGTTGTTGTTGTTGCACTTTAAGCTACGTTGGTTGTAGCTGCGCTATGCATTAGTAGAAGCAAATCAACGCTACTAGATGTGTTGTTGTGTGCTAGCAACTTACGCCTTAAATTACAAGATGTGTTGTTGCTTGCTAGCATTTACGCCTTAAATTGCATGTGATAAGTTTGATCGCCTTGGTTGATGTGTTAGTTTGCTTGCTAGCATGTCTACCCGACACATTAGCACGACAATGAGCAACACCAGGATGATGAGCATCGACCTTCCCAACAATCGCATCTTGCAACCGAATCTAATACCAAAAGTAACGCTGAAATAATCAATATTTGATGAAACAACCCAAACAAACAAGGTGGCAAAACCACTATGGCCTTGCCATTAATGAAGCTTTTAATGAAAGCAAGAGAAGATGAGGCATTTCCGCCGCTCGCCATTTTGATTTGAGGGAAATGTCTCCCATGGGCATTTCATTTCCCTCCCATGGGCGATTACCAAAAGTGAAGGTCCTGGGACCAGCACTCATTGCGACAACAAGCTCTACTTCCAGCCGCCAACCCAGAAAAACGGGATTCCAGGCCTTCTTCCAGCACTGATCGCGACTTGATGGAATGGAAAATCTGAGGCTGGCAACCTGCGCTTCAGGATGCGACTTCCAAGAGGGAAGAGAGTACGATCTGACGGTGGCTGGAATTTATTCCCAGCCGCCCCAGGACCTTGACGACTGAGCTAACTTAACATTTTAAAGTCATTTAAAACACTAATAATCTCCTTTGTAAAAGACCAACCATCCCCCAGCAAACTTCTTCTAGACCTTGGGCTTACCCTCACCTCTAAATTTGGCATGTTGCCATCATAGATGCCACGCTTGTACAACGTGTTGGCTTTGTGAGCCAATTACCTTGCACCCTTCATCAAGAACTTACAACACAAGCTTCTACCATTAGTTCAATCCTCATAGGTGTAATAAAACTCGCCTAAGACTAGAACCAAACCATTCCATGGTCCATGAAGAAACAATGATTATAATCATTTTCGTAAATAAAAATTTTATCTATTTTTAATTTAATAATAATAACAATAACTTAATATAATACTAATTTTTAAGCTTTTAAAAAAAATAATGATAAATAACAATAAAAGGAGGTGGGAAAAAACCAAATTTAAGCATGTACTTAAGATGCCCTCCAAAAATACAACAAAACTAAAAAGGAAATGGGATTTGAAGCACCCCAATCATTCTATAGTCAAAGATCCTAAACATAACCAAAGCCAAAATTCTAAGGATATATGACTACAAGGATGGACTAGAGTTTCCTTAATACTTTCTTATATTATAGCCCTTTTGGAGAAGTAATAGGATCAAATTACTGAATGAGAGATAAAGGCACTCGTACTTACACAGACATGAGAAGAGCACAAGAACCTAAAGAATTGGGAAGTAATCAGTCCATGTTTATCCATATCATAGATATTTCAGTCAATAGGAGGCATTCATATGATACTCAACACAACATACTCAAGTTATTGTTTATCATAGATATCAAATTCTAAAACCCATAGAAGATTCAGTAACGCTAAGATCCAAGAAGGCACAATAGCTTCACAATTAAGTTCACAAAACTCTTGAGGATAACTTTTTCCATCAAAAGAATTTGGATTTTTGTATATAAATTTCCAAAGCTTGGAATGTCTGGGATAAATAAGTCATCAGGGAATATCCTAACCTATTAAAACTATGTTTATGAAGAACAATTAGGCAATTCGCACAAAAATGTATACTCTAATATAGCCAAAGCTTCATGGCACTTGATAAGCACCATTCTCTCCCCTTAGATGCATTCAACGATGCTCCCTCATCTAAGCTACTAAGAGTAGATGAGGAGAAGATGGTGGGTGGTGTAGAGGCACCAACATTAGCAAAACAGGATCCAAACTTTGAAATCATGGAAACCTCTCAAGTGCAAGATACTTATGCCGAAAAACATGCGATGGGAGTTGCAACAGCTGTGCACATGAAGTGACTCTCACTTACCTAGGACTAGACATCAAGTACCTTAATGAGCACTAGTGAGAAACTCTAAAAGATGAGAAAATGCTCAAAGCAAGAATAGACTTTAGTTTGGAAAAGATATGCAAAGAGTACAATAGATTGCGTGCATGTGGCCTTTTATGCTCTTCATGGATAAAGGTACCTATAGTAGAGGAATTTTACGAGTACCTTTCAAGGCAAAAATGTACACTTCGTGACTTAAACTGTATAGGGAAAGGCTTTTTCTAGGCTTTGGTTTTGGGAATAATGTTGAGCAAAGAGGGGTCTATCACGCTCGGTAGGGTGCAAAGGCAATTTGGTTTACTCAATCCCTTAGAGTGCCACATTTTCACCTGACAAATTTTACAGCCTGAATGCCCAGTTTCGATTCATTTCCCAAATTTCAATGAGCTTTTCCTTCATGAAATAGATTATTTTACTAGCGCTCTTGGCAAGGTTCTATATGTGCCACCAGTACAATCGCGAAGAGCAGCTCGCAAGGTCCGTTTTCTGTGGGACCATCGCATGGAGCCTCTCAATCAGCTCGAGCTCACTACTTTGAATGGTTGGGAAATAATAGTTGGGGTCAACTTTGGCCCACTTCTCGAAGCGTGTTACCATCATAGGAGTCAGGAAGCTTTGCATGAAATTGCACAATTTGCAATATGGACAAACAACAGAGCTCAACTCTCCAAGGGCCAGGGTTGGAGGTGAAAATTATGCAAACTAAGTAGTAAGGATGACACTTTTTCGGAAGGAAACTATCATAATGAAGACCATTGGGTGCCATTAATCATGGTCGATGATCCCAATAAGTCACTCATCATATCAACAATAGCTAACCCAACACTCAAGCTGCAACAACAGCGGGAACATTCTAAAAACATCAATAACAAAGATGTGTGCCAGACAAAACCCATTCGACAAGCTAAACAGTGAGGTGGACAAAACATTGCATCATAGTGCACACGTGGGAAGCTCATCACATGCTGCACCTCACCATGTGGAAGAGTATGATGCAATATTGAAGTAGCTTAAAGAGATTTCAGCACAACTTGCAAAGTGCCTTCACTAGTCCTTATTCTCCTTTACTAGAGCTGGTAGATGATGAAGAGTACCCTCCGGGTTTATAGTTCTCATAGCATGTAGCGCTTCAAAGTAATCAATTGGTACGTGACGTGTTTATGCCCCCTTTGGAAAAAACATATTGTTTCTAGTCTTGTCTTAAAAAATAAGTCAGATTGTTGTGCACTACAAGAACTCAAAAAAGGGCAGAATAATCTGGAGGGTCTATAGATTCTAGATTATTTGCTTTTATCGAATTGCCTTATGTGAGGTCACGGCAATACAACTATCCTCATCCTCACTAATTACGTCTACTGTTTGTGCTGACGGCTCTTTTCTAGCTATAGAAGTTAGTATGGATGGATTATAAATGTTGATTATTTTTGTCTACACTCCAAATTTGGCACATGAATGCATCAACTTGTGGGAGTGAATACAATCAAATTTTATAGGATGGAATGTTGTGCACATATGTGACTAGAATATGATGGTGAATGTCAAAGACAGGTCTAATGACTCTTCGGCTATGTCTATTGTTGACTCTTTAGCTTGGAAAAACTTTGCATCGGTAGCCTCTTTGGTAGATTGGTTGTTGATTGTGTGAGCCATGTGGAGTCATTCACTTGGCATAATAGGCACATACATGTTACATGGTGCACTACACATCTTGATCGGATATATTTTTCCAAGCATGCATGGTGGATAGACCTGAGGATTGAAGGGCGGGTCTTCATGTCTTCAATTTCATTGTATCATCTATTATCTTTTCTTGTACATCATAGGCAAGATCATCTTCTACACCTTTCAAGATGAATACTAGATTCTTTGGAAATCCAAGGTTTGACGCTGATGTCCAAGTAGCATGGAGGTTACTAGGTTGAAATTCTTCTCGGTGCCAATTTGTAGGTGGGAGGCTTGCCTGTTCCATGTCACTCAAGTGGCAAAGATGCACGATAGGAGGAGGTTAAATGGCTACAAGAACCTAGGGTTGCATATGTATGAGCCTCACTACTTTCCGCGATTCAATTATCTCCACTAGACAATACTCTTTCACCCCTACTTTTGAGCACATGACACTTTTAAAGAGCAATGGAGCATGACAAACTTGTAACAACAAAGGTCCAATCCACACTTTGGTGTCTCAACTATGGTGCTCAACCTTTCTCATTCTTTTTTAGGCATATAAAAGAAAAAAAAACTAAAGAACATATTGCTACCATTTATGATGAACGAGGCCTAGAAGTCAAAGTAAAAGCAAAGCAACCATAGCAAAAGCTTTTTGTAGGCCTCTTTCTAATATCATGGGTAGCTAGCCATAGCCTGTCGATGATTATGAGGTGCGGATGTCAAATTTCTTATTAGCTACATCTATTGTTATTACGCAGGAGGTACAGATGCTACTCCAATGACCTTTCACAAAGTCCAAACTATGGTTCGTAGTATTCATGATGGCTCATGACAATACACCTAGCCCTGACGAAATTTCAATAGGTTTTTATCAGCACTTTTGGGAGTTATGTGTCTCTAGTCTTACCAATCTTGTCAACCAATGTTTCTTGCAAGGCTCATTATCTCCATCATTGAATCTAGCTTAATCAAACTTATTCCAAACTCTATCAAGAGAATGTCTCTTGGTGACTGGTGTCCACTCACCATGCTCAACAAAGCTTATAAGATCATGGCCAAGGCCATGGCTCTCTAGGTGTTGTTCATATTAGTGCGAGTGCTCTATCAATGACAACAAGGTTTTCTATACAGGCACCAGGTCCATGAGGTAATTCTAAACTTATGTTTGCTATTGACTATGTCATTGCACAAAATCAAAAATCCTAGTGCTTAATTTAGACTTAAAAAAGGCATATGATCATGTGGCATGGGACTTTATGCTTAAGGTCATGCAGAGGCTAGGATTTGGGAAGGATTCTATCATAAGACTAGCACCATATTCTCTAATGTAGCATCCATCATTTCTCTCAGCAGTCAGTGTGATTCTTTTCCTCTATAGCGCTCAGTTCACCAGGTGTGTCCTTTGGCTCCACTCCTCTTTGCTATCATGACTGAGCTACTTCTAAGGCAGTTGGACTACTACATGAATCAAGTTCATTGAAGGGATTAACACATCCCGACAATATGATGTTCTTGTCCCAATTCTTAGCAGATGACAATACACTTATATCGGAGGTGGTGCCACACATTGATCGATTTTCGGATATCTTTTTGGAATTTTTTGCACTCTTAGACTCTTGAATAAATCACTCCAAAACATCAGTGATGATGTTGGATTGGGGGCCACCTCGATGGTAGATAGCCCACTATCAATTCACAGTAGTACCAGCTACCTACTATGGTAGTCCATTACCTAGGCTGCCCAATAAGATTCACTATCTCAATGAAGCAACGGCTTGAGTGGTGTTTATAAAAAGTTAGAGGAAACTTCCACAAGTGGAAGGAGGAAGGATTATCCCTACTAGGTACAGTAATAGTGCTCAAACATGTGCTGCTCGTCTATCCGCATTATTACCTTTTACGCAATTGGGCTATGCACGTGGATAGGATGGCACATTATTTTCTTTGGCAACATCTTTGGCACTGCTTTTCTTGGGATTTAGCTACTATGTCTCGTAGGCTGGGGGGGGTTGGCTTGGAAGCTTTGTAATAGCTTTTCAAGTTATAACATACTTTTCTTTTTAATAAAATAACTCACTTTGTCTTGCAAATTTTAAAAAAAGGCAAGTCTACAAGAATCAATCGTTGCATAAACTCAAACCATAAGATAGACGTTTGATAAGAAAATAGCACAAGAATCAATCGTTGCATAAGTAAAAAGGTAGAAGCTTGCTAAGAAGATAGCATCATTTTTTCGCATATGACCAAATTTTTTAGAAGAAAGTTTAACTAGCAAAGGACACCTTTAACATCTACAACTTTATGGATCTTTTCCTTTCTTTTATTCCATCCAATAAAAAGTCAAAGTGCATGGTTGATTTAAGGCTTTGCATACATCTTTTTCATATCGATAATGAAAACTTATGAAACAAGCTTTCTATTCATCACCTTAGATCTTCTATCGATCTTTGTGTAGGATGTAGCAAAATTAAATTTGCAAGCAAGATTGGAGTACACTTCTCTTGTACACTTTGGGAGAGGATTTACAAATTTTATGATTGGTATAACTCCCATTGAATCATTTATGATCCAACTCAAATCTACTAGAACATTAGCCTTGCCCAATAGGTTTTCCCAATGTTCATATGTTTTGGTAACAAGGCCTTGAAGAAATAACTCAACCACTTTGAGGCATTTATAGAATTCTTACAAGATGCTGCAATGAATCTAGGTCTCTTAGGGTTTTTACTTATGAAACTTCCAAGCTGCACAAAAATACGGAAGATTTGGGTTGCAAATGAGCCCATACAACTTACAAAAGTTTTAATATTTCAATATCATATCCTTTTGAGGTATTTCAAGACCATATGTCTTTACTATAGAGTTAACCTCTCCTAGTAGAGATTGCAAATAAATAATTTTGCAAGGAAAGACAAATTTATTTGAGCATTTTTCTACAGAAGAAAGCACAACTTTGGTTGGAGTTTATGCAAGGATTTCTCATCCTCTAAAGAGAGAGAGCTACCACTATCAAAGGTGTTAAGCAAGTAAACCTCTCTTAGTTTTGACACAACTAGATCAAGAACTATCAATTTTAATGTAATAAGAGACCTTGGGACCCTAACGTTTCTTCTACATTAAACATGCTTTCTCTATGTCTTTTAATAGGCATGGATCCTTGGATGAAGAAAGTCAAAATTTTGTGTTGTTTAAGAAAAGCTCCCTTAGAACAGCAATAGGAAGGCCATAAGTAGCAGTAGTATCGACATGTCCTAAAGCACTATTAATAAAAGGAGTAAAATGTTTATTAGTGCAATAACACAAGCTACTAAAGATGGCTAAATTTCCATGCAGTGTAAGGTTTCTCCCAATATCTGCATATTAAAGATCTTTTGCGCTAAAGTTTTCAAGTATTTCCAAGCAATCACAAAATAATTCCAACTTCTCTCTCACTAAGTGAGAAAGAGCACTCACCAACTTCAAGTACATATCTTGTCAAGATTATGAGAAGTAAATACAATTATCATGAGCTCTTTTCTTAAAATAGGAGCACTTTGAAGACCAAGAAATTGAGACTTTAGAAACATCTCTAACAATACTTTCAATGGATGCAATATTGATTTCTTAAATAAAGATCTTGACAAGAGAAGTTTTCTAAAGCATATAGAATTTTGAAATGAACCTTGATATTATATCTTTCAAACCCCTGAGAAGAAGATTTACCCAAAAACATAAATTGATTCAAGAACTATAACTATAATCTCCATAGGCAAAAATTCTTGAGTTTGAGGAGTAAGGATAATCAAAGAACCATGATGCATGAGTCTAGAAGTAGATGCAACGTTTCTAATATTAACATTTGGGAAAAGGGGAGAAGTAAGAAGAATCACTTTTGGCTTCCACATTCATGACAAGTGGAGAAACATTCTTACTCTTTGGACAAGTTCTCCAAACCATAGGATTCTTTTGACTAGCCTTTTTACTATTGTGATGAGCTGACTTCCCTTCCAAATTGAAACCTCTAGGAAAGAAGGTATTAAATGTCATCATCCAAAAACTTATTGGCGCTTAGCTATCTTGAAAAAATCTTTCGAGGTAGCAAATTTTCCTTCTTTATGCTCTATAGGAAAACAAAAAAGGATTCAAAACCAAAATTTTCATTGTGGCATATAAGGGTTTCAAATCTTTCAATCAAAGAATGATTTTTATTAACAAGCCCTTGAAAATGGAATAAAGTAGTATGATAAGTCTGGCTTACTATTGTGACTATTGTTTATAACATAGAATACTTGGGTGCTATCAATAGGACTAAGA
Source organism: Dipteris shenzhenensis (assembly GCF_047967505.1). Lineage (NCBI taxonomy): Eukaryota > Viridiplantae > Streptophyta > Polypodiopsida > Gleicheniales > Dipteridaceae > Dipteris > Dipteris shenzhenensis. The sequence goes on along the minus strand of NC_141605.1, from coordinate 26,491,656 downwards.
GTTGAGGGCTACAAAGATGCTTGATGTCTTAATTTATTAAGGATCCTTATATCGGTATTTATATAATGTGTACTAACCAATATTGGTCTAAAATTAGAATCACTTGATAGAACATTCCCCAAGATCATGAAACTTATTTAAGGTCAATCTAGTTAAGAAATCAAATCTATCTTTATACAGGCTTCCAACATATCTAGAAGAAAAACAATGGGTAGAAGAGTCAAAAGAGAATACCTCACGAGAGTCAATAATTGTAGAAGCCATGTTTATTTTCAATAATAAACATGATGGTGTTTAAGACCAGCCGTGCTTGAGGAAATGACCTAAGTAAGAAAATTTTGGTATCGCGACCACATCCTCACCCTTTTTAGGAAGTTTTTGTCGAGTATTGGGGCCCTAAAGCGGTTGTTCAATATAGTTGAGAGATCATATAGCATGTAGCATACTTCTTGGAACTACTTGTTGGAATTCCTACATAGTTCTCCCTCACACCAAGAACCTTTCAAGAAATTGCACAAGAGTCCTTGGTCCAAGAAGGACCCAATAATATGAAAAGAAGAACAATAAGAGAAACAAAGAACAAAAAAGAAGGAAAGGATGAGGAGGTAAATCAGAAAAGCTTAGCAATCCAAGAAACATACCACACAACTAGATAATGAATTGAAGCAGAATGGGGAAAGCATCACCTAATTAAATAAGAAAGAACGATAAGAGAACAAAAAAGGGCAAAATTCGTTGAAGAAGAAACAAAGATGATGAGAAAGACTAGCACACTCAGTCAGCACATGCAAGGAATCACATACATATTTGATAAGGTAGCTACCGACACATACACACCCTCAAAACGAAACACAACAGATGGCCATCACTTGGATGAAATTTCTTATAGAACTTGCATGTCTACTAAGGTGAATAAAAATATACCGACATAAGAAACTTGCATGTTTGCTAAGGTAAAAACAAATATACTAGCATAAGACTAGAATATAACTAATCTTTCAAATTATTTTTTTGAAATAAACTAAGCAAAAGAACAAAGGGAAGAAAGGAGTTTGTAAGTGACTTTAAACAAAATTAAGAGTAAACAAGAAAAATAAAAATAAAAATAACTTAGTAAGCAAAGCTACAGGTATGTTCTTATTAGTACCCAGGCATAAGCTACCATCTAGGTTTCAAAAGGTACAAAAACCCCAGTGCTTACTAAGATTTAAAACCCCAACCTAGAAAGAAAAAACTTTGATAGCAAGGAAGATAACAAAGCAAAAACTAAGAAAAAGAAATGTGTGCCTGCACGCGCACGCGCACGCGCGCGTGCGCGTGTGTGTGTGTGTGTGTGTGTGTGTGTGAAAGAGAGAGAGAGAGAGAGAGAACAAAGTTTATATCAAAAACAAAAGAGACACGAATGCTAACACTAGGAGACATAGATAAATGAACAAGTATATGAAAACAAATGGCAAACACAAGGAAACAATTCTTATCATTATTTTCTTAATTTATTAATTAACATATTAAAAATAATAAATAATAATAAAAGAGGGTGGGGGGGAAACCAAAAGTACATAGGTATATAAGAGCACATGACTTGAAAGTATTTCCGTTTGTACACTTCTTAAAACAATTCTCATATTCAAACCATCCATCGAATATCTTGCAATTCCTTTAACCACTACAATCATATCCAAAATTTTAATCAACTGAGATGATAGATCAATACATTCCTAATCTCACCGAGAACACAAACTAGTTAAGTAACTGTTTCTTCACATTGCTTTTCTAAAACAATCACAAAGTTAAGATGTCATTTTTTTAAAAGCTTGGTTTGGCACATCCTAAATGTAGAGTTAAACGCAAAGTGAAGTAAGACCTAGTACTCAAATGGACTTTATCACACAAGAGAAGAATTTGCTTACCATGGCCACAAAAGAGTATATATCCTTGAATTTGAAACGTTTCAAAATGTCTTGATTTAGATTCAATGAAATGTGGTGCTACGCCCCAACATTTAAAAACCTCCTTTTCTCATTTGATGTTGATTGTTTGAAAATGATTTGCTCCTAGGTGCATACAAGACCACAAGTTGAGGTCCTTGCTTCCTAGTGCACACATTGGTCGAGGTGTAAAGGGGCTACTTGCTTGTGGGTGCACAATGTACATAGGCCAAATTTGTCCAGTCGAGATTGTACATACTATGCTAGTTGCTAGCATCAACTCACATAGTGACATATGGCATTGCTGCATAGGCTACACAATTACAACATTCATGATTGGTCACTATATATGTTATGTTGTTATATGACACTATTATATGACTATTGGCACATTGCATGATTAGTCACTGCACAACATTTGAACTTTGCACAAGATTGTATGGTGTTGCAATCTGCTTTACAGCGCTACAGCCTATTCACTGGAGCATCTTGCTAGCCCGCTTTTAGAGTAGGTCATTTTTTACTCATTTTACAAATTACTAAACACCAAGTGGAGGTAAGGCATATTGAACTTCTGAACTTCGGGCACAAAGAAAGTGAAATGCAAGCATTTTGTGTGTACGAGACTACAAGGGTATTGAACCTTGTGTGAGGGATCAATTTCTTGGGATATCTAAAAAAGTCGTGAATTCATGTCTTGCAGATCTTGAGATGACTTAGTTCTTTCCTTAGGTGGGGATCTAGACTCCACAGGCAGTGTGGAAGAGTGCTAGCAACAACTGACATATTAGTAATACACCTTAGGATGGATCATATGGAGCTGAATTCTGGATCCTTGGCTTGACTCTTGACAATGAATTATGAATCATGATGGGTCTGAAATATGATGGGTCTGAAATATGAGATCTAGACTGTTGTGAAGATATTGATTATGAGTTCTGAATTCTAAAATTTGAATTTGAAATCAATGTAGCATAGATGCAATTAAGGGAATTAGGAAGACAAGGCGGGCATGGTTTCATAAACTATTTATGCCATTGCTCGAATTCGCCATCTACTTTGAAGAAGAGACGATTAGAGGGATGTCTACTTACCTTGAGTGAGGCCAAATGGACCCCATTATGCAAAGCAAACTTGAGGATGAGCTTCGCATGTTTTAGAGCGCCAATGCAGAGTTTGGCACATCATGAGAAGGCACATTGAAGCCTGTTACAAGAGAAGTATGGGAGGGTAGCACCTAATCGAGGGCTATTGCCATGAGAATCCTCTCGCAAGATTATATATTTGGAGCATGCTCTCCTCAATTCACACCAAGAAACAACATAGGCTTTCACTTATGCACTGAGGGAGATTGTTAGATGCGCATGCAAATCTAGAGCTTCTTTGTCGGATGAGAAGAGCACATGGTCCAAAAAGTGCTGAACCTGTGTACAAGGAGCCCGACTCCTAAGTCTTCACTCTCTATTTTCTCATAATATATTTACTTTGTCTTTCTAAATTGCAATATAAAACATGCTCCTGCCACACCCTAGACTAGTAGGTTCAAATTTCAAAATATTTATGCATATGCTCGCACTATGTAGGTTGTAGAACAAGGTGCATCCAGTGCATCAAGACGATGGTGTTTTAAGTCTCCTTGCCAATGAGTGATCCATTGCTCGTCAAGGATGCATCACTTTAGCGCAAACTGCACAACAGCCTTTACCTCTGCAGGTTTCTCATGCACAGGGACAGCTTCAGGCTGCTTTTATCATTATCCTCTCCCTCCCTCTCACTCTCTATACTGAAGCTGCTTTTATCATTATCCTCTCCCTCTCTCTCACTCTATAATCCCCTTTCCTTCATGCCCCTCCCCCTTCCCCTTCCTCTCCCATTTCCCTTCCTTCTCCCTTTCCCCCTTCGAAACAGAAGCATTGGATTCTATAATAGAAAATTTCACATCAAGCGTGTGATTTCTTACTGTTTGGCAAAGTCAACTGGGTAAGAGGCCTTCAGCAATGCAAAGAATGTGAAGTATCATTTCACTCGATGGGATTGAGCTTGTGGAAAGGTGACATAGTAGTGGATTTGTCTTGCCCCTCTACTTTAACCATAAATGGCCTTTGTCCACATCTTCAATAGTAAGGTAGCCAGGCTAGTAATTGGAAGCTGGCATCCCAAATGCAGAGAAGCACGAGACAAAGTGCCACCACTTAACTTGTTAAAGATAAGAATTCTCTTAGGATAAGCAGGCTCCCTCAATGCCATGCCATTCGTGGTAGCAAGGAATTAACTTTTATTAGAGTTTGTTATATTATTATTATTTCATTACTACCTTATACGGCAATTTGGGCCAGAATGTAATCGAAGGGCCAGGGGGTGCCCAGGGAAGAGCAGTGGGGAACCTCAGCAAAAGTCAATCCTTGAATTTCTGTTATCGTTGTATAAATTCGGGTTATCATTGCATAGAGATAACATCTTTGCAGAGAGAAATTGGTATGGTCTGTGTTGAGAAGTCTAAAAAGCGGTGGCAAGTTCATTGATACGTAACGCGAGGGCAAATTCATGAGTCCTCGTATCAATTCAATTTTCAACTGTATAAGTGAAGATGCCTCAGGTGGTAGTGTAACCAGGGGCAGAACTATTCTGCATTCGCAATTGACACTCTGCTTTGAATTGTGCATTGAGGAAGCATACACAAGTAAAGTGCCATGGAATAGAAACCCTACCGTTCGTGCGTCACCAAATTGTTCCACTTGAGCCCTACCAGTATACTTGCATCACAAAGTTGACTAAGACAGATTCCTTCAATGTGGTGGAAGGTGCAGGAATGTGCTATCACAAGAAAAGAAGTGCACAAAAAGGACTTTTGACTCTACTGTTGCAATGTTCCAGACCTGCATATGTAGGGCATATCTAGGCTTCTAATATGGACAGCAACATTACGTTACAAATGCATTTTCAAAAATAAATTGGCTAGGCTGCCCTTGCTTTCTTGCAGTACAGAAGACGATCGGGGTTGCTTGTCCTAGATTCAGACAACACGTGAGCACTCTTCGATGCCATTTCATGGTCTGGAACTTCACATGACCTAAAAGCAAAAATTAGAATCCCATAATCATCCCTCTTTAGATTATTTTAAAGCTTTCCTCACCACCATTAGCACAATCCATTAGCATACACTTAAAAGAAAGAATCATGAATCATTACCGGTCGCCATTACTTGCACAACTCATAAACTTTGGCAGCATCGCACTTAGCATAGACAATGGAAACTCACAGCTGTCTTAGATCGCAAGAACAGATCTATTTTCTACAGCAAGAACTTAGAGAGGTCAGCTTCGACTGACTTCTTTGGAAAGGAAAGTCTTTGACATGGAAAACAACGGAAAATAGAAAATAATCTAGGAGGTAATGCAAAAATGCAACGCAGCGGCACCTCGACCACAGCTTGTAAACAAAGTTCAAGATATGATTACCACCCAGCTCATGTCTATGAAATAGGAAATTACAGCAGCAGTGGACATCAAAATAGACACATGGGACCTATACGGGAAGGTAAAAGAACAGGAATCCAAGGCTATCAATACCCGGGTTATACGCCTAGGAGGGCTAGCTGAGGGATAGTCACTTGGAGATGGGAGCATTAAAGAAAAGATTCATCATATCAAGCATACAATCCCCCAGATTGAGTGGGATTCTGAAAACAGTTCCAGTGATTTCAAAAACCTTGCCTGCGATAAACTCGCAGCTTGTCAAGGGCTCTGCCTTCTGAGAGCTTCACTGTTAGCGTTCCATTCACTTAAACACATATAATTCAGAAACATAGGTCCACACATATGCATCACAAATGTCATATTTACTTTCAATATGGCACCCCAAACCATATATTCTGCTTCAGCCACTGTCTTGACCAGGATTTGTGGGCTCTGAAAGATCTGCAACATATCATCTCTCAAGAACATCTTTACCTCACTTGAAGTCTTTGGATCAAAACACATGAACAATTTAACCCAAGTGGCACAGTCAATTATCTGTACCAAGAGAAAACCATGTTTATAAAATTGGCATGACCTCCCAATTCAAATGCACGCTCAAGGAAATAAATCTGCCAGAGGCAATTTGAAAAAGTATCAATGAGACATCCTTTATAATGTTCGCGGATTCATGATTTCAGAAAGTTCTGGCTGCCCTGAGAGCGAGTACATAGAGCAGAGGGGCAGGGAGACGAGAGGGAGACAAGAGGAAGGGTCGAGGAAGAGAGAGGGAGGAAGGGGCGCGGGGCCTGAGTCGAGGGAGAGGTGAGGGAGTGGAAGGGGGGCTGAGTCGGGAGAAGGGGGGGCTGAGTCAAGGGAAGGAGATGTAGGAAGGGGGGTGCTGAGTCGGGGGGGGGGGGGGAGAAGGGGGTGGTGAGCGCAGGGAGAGGCGAGTGGAGGGAGAACGAGAAAGGGGGGTAGCAATTAGCTTAGGTTAATTTAGATTAATACGGGGTGATTAGCTTAGATTAATTTAGGTGATAGGGGGGCGATTCAGAGAGGTTAATTAATTAAATAGGAGAGGTGAAATATGAGGGGGAAGGGGGGCAGAGGTTAAGTGATAGGAATTTTGTACAGAAAATTAGGAGCCGATTGCAAGCACTATGTTTGTAGATGTGAATTTACAAAGTGAGTAGAGTGAGTACAGTGAACAGTATTAAGTCACCACAACCAGATAACTATAAATTATCACGGAAAGTCCAAAGATTTTGTGGGAACAAGAATAGCGATAAATTTAATTGCAAAAAAATGATATTTTCGTACAATACATACATATCTCCATGACCCTTCTATCATGCTCTGCGCTCGTATTAAGGAGCTGAGCTGGGGATCTCTTATTTTATACTTTGGTACAGTTCTGGCCCTTGATTTAAGGCAGGAGTGACAATATACAAACCATCAATAAACTAATGGTTGTTGAATGGATCTCTGTCTCAGACCAAAATGAGCATGCATTAAGGCCTTTAGATTAGATCGATATAGCAGATAAGAGCCTAGAGGTCTTGTGCAGAGATTGATGACTATAAGAGACTCAAATCTGGAATACATAATCTTTTCCCAAGTCAGTAAGGTTTATATCCCTTCAGCATGTCTTCATGGTCTCCTCCATGCCTGTAATATGATTTATACCATTTTACAAATAGTTGCAGGCCTGTCTCCAAGTCTGTCGTTGGATTGTACCTTCAGACAACAATGCCAACCCAAAAACAGATACAGGTTTTAAAAATCCATGTGGGATAGAGGAATGCAGATTTTGTATGTGAAATGCCCAAAAGAGCAAAGCAAATTGACCTACCCAAGAGCAATCTGAGCTTTTGTGACATTGGCGTGTGTAAACATAACATCTCCTGTGGCCGGCATTGGTATGACACTGGAAGAGAAATTAAATCAGTTACACTACGTAACATGTTTAACTGCATAGACTACTCAGATTACCATAACATGTAAAGCATTTGGCCTTACTGTCGCTTTCCTTTCTTTTTCAGTATTCTGATTGTTTAACTGCATAGACTACTGAGATTACATAGCATGTAAAGCATTTGGCCTTACTGTCGCTTTGCTTTCTTTTTCAGATGCTTCTCCAGAATACTGACAAAAGCACCAACTTTTACTGGTTGGGTATTGCCGAGGTTAAATATACGAAATTGTGCCTTCTTCCTCTTCTTTCCCTCAACGCCTGTGCTAGGAAGGGCAGTATCCAAAGAAGCAATGCAACCTTTGACTATGTCATCAATGAACGTAAAATCCCTCGCCAATTCTTCACCATGAGGACCTTGAAAAATCTTAATGGGCTGCACATATTGAGATGACATGTCAAGCGCAGCAGGAGTATGTCATTGAAGCCTAGGATGGTAGGATCTCATTGTACAGAAGAATGCGAAACTACAATAAGTTATCCTAAAGAGATAGACCTGGCCCTCCATGATGTTCCTTGTGAAGGAGAAGTATGCCATGTCTGGACGTCCCCAAGGACCATACACTGTGAAAAACCTAAGACAGATGTAAAATTCATCGTCTTAAACTCTGCTTTAATTCAAAACTCACACACCACTTTCCACTTGGAAAATGTTTGGCAAGGACACAGCAATCAATAAGCTTTTCTGTTCCATCAAGAGTTGAGAAAGGTTGTAGATAACCTAGTGAAATAAACAGACAGACATGTCTAACCTCAGTGCTGTAATTGAAAGTCCATATATATGATTGTACGTGTGAGCCAAAACTTCATCTGCTTTCTGCACAAGATACGTCCATCCATATTCACCCTCTCAAAGCATACTCCCTTTACATCATAACGAAAAAATCATGACCGCTTCCAAAATCTAACTATTTCGGTCAATTCACCTTGGTGGCTGCATACAAGCTTGCAGGATGATCCGTTCTATCATCTTCAGAAAAAGGCACCTACAAAGACAAGCCAGACGCCCAATAAAACATCCTGGGTAGAGATTCATGTGTGTCGAAGAACCTCACAAGCATTATTCATTGGTACCTTCGAGTTCAAGCCATAAACGCTGCTTGATGAGGCATATACGATAACTGGCTGTGGATTGCTGTTCTGCAGAAATATGAATGAGATGGTCAGTCACATTTCGCCCTACGCAAAGCCTGCTCCGAAGCAGAGGTAAATTGGAACGGAAGGGCCTGAAATGTGATGGATGCTAACCTTGCACTGTTCTAGCAAAGTCACAAACCCACCGACATTGCTATGCACATACGCTAGTGGGTTTTTCACGGCATATCGAACTCCAGCCTGCAAATAAGCAGCACAACGTTAGCCAGGTCCAAAGCACTCGCCCTTGCTGTTGAGTACATGGAGTGTAGGGATTTGCACCTGTGCCGCTAAGTGAAGCACGTGGGTGAAACGAACGATGCCGAACAGCTTTGCAAGAAGCAGTTGATCGTTGAGATCCCCTTCTACAATGAATCTATAGAGAAGAAAAATCCGCGCATATCAAAACACAATCTGATCCGGGAGACCGATTCCACAAAAAGTCCTCGATAAACAGCATCAGACACTCACATGCCAGCCTTATGCAAATTCGCAGCGCGAGCTCTCTTTAACGCAACTGGGTAGTAATCATTGAAATTGTCAAGCCCTACCACTCCATCGCCACGCCTCTTCAAAGCGAGGGAAACATGCGAACCAACGAAACCAGCTGCTCCGGTCACAAGCACCGTTAGCCCGCCACCCTCCTAAACATCAAAAGGAAGTCCTCGTTCAGATAATCCGATTCTACTTCGTCGGATTAACAGAGCTATGGACCGTTGGAGGCCACAACGCAAATGCGCGTTTACCTTCCTGGCAGCAGATTTCAACACGGCCTTCTTCCAAGCTGCAGAGTAGCAGCCGAAATGCAGGCCCGAATATGCCGGGAGACCTTGAAAGAAACACCCCCAAGCTCTGCGATACCGCGAAAGCAGTCAGCCCAGTTGAATGTGAACTCGAAAATTACCCTGATTCCTGTCTAGCCAATCTTCAACACAGAGAAACAACGCCGAGATGACTCACATGATGACAAGGAAGGAGACGATGCAGAGAGCCTTGAGCCAGCCGGTATTGCGCAAAGCTGCACGGCTGGCATAGTAAGAGTAATTGTTGGCCCGGACCTTGTGATTTCCATCAGCTTCAAGCAGCTTGATGAGGTGCGGAGGGAGGACGGGAGAGACCTTGGAAGCCATAGCAGCGTCCTCGAAGAGAACACGGCAAACCAAGATGAAATGGGGACTTACAAACGCAAAAACATCTCAGGGAGAGGATGCCTTAAATATTGGAGGATAGAATGCGACGAGATGAAAGGGAGGAAGGGGAGCATGCGAGGAGGTTTGGGGGAGGAATGGGACCATTTCGCTGCGGAGATCGCGTCAATTCGTGCAAATTTTGGCTCGTTTTGGAGCTAAGGAAGGGGAGAAGACGATTGAGGGGATAAGAGAAGAAGATCGAGCTACAATGTGGAAGGAAAAGGCAGCAAATGGCTATGGCGGAGGAGCTCCATCGAGCTCTGGCTATGGCGGAAAACAGAGCTCCAAAAAGCTCCTACATGAAGAAGACGACCAAGGATAATCCCTATTACCTTAATTAACCTTTCTTACTCACCTAATCTTATCCTTAACCTTAATCTCTCTTACCTTTGATTAACCTTTGCTTACTAATAACACCCCCCTTAATCCCTTTACTCAACCTAGCTTGCTCACCCAACTCCCCCTTAGCCTCTAACCTTGCTTAATTAACCTAACCCCTCCCCTTTTGCCTTTTCTCCACCCACGCTCCTCACTTCCCATGTGATTGAGTCCCCTTTCTCTTAATAGCCCTCCCAACCCCATTACAAACACTTCCCCCACACTACCTCGGCTTACGCGCACAGCCACCTAGTGTCTCTACATTCGCTTGTCTCCCTTCCTTTTGCAGCATAGCATGTTCCTCCCCGCCATTAGTTCTCCATGTGCCTCCCTCATCATGTGCCACCAGTCACAAAGATGCCCTTGCAAAAACAACACTTTGCTTTTCTTTCAAATGGTACCTTGCCTTCAAAGGCGCGATCGAGGTGATATTGCAACTAACATTGAAATGGAGTGGGATAGTACAAGCAAGGCTCGATACCGTATTCAAAGGCCAGGCAAAAATTTCACTAAGACAGCCTAATAGTAAGTACTAAATGAAAAGGAATTAACAAAAGTAAGCACTATAGACAAACCATGTGAACACACAGATTCTGAAAAACACAAATTTGACTAGGACATCTTGATAGTACTATATAAATGGACTTAACAAAAGTAAGCACTATAAAAGATCCACCAATATCCTAAACTTAATTTAAAATTGCTTATCAAGAAAATGGTGAGTTAACCATGGATTGTGAAAAACCATAATGAACAACAAACAAGAACGGATGAATTACTTCAGTTTATTTAATATTTAGCCCATCATGTTCCATACCACCACCAATTTTTGTGCACATCCAAATACTCATTCCCCCAATCAAAAGAGCACGCATAGCAAGTTGGTAGGATATCATTATCTACTAATAATCTCTACAAGGACGAGCACAGATAAGCCTTCAAATTTTGATGGATCGAGTAGTAAGAAAACATCTGGACTCCTCTCAAAATAAGAAATCTAGAATAAAGACATGAGTAGCTTTTTACACAATTGAGGAAGACCCCATTCATAAAAGCTATAAAGAAATAAAAAGATGAATAAAAAGGAAACATAGAAGAGGAAAGAAAACCTAGAAAAGGTACCTTGCAAACACCGAAAGGACAAAGGACAAAGAGTGTTCTAGAGAGAACTTCTAGCGAACTTTGCATCCAAAAGAATCCAAAGGTGGGAGTAAATTATGCATTGATGGCTATATGTTAAACTTATAAGGCATTTTCATGTATGTCTTAAGAGCTTATAGAAAGCAACAACTATATTTATGGCTTGGTAAATTATCTTATTAATGTGTCCATGCAATCATGTAATTGAGCTTCCCAAGATTTTACATGCTTATTTTAAGGCTTTTAAAAAGCATAGTGCTTCTAGGTTTAGTACTTAGCAAAACAAAATCCTATCAATTGGCAACAAAAACTGTTGTATAGGATTTTTGAAACTATAACCAAATTCCACGGGGCATCCTTGTGCTTAAGCTTATTGGTATAAGACTTGTAACATTCTTGCATTGTTCACTAATTGGTATGACTTTAGAGGAACTAATGGGAAACTTTAGGTTGGCATACTTTTTGGGTAAAGGTACCCATCTCTATGATGGCTAATTAGCATAAAGTGGATGCTCTTTCCATGGTTATTTTAGAATTTTCATTAGGAAAAAGGGAGCTCATTTTGGGGCCTTTTGGCCAAAATGAAAAATAGCTCTCAACCAATGGCAAGAGGGCCAATGTTACATTGAGAAAATTAGAAAAACGAGAAAATTTTTTGGAAATGTCAGAACAAGAAATATTAACTATCACTTAACAGGATTCTAAGTCTAACAACGGATTATTAAAAAAGATCATGGACTAAAATGTGGTTTCCCCCCAAACTAGTCTTCTCTCTCTCTCTCTCTCTCTCTCTCTCTCTCTCTCTCTCTCTCTCTCTCTCTCTCTCTTCTTATCGCTTGCTTTTGCATCGATTGGCATGTTGACTCATGCTTTCTAAAATCTGTGCTCCACTTGTATTTCTATGCCTTTATCCATTGTTGTATTTAGATGTTATAACTCTTCATTAGATTATCTCTTGGTATTTTCTAGTATCAGTGCAAAATCACAAACTGAATATCCTCATACAAAATGCTTTGTTGATCAAGCTATTGAGAACCAAGGTTTGTTTTTAAATGTTTTTGTTGAGTTTACAAATGCTCCAAACACATTGCCTTCTTTCGATTTTTAAGATGCTTTAGTTTTAGGTCAGATTATCTTTAACAGACTAAGAAGGAGCTCATTGTTGAGAACAACTTGATACGCTATAAAAATCCATGTGTCTCCTAACTTTACGTTGGATCTCTTTTAATGAATAAGAAGAGAACTGAAATCACGTGTAACAGTTGATCATAGTGCCGATGATTAGGATATAGCTTTTGCTCTTTGTATTGTCCATTTGTTTCGTTGAACTTTTAGGTCATCAGGGCTGAGATTGTGCTATTGCTATATTGCTTTAAATTTTCAAGTATTTCAACATAAACTCCTTTAAGTTTTCAATGGCTTGTTACCGAACTTGTAAACAACATTATGTCGACCAACGTTGTCAACCAAAAGTGGCAAGGATGAAGATATAAATGTGAGCGCTTTGCTTCGCCGACCTGTTTCTTCTAATTCTTCTATAGAAATTGCCAACAAAATCATTGTTGAAGGTCATTGGCAAACATTGAATATATCAAAAGGAAGTTGGGTGCTAATGCAACCCGATAGGAGAAGGAAAAGACAATCCGGTAATGGACTTTTAACATCTTAGAAGGGTAGAGTGAGAGATTTTACAACGATGGATGAGAAAAAAGCAAAATTTGAAATCTTGATTCAGCATGTGTACATGCATAAAGTGCTTGTCTTGGTGGATAGTCCAAAGTATCTTCCACAGCATAAACCAAATTGTAAGTGACTTCTTTGAGAGTTTGTATAACATCATCCAATATTTTTTTCCTTTTATTTGTGTCACTCCTTTTACAATTTATGGATGTGATAATTTGATATATGAATCTATAGGGGAATTGCAATATGCAGGTAGATCTGCAATATAGCTTGCCCATTCAGGTATCTTTTTCTATGATCATTATTACAAATTACTGGACAAGCTCAACACACATGGTTTGTCAAAAAAATTAGACCTCTTAGCATGGAACACCATTGATTGGCCAATTCCTAACGGTAATGTGACAGAGAGCTATAAAGCCAAATTGTTTATAGAAATACAAGGTTCCTTATGGCCAGGAATTGCAACTAGAATATGCAGAATAAATATTTGCATGCCAATCACAGTCTTTGTTGAGCTATCCAATCATTTGCCAATACAAGTTTGTAAAACAATGCTCCATTATAAGGCTAATCGCACAGAGAATATGCCGAACTTTTGGATGCTTGTTTGCTACAACTTGAGGAGAAGTTATGCTCTATGGATTTGTAATGGTGACCTAGCCAACTAGACAAGTGAGTTGCCAATTAAATGGATTGGTTGAGGGGTGGTGTGTCATTACTAGGGTGCCCCTGATAGCCATTGATAGTGGTTTGATTTGTTCATAGAGAAGCTGCTAAGCTTCAACCCTAACAAGGTACTAGGTTAGGATGGAATGCATGGCCTATAGTCTTTCAACAACATGTCCTTTTAGCTACTACAATTTATGTTTGAAACTTCAGGACTTCTTGTTCAATGGAGCTAGAGAAAATGTTTCCTTCGGTTGTGGAGATGGGGGAGTGTATGTTTCACTCTATGTCAAATGAAGTTCTAATTACTCCAAAGATGGGTGGGAGTCAAAGTATCCTAAATTGGAGAGCTCGCATGATAGCCCTAAATTTGATGTTTGAGGCCACCGTGAGTGGAAATGTCGAAGTGGTTTATTAACATTGGGGTGGGGAAGGGTATGGGGTTTGGAAATAGTCATTTTGATATGATAAATTCATTCTCTCTTCCTAATGAAGATTAGGGGTTCTAATCTATTGGCCACGCTAATGATAGCCTGGAAGACATGCTTTGGTGTGGAAGTTAGGCATGGCCACCTAAGAGGGGATGCGATTGAGGGTATATAATGCCATTGATTGTGATAGACCTAGTAAGAGCTAAAGCATTCCATAGAAATGGGTCAGGAATTGGGAGCACTTTGGGACCATGCTAATTGGTTTTTATCGCAGATCAAGATTCATGCTAAATAACAAGGAGGCAGTGGAAGCTATTTGAGGGTGTGTGCAATGGTGTGAATGAAGATAGTATACAAGGGCCTCTTGGAGAATAAATCAATATTTGGACGGTTTAAATAGGAAATGGTTTATGAGGAGAAGTAGATGGTGGTGGAGAGAGAAATTTTTTGGCTATCTGGTGGGGTTGTTAGTAAGGTCAAGGAGAGGTGCTCATATGTAACGAGGATGAGGAACATCTCTTTTGGAAGTGTCAAGCTATCCATGCAATTTAGATGAGTTGAGAAGGGGATCAAGAGTGTTGGTATCATATATGGATTGAATCTGAAAGTACTTTTTTTTTGGGTGTGGTAATAGAAAAATTAATGACATAAAAATAGGTAATACAAAAGAGAGACTAGATAGTTTACAGTAGCAGCAACTAGGTAATACAAAAGAGAGACTAGACAATTTATAGCAGCTAGGACATAGTACAACTCAATACCTTAGCAGTAGCTAGAAAGACTTCCGAAGGCTTAACCATGAAGCAACCCCAAAAAAGGTGAAAGTGGGATTCCATCTGTACTTTGCAAAAAGGAAAAAAGGGTGAGATGTCCCACCATTTGCCCAAGTGATCCTTTGTGGAGTTTTTTTTTTAGACAAAAAAAGTTTTATATTATAAACACTTCATAAGATATACATTCATGATCACAAAATTTCAATTATAATAGTAGATCTGCACAACCCGAAACATCCAGCTGATAATCATTAACAAGATCAGTCTAAGTCAGTCTCATAGTAGATGGATCCCTTGAAGTGGCATTCTTGGTTGAAGATCTTGACGTGCTCTTGTTCATGGCTCTTGATCTCTGCGAAGAAAAGTTCGAGGTCATTGTCATAGATTCGGGATGCCTCTGCTAACCATTCCGAAAACAGATATTCTGCCTTAGTAAGATTCGCATTAGATTGAAATTCATTCCTAGAAATCCAAACAAACCACAATGCATGTGCCTGCAAGAGTGCCCATCGTGTGTGCTTGACTTTAGATGCATCTCCAAGAAGAATTACTTTTTGGTCAACTAGCTCGCCTAACTGTAACTGCACTTTTTTCCAAACTTTCCTAGCTGAAGGGCATGCCACGAATATGTGAAAACATCTTCTTGAGATCCCGGATAGCAACGACACTTGCCATCACCTTTTCCAATCCTCAACCCCCTTGCATTTGTCCAAACTGCCTTAAGCATGACGAGCCAGTGACATCTTCTCCGGAATGGCTTTTGACCAAATGTAGCTGAATCTCCACTTCCAGCAAAGCGCGGAGTCGGAGGTGTTCCAACAGGAATTTATAATGGGGATCATGTCTTCATTATAATCTTAGGAGCTAAACTCTAAGGCATAGTTAACTACTGAGCCCCCCTTCCACTATGTGTCTCCTTCCCAAAGTGCTAGTCTAGTGGTATCTTGATTGGTAACTTTGAATTCCCTCGTGATTTCAAGCATAGTCTTCCATCTGGATTGGTCCCTTTGCCACAGCTGATCCCAAGATTGGAGGCCCTTGTTGAAAAGGAAGTAGGCTCTAAGAAAATCACTGTTGCTAAGTAAAGCATCTCTTTGTATTACGGAAGCCCATATGGAGTCCAGCCTCATAAAAGAGCCTTTCCCGGAGAAACACAATTGGGCTTTGATTGATTTGAGTGCCTTCCAAAGAGATTTCCATAAGTCACTTCCCTTCGTTGAGCAGGGTTCAAGACAAAAAAAAACAGACAAGATTGGGTATTTTTTCCACCCCTTAGCTCTGATAGGTCGAATATGCTTGAAGTTCTGTGCTAGCAATGTAGCCCAATCAAGTTCAGGGCTTAGGAGGACTTTGAGAATCCACGTAGCAACCAACTTCACAGCCACCTGTTTGATGTCTACTACCCCTAGTCCTCCTTCACTCTTGGGTTGGGTGCAAAAGTTCCTTCCCCTCTCCTCTCAGACGCCACCGACAATGGCCCCCCCCCCAAAAAAAATACTTTTTTAAAATTTTTAATTTTTTATTTAAAAAACCCTAACCTAACCTAACCATGCCACTAACTCTAGTTAGGTTAGTGTTAATCTAGGTTAGTTAGGTTCACTATTGGTTAGTTACTTACAATTAGGTTAGTGTTAACCTAGCCTGGGTTAGATTGAACTGAGATTAACTATAGGTTAGTTAGACTTATAGTTAGGTTAGTATAACTGAGTTGGTTAGGTTAGCTTAACTTATGTTCAGCTAGTAGACTAACTCTAGTTAGTAAAAGGAGTTAAGTTAGTTAAGGTAACTGTCCAATTATAGTAATTGGATAGTTAGGGCAGTTAGGTTAGTAGGGCTAGTTTGACTAACTGGCATTAACCTAGTTCAAACACCTCAATTGGATTTAAAGTCCATTCACACAAACCTTAAGACCCAGGACCCCCCCTAAAAAAAGACAAATTTACCCCTTCCAAGATTTCACACACGAGAACACGCTACGGGGCATTTTTCCAATCCATTGCACACCATTTCGGCATCCCTAGCACTCGCTCATTTGAGCCCCCGTGTGGGCATCGTTTCACACTAATTCACTCATATCTTTATGCCGTGACCTCCAATTGATGATCCGTCTGCACCAGCACGTTTCCCTACACATGTCGGACAATCTTAGGCACATTATTAACATGACGGTCCCTACAATACTAACACCACTCTAACCATCCAAACAAAACTACATCAACACCCGCACTTGCGAAGCAGAGACACCCTTTGCAACTCTCACCCAATCTGCATGCAGCTACACTCCGGCCAATGCCTTCGACTCCAATGCTCGCCAAATCCACATACAACTCCGCTCCAACCACTGCCTCCGACAATCCTCTACCCCAATTCCCCCCCTAAAATTCAAGAAATCCCTTTGACTCCACCACGCCACAACATGGGTGGACACCGTTGCGAAGACGATGATGGGGATATTGACCTTGATGCGGAGGCTAACAATTTCTTTAATTGTAGGAATAATAAAAATCAAGGCAGGTGCCCCCTAGGAAATAAGAACTTCCCAAATATAATGGTAGGGGAGATCCAGCCCGTTTCCTCCAACATTTTGACGCCACATGCCGAGCAGGTGGAGATCAATCCCATGAAACCAAGGTGGCCTGGTTTCCCATGGCCTTAATTGATGAAGTGTCTTAATGGTACCTAGACCTTCTAGTGGAAGAGTGAGCCACATGGGACCTATTTCAAATAGAATTCAAAAGGCGCTTTCAAATGGAGAGGCTACAAGATGATCCTGCTCTCCAACTAAGCAAGATCGAACAAGGTCGTCGAGAAGATGTACGCACGTACCTGGGCAAGATGAAAAGATTAATTGCCAAATGTGACCCACGCCCCGATGCAAAGTACCTCACGGCCTAGTTCATTGGCAGGATTAAGAAAGAAAATTAGAAAGGATATGAAAAAGACTAGCAAGCTATGAAACATTCAGTGCTACTCATGTGGCAGCCATTGACATCGAGGATGGCATGACCGTCTCTGACACTAGCAGTATGATGGCAGATCCAGTGCACGAGATAAGCACTCTGAAAAGGAAAAATCCAAGTCCACTGTCGAAACATTAAATGAAGTTTGCCTAGAGGCCATGACCATGAAGCTGAAAGAAGACATGATGCAGGCCATGGAACAAAAGCTTCACTTGTCTCAGCCGCCACCTCAAACTTATCCACGGTGAGAAAATGTCTGGTGTCCACACTGCATGGCCAATCATACAGCAAATGGGATGCGTCAATTTTACGAGCAAAAACCTATGAGCAGGTTTATCCGAGCGTGTTTTTCAAGAGATTTTTAAAAATGTTTTTCTTCAGGAAACATGGTTTTTACACTTTTATTTTCACTAGAACTAGATCCCTTTATCATAAAAATATACAGACTAGTCACTCATTCATTTTTACACAACATAATTTTCTTATTTAGAGACATCCCTTTGTACCCCTGTTATTACCTTAAAAAAGTGTTGATTCCTTTAAGAAACATTCCTCATAATCACTCTCAATGTAATAATACTATGCATATATAATTACTTATTAACACATTTATATCATATGGCAATATCTTTTTAGTGTTTTTATAGCATATTTATGGACATGTTTCTAAAGAAGTTTAAATTACTATAAATAAGTATTAACTTGGGCTTATATATCACTCTCATAAAATACATGTAATATTTAATACTATATATGAAAGATTTTCCAAAATATAACTCCATAGATGTGCTCAAATGGGGTGTTCCGATCAATTTGAGTGGTTGAATGACTATATTTGGACATTGGATATGAAAGTTATGTCACTTTTAAAAGTGCTGTCCAAGGTAGTTTCGCCAGCGAAACTACCTTGGGAGACTTGCTTCAAAGGGGTTTCGCTGGCGAAACTACCTGGATGGCTTGCTTCAATGAGTTTTCTTTGAAGAAACTCTTTCATGAAGATAGGTTGAGAGAGGGGTTTCAATGTCACCCCCTATTAAGTAAAAGTTGTCAGAAGGATCATAAGGGAATTTTCATAGAGGAGTCTACTCTACATGTGGGTTTCTTCAAAAGCCATCCCATTATGCTCTCACCATTCCTACAGATTCACCTAAAGATTTTTGTATAAAATAGGCATTGCTATAATACTTTGCATATTTCTAAGTGAAACTATGTTTTCTTCTGATCGATTTTTTCCATATTTATGCATAGTTGGAAGCTTTTTTTTTCCTTCGCTCGGACGCTCGGAAGATTTCGCTCAGAAAATGCTCGTCCCCCAGCAAATGAGTGCCCAGTCCTAAGAGCCAGGATCACTACACAAGCAAATCCACCACTAAGGTTGTGGTGTCATATCTGCATCATCGGCAGCCATGATGAAAGCAATTGCATCTTCAACATGCACAACAACCCGCCTCGACCTGAACAATACCAAGCGACACCCATGCTAGTGTATAGGAAATCGACACTTGCACAAGTGCCCCCAGCTCCAAGGCTAAATCCTGTTCCTGTTTGGACACAAGTCCTGCAACTACTTAGGAATTTGAATCCACGAGGATATCCAAGAGCACCAAATCCAACTCCTCAGGCAATTCCAATACATCAACTGCAAGCTGAGGAAGTAGACTCGCCATTTGAGTATGAAGCAGAGTACCCAATGTACTATGTAGAAGGTGCAGAGGGTCTAATACTAGTCCACAAATCAAGTTTGGCCCAATACATATCGAGCACCAATCAATTGCTACGGGTGTGGAGAAAATCACTGGATCGCAGAATGCCCTTATCGTGGTAGCCCCGCTACTTTCCAACCACTCTGTAGAGATTGTGGCATAGGACATGCTTGTACGGATTGTCCCATGAAAAATAAGGTCCCACAACAAACAGAGGTTAAGCTTGACATCCCAATTGGCATCATTGGGGTGGACCATCAAAGCTTGGGGCCGGCAACCATAATATCACAACTTGTGAATGTAATTACACGCCAATAGAAAGAGGCCACCAAGGACCCTAACATTCCAATCCAACCAAAGCGACTTCTTAAAAAGAAAGCACA
The DNA here is from genome assembly GCF_047967505.1 of Dipteris shenzhenensis. Classification (NCBI taxonomy): domain Eukaryota; kingdom Viridiplantae; phylum Streptophyta; class Polypodiopsida; order Gleicheniales; family Dipteridaceae; genus Dipteris; species Dipteris shenzhenensis. The sequence goes on along the minus strand of NC_141605.1, from coordinate 26,471,854 downwards.
AGTGCCTCCACCTTCACCAAGCAATGAGCAGCCAAGCTCATCCACATCAGCTCCCGAGCCTCAAATAAAAGAAGCTCCATACCCAAATGCAAAAGTGGAGAAGGCTCGTTTTCAGGCACTTCAACAATGGGTACAAAAGGAACAAGCTCAATCTGAGGCTGAGAAACAAACTCAAGACCCAATCCATGACTTTTCCCCACAAAGTATTGATACTATACTCGAGCCTATGTTCCAACAACAGACTCCACAACATAATGTACTTCCACATCAACTTGAAGGAGCCTCACACTCTAGCATGTTGAGTTGTCCTGTGTCAATCCCCATCGGAATCCTCCTATGGAATTGTCCAATCTCTAGGAGAGTTTCAAGGGATGGATTGAACTCACAAATCGCCCTCCACCTATGAACGACATCGAAGATATCCCTGTGCAGATGGGTGAGAGAGATGACATACACAACATTACTGTGCCTTTGATCCACAATAAAGTCCAAGCCATCGTGGATGGTGGAGCAGGTGTAAATGTCTTATCAAAGGAGCTCTATGATGAATGGGGTCTCCCACCAATGCAAAGGCCTAATTTCAACATACGCCTTGCCGATGATTCACAGGCTAAACCCTTGGGAATAGTGAATGGTGTGTCCATAAAGGTCGCAGGAGTCCGCTTTTCCGTTTAATTCACAACCTTGGATCTCCCCAAAAAATCCTATCAAATCTCACTAGGACGTCCTTGGTTATTACGGGAAGCATCAGTCCTCCATGACTGGGGGGGAACTGATAGACTGACAAACCAGAATTGCGACACCATAGTGAGGGTGAATGTGGGGACAGGAGCTATAAAACCAATTGTGCCTAGAGCATTAGATGACACATCTTCAATGATAATCTCACACAAATCAGATCCCCTGCAATAGCATGCCATAGCGGGTGATTCACAAAGCAATGTCAATAACTGGATAGAAACATTGGCAACCATTGACAACTACCATTCATTAGACGCATCTTCTCACAGATAGATGCTAAGGTGATACAGGTAGATTCTCCACTCACACATGAAGAACCAATCGATCTAGAGGTGCCATTCTTTATGACTGACCTCGAGTGGGATAATGAACCTGAAGAAGGTACCCATACCAATGATGACTCTGATTTTCCTTGGGACCTTGAAACTGAGGCTAAGAATGCTAAAATTGAAGATCAAATCTTTGAAAATGACCTAGCCATTCTTCATGCCCTAATGGCAGTCGAGCTCCCAAAAATTGAACCTCCAAAGTTGAATAACAATAGAAGATCCCGCAAGAAAGCTGCAGGAGGAAATCATAGAAAAGCCAAGGCTGAACATTTCAATGAATTTGAACAAGTCCAAGCAAGGATCGTCGAATTGTATCTTCCAAAGACAGCTCCCTAAAAATCAGAACCACCACCTCTTGAATGGTCCGCTAAGGGACTGGAAGGAGTATGTGTAGCAAATGAACCCTTACTTGGGAACACCTTACCAGTGGAAAAGTTACTCCATAGTTCCCAACATAAGAAGTTTCAAAAGTATAAGTTGCATGTGCATATGAAGATCGATCAAGAGAATTTTAAAAAAAAAACAAAAAAAGTCCCCAAGAGCCAAACAAATTGGTTAATGATACTATGCCACCCCGTACCCATAGCACATGTCAGGCTAGTTCAACACCATTAGAGGCTGATCTTCAAGAATTGCTATAGTACTTCAACAATCACAAGTGGCAGTGTCCCCATAGCAATGCCAAGGCCACTAGAAGAATCTGAAGTCCAAGCTGTGCTGCTAGAAACATTGGATAGAGTCTGATTCAACACAACCATAAATGGGAGTCTCGATTGAAGCGATACAACATCAACACGCAAGCCATCCTGGACAATAATGAAGTTTTGGAAACCCCAAGTCTTCAATAATTTGCACTAGATTGTTACACACGCACTCACTAGCATATGCACATTTTTGCACATATAGTTTGCACTAGATTGTTACACACACACACTCACTGGCATATGCACGGCTTTGCACATTTAGGAAGACCTAGTCAATTTCATATTAGGGATGATTGAGTCTTAGTTTCCATATTAAATCCCACAAATAAGCATATAGTTAGTCCCGACCTATTTGACACATCACATGCACTCACATGATTTTGCATAGGCACATAATAGATTGCATCTCAAAGCATGCAATGAATTCACAACAAGCAGGACAAGAAGCTATGCCAAAACTCAAGATGAATTGGCAAAAGAGTTTATAGCCTCAACAACGAGACCCCCACCAAACATCACAGCCGTCTCCTAATTGCAAAAATATTAGACTTGCATACAAACTTATCTACTACAAGCTCAATGATACGGGTGCAATCACATCCAACATGTATGCAAGATAGCAAGAAATGCCAGCCTCAACGAGGAGACCCCCGCCAAACCTCTTCCCAAGAAGATTTGATGGAAGAATCCACAGCCTCAGCAACAAGATTCCCTCTGAAATTCACATCCATCTATTCCTCCTCAAGAGGAGATAAGCTTCCTGACTACATACCACAAATTGTATGGTGCAAAAGCATTATAGAGGAACGACTCGCATGCCACAAGCTCAACAGCCATTGGGTTTACACACATGGCATCCCAACTCCAAAATCAAAATAAGCCATAACCCAAGGACGAGTAATCAAATGGATCCGGAGTATGTTGTCTTTGTGCCAACATGGACTTAGGTAGTACAAAATGTGTGTGTAGAGTAGCGGCAAAGCTCCGCTTGTACTTGCATAAGGCTAGGAATAATCCCTCTTAGAAATCCAACTTGCATGTTCTACATGCAAGTTCTACATATGATTCCTACATGCAACATGCGAGTTCTACATGCAACTCCTACATGCGAGTTCTACCTGCAACTCCTACATGCAAGTTCTACATGCAACTCCTACATACATGTTCTACATGCAATTCCTACATGCGAGTTCTACATGTAACTCCTACGTGCAAGTTCTACATGTGAGTTCTACATACAAATCCTACATGCAACATGCAACTCCTACATGCAACTTGCAACTCCTACATGCAACTTCTATATGCAAGTTCTACATGTAGAGAGAGAATGTCTTACAATTCCTACATGCAGAGAGAGAAGCTCTCCAACTTGTATATATACCCCATAATGGAATGAAGCTCACACTCTTTGAGGCATTGTGTTGAGTTCTACTTTGGTATTCCAAGCAATTGTCTCAAATGTCCATGCTTCCTTGCACTCCATGTCCAAAAGCATGTCCTAACCTTGCAACTCCTCCTCCCCTCTCCCCCAACCTTGCAACCCATCCTCTCCCTCTCCTCCCTTTTCCTGCTCCTCCTCCCTCCTCCTCCCTCCTCCTCCCTCCTCCTCCTCCCTGTGAAGATTGTGGGAGAGAGGGAAGGAGTCTCACTTGCGGCTTTCTTACATGCACAAATGGGGGAATACACACAAAGGTGGAGGCTGAAAACAGTTTTCCTCTTCTTAGTTGTGAAAGCCAAAAGAACTCTAGTACAAAGAAAATAGAAGAACCCTATATGTGGGTCTCAAACCAAACTCAACTAACTAAGGTGGCATACTAACTGAGCCACAAACTAGAGTAGATAAGGATAGCTGTCATCCAGCTATTATTCGTGGGTGGTGTACCAACCGCATCTCCAGCTAACAAGTCGGTGACATAAATGCACAACAGTCACCCTGGCATATCGCGAGTGGAGCTCGATATCTCAACACTCCCCCTCGAGCTCAATCCCAATTCCTGCACACCAAGCAGGTCTCTGAACTTGCGCAGCTTCTCTGCGCCCAATGCTTTCGTGAATATGTCAGCTACCTGATCCTCTGTGCTGACATAAACTAGATCAATAAGACCTAGTAAGACCTTCTCCCGCACATAGTGATAATGCACCTCAATGTGCTTTGTTCTGGCATGAAAGACTGGGTTCTTTGCCAAGTGTATACTGCTCATGTTGTCACAATAAATGACAACTGGCCCATCTGTAGACTGATGCATATCATAGAGTAGCTTATGCATCCAAGCTACCTCACATGCAGCCATTGCTGCACCCCTGTACTCAGCCTCTGTGCTCGACAAGGCAACTGTAGGCTGTTTCTTGCTGCTCCAAGTGACTGCAGCACTCCCAAAAGAGAACACATATCCACTGGTAGATCGTCTATCAAAAATACTACCAGCCCAATCAGCATCAGTGTATCCATGCAATTGTATCTGAACCCCAGCCTCATAAAATAGCCCATACTGCAATGTGGACTTCACATACCTGAGTATGCGTCTAGCTGCATCCAAATGCGGTTTCCTTGGAGCCTGCATAAATTGACTTACCAACCCAACAGCATAGCTCAAATTTGGCCTGGTAATAGTCATGTAAATCAAACTTCCTACTATGCGTCTGTACATAGTAGGGTCTTCTAGAAGCTCACCTGCATCTGCGCTCAGCTTCACATTCTACTCCAAAGGAACTGAAATAGGCTTACAGCCTGTCATCCCATATTTCGACAGCATGTCCAGTCCATACTGCCTCTGCAAGAGCTATATCCCACTTGGTGATCTAATCACCTCAATGCCCAAGAAATAACGCAGCTCTCCCAAATCCTTCATCTCAAACTTCTGCCTCAATAGCATTTTCACATGAAGGATATCTTCATCACTATCACCTGTGATGATCAAATCATCAACATAAATGACCAGCAGCATAATCCCTTTCTCTGTTTTTCTCACATAGAGTGAGAAATCTGCCTTGGAAATCTGAAAGCCAATAGTGACAAGAAACTGTCCTATCTTATCAGACCATGCTCTAGGTGCTTGCTTCAAGCCATACAAGGCTTTCTTCAACCTGCAAACAAAGTCGGGATGAGTAGCATGAACATAACCTGCTGGCTGCTCCATAAAGACCTCTTCTTGCAAATCACCATGCAAGAAGGCATTCTTTACATCCATCTGATGTAAAGACCATCCCTTTAATGCAGCCATAGCAATGGCTACTCTTACGGTTGCCATCCTTGCAACCGGGCTGAAAGTTTCTTCATAATCAATGCCATATGTCTATGCATACCCCTTGACAACTAATCTTGCCTTTTATCTATTCACAGAACCATCTGCATTGTGCTTGATCTTATAAACCCACTTACAGCCAATTGCATTCTTGTCTTTAGGCAAAGGCACCAATTCCCATGTAGCATTTGCATCCAAGGCATCCATTTCTTCATCCATGGCTTTCTCCCATTTTTCATTTCCCATGGCTTGCTCAAAAGAAGTGGGTTCTGGTTCCTGTATCACTTTGACCATATAGGCATAGTGAATGGCTATAAATCCATCATATTTCAACCTATCCATAGGATACCTTACCCTGGTAGACCTGCGCAAAATAGGCTCACTTCCAGGTGCTCTCAAAACATCCCTGGTCTTCCTTACTCCAGGTATAACAACAGAAGGAATACCCAACTCATCATCAATGCTCTGTTCTGAGCCACTGGATTCACCATCCACACAAGAGTGACCTGCATTCATATCAAACATGGGCTGATCTACCTTCTCTTTTCCTTTTCGTGATACCTGCGTACCACTCTCTGCATTGCTTTGAGGAGATTCTCCTGATCTCAATCTGCCTGTCCATGGCGAAGTATGTGAACCACTGGTAGAGGACACTCCAGGTCCACTGATATTTTGTGATTGCTGCTGTGCATTCTGTGCAGCATTACCATTTTGTGCATCTACATCAATCATCACATTTACTAGTTTATACCAGCTGCTCATCTCATCAAAAACAACATCTCTGCTCACTGTGAACTTACGTGTAGAAGGGTTATAGCATCTATACCCTTTCTGCTGCAGAGAATAACCAATAAAGACGCACTTCTCAGCTTTTGGATCCAACTTGGACCTCAACTCATCTGGCACATGGGCATAGGCAATGCAACCAAAAATCTTCAAATGAGAAATATCTGGTTTCCTACCAGTATACATCTCCTCTGGCGTCATGCCATGCATTGCTGCAGTGGGAGTCCTGTTCATTATATAAACTGCTGTAGCAACTGCTTCAGCCCAATAATGATCTGGTAGATCTTTTTCATTTAGCATAGCTCGAGATACCTCTCCAATATGCCTGTTTTTCCTTTCTGCAATTCCATTTTGCTGTGGGGTATGACTGCATGAATATTGCTGCTTTATACCATGCTCCTGCAAGAACCTTGCAAACTCATTTGAGAGGTACTCTCCCCCTCCATCTGACCTTAGGCATTTTATTTGCAGGCCTGTTTCTTTTTCCACCATAGCTTTGAAAGCTTTGAAGTGCCCAAACACTTCACTTTTCTTTTTCATAAAATACACCCACAGTTTTCTGCTGAAGTCATCAATAAATGTGACAAAATAGTGACAGCCTCCAATAGATGCAGCTTTTGTAGTCCACACATCAGAGTGGATTAATTCCAATGGCTTTTTACTCTCTTGAACATGCCTAGGAAAAGGTTTCCTTGCCTGTTTTCCAAATTGACAGGCTTCACAAACCTTGTGCATTTCTGCAACCTTGAATTTAGGCAATCCTGCAACAATATTTTGGGCTTGCATTGATTTAAGTCGCTGTATATTAACATGACCAATGCGTTTGTGCCAGATATCAATATCTGCAACTACACCGGTCCCATGTGCAAACATTGCTGCACTCAATTCAGGCATGTCCGCATCCAACGTAAACATCCTGCCCTTCTTCTTTCCTTTTGCTATCAAGCGACCATTATTTTTCATATCCTCAACAAAGCATCCATGAGGATTAAATCTGACCTGCAAGCCCTGCTCAACCATCTGACCAACAGAAACCAGGTTCTTGGTGATGTTCAGGACATGAAATACATCAGACAAGTATTTCTTTTTCCCATCCTGCATAGACAAAGGAATTTTGCCAATCTGCACAATAGGATGTGCAGTATCATCACCAGTCTCCACAAATCCTGGTTTTTCCATTTTCCTTGCATCTTGCATCCATTCTGCATGACCTGTCATGTGGTTTGATGCACTTGAGTCAACATACCACACATCATTTCGTTCTTCTGCACTTGTCACAGAATTGGTCATATGCTGCACCATAAATAGATGCTCATTTCTGTCATCACCCTGCCTACTAGAAGATGCATAATTGCCTTGCTGCAATTTTCCACTCATAATGTCATTCTGCTTTTTATAGTAGTCCTTAGCCATATGACCCATTTTGCCACAATAGTAGCATTCAACATTGCTGTTTGCATTTTGGCCTCTCTGCCATCCACCACGGCCTCTTTGGCTCCCCCTGCCTCTAGAGTTACCACGTCCTCCTGCATAGGACTGGTTTTCTTGCGTTTGCTGCATATTCTGATTTCTACCACGGCCTGCAGATCGGCCTCCTCTACCTCTGCCTCTACCTCTACCAGCATTTGAGTAGAAGATAGTTTCTTTTGAAGTTCCTGCTGAAGAAGATGCACCCCCATTTCTCTGCTCTTCAGAAATTAGAAGAGCAATCAGCTCCTCAAAATCTGGAAATTTTTCACGGACGGCGGCAATGGATGTCCGGAATTGTGCATAATCCTTTCCTAGACCATTCAAGGTCACAGAAACCAAATCGTCATCATCCACTGGCGACCCAATGGAAGCAAGTGCATCCGCAATTTTCTTCACCTTCATGTGGTAGTCATTGATGCTCATGTTTTCTCTCTGCACATTGTGCAACTCCTGTTTGAGTTGCATTTTCCTGGCTTGCGTATTTGTGCTATACATTTTTGCCAAAGTATCCCATGCCTCCTTTGGCGTTTTTGCATCCTGAATATGCACAATCATGGAGTCCAAAATACTGATAGACAGCCAGTACATAACTTTCCTGGCTCTCTCATGCCATCCTTTGAATGCCTGCATTTCCTGTTGACTGGGAACATTAGGAAGAATAGGTTCTTCTTCATTTCCCGTAATGAACTCCCAATAGCCTTTTCCCATCAAGAAATTCGTCATTCTAAACTTCCATGCCTGGAAGTTGTTCTTGTCAAGCTTTTCAGTGACAATCTATGAAAGAGAATCAGATGCCATTACAGAACACTGTAAAATATTCTGTCACTGCAAAAAACACAGCTTTTGCCTCACACGGGCAGAACTGCAAAACTGACGAAAGTGGTATTTCACCACACAGTCACTTCCTAGTGACGATTTTGCATCAACAGGCAACAAGCATGAATCTGCAACTCCCAATATCTATGCACAAAGGCATACGATGCAATTTCTACGGTAACTTTTCACCGACCCGCAGAACAGTGGTCGCACAACAAAAACAGGGCCTTTTTCTGAGTGCCTGCGGAGAACTTCCGTCTCCAAAACGGGCCCCGAAATGACCTCGAATCAGAAAAATAACGTCACTGAAGGCTTTGCCCTCGCCTGCAGCATATACTGCGCTCTCGCCACACCGCGAAGGGCGTCTCAATCTGAGACAGTGCACTCTTGCACTTCTGGCTGTGCTACCTGCAGAGATTTGCTCCCAAACTCGAAATAGGAAAGCAACACTGGTCCTCTTACCAGGACACCACGAACTTGGCTTGCTTTCTTGAGCTCCTTACCATGAACAAGGCTCTGATACCATGTGAAGATTGTGGGAGAGAGGGAAGGAGTCTCACTTGCGGCTTTCTCACATGCACAAATGGGGGAATACACACAAAGGTGGAGGCTGAAAACAGTTTTCCTCTTCTTAGTTGTGAAAGCCAAAAGAACTCTAGTACAAAGAAAATAGAAGAACCCTATATGTGGGTCTCAAACCAAACTCAACTAATTAAGGTGGCATACTAACTGAGCCACAAACTAGAGTAGATAAGGATAGCTGTCATCCAGCTATTATTCGTGGGCGGTGTACCAACCGCATCTCCAGCTAACAAGTCGGTGACATAAATGCACAACAGTCACCCTGGCATATCGCGAGTGGAGCTCGATATCTCAACACTCCCTTCTCCTCCTCCTCCTCCCTTCTCCTCCTCCTCCTCCCTCCTCTCTCTTCTTTCCCCCATGCTCTTACACCTTCTTCCTCTCCCACTCCTATGCTCCCCCTAAATCCTTAGTTCCTCAACCCTTAGCCTCCATGATCTACGAGGGAGATGAGTTCTCCACCATGTACTCTACCCTGAACCTTGGATCCTCCTTCCAACCCTTGAACCTCTTCTAAACTCTAGAACCTCTTCTAACCTTTGAACCTCTTCTAAACTCTGGAAACTCCTTCTAAACCCTGAACCTCCCTCTAACCCTTGAACTCCTCCTAAACCCTGCAACCTACAATGAAGGTGAAAAGCCTTCATTACCTCAATCATGATGATACACGTTCCTTTTACACATGCATGCACTATGTTTGCTTACCACACTTAAGCCTATGGCTCTCACCGGAATATGACTTGAGGTCCTAAGCTACACGTATACTACAAATGACAATCCCGATATATTTGTAGGTGACAAAAAGCCTCGGAACCCTGCATACTAAGAAAACCCTGCTCTTCCTACGGAAGCCGTGGGAAAGAGCAAACAATCATCTTTGTGGGAGTTCTTGGGGGACAACGAACCATCTTCTTGGGATGGCTTTGGAGCTGTGGTTTGGGTCCCATGCTTCGCTTCTTGTACTCCTGCTTGTCTGGGAGCTGCCAAAAGGTTTTTTCTTTCTCTGAAGGGGGCTAAGACGAAGCCCCCTCTACTTTGTTGTAGAGCCCCTGCATACGAGGAGCTGGGTGCTGTAGGTTTTCTAGAGTGGCCAGGAATTGGTGCTCCAGAGTTGAAAGCACCACGGCCTATTGACTTTCCCAGCCTACTTCCTCCGTGGCCTAAGAAGGTAAAGGTGTTTCCTCATTCGATGTCTCCTCTTTGGGTTCCTTCTTGGGAACCAACAGGAGAAGCCTAGATTTCTCTGCTTTTGTCTCCGACATTCTGCTGAGGTGGAGCAAGAAAGTTGTCGACTAGTGGAGGGAAGGATGTGAGATCAATGAAGTCAAGACCAAAGTATTCTCTTCCAAAAGAAGGTCAAAGAGGCGTAGCTACCATCACATCATGCATGTGAAACAAGGGATTTTCTATGAGTGTTATATGTGGCAAACTGAGAGTTGAGTGAGACAAAAGGGTCAGAGGAAGGGATCCATACTTAGGTCTGAGAGGAAGCAGAGGGAGCCTATATTGCGAAGGACACAGGTCACTCTTGTTGTCTCCATCAACTGTCCCCCATCTTCGTGGGTAATTTAGTAGTTAATAGCCTCCATATGAATAAATTTAACCTCATGGATGGTATAAGGCTCCAAACTCATTGCAATCTATGTGCCCAAACCATGATGGAGTCAAGAGGAGCCTTGGTCGTCCATGCCAATTCAGTTGCACAAGGGATATCGCTCTCTTTTGATCCCAAATAGAATCCCAAGAGGATATACGCTTTTGTTGCAATATTAGGGAAATTTTGGGTTTGATCTATACTGGTGCTACATTGTTTTGGAAGGCCAGTGATTAGTCTAGATATTCAAACCCAAGGATGGGTCTCCATGAACGTGTTTGGAACCCTACTAGATGTAGTACTTGATCACCTTTTCTCATATGGGGATGAATTTATTATCTCTGACTATTGTATATTCAACTTGAATTTGGACAAAATAATCTCCTGCCATTGAAGACCTCCTTGAGAAAAACCAAGTACCCCAACCTGTTCGATCCAATAACGTGATAACGTGCCAACATTGCCCATGGTTGAGCACTGTGCAGTTTGAGAAGCCACTTAGCACATAAACTATTAGTCATCTTTGATGGAGATGAATGCATGATCAGAGACAAATCCATAGGATACCATCTAGTAGGAAAAGCAGTTAAGGAAGGATGCTTATTCGGAATGCTAGCATCAGTACCATATTTGCATTCCACATCAACTCAATCGCAACAACAGATGCCACTTTCTGCAATATGGCACAAGAGATATGGACATGTCAATTTCAAAAGCTTGATAGAGCTCAAAAACCAGAATATGGAAATTGGAATTCCAAAACTACAGTTTTGTGGAAAAGTTTGTGAAGCATGCTACTTCGATAAACAAAAGCGAACCAACTTTGGCAGAAGTACCTCTCAAGAACGAGGTACTCTTGATACAGATGTATGGGGTTATGCACAAACCCACAACATCAATGGTTCACTTTACTATTTGACTTTCATCGATGACTACAATAGATATTGTCAAGAGTCTCCCCACATGGAGCCCATAGGGACCCTCTCTTTTCCATATGTCCACATCCTCCTTATTCCACATAGGAATTCTAGAAGAATTCCTCTTGACTCCACACTCCTCCACATACCTTCCACATGCTTGGCATGTGATCTCTCTTATATTATTGAACACATGGACATGAGCCCACCTCTTTATATGACTCTCTTCCTATTTTCTAAAAACCCCATAATATCCCATACACAAATAACTCTCACCCCATACCAAGGTATTTATCATTCATACACATGGTATTTACAATAATCAATTCCACTCATCCTCTCAATCCCATAAACATCTTAGAAAATAGAAATAAGTGAGAGCCACTAGGCTATCACTTGATACTCAAACTCTTATCAAACATAGAGGAAACAATACCAATGCCAAATAAAAAATATCAATTTTTGGCATCACTACACTGACAAGCTCTTGGTTTGTTGACTCAGAGGAAGGACATTCCCATTAAAGGGGTGTGATGGAACGTAATGCGTAGTTCTTCTTCGATTCCATAGAATCATCATCTTGAGGGAAGGCCTACTTCATGATCTTCATCTTGAGGGAAAGTTTTGAGAAACCATCTCAACAACATGTGTCCAATATTGTGCAAAGCACTAACACATAGAGTGCTTTAAAGGAAAGGGTTAGATGAGGGGATTCTCATCTCCCTGCACTCCGGGTTTGGACCTATGTTAGAGTTGGTGCATTATATGGAATTTGGGTATCCTTGTTTTCAAATTCAAAGATTGTATATAGACTATACTGTGATGCTATAATGGTTGTTCTCAAGGTCAATTTAAGGAATTAGCCAAGGTACGAGGTGGCAAGTATGGAGAAGTTATAGGCGAGTACTTATATAATTGAGTATAGGCCTCTAAGGTGCTTTTTTCGTTCTATTAGCTTGCCATTGTAGGCCTTGGTCGATGCACCTTATTTTTCTTGGAAATGTTTTTGTAATATTGATCTTTTCACTTAGGCAATGAAATAAAATTTAATGTCCCTCCTTCCCCTTTGGAACCCCAAAAAAGGGACATCCAAAGAGTTAAACTAATTGTTGATGTGTATTAATATGAGTATCACAAACACACACACACACTTAACGTGCACGCACAAAAATGCACATTCACGTGTGCATTTTTTTATAAGGTGACTATTTCTATAATTTCATTATACAAGAATAAGCACCTAATAAATGAGGTACTTCTCATCACAACTAAAAACATTGAAAAAAGAAATCCAAAGTAGATTGGTCTAGTCGCTACTAAAGGTATGGACCATCGTCATCATATAAGAATTGATGTAATGAATAATAGAAGAAAGAGTACTTGTCACCCATTGTTTGCTGTCTAAAAGCCACATTGATTAGGTGTAATTCATATTGTCAGAAGAAAATAAGAGAATATCTATGTGAAAAAATAAGCCTTAACTTTCAATCTTTTGTTGTATATACTAAAGATCCAGAAGTGTCTAGAGAAAAATATACAAGGAAATTGAGCAATTCAACACCTCAATAAGCGATCCAGGAATCCTTACTAGATGTGTAATGCCATAGTAAATGAAAAATAGTCTCCTTTAAAGTTGAGCATCAAGCACATGTAGTAGTTGCACTTTTTCTTTTGTCAAAGACCATGAGATTCTGTGAGTGAATGGGAACAAGCATGTCCTCAATGAGATTCACAACATTGAGAATTCTAGAAAAGCATCTCCATAGGAATACTCTTTGTTTGATGGGTAACTTACAATTCCATATCAATTGCAAGTTCCAATTCCACCATTTTGTTGATAAATTTATTTGCTACAAACTATTAGCATGCTCTGAGAACTTGGGGGAGAGATAATCAATCTATGTACATTCTTTAACATAAAATTGAGTTAAAGGGAGTTTAAAAGATGCATGGGACTCTTCCTTGCATAATATCCAATCTTCAAATCTACCCTATTATGGGTCTTGCAAGAGATTTGGAAAGTGTTGCATTTGAATTTTGATTAGCTACCAAATAGGTCTAAATGATATCTAATCTCTATCTTCTTTGAGCTTGTGGGAAGTAGAAAATTTATCCCTCAAATGATGTCACATCTTGAATCATACGTATTCCTATTGTACATAAGAAATATACTTTTCTAGGAGAATTAATAACCAAAACATAGCAAACTAGCAATCAATCTACCTATGTAAGGACATCTTGGAGTCTTAACTTGCACATGCCCAAATAATATATCCAAATAATGCAAGTCTCATTTGCTAAAAGGAGATATTCTAAAATTTGCGCATCAATCTACTACCATAGGTGCACACGGCTGATTATAATCCAAGAAGGTAGATATGATTGTGGCTTTTACTTGATAGTGCATACTAATTACATCCAATCAGCCATGCATTAATTACATCCAATCAACCATGCATTTTAAGTGAGCAAGGTCTTGCATGTTGTAAAATTCTCATTAATTTTTTGTGATGATTTGTCATCCACATTACATCCATGGTCTTGGATAAAAACTATTAACATGCTTTCTTGACATATCCAGAAAGGTAGTAAATGTATATGTATTCCATAAGGGGATTGAATAAGACATGGAATGACCATATAGACAATTTACAATAGTCTATCTTTGCATGCACTTTCTACATAACCCATTTTGTGGCATCTCTATGTGGCTCTTTCCATACCAATGGGTAACCCAAATGTTTGACTATTTTAATGGATGGAATAATTTGTGCCATAGAATATGGTCCTAGTCTACAACATTCAAGGGTAGAGATTTTGATTTACCAAAATTCAAATATAAGTCTATAGCATGATCAAAAACCTCGTGTTTGGAGATAATGATGAGTAGGAAGAATCATCAACATAATCTGTGTGGAGCTAAAACATGATCATGTGTTAGTTGGAGTCCATGTAGCTATCCTTTGGTAGGTAGTAGTGAGTGTATCCATGTATACTAGTAAGATATGAATCACTATGGCATAAAAAGAAGCACTTGAAGGGAAGCCTTGTCTGAACTATCTCCCTAATTATTTACATAGAATACATTGTGCCATGGTATCTTTGTACAACCAATAGATAATCATTTACATAGAAAACATTGTGCCATGCTATATTTGTACAACCAATAGATCACATCTCACTTTTTTCTCCAAACCCAAGTTTTGTCATTGCAGACGCATTACACTAAAATTCAAGTGAGCTATATCAAATGCTTTAGCCACATCTACTTGTAATAACAATACATCCTGGTTAGTGTATTTTTCATACTTGATTCCCACATATTTATTACATATATTGTTAAATATTCAGCTTTTGGGAACAAAAACAAAGCCAAATATTGACATTGATTTTTAATTCATTCATGTGCCAAATGCAAAACCTTTGAATAACTATTTGGGTGCTATGAGCAATCATCTTCATGATTAGCTTATTGCCCAATGGCATCTATGTGGCAAGTCTCCAAAGGGTCTCTAATTAGAGACAATTTGGCACATTTGCTTATTGGGCAAGCAACTTAATCAAACCCTCTTGTGAAGAGGATGGCATCATGCCCCATGACCATGCTTGATTGATCATTAGCAAAAGGGGTTGTTCAAGCCATTCCTAGAACTATAGGAAAAATTACACAGTTAAACCATGCCATCTTGGGGATTTCAATTTTCCCATTGCCAAATTCCATTTTCATGAAGGGTTGTTCAAGATCCTATGCCTCTTGTAGATTTAAAATTTTCCCATTGGAGAGAGTAGCTAGAACATGCATGAGAAACAACCTTTGTCACAATTGATCAGGTGTAACCAATCAAGTGATGCAAAAGCTTTTTGAAAATAGAGAGAGTAACTAGCATATGCATGAGAAACAACCTCTCTTGAAATTGATCAAGTGCAACCAATCAAGTGATGAAAAAGATTCTTGAAAACAAATGACATATTAGCATTTTATATAATTTGCGCCATTCCCCATTTGGTATTTGAATCTACAAAATGCAATTCTTTTGCCTTGAAATATGCAGGGTCTTAAGGAAAGTTTTTGTGGGATAGCCTAGTCAAGTAAATGTTGAGTCTTGATTGAACATGCCACTTTTGTATCTTCCTTTGATAAATTTTATCTACCTCATGTTGTCATATTGCATATGAGTTTTGCTGTGGAGGGGATAACAGGATAGCATGGCTTAGATCCTCTAGAGGTTGCAATGCTAAGCTACGAGTGTATATATTTTCCACCTTTTCTCTCCTATGTACCTTTCATAATCCATTATAATAGCTTGCATATAAATGGACCAAGTGACATCTATACTTAATTTCTACCTACCCTTCCCAGTAATATAACGCACCATAGAGAAGTAATCCTTATTAACTAGACAAAACCTCCTGCATATCATCCATGGGAGTGTCCAAATAAAGACCCATCCAAATATGTGCAAGATTTGATAGACTCAAAGTGTAATCTTGCCATATACAACATGCAATTTGCTCCATGTGTTCAACATTTATGGAATGCCAATTGTCTAATCTGGCCATGTAATCAATAAAAGTGTCATGATGAAATGTGTAACCTTTTTTGGCTCAACATTAATTTGTCCATATGTCCTTTATATGCAATTGGTGCATTGCATTTTGCCCATCTGGCCTTTTCCATATGGTAGGATATGAGAATTGCCTCTATATAACAAGCATTTTCCATCCATGGATATTGTACAAGTTGCTTCCAAATAATCTCTCTTTTAGCAAAGTAGAGGTAGCATTAATGGGATACAAATTATAGACTTGTGTAGTTAGTGTTCATGATACAATAGCCAAATGACCTTCCAAATCGTTGTAGCATAGTACTAGTTGTAAAAATCATGTCAGCACATAGACTCTACAAAATGTCCTATAAAATCAATAATAGTTATTATATCCCTGGGAAAAAGGAGTTTGCTCTATAAAGACATGTTGATTATGTTCTTGAAAACTCTCTGAAAAAGAAACAGTCACACACAGAGAGTCATAGATTTTTTGTCTGAAATTTAATAAAATAATTGAAGAAATAGGATGATGCTCTTTGAAGAGAGCTTCGTGTTGATATAAGTTCCGTCCAAATTTGATGACGGATCAAAACGTTATGAGCAAAATACTGACAGGGGGTCAAACTATCATGAAAAACAACTCCTACTGGTGCCGACTTGGGAGAATACTACCTCCATGCTTAGACTTCATCAACGATCCAAGTCCCATAGAGATCGCCTAGGAGGGAAGGAAGAGCTCCCTTTGTGACTTGGGAAATAGATAAACCATGTATGTGCAATGAGTGGCTGAATAGACAACACTTTTGAGCACTTTGGAAGAGAAAACAATGGAAAAAGGAAAGAGACTCAAGAGAGAAAACCTAAAGTGACCTTCATTACCAATAGAGTGAGACTCCACTCCAATGCAACTCAAAATACTACAAACACAAGGGAGAAGAAGAGGTTTCATGCTTACAAGAGGGAGCAAAAACTCCAAGACTAGTTACTCATAGAGAGAGAATGAACTAGAGAGAGATGGACTCAATAGTCTACATAAGAGAATATCTACAAGAGGGAGAGAAGGCTCATGGAAGAGGCTTGAGGAGACTAGAGCTACAGCACCATGAGGCCTAATGGTGGAAGAGATGATGAACAAGGGAGAGGAGGGCTCCTTTTATAGAGATTTTGTCACCCTCCTTCACCCATTTACAATTGATGCCTGTAGATTCCTTTTCCCATCAATCACATAAGCCCATATGTCACCATCCATGTCCTTTTTGGCTACTTTTGTCATGTGTCCCATCAAAAGATGCTCAAGACTCTTAAAATATTGGGAAAGTTAAGAGTCTCCCCACATGGAGCCCATAGGGACCCTCTCTTTTCCATATGTCCACATCCTCCTGGTATCAGAGCCCAGGTGATCTAGCTAAGCGTGCGTGAATGCTTGAAGCTCAGTAGCTCTGTGGGAGGAAGGAGAAGCTTTGTGGGAAGCTTTGTGGGTGACTTTACTTGCATCCGAGTGTGCAGAGACCTTGGAGGAACCTTTGGAAAAGTCACTTTGGCTTTGTGAAGTGGTTTTGAGAGCCTGTTAAGAGCTTTCAAAGAAAAAGTCGTTTTTTTTAGCTTTTTCCTGTTCCGTTCGATGACAGAGACTCCATATTGACTTATAGAGGCAACTATTGCTTGCTTTTGGTGTCCACATTACTTCAGGAGCTTGGAAACACCTTCATTCTTGAATCTGGGATCATTTCATTGGATTTCTGACGCACTGTGTCAATTCCTGCGTTTTTTGCCTGGGTGTTGGAACTCAAGTTTGGAGCAACCATTTGCAGATCTATCAGTTCTGGTGGACTCAGGAGGTCCTAAAACTTCTATGTTGCTCATCATTCGCACTCCGGTGGAGTTTACAAACAGCTCTGTTTCAAAAAACGTTTTTCAGTCCGTGTGTTGGACCCAGTGATTGAGACCACGGTTTCCAAAACCGTATGCCCCATTGTGTTCTGGACGCCCAAAAACCCCTACCTATCAGTTCTTGCGTGATTCGGTGGAGGATTTTCAGAGTTATAAATCTCTGTGTATTCGATTTCGTCTCTCTGTTATGCATTTTTCATTCTAAGGTTTTGAAACCTTAGATTTATGCCACATGGCAGTGGATAAGTGTTGACTCCCATTTCTCACTCATCGGTTGGGATTTTGGAGTTCTGGCAGAAGAGAGATATTTGCAGATTTTCTTGCTGAGTCCGATTATGCAATGGCACCCATGTTTTGAAGCATCTCAGGTTCTTTTTTCAGTAGCGCTCATTACCGTGGGACTATGATTTCTTGAGCATACCTTATGCAGATCACTCTGGTTGCAGTTCGAGCAGTGTACGCTCATTCGTGGTCTGCATTGGGTTGCAGTGGATGATTTATAGGCCATTTGGATGCATTGCGGTCCTTATTGGATGCGCTGATAGGCCCAAATTGCCTTGTGGGATGTTATTTTTATGGACGCTTTGCACATGGATGCTATTTTAAGCTGAGGGACAGCTTTGACACATTGCAGGTGATGCACTGATAGTGCTATGCTCTCTTGGATGAGATATTATTGATGCATATGCCAGTGGACGGTGTTTATGCTTGAGTCATTTGGCACTTATTGGCATTTTCTTTTGGGCCAGATTTGCTCATATGGATGCATAGTATATGCACATGAGTCAGATGCATCTTTTGATGCTTTGAGCTTTGAATTTTGGTGATATTTCACTCTATTGTGGCATACACATTTGGGTGCACCTAGTATTTGGTGTCATTCTCTCTTGCAGGCACTAGCATTTGGGATTTTGTTTCATTTGCATCATGGCATCCTCTTCCACGTCTGAAAAGGAGTTTTTCAGCATTAAAAAGTTTGATGGGACAAACTTTTCTTTGTGGAAAGAACAAATAAGGGATGTGCTTATTCAAAAGAAGCAGATTAAACCCTTGGCAGGGATTGAAGCTAAGCCTGCAAATATGTATGAGGATGATTGGAATGAGTTGGATGCATTAGCAAAGTCTACTATTAGACTTCACCTTGCAGAGTCAGTTTATTTCACAGTAGTAAATGAGCAGACTACGGAAGATTTGTGGAAGAAACTGTGTGCCACTTATGAGAAGGAAACTGCCTCTAATAAAGTTTACCTCATGAAGAGGTTGTTTGAGCTGCAGATGAAGGAAGGGTCTCCATTGCTTCTCACTTGAATGAATTCAATATTATTTTCAGCCAGCTTCAGGCTCAGAAGATGAATTTTGAGTGGAGACTAAGGCAATATTTCTCTTATGTTCATTGCCATCCTCATGGGATACCTTCCGTACAGCTGTCAGTAACTCTGCACCTGGTGGAGTACGAATGACTATGCATGTGACATAGTGGGAGCAGGTGACATAAAGTTTTCTTTTGCAAATGGGTCTGCATTTGTTTTGAAACATGTGAGACATGTGCCTAAGTTGACCAAGAGTCTTATTTCAGTGGGTCAGCTAGATGATGCTGGTTTTCACACCACTTTTGGCTTTCAAAGTTGGAAAATTCAAAAGGGCTCTATGCTTTTGGCTAGGGGTGCCAAGTGTGGGACTTTGTATCCCTTGCATGTATCAGGGGTATTTGATCATGTTGTTGCAATAACCGAGCAGCCAAGCACTTCTTTGTGGCATTGCAGGTTGGGGCACATGAGCCAGAATGGAATGAAACTCTTATGCCGTTTGGGTTATGTACCGCATTTGAGTTTCTCTGATTTTGAATTCTGTGAGCATTGTCTCTATGGGAAGCAGACTAAATCAGCCCATAAAAGAAGGGGAAAGAAAGAGTTTGAAATGCTTGATTTGGTGCATTCAAACATATGTGGTCCCATGCCTACACGGTCATTAGGCGGGGCTGAATACTATGTGACATTCATTGATGATGCAACTAGGAAAGTGTGGGCTTATGCTATAGCTCGGAAGAGTGATGTGTTCCAGGTATTTCAGAAATGGCTGGCCTTGGTTGAGAATCAGTCAGGTAGAACGCTTAAATGCCTACGGACTGACAATGGTGGAGAGTATCTCTCTCATGACTTTCAGCATTTCTGTGATACTCGTGGGATTAAGAGGGAGCTTACATCCCCTCGTACTCCAGAGCAAAATCCAGTTGCAGAAAAGATGAACCGTACCATTCAAGAAAGGTTGCAATGCATGCTTTCCAATGCAAGTCTTTCTGATGGTTTTTGGGCTGAGGCAATGAAGACTGCAGTGCATGTGATCAATAGATCACCTAGTAAGAGTTTGGATGGTGGTATTCCTGAAGAGGCATGGAGTGGAAAGAAGCCCTCTTACTCTCATTTGCGTATATTTGGGTGTGAGGCATATGCACATGTGCCAAAAGAGCTTCGAAAGAAGCTAGATCCTAAGTCTAGGAAATGCATCTTTCTGGGTTATGGTGAAAGTGGAGAGATGGGCTATCGTCTCTGGGATCCAGAAGCAAAGAAGATCATACGCAGCCATGATGTGGTCTTCAATGAGAAGAAGATGCATAAGGCACCCATGAGGGATGTGGAAATGAGGAGAATCACTTTCCAGGATGTGAATCCACCTGCATATATTGATAGACAGCAAGTTGTCCATGAGCCAAATGTGCAAGAAATGGTGCCACCAAGTACTCCCACCGGTATACAATCAAGGGTAGATGATGGATCATCTATTGGTGGAAATGATGAGCCAAATGTGGCTGATATGCAAGTGGGACAGCAAGCTGAAATGCCCTTGAGAAGATCATCTAGAGTGTCTAGACCGCCTGATAGGTTTGTTCCAGGGGTAGACTATGTGATGCTTACTGATTGCGGGGAGCCTTCTTGCTATAGAGAGGCTATGATGCGTGAGGATCAACGCAAGTGGGAGTATGCTATGCAATCAGAGATGAGTTCACTTATGAAGAATAAGACTTGGGACTTGGTTTCTTTGCCACATGGAAAGAAAGCATTGCCATGTAAATGGGTCTACAAAATGAAGGTCACAGGTGATGATGTGCCTAGGTACAAGGCCCGATTGGTTGCTAAAGGGTTCAAGCAAGAGAAGGGTGTGGACTTTGATGAGATATTCTCTCCGATTGTGAAGATGACCACACTTAGATGCATGCTTGGACTAGTGGTAGTAGAGGATATGGAGCTTATGCAAATGGATGTCAAGACAACTTTCTTGCATGGGGATTTGCATGAGGAAATTTACATGGTGCAGCCGGAAGGCTTTGAAGAAAAGGGCAAAGAGCATTTAGTTTGCAAGCTGAAAAAGAGTCTCTATGGTCTTAAGCAGGCACCTAGAGAATGGTATTAGAAGTTTGATTCTTTCATTCGGTCCCAGGGTTTTAGAAGGAGTGAAATTGATCACTGCCTCTACACTAAGAGGGCTAAGGATAATAGCCTGATAATCTTGGCACTATATGTGGATGATATGCTATTGGCTAGCAAGAATACTTATGAGCTAGATGCATTAAAGGCCAAGTTGCATGAGGCCTTTGATATGAAGGATTTGGGACTTGCAGGTCATATTCTTGGTATGCGCATCACGCGTGATCGGAGTAAGAAACTCCTTTGGCTTTCACAAAAAGAGTATGTTACAAAAGTATTAGAGCGTTTCAATATGGAGGGGGGGAAGGCAGTGAGTACTCCATTGCCTCCATATGTGAAACTGAGTCATACAGATAGTCCCAAATCAGATGAGGAAAGGGCCATGATGGCCAAGGTTCCTTATGCATCAGCAGTTGGGAGTCTTATGTATGCTATGATAGCTACTAGACCAGACATTGCATTTGCAGTGGGAGTTGTTAGCCGGTATATGGCTAATCCAGGAAAGAGGCATTGGGAGGCAGTTAAGTGCATCATGAGGTACATGAAGGGTACCAAGGAGATGTGCATCTGTTTTGGTAAAGGAGACATGCGTGTACTTGGGTACACAGATTCAGACTATGCAGGGCATGTGGATAGTAGGAGATCCACTTCTGGTTATGTGTTCACCTTTGCAGGTGGTGCAATGTCGTGGATGTCTCGCACACAGAAGTGCATTGCTTTGTCTACCACAGAGGCTGAGTATGTTGCAGCCACAGAGGGTTGCAAGGAGGCTATATGGCTTGATCGGCTAGTGGGAGATTTGGGGATTCATACAGGTGTACCGACATTGCATAGTGATTCCATGAGTGCTATTCAACTAGCACGAAATCCGGTCTTTCATGCAAAGACCAAACACATTGAGGTCAGGTATCATTTCATCAAAGAGGTACTTGAGGACAAGCGCATAGAGCTTGTCAAGGTTCATACAGATGATAACCCTGCAGATATGCTGACGAAGAGTCTACCTAGTCACAGCGGTTTGAGTATTGTCACATATTGATGGGCATTGGATAGTATGCTCACTGGTTGTTCTCCCTTAAAGGCACATTGTCCTTTAAGTGGGAGGTTGTGGGGGTTAAAGGTCAGTGTGCCTTTACCCCGGTTATGTACAATACTCAAACACATATATAAATGAATGAAAAAGAAGATTAGGGTGGTTCTGCACCCACCAAAACTTGTGTGGCTCTCTGTCTCTCTCTCTCCTTCTTCCGTTCTTGCTTCCGTTGAGAGCACTCTCACTGTTGTGGAGTTAACCCTCGAGGAAACATGCCTTCTTCCACATATTGCTGAACATCTTGCAGTTCTGGCCATCCAGTGTCTACCAAAGAAACCACACCCCGGTCTTGTACTATAATGGCTTGAGTAGCTAACTCATCTGCCCTTTTATTTTCTTTTCTATTTATATGAAAAAACTTGCAAAAATCAGACTGACTACATAGTGCCATAGCCTTTTGATTAAGCTCCTTCAAATGAGGACTTCTTGTCTTGTAATGCCCTTGCATTTGCTTTATAATAAGCTGAGAATCTCCTCTTACTTCTAATCCTTTAGCTTGACTTTGAAGACAACCCTCCAAACCAAGAATCAAAGCATTATACTCAGCTACATTGTTAGTTGTGATACCTAGAAGCTCTTGTCCTCTTGCCCACACCTCTTGACCTTCAAAATTCATCAAGACTATCCCCCTGGCTCCTTGTTGGCATGGACTAAAAGCCCCATTAAAATACAAAACAAGATCTGTTGGTGGTGTATCCCTTTCATCTTTAATGTTCTCCTTACATTTCTTTTCTTCTCCTAGATCCTCCCGTCTTGTGAGCAAATTTGCCATAGTGGACCTAGTGGTATTTTCAGTGACAAAAGAGAAAGAGGACTCTTGAAGCTCTGACAATGATTTTGCAAATCTCCCCCCAGGATTCGGCTTGCAAACTAGATATGCTAATATAGACTGAGAGGTAAGGAAGAAAAATGGCTGAGGTAATAAATAGGAGCAAAACTTTCTGACTGAAAACACCAAAGAGAGGGCTTGCTGCTCCATTTCTTCATACCTTGTTTCCACCTCTGTAAGCTGTCGGCTGGCATAATAGATGGGTTGCATTCTACCTACCTCTACTTTTGTAGCAATACAGCACCAATTGAATGCAAAGATACACTTGGATTTACATAGAAGTCTTGAGACCAATCAGGGGGCTTCAATATTGGGCCCTCACTCATGGCCTCTTTAAGTTGCTAAAAAAACTCTTCTTGCTCCACACCCATTGGAAAGAAACTCCTTTTCTTATCAACAAGTTCATGGGATGCACTATCTCTATGAAATCATCACAAAAGCATTGATAATACTTGCTCTTTCCTAGAATTCTATGAACACCAGTGACACTCTCAGGACTTGGCAATACCATGATTGCTTGAACATTGTCAGGATCCATTTGCAGGCCTTCTTCACACACAATATGCCCCAACAAGACAACCTTTTTTTAGCCAAATGACAATTGCTAGGATTTAGACAACCTTTTGCTTCATCAATCCTAGCTAAGGCCATCTTTAACTTCTCCATATGATCCATGCACCGAGAATAAATGAAAAAATCATCCAAAAACACCCTTATGAACTTTCCCAAGTAAGGCTCGAGCACTTGACTCATGAACCTTTGAAATGTAGCTGGTCTATTGGTCAACCCAAAAGGCATCACTTTGTAAGCAAAAACTCCCGAAGGTGTGACAAATGATGTTTTCTTTTTATCTTCCTCTCGAATATGAATTTGAAAGTACCTAGAATACCCATCACATACAGAATACATTTCATGCCCTGCTACTTGGTCTAGTATTTTATCTTGGAATGGCAAAGGAAAATGATCCCTCTTAGTGCATGCATTCAAAGGACAAAAGTCCAAACAAACCTGCCACTTATTTCCTTTCTTTGGTGTGACAACTATAGGAGATATCCATTCTGAATCATCAATAGGAAAGATGAATCCCACCTCAAGTAGTTCTGTTACCTCTTTCTTTAGTGCCTCAGCTTGGATCACCCCCAATCGCCTTAAGCGTTACACAACTAGATTGCTTTCTGGCTTCAACTCAATCTTGTACTCCAAAAGAGAGATTAATCAAACCTGTGAATAGCTTGTCGCAAAGAGATATGGGAAATCATCTAACATATCCAAGTACTAGAGCTTCTCACTACCTAATAGAGAATCACCAAGAAGCTCTTCATTGCGTTGGCATCATTTAGTGTGCTCCACATCCTCCACATGAAGTGTCTCTATAGGATCTTCTTGTACCACCACCTTGTTCCCTCTTGACTCATCCCGATCAGCACCAAGACAAAGACCACTCCTTCTACCTCACCCTCTAAGCTGGACTCCTCGAAGCTACACCCTGTCTCTTCTTCTTCATCGGTTAAGTCAGAGCTCGAACTCTCTGATGTTGAAGACTCCTCCTTGACAACTTCCTTTTTGTGACTTCTGATGTTGTAGTGCACCTTATTATCATTTCCCTGCAAAATCAATTCTCTAGTGTCCCACTTTTGAACAGCCTTCACCTTGCATAGCCAAGGCCTTCCCAAAATCAATGGATAGGCACGTGCATCTGGCTTGGTAGGGATCACCTGAAAAGCAGTCGGCACAGAAATTCCACATACATCCACTTCTAGATTCTTCACAACTCCCAAAGTCTTAACCCTAGTGTTGTCAGTCAATTTGATGCGATAAGAAGAGGTAGTACTAGAGTATTTCAAATCAGCATCTATCATGGTCTTCTCACCCATGACATTAATCGATGCACCTCCATCAATGTACACATTAGAAATCACTTGATCATCAATGATCACATCAACCATAGGTACATCATCACCAACATCTATATCTACCTTTTAAACAACAGGAATGGCACTTTTCTTCTTTTTCTTCGTTGACACTCTTGTGCTTGCTAGCTTTTCCCATTCCTTCCGTAGTTTTTTGGAGGCAAAGCAAGTAATTGACCAAAGGTGATATGAGCTTCCTTTTCTTTAATGTTGGACAACAAGTCATAGCTTCCAATGTCTTGTCCTAAAGGAAAGTCTGACTGGCTAATTCTCCTTCTAGAAGCCTTCTTTTTCTTACTATGGTGTTCCTCTTCCTGATGTTCCTCATCTACTTCTTCCTTGCTTTCTTCTTCTTCTTTTGCTTTACCATGCCCCCATTTAGCCATCATTACCTCTCTTTCCTCATCCCCTGAAGAAGCTTCTAACAAGAATACTTATTTTTCTTCTTTCTTTCTCAATCTAGGACACTTGAGGCAATAGTGACCATTTTCATTACATTCATAGCAAGTGACCCTTTTTTATTACATTCATAGCAAGTGACCCCACTCTTATCTCGAGGCCTATCTTCACTCTTTGGTGCTCTAGGTTGTCGTTCATTAACCAAATGCAATTTCAAATCAGCAAACTCTGCCATCAATTGGGAGATATTATGATCTAACTCAGAGGACTTTGGTACCTGAGGAGTGCCCACTACCTCCATCATAGAAGTTGAAGCTGTTGAAGACACAAAAGAGTATTTGATTTTTAGAGAAGCTTTTTTTTTAATAGCAATGCGAAGTGCCTCCACGTATGTTGTTAGATTTTTACTCATTAATTTTGAGCAAAGACGAGGCTCCAAAGCCATAACAAATTTGCTCATCTTTAAGTGCTCCATCCCTACAAGACTTTGAGGGGGTGATGATGCAGATGCCATAGCTTGCAATGCTGCCCTTTCATACTTTTTCCATATTGCCAACGTAGAGACCATCTCACCCTCTCCTTGATAGAACTGGTCCAACTACAACATCAAAGCATTTGGTGACTCCACTGCCCCAAATCTCTGCTTCATTATAGCCACCACTTGGTCCTAGTCCTCCTTGGTAGAGTCTGGCAAGGCCTCATGCCAACTCAAGGCTACACCTTCAAGAAAATCAAGCAAAATCTCCACCCGATCCTCATGGACCATCCAGAAAGCTTGCATCCTCAAACAAAATCTGGAAGATAAGACTCTAGGTCTTCCCCTTGGGCCCCTCGAAACACTAGAATCTTCACCATGATGAAACACAAAAGGGAAACACCAAGATCCAAATAATATCCCAAACAAGATCCCACAGAGCCTTAGTATACCAAGACCAACTTATTATGCATAACCGCTTGTTGAAAACCCTCCACAATGTGATCCTTAAAAAATATTCAAAAATAAGTGACCAATCAGCACCATGAAAACATTGTGTATACATGCATTCAAGAATGATCCTTCTCACAATTGGAAGTGCACATAAAAACTTCAAGATATTGTACTCTTCATCATTTTCATAGCAAAAGAAGTTGAAAGCATTGAGAATCACCACTCCACTGTTATAGTCAAAAACTACCCAAAGACTCAACTCTTCTTTACACCAAGCTGCTAGTGCATGAAACAATCCCCAATCCATCATTGTGCCTGATGTCGGCATTGTCGATTCACCAACATATTCAAGAGTGAAAACATAAAGGATATGGTTATGATGATCGTACAAATAGCTTGAGCATCACTTTCACAATCTTCTAGTTCTCTTGAACGGGCTGCAATCTCTTCTAATGGAGTTCTTCCAGGCATCTTCTTTATCACATCAAAAAACACATGCCTATACTAGGCATAACATGTAATCAAGTACACCCGAGACCATTTAGTAAGGTGAGATGAATCCAATACTAAATGTAATCGGCGTCCACCAAAAAGATGTGACATGAAGTTGGGGGTAATAAACTTTATGCACCTCTTCACTTCCTACTGCTTTCGAATTGAGTGATAGAGATATTCATCACTGGGAAAGGGACATTAAAAAGAAGCTTTTATACCAAGAGACCACACCATACTATTCTCCCTTATATGAGAATGAAGATGGTAACATCCCAAGTGATGTACTCAAAGCATAGGGAGAAGGAAAGGATCAGCGGAGGCCATAATCTCAGCAAGCCGGAAAGAGAAGAGCGATACATTGTTGAGAGAAGATCTTGTGGCTCAACATGATATGAACTGATATATATCAAGGAGTTTGAAGGGGCTGATTGGGTCAGATGGGTAGGTTCCTAGGAAACATTGCACCTCCTTCATAGACACCTTTATACTTAGCCCAAAACAGTCTCCAAATTGTCATAAGACATAGAGACCCATAACTTTCAGCAAAGACATGATATAAAATGATCAAACACATATCCAGATGCGCTTAAAATGGGCTTTGCTCTAATATAAGTTTCATGAGAAATAAAGAAGCGGTTGGAAAGATATGGGCAGTTTACTAGACGGGGGGAAAACTATCTGAAAAATAAATAGTCACACACAGAGAGTTATATATTTTTGGTCTAAAATCTAATACAATAACTCAAGACAAAAGATGATGGTGCTTGTAGAGAGCTTCACGTTGATATAAGTTTCGTCCAAATCGGATGATGAAGCAATAAATTATGAGCAAAATACTGACAGTGGGTCAAATTGTCATGAAAAACACCTACTCCTTCTACTAGTGCTGACTTGGGAGAATACTACCTCCATGCTTAGAATTTATCAATGATCCAATCCCCATAGAGGTCGTCTAGAAGGGAAGGAAAATCTCCCTTTGTGGCTTGGGAAATAGATAATCCATGTATGTGCAATGAGCGGCCGAATAGACAACACTTTTGAGAACTTTGGAAGAGAAAACAATGGAAAAAGGAAAGAGACACTCAAGAGAGAGAACCTGAAGTGACCTTCATTACCAATAGAGTGAGACTCCACTCCAATGCAACTCAAAATACTACAAACACAAGGGAGAAGAAGAGGTTTCATATGTACAAGAGGGAGTGGAAGCTCCAAGACTACTCATAGAGAGAGAATGAACTAGAGAGAGATGGACTCAAGAGTCTACATAAGAGAATATCTACAAGAGGCAGAGAAAGCTCATGGCAAAGGCTTAAGGAGACTAGAGCTACAGTAATATGAGGCCTAATGGTGGAAGAGATGATGAACAAGGGAGAGGAGGGCTCCTTTTATAGAGATTTTGTTCACCCTCCTTCACCCATTTACAATTCCTACTTGTAGATTCTTTTCCCCATCAATCACATAAGCTCGTATGTCACCATCCATGTCCTTTTTGGCTACTCTTGCCATGTGTCCCATCAAAAGATGCTCAAGACTCTTAAAATATTAAGAAATTCAAGAGTCCCCCCACATGGAGCCCATAGGGACCCTCTCTTTTCCATATGTCCACATCCTCCTTATTCCACATACGAATTCTAGAAGGATTCATTTTGACTCCACACTCCTCCACATGCCTTCCACACACTTAGCATGTGATCTCTCTTATATTATTGGAACACAAGGACATGAGCCCACCTCTTTATATGACTCACTCTTTCTATTTTCTAAAAACCCCATAATATCCCATACACAAATAACACTCACGCCATACCAAGGTATTTATCATTTATACACATGGTATTTACAATGATCCATTCCACTCATCCTCTCAATCCCATACAATATCTTAGAAAATAAGTGAGAGCCACTAGGCTATCACTTGATACTCAAACTCTTAGCAAACATAGAAGAAAGCAATACCAATGCCAAATAAAAAATATCAATTTTTGGCGTCACAGGGCTGAAGCTAAAGCAGTCAGAAAGTTAGATGCCAGAAGCACAGCAAGATTCTTATACGAAAATGTGATCACCCAATTCGGATGCCCCATTGAAATTGTGTCAGATAGAGGCACACATTTTGTCAATGAGGTAATCTAAGAACTCTTGTCTGGCTTTATGGTAATCCATAGAAAAAGCACACCCTATGACCCCCAAGGGAATGGACAGGCCGAATCCACCAACAAAATAATATGCATTATCCTCACCAAGGTAGTAGAACCATAGTGTTTTGATTGGGCAGAGAAACTGAATGCAGCCTTATGAGCATACAAAACCACACTCAAGGTTAGTACAAGGAACACACCTTTTTATTTGGTGTACGGCCTTGAAGCTGTGGTCCCACTAGAATTTGTAATACCAAGCCTACGCATAGTAGTATAGGAATGCATGGGAGACCAAGAATCCTTGAAAGAAAGACTCTATCAGTTGGAGAAGCATACAGATACAAGAGTAGTCACCTACCATGCCATGACAATAGAAAAATGCAAAAGAAAGGCATGGTTTGACAAAAATCTTAAAGCTAAAGACATCAAGGAAGGTGACTTCGTTGTGTTATACAAAGCCAAAGTACACAAGGGGAAACTGAAGTATCTAGGTCAAGGACTCTATCGAGTAAGAAAGATGAATCCCATTGGAGCTGTGCTACTAGAAACATTGGATGGAGTCCAATTCAACACAACAATAAATGGGAGCCGACTGAAGCGCTACTACTTCAACACGCAAGCCATCCCCAAGAAAAATGAAGATTTGGGAAACCAAGTCTTTCTTGATTAGGATTAGATTGTATCATGAGCACTCACTTGGATATGTATGTCTTTGCACACATAGGTAGCATCAATCAATTTAAACCTAGGGCTCAGAAGTGATGCCTGAGTTCTCCCAGCAACAAAAAAAAGCATATAGTTAGTCCCTACCTAGCTACTAGGTCATGTGCACTCACACGCTTTCACTTGGACACATAGATGATTGCCTGAATAATTGAGCTACACACTTTCATTCCACAGTCTAAAAGCATGTATAAAAATAATATCTCTCAAAACACACAAAAAGGTCATACCTACATTCCAATCAATCTAATGATCAATGCTACACCACATGCACATGGATGCAGGTTCAAAAAAGATGCCGCCACTAAAGAGGATGCATAGAAAGAGCCCACCACCTCAACCATGAGACCCCCTCCAGAGTTCATAGAGCCATCTAAATCCTCTCAACCATGACGACCACATGCATATGTGATCCAGAGCGATATCTTTGAAGAGGATTCAGTGCATGACCAAGAAGAACAAATGCTACCCCAGTCACCACTGCCCTACACAACCATTGACAGGGCCTAGTCACTAGAACTTTTTTGGCCACCTACCTTGACTTATGCTCTTTCCCAGGAAGCAATATCTTACTTAGAGCAAAGGGGTCTAGGCAATTTGCATGAGAGCCTAAAATCCTTGGAGGATAGTCCTACAATGACCACATACATCAGGGACTTTCTCCATTCTTACCACTCCAGCAATGCAAAGATTGGCAAGTATGGTACAATCACTGTACATCAGAGCCCACTAAACATTATCCTCGATAATACAATCATTTAAAGGGCTTTCTCACTACCAACACATGGTGCCAAATACCCTACACGGCCTACCGATGCAAAGTTTCTCGAAGTACATTCTCTCCTCACCAAGGGAACACTGTTACATAGGGATGGCATATTACTCTGCACCATCCTTAATCATCACCTCAAGGAAGCAGCACAATTCCTATCCACAATCGTGGGGGTTAAGTGGGGCAAGAATCGATCCCTTCCACTCCACACATTTGTTTTGTTGAGTGGAAAGCTAAAGCAAGACTGGATCCAGCACTTAGTCTTCTTCTTTACAAAGAAACTAGATGGTTCATTAGGCCAAAAATGTAAAAGTCCACACTTATTGGCTATAATCATAAAAAAAGATCTACAAGAAAGAGAAATGACTCTACCCAGTCACCAAAACCAATTGACGAGTTGGACATACCCTTCTCCCCAGTATGGGAGCTGTCATCAACTTCTCCTACTATCACATTGACAAGTGCAGATGTCTTATAAGAAATACCTATTCTGGAGGTCGAGATTGAGGAACTGCCCCACGAGATGCTATAGCTCGATGCACAACTACAACGAATATATCTCCAACAATAGCAGCAACCTAAGCCTGAGGAAAGATTGGCACCTGAGCCTGAGGAAAGATCGACACCAGAACCTGACGCTACACCATCACTAGAACCACTCATTGATGCCATGCCAATCGATGAACCACAAGGGGAGCTAGTGCCAGATCAACAGTATGACTATTGTATATAAGGGACTGAAATACTATTGGAACAACCTCCCCCAAGTACTACAGAATCATCGGGATGGCTACATGGGCACCACTTGTATCAGGAGTATCGCTAGACCTCATCACCGTCTGTCATTCTCCAACATCAAGCTAGCCAAATGATCCAAATGTCAGAACTATTCACTAGCTTATCCAAGGAAGAATATGCAAGAGAATTGGACAGACAGACTGCAACAGAAATCGAAGACCAATTCCAAGCAATCACCATAGAGGTCAAGGCACTTCAGGCACAGATAGATGAGGAGGAGATAGAAGAAGTGCGCATGAACCAAGCTCTCCAAGCTCAAGACAAGGCAGTGAGGGATGTGACCTCCAACCTCCACCAAAGTCAAACACAGCTGATAGCAGCAATACAAGCAACGGCAATCCTATATACCCACTATAACTCCTTGACATCTGCACATGCTCAGTAGACAGAGGTAGTGGCACAAGCTCGACTCACTATAATTCACAAAGAAGAAGAGCTCCAGGATTGCAAATACAAGATGGAAGCCATGAAACAATCTTTGGCAGTACATGCCTTCAGCATTGACAAGCTTACAAGGGAATGCAAAATCTTAAAGGACCAACTTGCTACCACTCAAGAGGCTAGCACTTCACAAGCACAAGTCTTGGACCAATGGTCCGAAGACATTCCTCAATAGGCAAAGGTCACCTTGCAAATGAGAAAGCTTAAAGAGGCATATATAGCCATCTACCAACAATACAAAGAAAAAATGAATGAGATGTACTCCCAAAAGATAATCATTTCCAAGCTTGAACTCCAATTGCTAGTGCACAACAATGAGGCATTGGAAGACAACACCAATGAAGCCCTACTACAATGCACAATGGTGGTGTACCAAGAGCTTATGGCTGCTCTACAAGTGGAAGATCACCTCAACGCACACGTGCTTATCCAATGGAAGCAACTCCAACTCAAGATCATATTTGCTCATCCAACAATCAAATGGGAATGTTCCATAGGGACCAAAACTCTACGCATAATTTGCCAAGACTTGTCCGAAAATGAGAAAAATATCTTCTGCCTATCTACACATGGCGGGTTTATAGCACTCAAGACGGATG
This sequence comes from Dipteris shenzhenensis, assembly GCF_047967505.1. Lineage (NCBI taxonomy): Eukaryota > Viridiplantae > Streptophyta > Polypodiopsida > Gleicheniales > Dipteridaceae > Dipteris > Dipteris shenzhenensis. The sequence continues at coordinate 26,439,689 of NC_141605.1, read as the reverse complement.
CTTTCATTACATATTTATGCCTCATGGGTAGTCCTCCCCTCAAGGTTATTGCAAGTTTGTTGCCATTGCTATAAAGGCCATCACTATTATTTGCAAGGCATGACATAATCGCCATCCCACCCATGTAGCTGATGATCCCATCGCACTAGCAAAAAGAAGTGTCGGAAGATGACAAGGCCTATCTCACATCCAACTTCCCATATCTAACCACTCTCTCTGCCAACCTCATAACCTCACTTACCCTTTCTGCCACCACCCGCTTAACCTTCCCCGAGCTCCATCCTAACATCTATTCCCTCCATCATATCTTTGCTCATGCCTCTCACCATTTTCAACTAACCCAATAGTCACAAACTTACAAGCCCTTACACCTAGCTTCTTCCCCTCCCTTGCTAATCCTACCCTTGAGGATTACCAAGCTACTCAAGCCATTTGCCCAGTTCTTCCCCCCCTCCCCTCTACTCCCCCTTCCACAACTAACACTCTTCCATATTTCTCCCCCATGTCCCCAGATTCTCTCCTTGCCCCATCATTACGTTTGACATTACTTATGCTTCCAGCAGTAGAAAATGATAGTATTTGATTTTGAATATCAGGATCTAGATAATCCAATTCATACTCCCATGCCAAGTTCCAATGATGGGTATGATTTTGATGAGATACTACTTCCCAATAATCCCATCAAGGGACTTTGGAGCAAATATCCTGATATGAAAACTCGAGGTGGATGGACCCTGGACCACTTTCCTACCAACCTTCGTTAGCATCAAATTAGTGAAGGTTGGATTAGCAAGTTGGATCCACAACCTGATTGGTGCCGTCCTAAGCTCTTTGATGTAATCTTCTTGAAGGAGTACCTATGTGCGCCTCCATGTCTCAGAAACAATCCCAAGTTCTATGCAATTCCATGATGTAAAAAATGGGAAGCCAACATACACACTTTGGATGAAGATTGAAGAGACAATTGAGTGCCAGACTAAGTGCTTGAAAACATCTCTACACTTAGACTATAACACACAACTCTCAAGGGAGAGATGAGTGCCAGAATAAGCATCTATGAAAACATCACTAAGCTTAGACTGCAACACACAACTCTCTTAAGAGAGATGAGTGCCAGCCCAAGAGTTCCTACAAACAAAAATTTTTATACAAACTGAGACTATTACACACAACTCTCTTAAGAGAGATGAGTGCCAGCCTTAGGTTAAAAATAATTATTTATATTATAATTAAAATTGCAACACATAATTCTCGCAAGAGAGATGAGTGCCAGCCTGTCTACACACTTAAATACAATACAAAATAAATATTAAACAATTTAAAAAGACTGCAACACACAACTCTCGTAAGAGAGATGAATGCTAGTCCTAAACAAAACAAAACAAAAGAAACATTAATTACTAACAAAAGACTATAACACAAGAAAGGGTTCAGTAAGGTACCTATGATGAGAGCTGGTAGGTATGGAAGCAAATAGGAGGTAGCAGGTAGGCAAGTAGGAGGTGGCAGGGCTGGCAATCAAGTGGCTGAGGTGGCAAGGAAGACAAGTGGATGTATTCGTACGAATACCAAAAATGGCAATGGCTACAAGTTTATACTATGTATATTCGTATGAATAAACTGAGCTACTCATACAAATAGCTGTTTATTCGTACGAATAAAATATCAAAAAACGTTTGAAATGTTTTAAATCACAAAAAACACGTATTTGGGCATTTTATCGAATTAAAAAGAATGCTCGAATTAATGCAACTTAGGAACAAAGGCATAGGGCGAGCAGGGGTGTAGTGGGCGTAGGATGGCAGGGACAAGCAGGCAAAGTGAGAAGGGGCTAGCGTAGGGGCAATGAGGGGATGGAAAAAATAAGAGGGGATGTCACATCCAAGCAAGGGATAGGATGGAATACCTAGGGGCGAGGGGGATGGCGCAGCCAAGAGGTGCAACAAGATGGAGAAGGGGATGGCAAAAAGCATGCAAAAACTCTCTTTATGTGAAATTGGGTTTGAAAGTACTTTATTTTTCACTTTTTCATCAAGTTAACCTCTAAATCAAGGCAAAATATCGAGTTGGAGGTTAACTTGATGCAAAAGTGCAAAATAAAGTACTTGATTTTCTAAGGACATCCCCTAAAGCACATCTCCAAATTGTGTAAATCACAATTTCAACCTAAACAATCATGGATTAAGACTTTGACTTCTTCTACAAAGTTGTAGCTACTAATTCGACCTTTTTAAAGCATCAAAAAGATCCCCAATCGGAGCTTGGGAGCAAAAGTTATGATCAAAATAGTGACTACTACTTTTTTCATGGAAGAGGTGACTCTGATTGCGTAAACTAAATTTTCAACCTAATAGAGCATGGAATTAGATTTCTATCTTTTATACAAAGTTGTAGATACAAATTCAATGTTTGAAATTCATAAAAAATATTTTCAACCTGAGTCTGGGATCAAAACTTATGATCAAAATGGTGATTGCTTCTTTTTTCCTCCAAGAGGATAGTTAGATTGCATAAATTAAATTTCAATCCAATAGATCATGGATTTAGATTTTGACCTCTTCTACTAAGTTGTAGATAAAAATTCAAGATTTCCAATTCATAAAAATAATCCTCAATCAAAGTTTGGGATCAAAAGTTATGATCAAAATAGTAACTGCTACTTTTTCCTTGAAAGAGGCGACTTGTTGTGCCAATGCAAAACATCAAGATAGAGGATAACTTTACTCATAGGCACTATCTCCATAAGTCATTATAAGTGCATCTAAATTTCTTTGAGGCATATCATTTGATAGTGAGTTCAATCTTGAACGCGATGGTGGATACTAAGTGCAAGCTTAAACTAGATGTCAAAGATCAAGCTGAATTTTTGACTTCATGAAATCAAACATCGAGTTGAAGCTTTGACTTTATGTTGGACATCGCCCTTAAGCTTGTAGTCAATGTCTTGCATCGAGTTCGAGCTTCAACTCCTTCAAGAATGTTAAATTTAACTTATAAAAGTGCTCAACTTGATGTTTGGCATCTATTTAAATGTTATTATTGATATTGTAGAGGAAGATGCTCTTCCACTTCATCTGGGGATGAAACCAATGTAATCAAATGATAATGATGCTATAGAAAGTCATGAAGAGTAGACAATGTTGAAAATGTATCAAAATACATCTTTTTGTTACTTATTAATGATAACTTTTCAATGGTTTGTTTAATTTTTAAAATATAGGCTTTAATCCTTACTTGCAATAATAGCACAATTACCTTTTCACTGGGGGCCTTACAACTTGAGCATCTTGGACCACTGGTGGTTACTAGGAGAGTGGGGCATTGAGCATATCTAACACTGTAAGGTGGTGTTGGGAATCATTTGCATTTTCACCTTCTTTTTTCCATTCCATATTGTGACCATCAAAGATCCCCAATCCTATTTCACCCTGGCTGACTTGAACCATAGACTTCCTAGCAACGTGGGGGAATGCACATCCTCTTTCTCAATCTGTAGGATTACAACATTAATACAAAACACCATACCTTGCAAGCGTATCAACTGATTCTGTATTATTCCTATTGGCTGAATTCTCCTCTAATCTGCCACGTGAACCAAAAATGGGGCAGGTTCTAATCCAAAAAGTCCGAACTACCGGAACATGTATTGTTTGGAGGAATACGGATGTTTTGGGTTATTTTAGAAAGTCCTTTATTCATGAGTAAAGCACTTCTACAATTCTTTTAAAATCCACCTTTTTTATGCAAAATCTTTCAAAGATTCCAAATGTTTCTCCTAAGAAGGAAATATTACCCAAATAATCTGCAATGGTGTTTTTGGCACTGCTATATGCAAATTCTATTATTGGTAAATATTTTTCCCAATTAGTATGTCGTTTACTTACATATGCTTGAAGCATATCTTCAATGATCTGATTGACCCTTTCAATTTGACCACCACTCTATGGATGATCTGCAGTGATCATATTCAATGAAGTTTCTAACCTCATAAACACAAGCCTCTAAATTTGCTATCCTGGTCACTAACAATACTGGTCAGTAGCCAACCTATCAATAATGGTTGTTAAATTTGCTATCCTGGTCACTAACAATACTGGTTGGTAGCCAACCTATCAACATGCTCCACAAACAGCCTAGCTAATTCTCGAGTTTTAACATCTTCATTGATAGGAATAAAATGAGCCATCTTGGTCAACGATCAAAAATTACCTACACATAGTTGTGCCCCCTCTATGTCCTATATAATCCCACAGTAAAATCTATGGAGATACTTTCCTGTTTGCCAGATGGAATCTCCAATGGGTGTAGGAGACGTCCTACCTTAAGGTGTTTTGGCACTTCAATACATAATCTTGGACCTCCTCACCTATTCCAAGCCAAAAGAATTGCCTTTTCAGAAGTGCATATGTCTTCTGAATTTATGGGTGTTTAGCACTCGGACTATCAAGACACTCAAAAAGAATTTGGTGCCTAATGTCATTATTATCTGGGACACATGCTCTACCCTTGTAGAGCAAGTAGCCATCTTCAATAGTATATTTTTTCCACTTGAGTCCTTTAACCACCAACTTGTGGTGTGTCATCATTTCCATGTGACTCCTCCGTGAAAGCCTCTCAATTAGTTGGATCCCTATTTCCATGTGACTCCTTGGTGAAAGCCTCTTGATTGTTGGATCCCTATTTCTAATTTCTTTCCATATTACAGAGAAGTGAGGATCAAACTCACATTTCCCTTTTAAGCACTCTAGGAAATCATTCTAAAATTGAGTAAAACTCAATTCATTAACAATTGGCATTTGGCTAAGGGAGTCTGCTACCACATTGAACTTTTCTCTCTGATATGTCAATGTATATCAAACTCTTGCATTAATTCAGCCCATCTATCTTTTCTACCTTTAAGTTCTAGCTGATTGCAAATCCACTTAATGCTCTCTTGATGAAAGATGACCTCAAATTTGGCACCATACAAATAGTGCCTCTAGCTCTTCAAAGCATAGACTATAGCATAGAGTTCCTTCTCATATGCCGAGGAATTCCGTTGGGCACGATCTAACTTTTTGCTTTCAAAAGCCACTAGTTGATCTTTTTGTAAAAGTACCACCCCAACAACAAAATCACTGGCATATGTCTCAACCATGAATTGTTCATTGGGATTCACTACCTTTAAGACAAGAGCTGCTGCTATAGCTACTTTTAATTTTTCAAAACTTTTTTTTTTAGGCTCATCCCATATGAAGGTGCTTCCCTTCCCCTTAAGCTGGTCCATCATCAGGACAACAATCTTAACATAATCTTGGATGAATATCCTATAGAATCTAGACAAACCTCTAAATATACGAGATGAGCACAATTTTCGAGCAAAAACCTACGAGCAAAAATGTCCAAGCGATAATTTTTGACACCGACCATGCTAGTATATTTCTCAAAGGAATATACCATTCTTTCTTAATTTATGATTTATGGAACCATATACTTACTTCTTATCATTATAACCCTCATTTTAGAGAACATCAACTATATATGAATAAATAGTGAATACTTTAGAAACTCCTATAAATCTCTCCCTTGAGGATTATGGTAATTCAATCGATTTAAAAGAGTTTCCCTTAGCTTTAGCAATACCATATTTGAAGTATTGAGAATCTCTCATTTAACACTGTATACCATATTCCTTGGATGAGTAGGAAAAAGATCATAGAATAATCTATAATACATTATCGAATATGGGAAGGAAATAAAGGGATTTTCAAATATTCCCAAATCTCCAAACCTAAGTACTTTTAAGGAAATGTGGTCCCTACTGAACTCCTTCCTACCATAATATGAATTAGGGAGAAGAAGTAACTCTCATATACATGTTGCAATTTCCAATTTATCTCTTTTATACCTATAAAAACTATTACTTTAAGCCTACCATTTCATAGCTCATGAAATTTTGAACATTTTTCCTTTTTATAACTCCTCAATCCAAGCTAAGGAGCAAAAGTTATGGCCCCTTCTTTGTAGGCTCTCTAAGGGTATTCCGCTAGCAGAATAGGGTTGGGGCAAGCTCTTCAAACCATATTTCTCTGGCAGAATACAATAGGATCTATTAAAAAGGTGTTATATATTTTCTTAGCTCATCTTGAGGAACTATAAAGAAAATATTTGCTCAAAATTCCATGATTCAGCCAATGGTGAAAGGAAAAGAAAGGATATTTGAAAGTCATAAAATAAGTCACCACTTGGACATTATATATGTTTATTATGTAAAGGTATATTTATATCTATTTCTATTCATCAATATTTCATATTTACTAACATATTCCTTGAAATAATTTGGAATTTTGTGCTCCCCAACAACGACGAGCCTATATATTTTGACCCTTCCCACCCTTTGTCTGCTCGTCACTCGGGGGTTTTTGCTCAAAAAATGGAAACCCCCCATACGTAACATCATTGTGCCTTTGATCCACAAGGCATATGATGAAGTCCAAGCCATAGTCGATGGTGGAGCAGGTGTAAATGTCCTATCCAAGGAGCTCTATGATGAATGGGGTCTCCCACTAATGCAAAAAGCTAATTTCAACATACGCCTTGTCAATGTTTCATGGGCAAAACCCTTGGGAATAGTGAATGGCTTGTCAACAAGAGTCGCAGGGGTCCGCTTTTTCCTTCAATTGACCAATCTTGGATCTCCCCAAAAAATCATATCAAATCTTATTGGGACGTCCTTGGTTGCATGAAGCATCAGTCCTCCATGATTGGGGAACTGATAGATTGACAATCCAAAATCATGACACCGCAGTTAGTTTGAATGTGGAGACAAAAGCAATAAAACCAATTGTTCCTAGAGCATTGGATGAAACCTCTTCAATGACGATCTCAAGCAAATTAGCTCCCCTACAACAGCATGCCATAGCAGGCGATACACAAAGTAATGTCAATAATTGGATACAAACATTGGCAACCATCGACAACAACTGCCATTCATTAGACCTCATCTTCTCCCAGATAGATGCTATGGTCATACAGGTAGATCCTCCACTCAGACATGAAGAACCAATTGATCTAGAGGTGCTATTCTTTATGGCTAACCTCGAGTGGAATAATGAGCCTGAAGAAGGTACCCATACAAAAAATGACTCAGATTTTCCTTGGGACCTTGAAACTGAGGCTGAGAATGCTCGATTTGAAGATCAAGTCTTTGACAATGACTAAGCCATTCTGCATGCCCTAATGGTAGTCGAGCTCCCCAAAGTTGAAACTCCAAAGTTGAATAACAACATCCGCAAAGGTGCCCAACACTACATTGCTGATCACATGTCTCGTGTCAAGTCGGGAGAATAAGCCACTAGAGTAGAAGATGACTTGCTAGATGCCACACTATTTCAGATAGATGTTGTTCCAGATTGGTGTACAGATATCATTGGGTACTTAATGGTAGGAAGACAACCCCCTAAAATGAAAGCCATGGATGCCAGAAAACTAATTTTAAAGGCTGCACCCTATCAACTCATTGCCAGACAACTATATAAGATGGGCATGGACTAGGTTTAAGAAGATGTGTAATGCCTCATGAGATCATGCCAATCTTGAGTGAAGTCCATGAAGGCATCACAGGAGGACACTTCCAAGGGGAAGCCATAGCAAGAAAAGTCCTCCTTGCAGGCTATTGGTGGCCAACACTTTGGGAAGATGCCTATGAATATGTCAAAGGTTGTGATGTATGCCAACAGACTACTAAACCACAACACAAGGACTTCAATACCTTAACAACATTTGTTGCACAAAAACCATTTGAAAAATGGGGGATTGATTATGTAGGTCCCATCCATCCAACAGCAAAGGGGACACTGGCACACTACATCATTGTGGCCATTGATTACTTTACCAAATGGGCTGAAGCTAAAGCAGTCAAAAAGGCAGATGCCAGAAGCACATCAAGATTCTTATACAAGAATGTGATCACCTGATACAGATGCCCCATTGAAATTGTGTTGAATAGAGGCATGCATTTTGTCAATAAGGTAATCTAAGAACTCTTGTCTGGCTTTATCATAATACATAGAAAAATCACACCCTACTAACCCCAAGGAAATGGGGACAAGCCAAATCCACCAACAAAATATTATGCATTATCCTTGCCAAGGTAGTAGAACCACAACCTTTCGATTGGGCAGAGAAACTAAATGCAACCTTATGGGCATACCGAACCACACTCAAGGTCAATACATGGAATACACCTTTTCAATTGGTGTACAGCCTTGAAGCTATGGTCCCACTAGAATTTGTAATACCAAGCCTATGCACAGTAGTATAGGAATGCATGGGAGATCATGCATCCTTGAAAGAAAGACTCTATCAATTGGAGCAGCATACAGAGATAAGATTAGTGACCTACCATGCCATGACAATAAATAAACAACGAAGAAAGGCATGGTTTAACAAGAATCTTAAAGCCAAAGACATCAAGGAAGGTGACTTGGCCTTGTTATACAATGCCAAAGTACACAAGGGAAAACTCAAGTATCTAGGTCAAGGACCCTACCGAGTAAGAAAAATGAATCCCATAGGAGCTGTGGTGCCAGAAACATTAGATGGAAACAAATTCAAAACAAGCATAAATGGGAGGCGATTGAAGCGATACTACATCAACATGCAAGCCATCCCCAACAATAATGAAAATTTGGAAACCCCAAGTCTTCAATAGTTAGCACTAGATTGTTACTCGTGTACTCACTAGCATATGCACATTTTTGCACATATAGTTTGCACTAGATTGTTACATGCACGCCCACTAGCCTATGCACATTTTTGCACATTTAACAAGCCTAATCAATTTCCACTTAGGGATGATTGAGTCTTAGTCTCCCCATGAAATCCACAAATAAGCATATAGTTAGTCCCTAACTAATCGATAGATCACGTGCACTCGCACGATTTTAGTATATCACACTTTCATCTCATACTCTCAAAGCATGCAATGAATTCACAACAAGCAGGACAAGAAGCTATGCTAAAACTCAAGATGAATTGGCAAAAGAGTTTGAAGCCTCAGCAATGAGACCCTCGTCAAAAATCACAGCCATCTCCTAAATGCACAAATATCACACTTGCATACAAACTGATCTACAAGTTCAATGATCCGGGTGCAATCACATCCAACATGAATGCAAGATAGCAAGAATTACCAGCCTCAGCAAAATGAGACCCCCGCCAAACCTCTTCCCAAGAAGATTCAATGACAAAATCCGTAGCCTCAGCAACAACGAGATCCCTTCCAAATTTCACAGCCGTCTACCTCCGTTAAGTGGAGATAAGCTTCCTGACTATATACTAAAAATTGAATGGTGCAAAAGCATTACAGCAGGAGTGACTGGCAGGCCACAAGCTCAACAATCACACTGAGCTACACGCATGGTATCCCAACTCCGAAATCAAAATAAGCCATAACCCGAAGACGGGTAATAAAATGGATCCGGGAGTATGTTGTCTCTATGCCAGTATGGACTTAGGTAGCACAAAATGTGTGTGTAGAGTAGCGGCAAAGCTCCGCTTGTACTTGCATAAGGCTAGGAATAATCCTTCTTAGGAATCCAACTTACATGTTCTACATGCAAGTCCTACATGCAACTCCTACATGCAACATGCGAATTCTACATGCAATATGCACCTCCTACATGCAACATGTGAGTTCTACATGCACCTCCTACATGCAACATGCGAGTTCTACATGCACCTCCTACATGCAATATGGGAGTTCTACATGCAACTTGCAACTCCTACATGCAACTTCTAGATGCAAGTTCTACATGTAGAGAGAGAATGTCTTACGATTCCTACATACAGAGAGAGAAGCTCTCCAACTTGTATAAATACCCCATAATGGAATGAAGCCCACCCTCTTTGGGGGCATTTTGTGAGTTCTACTTTTGTACTCCAAGCAATTGTCTCCAAGTTTCCATGCTTCCTTGCAGTCCACGTCCAAAAGCATGTCCTAACCGTGCAATTCCTCCTCCCTCTCCTCCAACCTTGCAACCCATCCTCTCCCTCTCCTCCTCCCCCCTCCTCCTCCTCCTCCATTCTCCTCCTCCCTCCTTGCTCTTACACCTTCTTCCTCTCCCACTCATATGCTCTCCCTAATCCCTTAGTCCCTCAACCCTTGACATCCTTGCCCTCCTCATTGAAACCGAGTACCTCATCTGCAAATGAATTTGCATCCTATGTTGCTACACTTTGTGGTGAGATAAGAGGATTTTGCAAGAAAACCAATATCTCTATATGGCTTGTAGAGTTTGGTTCATTAATCAAACTCACAGTTTTGGGCTGAGGGGGGATTGAATTTTCATTTTCAAATCTGAGAGGAAGAGGGGGGTCTTGAAACCTGATATCTTCAAGGTTGATAATGTATTCCCGTAAGGTTCTTCTCTAGCTAAGGCATCTCTATTTCAACAAAAGAGGTTCCCCTTCTTCTTCCAGATTCCAAATTGATGATCTCCTTCCTCTTTCACTCATCTGGAATGTCAAGGTTCTTCTCAAACACTTTTTAGTCACTAGAATGCTGCTCTTCCATTCGTACCTATCTTTGAACTTCATGCTAGTCAAATTGTTTATCTTAGGGTTGGTCATCCAAGTTGTGTGACTCTACTTCCACTAGCTCATTATTTGCACACCACATCATATCCAAACATGATACCACAACTATTGATATGATAATATAATAAGGTGTCCATTCTATCATACTATGCTAGCACAATTGTGAGTTCTCCTCAACCAGGGAATGAAGACTAGGAAAGCTATTGCTAGTTAAAAAGTATGTTCTTATTTGCTTGAGATTTAAAGCCTTCCACAACAAAACACATTTGACAAGTGCTTATCATGTCAGCATATGTAAGAACAAGTTGCAAATAAAAGAAAGATTGTAATACCAAAATGGCTAATGGTTACATTTGTTGAAATTTTAAGCCATGTGTAGTCTTGTACTTGTCATGTATATTAACTCCACCTTGTAAATTAAAATTTTCTTAATTTTCCCTTCATCAAGGTGCTCATAGTGTGAATCATTTTAGGTGTGGTGTTAGTTCCTTAATTGATGCTTCTTATGTCTACCTTCCTTAATGCATCTTACTTTAATGATTCCAAATATTGATGTTGTCCTAGATTTAGTCATTACAATGTGTGTCCTATGTGCTATTAGCTGGAAAAGAAATCAAGACAAGAGGCTAGAGGATAGGTATGGTGACACTCGAGGGCCATAGAGGAATAGGGAATGTGAGGGGAGGAGCATTAACATGGGTGGGGAAAAGGGATTAAGAGGGGAGGGAAAGAAGAGGGAGACTATGGCACAAGGGGAGAGGGAGAGGGGAAAGAGGAGTATGTACATCGGTGGAGGAGGAATGTAGAGATAGAGACATCAAGGGAAGAGGGTCATGCTTTATTTGAAAGGAATGGAAGGGGAAATCAAAGTACTAGCTATGTGGCTTTACAAGAATGAGTGTGTCCCCTCAAGGAATAGCCCCCTCCTTTTATAGCCAAGAGAGGGGGCCTCTCCTAATAGATGCATCCTCCCACATGCATGGTGTGTGTGGAAGAGTCTCCCATGTGGGCTAGGCGGTTACGCACTCTCAATTGTGTGCAATAACGCTTGGCCACATTTTTCCACAAATATCAACTCCCATATCCCAAGTCTATGATACTCCCTTAGTCTCTTCCCAATTTTATAATACGTTCAAACATCTAGGAGGACAAGTGGAGGGTTGGCACAAGGAATCTTGCCACCTCATCCTACTTTCCCCATTATTTAACTTGCACTCTTGGACCTTCTATACCTCCCCCACATGGGCCTATCCTATATGGAGGGAATAACCCAATATAATATCCATCTCCACCTATTTTATATTACTTCTCCCATGGGCTTTGGGCCATATCTCACTAAATGCAAGCATGGGACTGCCTAGGTGGAGGGGTGGCACATGGAGGAGCCATGCCACCTTAACATTTTATAATAATACTACCATGGATATGTACAACACACCTTATGGGTCCTCTTACGTGGAAGGGTGGCACATGGTCATGCCTTGCCACCTCAACCCTGGGCCCTATGCACTCCATATTTTATTATATTATTGCCACACATACAAGCACACACTCATATTTATGCCTTTTTACTTTGGTCAAATTTATCCATAACAGTTCCCCCCCCCAGGCAGGGAATGCACAGCATTTCCATGCCTGGGCATCACACACAAAGAAGGGCTTGAGATAACGCTTGTTGATCACCTTCTTGCCATATGGCTCATGCAGCTCCTGAACTTGTACAGACCCGTTGCTACATTCCTTGATGACTTTGTATGGACCGGTCCACAATGGAAGGAACTTCTTATCCATTTGGTGGTATCAAAGCATAGCACAACATCCCCCTTATGAGAGTACACACATGTTTGTGGACTCTTATGTAGTAGTTCATAATTGTGGCCTCTCTTGGATTTTTTTTTGAACCAAAAATCTCCAACTACGACATCCCACTTCTCATAGGTTATTCCCCAAGTATCCTTAAATGTTTCCTCAACCTTGTACTTAGGTTTTGTGCACTATAATAGAAAGTGTGGGTCATCTTCCTCGTTCTCCCCAAAATCTGCGACAACTGTAAAGGTATCCCTGTCTTCCAGACAATCAATGAGGTCATTGAAAATCTCTCCAAACTGTGGCGAGTCGTCAGTCTCTCCATTTTTTGTCACTCCATCTAAACGTAGAGGGAAAACTTGAACTTGCTCCCATGTTTTCACAGCTACAATGTTCTCACAATCGTCATGATCCCCTATGATGCACGCACTGTAGAAACAAGAAAGTTTTCTCGTTTTAATAATTTGGTTGTTTGAAAAGCTCCATATGCTGTGTAGACCATGAACTCCTTTAATATTCTCGCAATCGTGGTGGCTTCTCCTTTGCACTTCATCCACTTTCACTTCGAGCAGAGTCTGCATACTATAGTATTCTTAAGGCTTTGTTTACTATATGTTGAATGCGTTCCTATGGAGAGGTTGGCCGTAAGCCATGTTATAGTATCATGGGCATCATTGAGTTTTTCTTGAGGGCATGCTAATTTGCGTTTGAACAGAGCTTGCTTAATAACAACACGACATCCATCATGTTCACCCTTGCCATGGCCTTGAGACGAGTAGAATCCACGTGCTGATTTAAATTGAGAGGCAAAACCATCTGACTACACCCAATGTTACTTTATATTTTGTGCGTGGGGATTTTTCTTTTTCAGCCATCCAACAATGTCGTAGAAAAGCATGCTGCACAAATAGGGTGTCATGTTCCCTATCATCTGAAATGTAAAAATGGTAAGTGCGTTGCACTGACCTTGACCCCTATGAGTCAACAAGCAGATTGGCATCAGGCATGGAAGAATCAAGCAAATGACTATACGTGATATGTACAAGAATTGTTATCTGCTTGTTGTACCAGTGAGCACTTTGTATATCATCTTGTTCTTGAAAAGAACAATTTTTTGCAAAATCTGTGATAGATACAAAAGTGTCTTTCCCATCCCTTGCGAATCTTAGCATCCAAGCGGCCTTTTGTCGATTCTTTTGAATCTCTGTTTGATGTAGGGCAAGGCGTCGGGTTTCATCTAGCTTCTCAAGTTGCATCAATCTAGCCTCTACATGTTCATCTTCTGTCATCCTCTGTTCTTGTGCCAATCTCAAGGCCGGAATCTCTATCTCTAGTGGTAAAACGGCCTCAGTACCGTACACCAACTCAAAAGGAGTGTGACCTGTAAACGTTTTATGAGTGATGTTGTAAGCCCATACGGCTTCTATGACCTTCTGGTCCCATTGGCTCCTATTCCCTGTGGCCATTTTTCCCATGGTTTTACAAAGGAGGCTATTGGTCTGCTCTATTTGACCCATGGATGCTGGATAATAGATGCTAGAAGTGCAATGATCAATACCCATGCGATCCATGAGCAATTCCACTGCTTCATTTAAGAATGGACTCCCATGGTCAGATACTATTTCCATGGGTGTCCCAAACCTTGTGCAGATACGTTCAAGTATGAAATTTGAAACTGCCTTACCATTTGCAGCGGGGAGGGCGATAGCTTCAGCCCACTTAGTGACATACTGAGTGGCTACCAAAAGATACTTCTTTTTGCGGGTAGTCATGGGCAAGGGCCCCGACAAAATCTATTCCCCACTTCTGAAACGGATGGATGGACATCATTGGGTGATGTTGCCCAGGACGCAAATCCTTCCTACCAAAGAATTGGCATGGTTCACAGGTTTTGCAATACAAAGTGACATCCTTGAACAAGGTCGGCCAATAGTATCCAGCATGTAAAATCTTCTTAGTTGTATAGTCACTGGCATAGTGGCCTCCACAAAATCCATCATGATAATGCTTCAATACCTTAGGCACTTCATCTGCATCAATGGCCCGTCTTAGTACCCCATCTATGCCTTGACGGTACAACACCCCATCAAAGAGGGTGTAGCGCCTACTATCTCTGCGGATCTTCTTTCTCTCATAGCTAGTACTTTCTGGAGGAAAGGAGAAAGCAGTCAGAAATCTGTAGATACCACCATACCATGGATCCCCAACTTCTATGGCCACTATAAGGGTTACATTGAGGCACCCCTCTAAATCAATCAAAGCATTCTTCAAGTTGAAACAACCCCCTTTTACAATTTTGAAAGAAAAATCATATTCTTGGAAAACTGCCAACCATTTGGCCAACCGGCCCATGGGATTTGGTGATTGAAGAACCTACTTTGCAAGACCATTGCTACATATTATAATGAAGGACTTTCCAGCAACATAATGCTTAAATTTCTCAATGCAAAACACCAAAGACAAGGCATGCTTATCAGCCTCTGAGTAGCGTCGTTCGGTGTCGAGCAATTGTCGAGAAGCAAATCGAACGGGATACATGAACCGATCCTCCCCTTGCTGGAGAAGAATACCTACCAGAGTGTGCTCACCAAACCCAGGATTGATATAGAAAGTCTTTGACCAATCAGGATTGCATAGAATGGGTTCTGAAGCCAGAGCACTCTTGATTTGTACAAACCCATGATCACAATCCTCATCCCAAGAGAAATCAACTCCATCTTTTAATAGCATAGTCATGGGTCACGTCAAAGCAGCATATAGATCAATGAAGCAGCGATAGTATCCTGCTAGATTGACAAATGAGCGTACCCGACGTTTGGTTGTTGGCAGGGAGAGCTTGAGGATAGCTTCTACCTTCTTTGGGTCAGGCTTGACGCCCTCAAATGAGACAATATGTCCCAGTAACCTACCTTGAGTGGCTCCAATGGTGCATTTCTCAGGGTTGAGACGGCCATTCGCATCATTGACCCTTTGGAAGGCCAACCTAACCTTCATGACGTGCTCCTTATGTGACGAGCTTGCAAAAGTTCATGAAAACCTCCTCTGTCTGATCTCATGACTTTGATCTTTCTACCTGCCTGGTTTTCTACCATGGCTTTGAATTCTTGAAATCTGGAAAACACTTCAGATTTATCTTTCAGAAACTAGACCCAACAATATATATTGTAGTCATCGATGAAAGTCAAGTAGTAACCATTGATGCTATGGGTCTAGGCATAACGCCATACATCTATATGTATCAAAATCAAGAATACCTCATGCATGAGAGGTGCTTCTACCCAAGCTGGTTTGCTTTTGTTTGCCGAAGTAGTATGCTTCACAAACTTTTCCAAGAAATTGGAGCTTAGGAATACCAATTGCCATATTGTGATTTTTGAGATCTATCGCGCTATTGAAATTGACATGACCATATCTCTTGTGCCATTTTGCAAGGGATAGTGGCATCTATTGCAGTTGAGCTGACATGGCATGCAAATCTGGTACTGTAGCTAGCATTTTGAACAAGCGTTCTTCCTTGACTCCTTTTCCTACTAGTTGAAATCCTCTGGATTTGTCTCTGATAGTGCATTCATCTCCATCAAAGATGACTCGGTAGTTGTGTTCCGTCATTTGACCTACTGACAAGAGGTTCTTGCTGAGTTTCGAAACATAGAGTACATCTTTCACCCATCCTTTCATAACAGTGAAATTGTTCATAGGGATAATGCCTATCCCTTGAACTAAATTCGGTGTATTATATGCCATGTAGATGACATTCTTTTGACCTTCTAATGGTTTCATCTCTATGAACCATTCCTGATGATTTGTCATATGAGATGATGCACTGCTATCGATGTACCAAGGATCTTGATCTGCTTGGTTGACTTGATAACTGAAATCCTCTTTTGAATTGCAATCAGTGTCTAGGTACACTATATCAGTCTTCTGCATTTCCTCATTGGCAAGAAACATATTCCCATGTTCATTTGCATATGATGACTGCAACTAGAATGTCCACCACGATGGTTTCCTCTTCCGTGGAAATTTCCTCGATTGCTGCTAGTTTGACCGCCTTGGTCGTACTGCTTCTTGCGGCAATCTCTTTCATAGTGTCCAAACTTATGACAGTAGTTGCACTGAATGTTTGACATGGTGGATGCATTCCCTCATCCTTGGAATCTTCCTTGGTAGGAATGATTTCCTCTTTGCTGAGGATGATGCTGATGCTGATTCTAAGTTTGATGATGACTTTATTCAGATGATGACCGATCCACTGGAATGATCAGCCTCAGCCTCTGCTTATATCTAAAGCTATGAATGCTTGATCATTGGAATGACCTTTGTGTGCATGAATGGCTTGAGTCCTGAGTTCTTCACCTAGTAGAGACTAAAGCGAAGCAGTGTTAGATTTTCCCGTTGGATGGCAATACTCTAGACTAGATTCATGTATCCCTCTCCTAGTCCATTCAAGATGACTTGAACCATTTCTGCTGGATTCATGGTCTATCCTACTACTGCTACAAGTTGATTGTTGTAATCTTTGATTTTGAGTACGTAAGCATGACCGGTTTTGCTGCTGTTGCAAAAATTTTGGTTGATTTGTTTTCTCAGTGTGAGAATCCTAGAAGTGTTCTTGGATTCGTAGAGAGCTGCGAACATATCCCATGCTTCTTTTGATTTGGGCCTAAAGTCCATGACATCTATTATGATTCCATGAAATTGGTCTTGGGACGTCTGCTATAGTTTGTCATTCCATTCCTTGGGCATGCTCCTCCTTGGCCAAGCTAGTGAATATTTCTGCCATTTGAAGCATTTGGCAGACGATGATGGAGGATGGTAGACGGTGATGAGGCTTGGCAAAATTGTTGATACAGCTGGTGCCCATGCATCCAATCTCAATGACCCTATAGTATTGGTGGGGGGCTGCTCCATTGGTAGATCTAACACTTGGGTACAATAGTCATGTTGCTAATCTTGCACTATATTCCCTTGTGGCTCATTTAGTGTCATGATGTTGATAGGTGGGGCTTGTATCAATGTTGTTGTTGATGGAGATCTATTGATTACAACTGTGCGCCGAGCTATCATTAGGGGAATCTTGGACTCAAAAAGGGCCTCATAAGGATTTGATTAAGAAAAATGGTCATCTCCTAATGTTGAAGTGAAAAGGGCATGGTAAGAGGCAATTAAGGGAGAGATTTTACTATTATTAAAGAGGAGTGTAACGTGTCATATTCAATTGGATGGTGTAGATGCATTTGTGTTTGATCTAATGGTGCAAAAATAATAGGGCTTGTGATCCATTGGATCATCCTAGTCCATCTAAAGGTGGGAATGAAGTGCCTCTTCTCAATGGTAAATTCAAATATAGCAATATTATAAATGTCCGGAGAGGCCTCCTTGAGGATAAAATATGTCATGGCCGCTTCCAGTTGACATTGCAGAGCATTGTGCTGTGGCCCTAGTTGATGGAACAAAGGCTCTGTTATGGTGTTGAGATTTGGTGGAACCAAGATGTTGCACTTGCTTAGCAGCTTGGGCTTGTCCCTTCTCCACCCATTGTCAGTTTCTTGAAATCAACCTGCAATTCACCATCAAGATATAGTGCAATTTTGACAAGTGGATCTGAATTGTAGGTTGAAGACTCGGCACTTCTTTGCTTGGCAAAGGAATGGGTGCTTGCGCTTTCTTTTGGAACAATTTTTTTTCTTGGCTGTCTCTTTTTGTTGCTACATGATGACATTTACCTGTGACAATAGAGTGATTTTGGGCCCTACACTTTGTTTATCAGCCCCAATGATTGGAACATTGGGCTTAGCCTCATTTTGTTCTGGGGGTTTTAACTTGAGGGGACAACCCATGCAAGCATGATTGATACCACAATCTCTATAGAGTGGTTGGAAAGTCATGGGCCTACCACGATGGGGGCACTTGACGATTTGGTGATACTCTCCACAACCGTAGCACTTGATTGGTGTGTGTTTGTGATATGCATAGACTGGTATCAATCCTTCTTCTCCTTCCACATAGTATGCTAGGTGTTTAGCCTCATATTGAAATTGTGGATCCACATCCTTGGCTTGAAGTTGTTGTAATGGAATTGCTAGAGGGGGATTTTGTGCTCTTGCGTATTGATGTGGATATTTGTGTGTTTGATCAAACTTGATACGCATAGACTGGTATCAATCCTTCTGCTCCTTCCACATGATACACTAGGTACTTAGCTTCGAAATTGTGGATCCACATCCTCAACTTGAAGTTGTTGTAATGGAATTGCCGGAGGAGGGGATTTGGTGCTCTTGCATATTGATGTGGATTTTTGAGCAGCTATGAAGCTTGGGTTTGGACTAGAACATGATTTACTCTTAGAGCTAGTAGTGATTGGGAAAATGTTGGCCTGTATGTCGGAATGGGTGCCAATTGATATTGTTGAGGTCAAGGTGGATTGTTTCGCATGTTGAACATGCAATTGCTCTCATCGTGCCCATTAACTGCACAAATATGACACTTAGAGGTGGATTTTATTATGCATTGGTCCTATACCTCAAGATGGGGCATTCATTACCATATGGATTGCCATACAATGTGGACACCAGACATTTTCACACCTTGGATATGTTGGTGGTTCCGGTTGAGATATGCAAAGCTTTTGCTCCATTACTTGAATCATTTCATATATTAGCTTCATGGTCATGGCTAAGAAGTGTCACACATATTTGCATATGCCTACATTTTACTTAAGACGCCAGTCTCCCCTCGGCAACAACAATGCCAAATGTTGGCTCTATCCCATGGCTTTTGCAGGATGATCAAGGGGTGCAAGGTTTTGAGGCTTTTTGTCACCTACAGATATATCAATGTCATTGTTTGTAGTATAAGTGTAGCTTAGGACCTCGGGTCATATTCCAATGAAAGACATAGGCTCAAGTGTGGGAATAAAACATCATGCATGCTTGTGTAAAAGGAACATTCATTAATATGGTTGGGGTAATGAAGCCTTTTGAATCCATTGGGGGTTTTAAGGCTTAGAAAGAGTTTTAGAGTTCAAGAGGAGATTTAAGGTTAGGAGGTTCAAGGTTAGAAAGAAAATCCATGGTTCAGAGTAGAGTACATGGTAGTGAACTCATCTCCCTCACCTGGGGCGCTAACTCAATATGTATAATGTCACCACTGTTGTCCAAATTCTAGGGTATGTGAGGACAAGGTCCATATAGAATATGGATGGATTTCCTGTGAAAAATTCAAATATCCAAGGGAAAAATATGAAAATCTCATGTCCCCCCTGCCACAAAATATAGAGTATACACCTTGAAAAATATGCAAGATTTTAACAATTGTAGATATTTATATGTGAGGCCCAAGGGGGGGGGTCTTTTGGATGGGGGGGGGGGGGTTAAAACAAAAAATACACTTAGAACATGCATGTAGGACTTGCATGTAGAAATTGCATGTAGAAATTGCATGTAAGAATTGCATGTAGGACTTGCCATGTAGGAATCGTATGTAGAACTTGCATGTTAAACATGCATGTAGTATTTGCATGTAGGACTTGCATGCAAAACATGCATGTTGGATTCCTAAGAGAGATTATTCCTAGCCTTATGAAATTACAAGGGAGCTTTTCTGCTACTCCACACACACATTCACTGCTACTTGAGTCTATGTTGACACAAAGCTAACACCTTTCTTTCATCTAGATGCTCTACTCCAATTCAGGCCACTCGAGGGCTAGCTCCCTTTCAGATGAATATATCATTGTTTGGATCTCTTGGCTTTGACATAGACATCATGCCAAAGCAGTAATCAACATAGCAACCCTTCTTGTGTCCTATTCAGAGGTGGGGAATTGCTTGCAAAGTATAACCCAAATTTGTAAGGCCCATTGTCAAGCTAAGACAAGGCACCTAATATTTAAAGACTATAGCATGGGGGTGATCCAGTTGTCTCTTCTTGAAAAAATTCAAGTAATATGCACAAACAACCCAATGCTACTTCCTCTACTCAGTGCCATTGAACTATATATGCACTCATTTGAGTGCACCAAAATCTAGCAGCTACTACAAGGATTTAGGCCGAGCTGAAGTGGCTTGATTTAGGGAATTGTTCCTCACAAATTTTTTGAAAGAATGCTAGAGAAAAGAGGCTTAAAGCAAATATATCTATCATCTGAAATAGTCAAGGGTGAGAGGTTTTAGGAGATCTTGCTATTGTGCAAGTTATGCATAGTCATCTTGCACATATTGTACGATTGTGTCTCTACAAGCTACCTGACTATGATGCCTGAGTGTGGGATTCTTCGGATACTATTAACTTATTGTCACTATGCAGGAGCACTTAAATTACAACATCCATTCATAGCCAATGAGATTTTTCCAATGAAGGGAAAGAGAGAAGGCACCAAACCCAGATGGTTTTCCATTTGATTTTTATCAATACTATTGGCATGTTTGTGGTAATGATCTCACTACTTTATTAACATCAATACTGCAAGACCAACAATTTTGTAATCAAGGTGATGATCAGACTTGGATTTGGGCATGGGTTCTATAATCTGGTTAAAGTTCTTATGCAAGAAAGGATGAAGAATTGGTACCATCCAATGGACTTGGCAAGCTGGCCCAACTATCAAAGCTCAAGAAGAACTATTCAATGATGGAGAGGGGAGGGAGAGGGAAACGCTCAAAATGAACTACTCCATCAACAAGTTCTGACACTACCTAATTGAAAACCTTTTCATCTTCCATGTGGATCATTTGGCACTATTATTTCTTATTAGCAAGCCTAAGTTGGCAGGTAAGCTTGCTCAATGGATGTTATTACCTATCTTGATTAGACGATGGGCAAGAACCCTGACCTCTTCATCATCCCGACGTTTCCCAAAAATAGACTAGGAGGTGTAGTCAAAGCTCTCCATCACTATGCCACCAACTCAGTTGGCCATTGCAATGGAGTTACCTTATCTAGAGCTTATCTATCCCCACCCAAAAATGTTCAAGTGACCTGCCACTATGCCCAGTACCTCACAGAGTACCTGACAATCAACCAGACAGAGCAGCTTTGCTAGGAGCTTGCATAGGCCAATAGAAAATAGTAGAATTAGGAGCAAGAGATGGCATGACTACAATAGGAGTTTGATAGTAGGGTCTTCTAGCTATAACAAGAGGTGGAAAGCCTCAAGCACACATAGAAGCAGGTTGTGGAGGAGCATGTTTGTATGCTGGACAACCTCTCCCAGCAACATGTAGACATGACAGCCCTAGGATATGTAGTTCCACACTACCCAGAACTAGATTGAAAGCATAGTCCCCATGGACAGTGGTACGCTAACAGAGCTACAAACACTCATCATGGTAGAGTAGGCCTAGTAGTGGAGACAGCACATTGAGTGCCTACATCTCATCCTGGCAGCCCAATTGTAAAGAGATAGCCACTTTTAAAGAAAGGCGAGCTAGAGCCAAAAAAAATGCAGATGTAGTCAGTCCTTCCGTTCTCCAACCATAGAGGCAAATTGCCATAATTAAGCTCGCCAGCCAGTCTTCTTCCTAGGGCCAAGAGACAACACCTGCACCAGATGCCAACAGCTAGAAGTAAGCCATCCTATCCCTTATAAAGGGGAAATACTCCTAATGATAGAGCCTCCACAAACATATGGACTCCTCCTACTTGCTAGGGATTGGTGGAAGAAGTAGAGTCCCCTTGGCTTTGGCTCTTACAAGAACACATTATGGCCTTGTAATGCAATTGGGACAACAAGCTACATTTTGGTCTTGAGTTGGGTGGAGCAGGTGTATGAGCTAAGGTAATATATCAAGACGCTTGAGTAGAGCATCAACATAGTCCAGAAAGAGAGAGCACAGACACTGAGCCAAGGGAATTTGGATTCTCCAGAAGAGATACCAGCACATGAGTTCCCTTTGGTTTGGCTAGCAAAGAAGGCTCCTCCTCCCCCTCCACCACAAAAGCGAGCATAGCAACTTCCTCCCTCCAAGACTGTTCTATAGTAAGTGCAAGAGGATCATAGCAGAATGGCAGGGATGGTCTACATACTACAAACAAACAACAACGACCTTCTGCTCAAGAAGCAACACCTCCAGTAGAGCCTCATCTTCAACCGGCAGATTGTTGATGATGCCTACATAAGCATCCAGTGCCTTGCTCAATTGGTGACCAACTCACAATTTTGAAACATCCATGGTATTTGATGCTCTCCAAATTCTCCCAACATATGCACAATCGGGTTGCTCTTCACCAACATCTACCATTGACACCTCCACCAGTAGCACCGATCTGCTAGCCATTGCACCTCGCCACTAGCAAGTGCCTCCATTGCCTGATGAACAACCCGCTACACTAGTCGCCCAGCCAACTGACAGTGCTGAGTCGGAGATCATTGGATGACACCCGATCTTTCATGCAGCGCAAGAGGGAGTTTCTCCAGCTATATATTCCTAGTGATCGTTCACCCTTTGAAGATCCAAGTGTTCTTGTTTTGTCTTTGGATGCCAGCATGACTACTAGTTAAGGCCCTCCTCAACATCTTGGAAAGCTGGTGTGATAAAGGATGCCATGCTGTACAGTTTGGAAGAGGCCTCCTCCAATGAGCTTACCATGATATGCAAGCTAGAGGAGAATGGTTCGATGGAGCACCAAATCTTCACAAGCCTTCTTTTGATTCATAACATCTCCTTCGGTAAGCATCTTTCGAGTCATTATTCGAGATCTCAATCTTGGATTGCCATAAACTGATGTAATTTATTTTTCTATCAATCTTGCTATTTATATAAACTTATCTCCCCTTTAAGGTATCTAACTTCTTCTCAGGCCTTGTGGATTCTTAGTTTTTTCAAACCATTCCCTTGGGGGCGCCAAAGTGTTAACCGGTCCAACCACCCCACTTGGGTAGGTGTCTCGCTAACACCAGTAGGTTCAACCATCAGAGTCACCCACCTCTAATGAGCCTTTAAGGTACAATCAAGAGGGCGACTGTGCTGTTCAAGGCGGTAGCACCTCGAGTTAATGCAAAGCCACCCACATAGTCATAGCCATTTTAGGATCGCCAATTAATTCAAACCCCACGACACCTCATGATGACCATTGGTGAGAAGTAACTTTATAAGGGGCACCTTGCCCCTCTATTTAAGTTGTTGATTCTTTTGAAATACAAGTGACCTTGCTCAGTCAAACCCGTTGGTTGAGTCGTAGCACTCTGTGGGGCACTTTGAGCATTGTATTCTTCAAGTTTTGCATTCTGGCTTCCAACCTTGTCTTTGTATGTTTTTTATGTGTTTGAGTATTGTATCGATGTGTTTAATCCAAGCAACCTATTTGATCATGTACTATTTAATGCCCAACCCGCTTGCTACGTTTCTTGGATCGCAATCGTGTTAGAGAAGCATTGTATCAATACGACCGATTAATGTAGCAGACAAAACCTATTAACACTTGGCTAATGCTAGACCTGATTAATTATCATGATATGTTATTGTTGGCTTTGTCTTATGAAAGTAATTTGTTTATGACAATAGTCTTCTAAGCCATGTAGACTCACAGGTATTTGTTGTGAGTGCTCTATATTCTACTTCTATTGAAGACAAAGAGAATATTGGCTATTTGTATGATATAGCAAATTGACCAAAGTAAAATGCATATCCTTGTGTTGAACTTTTGGTATCATGATCTGATGTATAGAGAGGGGAAGAGACTAAGAGAATGTTATTTGCATGCCTAGAAAGGAGGGCAGTAGAGAGGAGGCAAGAGATTACCGTGACATTGACAAAAAATATTAATAATTTATTCCCATGGGATGTGATGTGGGGGGGGAGAGAGAGAGAGAGAGAGAGAGAGGTGCATAAAAAAGGTATAGAGAATGCCAACTAAGCCAAAAAATCATGCAAGTAATCAATCATAGTGTGTCATGCCATTTTTTGCATCTCAAGTGCAAAAAATCATGTAAGTGTGTCATGCTATTTTTTGCACTTGAGATTCATTTTTGCAGTTACACTCACATGGAAGCAGTTCTCCCAACCTTGTAGATGTGGGAGGTAATGTCATTGATGTAACATTGTCTCAAAAATAATGCTTTGTAAGCAAGGAAGGAGACACACACTTCCTCTCGCATTAGCATCTTGTATAATATTTCCATGCATTGTAATAGATGTCCCCTTTCTCTTCACTATGAGCTCTCCACTCTTCCATCATACTCTCCTTGCCTACCCTTCCCCGAACACCATGCCTTGCCGATTCTATTGGTCTTTATTTTTCATGTAACTTTTATGTTCAATTCTTGTAATTAAGAGATGATAGAGAATTTGGCACCTTTTCAAAGTCATGCAAACTAAGCTTGGGGCAATGAGAATACCCTAGATTCATGGGCTTCTAGATAGCCCAAACTAGTCCATGCAAGAAAGCCTAGCAAACTTTCTTCCATCTACTTCTTCTAAACCAAACAAAACCACACCTTAAACCATACGAGGTTTGCCCACTTCAACACCCCTTGAAACCAAATATGGGCAAAGACATTCTTCAGTAAGTGACAAAATAGATCCAACAAAATTGAGATGTACAAGACAAAGTACTATCTCAAAAGATGAATCATGAAAATGCCTTATCAAAGCACATCCTTCCCCAAAAAAAGAGAAGGGAGTGATAAAACAATGGCAGTACACTATACTAATGAATGCCAAAGATGGAGATGCTACCTTGATAAATAGTAACATAGAGATTGACAAGGCTCATATTGAGCCTTTATTCTGCATGTACTTGTGATCACCTAGAATGCCCAATCATCATCACATGTGCTCGAGCCAAAAAGTACAAAGATTTGCTCCTCTGCAAAAACAAGCATCGATTGCTTCCTCTCTTTTTCTCTTTGGGTTGTGTCATCCCATATCTTGAAGCAATAGCCTTTAGTGTGCCTAGGTTTCTAAGAGTAGCCACAATGCATTTGTTTCCAATTAGTCTCTTTACACCTTTCTTCTTGTGGGTAGTGGCATAGACTCATTCTTCATCAACTCTTGAGATCTGGTGATGTTCATTATCTACCAATGTAGCAATTATTTTGTCCAAATTCATGTCAGCATTTACATGAAGGATGATGACTACTCATATTGTGTTGGGGGAAGATTGGACAACAAACTTGCCTTTGAGTTATCATCATCTCATCTGTCAGAACTCCCACATCTAGCAATGGTAGAGTACTGCATGCATTTGGTTCAAATTCTCCCCCAAATTTACTCCCTCATTCATCTTTAGACTAAACAACTCTTGCTTAATGAGAACTTTTGACTTAAGGCATGCACTAAAGAGTGTTTTAATGGCAACCCAATTTTCTCGAGCCAATTTTAGAGAAACCCAAGTGATGGTTGAATTTAAATTCTCATCCTAGGACACTGAGCCTTTTTTCATTTTATTTTCCCATCGTGTTACCTTATCTAGAAAGTCCTAAGCTGTCTTGCCCATTAGCTTCATCTTAGATTCTAAGCTACCACCCAGAGGCCTTTCTCCATGAACTACAAGTGCAAACAAATTTGCCATGCTGAGGAATTTACTATAGTGAAACACTACAAACTTTGCCAAGTTAGCCTCGGTCTCCTCTATCTTACTTTGATGCCACTTGATAACTGACAAAAAAGATCTAAACCTACATGAAATAACCGATCTCAACTAAGGAACTCCAAATAATAAGGAAAGAACAAAAACTAACTCTTGATTATTATTTGATGTACAATTAAGGATTGCATATCAGATCCTCCTTGTCACGAGACGGAGCTTATTGGAGGATTATAACAACACAAATAAAGGCTCTATTGCAACCCCCTCAACACTACAAAGCTAGGCCCTCGCTAGGCCATGATCATATAATGTTGCCTCTAAGTACATAGATCCTTGAAATGTGCCAAATTTGCAATCACCATCCAAGATTATCTAAGAGTGGATTTTGAGGTTCCACGATCAGAGATGGCAAGGAGAATTCCATGGGATCCATGGGCTTGTAATAAGGCCAAACTACTCCATGCAAAAAAGCCATGCAAACGACCACATGTCTTCTCCCATCAACCTCTTCTAAACCCAAAAAAACCACACTTTAAACCATGTGACGTTTGCCCACTTCCAACATAAAAAAGGGTTAGTATCAATTGAATTGGGTCCAAATTATGTGTCATATTTTGTCATACTATTATCAAGGCACTCAAGATTTTTCTTTCACACTTTTGTATCCTCTTGCTTTTTAAAGCGTGGAGTGAGGAAAATTGTGGCTAAACAACTAGTTTCCAATAAGAAAGACTTAAGTGTGCATAAAAGCCATAATAAAGATGAGGGAGGGATATTACATATTATTTTATGTGACCCATGTACACATGATGAAGTATTAATGAGAGAAAAGAAGAATATGAATGTAATAATGGGGTTGTAATAATATGAATGTAATAATGGGTTGTAATAATATGAATGTAATAATGGGATTCTAATAGCATATGATGTTGAGGATTGGGCTAGGCAAAATTTTAAAAAAAAGAGCACTTATAATGCTGCATGGTTAAGTTAGTAAGGCACCTCAAATTTTCCATAATTAAGGGGTCCATAAGAATAGAGGTATAAAAAGTTAGGCAATTTTTAAAAAAAGCCATAAGAGGAAAATTGTGTGGAGAAAAAGACGCTAGTTAAGGGGCACAAATGGACTAAAGAGATGAAGCATGTCTTTTGAGCACTTTGACAAAAAAAAAGAAGGGTGGAAGCATTTGTGAGCTAAAAATCCATGGGGAAAAGGCATAATTCCATCAACAAAATAAATTTAAAACAAATATATTATGACCATTCAATAAAAGTTTATGTTGCAAAGATTAAAGAAAATCTCATAAAAATTACAGAGAAATTACAGCTGCTTCAAAGGTAGTTCAAGTCACATTGCACCCATGAAGAAACACCATGCACCTTGGATACCATAAATATTTATCATGGAAATAGAGCTAAGAATTCCTCCTTTGATGAAAATGTAGAGCTTAGTATGTTTTATAATCTATCTCATCATAGATATTGTGGCAAATCAGGAGTGTGACCATTCAATAAAAGTTTATGTTGCAAAGATTAAAGAAAATCTCACAAAAATTACAGCTGCTTCAAAGGTAGTTCAAGTCACATTGCACCCATGAAGAAACACCATGCACCTTGGATACCATAAATATTTATAATGGAAATAGAGCTACGAATTCCTCCTTTGATGAAAATGTAGAGCTTAGTATGTTTTATAATCTATCTCATCACAGTATTGTGGCAAATCAGGACTGTAAAGTTAGGGCCTATGATATAAAGACCATTGGGTTGTTTGTAACATAGATGGTTAAGGCATCATCAAAGGGCCAATGAAGTTCTATGTCATACATAAAGCATCATTGCAGCATGGGCAAGCAACAATAGGAGGCTATGTGGGGTTAATTGAGGAAATCATAAGGCACTAAATTCAACATTAGTGTTCATTATGCATTGAAACCAATATGAAAGGTTTTATATGACATGGATGTGTGAATAGAGGTACTTGAATAGCAATATATGAGCCTAAATCAATCGAGTAAAAAGTCATAATTTAAGCTATTGCAACTAATGCAATTAAAAGCTCAATACTATCTTAATGTAGATGCCAATACTTTTGTAGTAGATTCCCATTCTGAGCATTGTATAGGTGACTTGGTAACTAATATTAGAGTGTGGCTTTGTACTTTTGACCGCTCATCCAAGCACATAGTGTAGTGCAATACATTGTGCTTTTGTATAGGTGACTTTGTAACTAACAATAGTGTTGCTTTGTACTTTTGACCCCTCATCCAAGCACATATTGTATTTCCTTTTTATGAGTGCATTAATTGTGCTTCTATGCTTTTGAAAGGAGTAGAGATGATCAACTCTCATCTTGTTCCAATTCTTTGTGGTGGTTAAGGTGTCCCTTCAAAATCTTTTGTACTTGAAAAGTGTCTCTATATATCAGTTAGTACTCATGTGACCTTGTAAGAAATATTCAATGCCATGTGGGCTATGATTCCTTTTATAAAGCACAAGAAATATACAAATGGAATTCATATAGCCAAGGAGGACCATGGCATTATTGGAAATGTGCAATCAAAAAGTATCGAAAAATGAAACATTTATTGAAGTTACTAAAAGCACTATAAAGTCCTAAATCCAATAATTACATTACTATTTAATTTACATAGCATGTTGTGGCTTTAAATTTTCTCCTCTGAAATGGGTTAAGGAATAACCCTTTAATATCATGCCTTAATAGGTGTTGGCGAAACAAAGAATAACTAGTTTGGTTATGACTATGGGAGCTAGATGAGTATTAATATTTCATTCTTGCAATTCTTCTTTAGAAGGCATTGAGAAAGAAGCATTATAGTACTATTTGGTAGGCTTGGAGTTTTTTTGGCTTTGTGAATAGAACATCTAATTTGTTCATAACATGGCTCTGATGTCAGTAATATTTACTTGCCTAGCTTGTTTCTTAACTCTATGTTGCAAAACTAATTCCTTGGTCGACACATATTGGTAGCCTATGCTAGGTAATAGCATACCATTGATAGTAGCACGAAGTCTAGATAGTCTTAACTTTTCCATCATACTTCAAGAGGAGTCATGGTCCATGACCTCATGGATGTGCTTAGTTGGATAGTGACAACAGAGTTGTGTATGTGGGGCAGGCCTTGTAGCTTTGGTCTCATGTAAAGCTTGCCATGTTTGCATAATATGGAAGAGCAGTGGTGGCAAGGCCGACTATAGTTGTTGTGTGCGCATATATTAAGCTTGAGGGAGATTGAGTGGAAGAAGAGAGAAAAGGAAGGTTAGGTGAGGAAGATGTGGTGTAGGTGAGAGACTCCATGTGAAGCTTGGAGGTGGCTTGTGGAAGAGACTCACAAGGTGGAAGAGACTCACAAGGAGACTGGCAAAGCAACCAACCACATTCAACCTACAAAGAGAGAAAGGCAATTCAACGTAGAAAGAGAGCAAGGCAGATGAATTGGTGATCCTCAAAGTATATATAAATGTGCCAAACTCAATCTTCTTCCAACAAATTTCCAAGGAACCCAACCTTCTCCTTCTCAATAGACTTCTTCTTCTTCTATTGAGAGGCTTGTTGTTGGCTATGGCGTCTTCTCTCCTCCTTTTCATCGCCATCTCCTTCCTCCTCCTCTCCCCCTCTTCTTCCTCTAATGCTGATCCCCTCCAGGACTTCTGCGTCGCCCTCCCTTCCTCCTCCCTCTCCATCAATGGCTTCCCTTGTAAATCTCCCTCCTCCGTCTCTTCCTCAGACTTCAAATCCTCCCTCCTCAACTCTCCCGGCAATACCCACACCCCCTCCGGCTCCTCCGTCAATGTTGCTACCGCTTCCTCCTTCCCCGGCCTCAACTCCCTTGGCCTCTCCTTCGCCCGCATCGACTACGCCCCCGGTGGCCTCGTCCCCCCCCACGTTCACCCCCGCGCTTCCGAGGTCCTCTTCGTCGCCTCCGGCACCCTCTCCGTCGGGTTCGTCGATACTAACAACAAGCTCTTCGAGGACACCCTCCAAACCGGCGATCTGTTCGTCTTCCCTCGTGGGCTTGTGCATTTCATCCTTAATGTGGGCGAGGGCCCCGCTCTCTCGTTCTCGGGGCTCAACAGCCAGAATCCCGGCGCATCCCTGCTCCCTAAAGCATTGTTTGCGACTACACCGTCCATTCCGGACGTGGTCTTGGAAAAGGCATTCCAGCTCTCAGAGCAGGAAGTCGAAAAGCTCAAGGCTCTCATTGCAAAGAGCTAAACTAGGCGCCCTTGTAATGCCGCTACCGCATTTGCTCGTTCTCTCTCTCTCTCCCTCTTTCTGTCTTTTGTAGCCAATATGCGAGACTTTATGTTTGACATGTTCCCAATGAATATCATGCTAGTCTTTAACTGATCTCGTAGCGACGCAAATTGCAAGTTGCCGTGCATGTATTGCGGTGTTCTGCAAGACCCAGAGCTAAACTAGGCCTCGTAATGCCGCTACGTACAGCAGTCGCTTGGCCTTGTGAAGTCTCTCTCAGGCTGTACGTTCCATTCCTCCGCAATGAAGAAAATGCGAGTCTTTAGCTGATCTCGTAGCGACGCAAAATGCAACATACACTTCTCCGCAATGAAGAAAATGTGGGTCTTTAACTGATGTCGTAGCGACGCAAAATGCAAATTGCCGTGCATGTATTAGCCGAACGGGTCGATGAGAGTGTCGACCGCCACAGTGAAATTTACGAAAGCCATGCGGTGGTTTTGGAGGCGTTGGCCCCAGGGTTCCTATTCCCGAGTGGGAATATGCAGACAACAAGCTTCCAAGGTTGCTGTCCACAGTAGATCCGTTGCGCCTTTAAGGTCGTAGATAATGCGAACAATTATGGTCGGTCGAGACTCGAATCGTGGTTCTTATAGGGTCTTCTGTCTTGACCTGTTTAATGTCATGTTAATGTAGAAACAAGATGAATTTCATTCCCGAGAGAGAGAGAGAGAGAGGCGGGGGGGGAATAAGGAGGTTTGATGTCATGTGAATGTAGAAACAAATGAATTTCATTATGTGGCCTATATATATATGAGGAGAGAGAGAAAAGTAGGAGAAAAGACTAAGAGAGAGAGAGAGAGGGTGAGGAAAAGTTCAATAGTATTCAATGGGCCTTCCCAAAGTGAGAGAGAGAGAGAGAGAGAAATGGAAGAGGAGAGAGAGGAATATTTAAAACACTTAGAAAAAAAACAACCCAAATTTGAAAGGGATGCTCTAAAGTCAACACACCAACCAATCACAGAATTTGAAAAAAAAAACACATTCGAAAAATGCTCGAAATTATTTGTGGCATCTCAAAGTAGAACCTTCACTAAGGCCTACCTATGGTGGCAAGCCAAAAAACTTGAAATTTTGCGAGAGAAGGTTTTTGAATTCTTAATTTTGAGGCCCTTTTAATTATATTTTAGTGAAAAAACTTGCAAAATCTTGGAAAAAAGCCTTGTAAATTCTGAAGTTCAAGGTTTTTGTATTGATACCCAAAAATGTTTTTGGTGCACAATGCTCAGAAGGAAATACGAATGTCTTTTTTGAACGTTTTTCTCTTGGAAGAGCATATTTTGGGCCGTGTATGAGAAAACAATCAAGATGAAAACAAGGCGGCCCTCCTTTAATGAAACTAAGAGGACATTCTTGGGATGATAAACTCTATGCTACAATTTTTCAACCTTCAAAGTCAGCACCTACATGAGAACGATACATTTTGTATGCTGTGAAACTTCTCATGATTGTAGCTACATTCAAGCACTGATTGTGAATTGTGAAATTATGGATTGCTATCTTCACGCTTATTTCCTCCGCGTTTCTCGATGTTAACGGGACATTCTATCCTCACGATGAAAACCATGGAAAGACAAATAAGAGGATGAGAAGAAAAATCAAGAGGTATGTGGGAATGCCCTTTAAGATTAGTTGAGGTTCCACTAGAGAAAAGGTAGAGAAATTAACCTTTAGTGCCCATTAACAAGTACTAAGTCTTTCTAAAGTGGCCAATGTCCCTCCTTTAATGAAAGAAGATAAGTTGAGGTTATACTAAAGGAAGGCAACTTTTAATGACCATTAACAACTTATAATAGGCTAGGACTAGGAACTAATGCAATACTTATAATAAGTTAGGTTAGGGTAAACAAATTAACACAATACTTAACACTAACCTCAATTTCCAAAAAGTCGCCCCAACTTTCCCTAGCAAGGCCACTGAGGGTGGGTTATAAAAAAATGTCACATCAATGTAGAGAAGTCACATTGATTAGTTCTCAAGGATGTGGGAAATAGCACCAAAGATCTAAGCATGGAGTGATATTTCCTATGATCCCCCCTGTGATCCCCCCTGTATCTTACGTATTTCCCCCACGGTTCCCCTCTTTTTTTCCTCGACATGACATAAGACCCTTAGATAGTGATCATCATAGCTGGCAAAATGTGTCACTTTTATTATATAGTCTTTCAGTGAGATTTATGCCCAGAAGCAAGTACATCTAAGGTCTGATCACAAAGAAGAGGGATCATCATATCCTTTACATTGAAATTGATGATATTCAAGGCAAGCCAGGCCTTGGTATCCTACTCTTTTTGCTGCTTTGTGAGCTCTAGTTGTTGATCTGTGAGAAAAGAGGAGTGGTCGAGGTAGGCTCGGGTCTCTTTTCATCTTTTGTGACAATGTCCCACAAGCCCTTGAACTAAAAAATATTCAACATTTTGACCTTCCAATTGCCATAGTTGTAATCATTGAGCTTGCTACTCTCGTACTATGTACAAGTAACCTGACCCGTCTACGATGGGCTAGAGACCTGCTCCGTTGGGTCTTAAAGTTGCAATAATAGATCGCTTTTAATAAAATTTATGGTTTCATTTATCAATCTCAAACTTTGAAGAATTTTAACAAAATTTGTGAAAAACGTATATATACATACCAACACGCATGCATGCACACGTGCACACACACATAAATATTCAAGAATTTTCAGTTGTCTTTCATAAAACCAAACTTCTAAACACACACACACATATAAAATACTAAATATTAAAATATAAATAAATATCTTATAAACTCTCTCTCTCTCTCTCTTTAAAATATAAATTAAATAAAAAGTATTTAAAAAGGAATATATATATATATATAATCAATCTGTGTGTGTGTGTGGTTACACACACGTTCAAATTCACCATCAATAACAGTTGCAAGCAGTTCTAAGTAGAATGGTTTGCCTGCACATTCGTCCACTGCATAGCCTTTTGTGGGCACTTCCTCCACTGCTGTACAAGTAAATTGATTGGCACCTAGAATATGTTCCAAAATCAAAGAGATCTATTGTTTACTAAGCTGTCTAGCAAACTAAATTAACCTCTCATACGTGATATTGGTAGCAGCATCGAGTGTAACCAACGGGATCAATCTAGCATTGGAGATTCCTACTACTTAGTCCTTGGTAGCAGACACTATGGAAGGAGGCAATCGACGACTTAAAACTTACAGGGAATGTTCGAGAAATTCTTGAGAAAATGTGCTATATTCTTTTGGCTAGCACTACAATGTTCGACATTGTTGGATGGCACGCCTCCTTTTACTTGATCACTGTCTTGGGGGGTTTTAATTTAGAAATATGCCCTCATTTCACCAAAAATACTATGCAAATCATACTAAGATTTCCTCAACATCTTTAGCTTAGTAGTTTGCCTACATTTCATGAGCATGCTAAGATATTATAGATTGTATATGCAATATAATCTCTCTCTCTCTCTCTCTCTCTACACACACACATATATATAATCTCTCTCTCTCTCTCTCTCTCTCTCTCTCTCCTTAAGACCTATTTATATAAATAAATATAAATGTGTGTGTTTATATAAATAAATAAATAAATTATATATATATATATATATATATATCCCTTTCTCTCTCTCTCTCTCTCGGACTTATTTATATAAATAAATATAAATATAAATGTGTGTGTGTGTGTGTGAGTAGCATGACCCATCTAGCACGGGTTTAGAGACCCGCTCCGCTAGATCTCAAAGTGAGAGCTTAAAATGACTCAGACACACAATTTCAAGTTTCAAGTCCCCCTTCACCATAGCCATTACTTGCTTGGCTACTCAGTTTACTCAACCATTCAGCTAGATGAGCAGCCATGTGATGTTGATTGAGGGGCAAAGCATTTGTACCAAAAATCCTCCCCCCCCCTCTCTCTTGACTCCCTCTTTTCCTTTGACTCTCCCTTGTGCATGTACACACACTAAAATCTCCCTCTCTCTCTCTCTCTCTCTCTCTCTCTCTCTTTCACACACACACACACACACACACACACACACACATTCTCTACATTTCTCTCTCCATCACACACCCATGTGTGCTCTCTCTCCCTGAGTGCCTTCCTCACATGCATACATACACAAATACTCAAACATAGGAGATCCCTCACTAGCCCTTCTCTTTCTCATGTAACTTGCACACAACTCGTATCGTCTCCCAAACATTTTCATTCGTCCATTGCTCATTCCCGTCACTGGTGATAGTGAAGGAATAGCTAGGACCATCGTGGGGGGCGAGGACGGACACCTTACCCTCCGCCCCTTGCGGAGGAAGAAGATGCTGATGTCTAGGCATGCAGGGAAGGAGCCAATACCCGCTGCATCCAGATAATCCCAAGGTCCTGCTTGATAAAACTCCAAAGGTAGAGCTTTAGGAGCAGCCCTTGGGTGTGGGGACGAGGATGAGGAGTCTGAACCAGAGAGAAGGGTGCTGGCCTTTTGCGGGGAAGGGCCTCTCCCCTCCGCCGGGCCAGGAGGGATAGGCGCGGGGGAGGTCATGCCTGACCATATCGCTCGCAGCCTGTGCTGAGGAGAGCTTGAGCCAGAAGATACCACGTCCCGTGAGTGCAACCTCCTCAATGTGGTTGTCCTTGAGGTAGAGGGTGGACTGCAACCTGTCCCTGATGTCTGCTCGTGAAGGGGAGTAGCCAATGACTCTCCCATAAACGGATGTCTGGGAGAAGTCCGTGGCGGCCTGCTTCACCAAGGAGACCTGGTGCTCTGTCAGTGTTACGCGATAGGCTGATGAAGGGGGGGGTCCATCTGGGCCACCGGTTTCGGGCTCGTGGCCACCATACCGCACTGACAAACTGCAAACGCTCCAAAGTCAGGGGAAAGAGAAGGAAACAGAAGAGACGAAGGATGGGGGGAGTGGTACGGAGGCGGGGGAGGGAAGAGGGAGGGATGGAGAGGTATGGGGAAGCGGGGGGGGAGAGGTGGTGATGAGGGGGCGGGTGTTGGAGGGAAGGAGGAGGAGAAAGGGGGGGGGCAGCACAGCGCAGGGATACATGTAGACATCCTTGTTGATACAATCTACCTAGACAATTTTTTTCTTGGGACTATTTCCTTCACACAAATAGAAATACACATGCGCATGCGCGCGCACACACACACACATTCTCTCCATTTCTCTCTCAATCACACACCTACATGTGCTCTCTTTGCCTCAGTGTCTTCCTCACATGCATACATACATGAACACTCAAACATAGGAGATCTCTCCCTAGCCCTTCTCT
Source organism: Dipteris shenzhenensis (assembly GCF_047967505.1). NCBI lineage: Eukaryota > Viridiplantae > Streptophyta > Polypodiopsida > Gleicheniales > Dipteridaceae > Dipteris > Dipteris shenzhenensis. Next base: position 26,404,229 of record NC_141605.1, on the reverse strand, counting down.
TTCTCATGTACACTTGCACACGCATACATGTAGACATCCTTGTTGATATAGTCTACATGGACAAAAAATTTCTTGGCACTATTTCCTTCACACAAAAATTTCTTGGTACTATTTTCTTCACATACACACACACACAAAGAAAGAGAGAGAGAGAGGTTTGATATGCCTACAGTTGATGGGTAAAGTATGCCCACATCATGAGTACATCTAGATCCATCACATGTGTCATCACTAGAGAGTGTGCTATTGTTGGAAAGACTTGTATGCCCATCTCCTACACCAATAACACATTCACAATTGTATCATTTGGAGACTAGCATACTATATTTCCATAAACATTCTTATAGTTCCCACATGTTTGAAGGATCACATCCCTCGAACTATAATGGTCCCCTTGGATGGACTTTTAGCTTAGCAAATTTTGTAAATACTATTTGGTTCCTTACTTCTCTACTTCTCACTCTCTACTTCTCTACTCTCTCTCTCTCTCTCTCTCTCTCTCTCTCTCTCTCTCTCTCTCTCTCTCTACTTCTCTCTCTACTTCTCTACTTCTCTCTCTCTCTCTCTCTCTCTCTCTCTCTCTCTCTCTCTCTCTCTCTCTCTCTCCTTCTCTACTTCTCACTCTCTACTTCTCTACTTCTCTCTCTCTCTACTCCTCTCTCTCTCTCTCTCTCTCTCTCTACTTCTCTACTCACTCTCTACTTCTCTACTTCTCTCTCTCTCTCTACTTCTCTCTCTTTATCTCTCTCTCTCTACTTCTCACTCTCTACTTCTCTCTCTCTACTTCTCACTCTCTATTTCTCTACTTCTCTCTCTCTCTCTCTCTCTCTCTCTCTCTCTCTCTCTCTCTCTCTCTCTCTCCCCCCCTTTCTCTATCTCCCTCCCTTTTCCCTCTTCTCTCTCTTCACCCGTGGCTCTTGAAGATTTAGGAGGATGAATCTCGGCAGCTCTCTCTCTCTCTCTCTCTTCCCCCCCTCCCCCCCCCCCCTCTCTCTCTCTCTCTCTCTCTCTCTTCTCTCTTCTCTCTTCTCTCTTGCCTCTCTCTCTCTCTCTCTCTCTCTCTCTCTCTCTTGCACGCACACGTGCGTCTCTCTCTCTCTCTCTTCTCTCTTGCATCTCCTCTCTCTCTCTCTCTCTCTCTCTCTCTCTCTCTCTCATGCTACCACTTTTCACACGTGCCACATCATCAAATCCCGTCCAATTTTTGCACCAGCTCTTATGCATGCGTCACACATCATCCTTGTGTTTACCCTTCGTTGGTGCTAGCGACTGCTCTGACTGCACCAGTCTCGACTCGCTTGCCACGTGTCTCACAACTCATCAACTGGTGGCTGCCCCGCCTGTGTGTGTTGCCATATCGCACGTTGCATTAATGTGCTGCCACTCTCTCTCTCTCTTCTCTCCTTTTCTCTCTCTCTACTCTCTCTCTCCGCCCCCCTCCCTCCCCGTCTCTCTCTCTACTAGCTCCTATGTGAGGCACCAGTCCTGAATTTGACTGGTCCTCGTGCGCCATCCAATGCGCCGCCATGTGTCGGGTCTCATATCGCCACATCTCGGGTCCTGCACCATCTAATGCACTGCTGCTAAAACTGCCACTCTAGTTGTGTCTATAGTCTACCCATGTTCTCAAAACTGCACTGCCATGTCAGCGAGATGTGCCGCCACCTGGCCCCATAGTGCACCACGTCTGTGCACCGTGTAGTGCGCTCCTTGGCACAATCATTGTTCACATAGTTTGCATGTCCACCTCTCACCATGTGGCTCTTTTATGTTCTCTCTTCTTCTCCAGATCTGCTCCTCTTCCCGAACCTGGCTGCTCCTCCCTCAAACCTCTATAATTCCTCCCCAGACCTCCAAATTCATGCCATGTCAGTTATGTAGAAACACAAATTGTTGTGGCTTTGTGGTAGTCAAACCTCCATTTTTTGTCGGGCATCTGACGGTGCAACTTTGATGAAAGTGTGCTCGGGCTCAACTCCCTTCTTCCTAGGCAACGGATTGGTAGGGAGGCATGGTTCTCTATGACCAATAAGATTACCTCTAACAATAGATACTAATATGGCCAAAAGAGTTTTTGCATAAGATGCGCTTGTAGGAGCAGCAAATTTGCCTGGGAAATCTTGAGGCGCTTCCTCCTGATTACTAGAGCAATGCAAAGTTGCTTAGCCATCTCCATAGCATCTTGTTGATTCTTCCCCCATGCAGAATCAACTCACATCCTAGAGAGCAGCTCAAGCTTTCGGTAGCTTCAAAAGGTCTACCATGTCGAAAGAGGGCCCTATAGAATGGGGGGTGAGCCTCTAGTGTAAGGCTACACTCTTTGATGTAGCCTTTATTTGCATAAGGCAAGCAGCATGATTATTGTGGAAGATAGTGTAGTTGGGGTGGTTATTGGGTCTATTCATACTGTTCAATGGCACTATGGTAATATTTACACTAGAAGCAACGATTGCCTTCTACTTTGAGCTCATGAAGCCAATGAAGAAAGACAAGAGTGGCGAGCTCCCATCGGGGGAGGTTCTTTTGGTTGCCAAATCTACCCAACGTCGAGGCAGGGGAAGGGTGGTTGTTGTCTCTTTTTTACCTAGGTGCAGGTTCCGAGGGCATTGGTCACCTACAGTCGTATTGTTGCTCATTGTAGCATAGGTGTTCACAAGTGTAGCATAGGTCCTTGAGTCATGTTCCGATGAGAGGTGTAGGCTAAAGCATGGAAAGCAGATCTCATGCATGTGTGAATGAGAAAGAGGGCTTGACTATAACGATTGATAGAGGCTCTCGCCTCCACAGGAGTTCAAGGGTTTAGAAGGGTATTTCAGGGTTGAAAGTGGGGGTTACCCTCTGTGGCTACAACATACTCGACCTCTGTGGTAGACAAAGCAACACACTTCCGTGCGTGAGACATCCATGACACTGCACCACCTGCAAAGGTGAATACATAACCAAAAGTGGATCTCCTGCTATCCACATGCCCTGCACAGTCTGAATTTGTGTACCCAAGTACACGCATCTCTCCTCTACCAAAGTAGATACACATCTCCTTAGTACCCTTCATGTACCTCATGATGCACTTAACTACCTCCCAATGCCTCTTTCTTGGATTAGCCATATACCAACTAACAACACCCACTGCAAATGCAATATCTAGCCTAGTAGCTGCCATAGCATACATAAGACTCCCAACCATTGATGCATAAGGAACCTTGGCCATCATGTCCCTCTCCTCATCTGATTTGGGACTATCTGCCTGACTCGGTTTCACATATGGAGGCAATGGAGTACATACTTCCTTCCCCCCTCCATATTGAAACTCTACAACACTTTTGTAACATACTCCTTCTGTGATAGCCAAAGGAGTTTCCTACTCCGGTCATGTGTGATGTGCATACCAAGAATATGACCTACAGGTTCCCAATGTTAGATATGCTCAATGCCCCACCCTCCTGGTAACCACCAGTGGTCCAAGGTGCTCAAGTTGTAAGGACCCCATATGAGGAGAAGCCATGTGTGAGCCCGGGACACTGGATGGATCTTGACTTGCATGTCAGATGAGGTCTATCATGAGACCGTTGATGGTAGAAAGGTGATCTATGTGAGTCTAGCCTATGGGCTAGGCAGGGTAGGTAAGCTGGTAGCACAACGAGGCACATTGTTTTGATTGTGTGGGAGCCCCTTGCTCTCGTTGAATATTCCCTGAAGGTATAAGGAATATTCCTTGAATATTCCATGGACGACTAGTCGGTTCCACCAACTAGGTTGATTGGTCAGCCCCACTGACTAGGTTGACTGGTCGGCTCCATCAACTACTGCCCTCATAGCTATAAAGAGGCAACCTTCCCAATCCATTGTATCAGATCAGATCAGATCAGATCTTCCAGCTAGTAGCTCTTCACCTAGTATCTGTCTAGATTGCCATCTAAGCTCCATTGTGGGAGCGCACAGGTGGATGGAGCCATCATCTGTACTACATCATTATTGAAGGAAAATTTTGTTCATCTCCAGTTTGCTGTATTCTCTATTCTTTGTTCAGTTTCTGTTCCGCTGCGCCGTGTAATTTAACATGGTATCAGAGCCCAGGCGGCTCTAAGGATCAAAGAGTAGAAGAGAGGCGAGGGCTTCAATAGCATACAGAGTGATGGCATCAGGAAGCGGCTCAGCAGCTGCACTAACAATACCAACAATCCAGGCATTGAGGATTCGCCCACCAGCCTTCACTGAAGGCAAGCTAGATGGTATGAACTATACTCTGTGGAAGTTAAAAATTACTACTATTCTAGATTCGTATGAGCTTCTGGAGACAATACTGGGGACCCTGACCCAAAACCATAAGAAACCCTCGACCCAACAAATGCAGAGAGAATGATACCTCCTAATGCCAACCTTCTACAAGCTTGGAAACGAAGGAACGCAAATGCTCTGTGTGCCCTGGTTACAAGTACTATTGATAGTGTTTAACATCTAAGGCATCTGTGGCCTGGAACATATTGAAGAGTCAGTATGAGATGTGAAATCAGACAAGGATCCAAAACCTAGAGAATTAGCTCACAGTTGAGAAGTTTAATGAAGGAGAGACAGTAGAGGCGTTCATAACCCGAATCAAAAATCTGCGTGACTAGATGGCTAGTGCTGTGATACAAAAGACTAGCGAAGAGCTAGCTCGATGGTGTCTCCGAACATGTCCACCAAGGTTTGATAGATTGGTAATAGCACTTAACACTTAGGTGAGACCCCAACCATTGGCATTTGAGGAGTTCTGTGCTTTACTTATGGAGGAGGAATTGAGGCTTAAAGCTCGAGATGGAGGTGGCAATGGGGATGCTGCATTCTCTACCACTACGAAAGGCAAAGGTGGTTCCTCCACCAAAGGTGAGTCCTCTGCTAGTGGTGACAAAAAGAAGAAGGGTGGCAAGAAGAAGTTTCAAGGAGAATGCTTCTACTGCAAGAAGAAGGGCCATGTGATTGCAGATTGCCAGGTTAAGAAAGCAGATGAAAATAATGGTACCCTAAAGAAGAAAGATAAGGGGAAAGAGATAGCTAACATAGCGGAAGTAGAGTTGGATCTATTTCTGGCTATTGAGAAAGAGTGTTCCTCAATTCAAGAAGCTTCAAGCACTGATTCATGGGTGTTGAATAGTGGTGCCTCTCGTCACATGACCTGCAAGAAGGGTCTATATTGTTCCATGTAGCCTCTACAAGAACCCATCACCGTGACGGTTGGAAATAACACAAAATGCCCTATTGAGGGTACAGGTACAGTTTCATTTGTTTCTATAAATGGAGAGGTTAAGAAACTACCTAATGTGCTGTATGTTCCACAAATCAAGAGAAATCTGCTATCAGTTGCCTCCATATAACTGACCTTGACCATGAGGTGAGGTTCAACAAGACGAGCAAAAATTTTGGATAGTGCTAGCAATCTTGTTTTGGGATAGGAGTAAGGAGGAACAACCTGTATGAGCTAAGTGCTCTTATAGCCACCGCTAGAGTGGGCACAAGTAGACTTTGACACAAAACATTCGGCCACATTGGATTTGCAGTGCTGAAGGAGATGCAGAAGCAAGGTATGGTTGCTCACTTACCTGCAGTAGTAGAAATCAAAGAACCGTGTGAAGCTTGCATGATGGGCAAGCAACAGAGAAAGGCACTCCCACAAGAAAGCAAGAATCGAGCAAACGCTCCTCTAGGGTTGGTGCATGTTGACTTGTGCGGTAAGATGCCTACATAGGCCTTGGGGGGATCTTCCTATTTTTTATTGATCGTTGATGACTATAGCAGAAAGATGTGGGTGTACTTTCTTCACGAAAAGGCTCAAGCTTTTGGTAAATTGAAAGAATGGCTACATCTTGTTGAAAATGAAACAGGGAGAAAAGTGAAGAAAATAAGATCGGATTGTGGTGGTGAGTTTATTTCTACAGAGTTTGGAGATTTTTGCAAGAGCAAAGGGATCAAGCAACAAACGACGACATCACATATGCCTCAACAAAATTCTATTGTTGAATGTTGAATGTGGACCACCGTGGAGATGGGGAGGTGTATGTTGAAAGGTGCTAGACTGCCAAACCACTTTTGGGCTGAGGCTATCAATACTGCGGTTTACATCCTTAATCGCAGAGCTATACAAAGGCACTCAAAGGTAAAACACCACATAAGGCTTACAGCCGTAAGAAGCCATCTATCTCACACTTCAGAACGTTTGGGTGTGAATGCTATGCACATGTACCAAATAAAGAGAGAAACAAGCTACAACCAAAAAGCACCAAATGTATCTTCTTAGGCTATTGTGATGAGAAGAAAGACTATAAGTTATATGACCGAGAGGCAAAGAAGATCATAGCGAGGCGCGATGTGGTGTTCAGGGAGTAGCCACATGCAGTGGAGGCAGAGAAGAGCTCTTCCACTTTATCATCAAGCAAAGAGGTAATTCACTATGGACCTATCCCAAGAGCTATAAAGGAGGAGGAAATATCAGATGATGAAGGTATAAGTCACCAACCTATTGTTACACCACCAGAAAAGCCATTGCCGCGATGGGTAAGGTAGCTCTATGACCATGATAATCAGATGCCTATGTCTATTGAGCAGCATGCAAATGGACCAAGGTGGTCTCAGAGAATTGAGGAGCAAAGGAGGGCTTCTACTCACATAGTCAATATGGCCTTGATGGTTGAGATTATTGCAGGAGTAAAGGAGCTTGCGAGTTTGGAGGAAGCATTTGCAGACCGAGATTGGAAAAATGCTATACAAGTAGAATATGATAGCATCATGAAGAATGAAACTTGGGAGCTGGTAGATCGACCACCTAATAGAAGGGTTATTGGCACCAATTGGGTTTGGAAGGTAAAGAACAAGGCCGATGGGACTTTGGAAAAGTACAAAGCCAGATTGGTTGCACAAGGATTTTCGTAGGTTGAAGAGTTTGATTTTCAAGAATCTTTTACTCCGACTGCCAGAATGACCACTATTCACACAGTACTATCGGTGGCTGCTCATAAAAAGTGGCTAGTTTATCAAATGGATGTTAAATCAACATTCTTGAATGGTGACCTCAAGGAGGAGGTGTACGTGGCTCAGCCACCAGGGTTTGAGGCCCCCCATTCTGAGAACAAGGTATGCAAGCTGAAAAAGGCTTTGTACGGGCTGAAATAGGCCCCAAGAGCATGGTACCAATGGATAGACAAATTCTTTTATAAAGTAAACTTCAAAAGATGTGCCTCATATGCTAACTTGTATGTGTACAGGAAAGGTGGAAAACCTGCTATTATTGTTCTATATGTGGGGATGATCTCCTTATTACAGATGACTATGAAGACATGATCTAGTAGACTAGAAGTGTGTTAAGCATTGAGTTTGAGATGACAAACTTAGGCTTGATGCACTACTGTTTGGGGATTGAAGTCTGGCAGGCAAGATCTTCATCTCTCAACAAAAATATGCAAGGGAGATCTTGAAGGCATTTGGTATGTCCGAGTGCAAGGAGATAGCTACACCTATGGAGGTAAAATGCGAGGCTATCTATGGAGGATGCCTCACCACCAGAAAGGTACAGGAAATTGGTCGACAGTCTCATCTTTCTGTACAACACCAGACCCGACATCAGTTTAGCTGTTGGAATTTTGAGCAGGTTCTCCAATAAGCCCTGGGAGAATCATTGGAATGCAGGGATGCGGGTGCTCATGTATGTGAAGGGCACTCTTGATTATGGCATCACCTATGGTACGGGCACTTCCTTGGCTGGTCATTGTGACTCAGATTGGGCTAGAGATGTTGATTCTAGGAAATCAGTTTCTGGATATTGTTTCTCTTTAGGTTTAGGTCTCTTCTCTTGGATCAGTAAGAAACAACCAACAGTGGCATTGTCCTCTACCGAGGCTGAGTACAAGGCAGCATGTTTTGCTGCATGTGTAGTGTGGTTGAGGGGGATCTCATGGCACATGGGAGTGCAAGAGCATGAGGCAACTGTGCTGAGGTGCAACAATCAAAGTTGCATGGCCATTGCTAAAAATCCAGTGTTTCATGCACGCACAAAACATATAGAGATTCAATATCACTATGTGTGTGATTTGATCGAGGATAGTGGAATTGGTCTACTATCCAACAGAGCAAAATGGAGTAGATATCTTCACCAAGGCACTCGGGAAGAATCAGCTTCAGGGTCATCTTCAGAGAGTCAACATTGGGCCGAGATGGTCAAGTTGTAAGGCCCCCATATGAGGAGAAGCCATGTGTGAGCCCGGGACATTGGATGGATCTTAACTTGCATGTTAGATGAGGTCTATCACTGAGACTGTTGATGGTAGAAGGTGATCTATGTGAGTCTAGCCTATGGGCTAGGCAGGGTAGGTAAGTTGGTAGCACAACGAGGCACATTGTCTTGATTGTGTGGGAGCCCCTTGCTCTCACTGAATATTCCCTAAAGGTATAGGAAATATTCCTTGAATATTCCATGGACGACTAGTCGATTCCATCGACTAGGTTGACTGGTCAGCTCCATTGACTAGGTTGACTGGTTGGCTCCACCGACTATGTTGATCTGACTACTGCCCTCATAGCTATAAAGAGGCAACCTTCCCAATCCATTGTATTAGATCATATCATATCATATCTTCTAGCTAGTAGCTCTTTACCTATTATCTGTCTAGATCACCATCTCATTGTGGGAGCGCACGGGTGGATGGAGCCATCATCTGTACTACATCAGTATTGAAGGAAAATTTTGTTCATCTCCAGTTTGTTGTGTACTCTCTATTTTTTGTTCAGTTTCTGTTCTGTTGCGCCATGTAATTTAACACCAAATCCTTCATATCAATGGCCTCATGCAACTTGGCCTTCAATGCATCGAGCTCATAAGTGTTCTTGCTAGCCAATAGCATATCATCCACATAAAGTGCCAGGAGTATCAAGCTATTATTCTTAGCCCTTTTAGTGTAGAGGCAATGATCAATCACACTTCTTCTGAAACCCTGGGACTGAATGAAAGCATCAAACTTCTGATACCATTCTCTAGGTGATTTCTTAAGTCCATAGAGACTCTTTTTCAGCTTGCTAACCAAATGTTCTTTGCCCTTTTCTTCAAAGCCTTCTGGCTGCACCATGTAAATTTCCTCATATAGATTCCCATGCAAGAAAGGTGTCTTAACATCCATCTGCATAAGGTCCATATCCTCTGCTGCCACAAGTCCAAGTACGCATCTAAGTGTGGTCATATTCACAACCAGAGAGAAGATCTCATCAAAGTCCACACCCTTCTCTGGCTTGATCTCTTTAGTAACCAAATGGGCCTTGCCACCTTCATCTTGTAGACCCATTTAAATGGCAAGGCTTTGTTTCCATGTGGAAAAGAAACCAAGTCCCAAGTCTTATTTTTCATGAGTGAATTCATCTCTTATTGCATAGCACACTCCCACTTGCGTTGATCCTCATGCATCATAGCCTCTTTATAGCAAGAAGTCTCCGCGCAATCAGTAAGCATCACATAGTCTTCCCTTGGAACAAATCTCTCGGGTGGTCTAGACACTCTAGATGTTCTTCTCAAGGGCATTTCAGCTTGTTATCCTGCCTGCATCTCAACCACATTTGGCTCATCATTTCCACCAATAGATGATCCATCATCTACCCTTGATTGTGTACCTGTGGGAGTACCTGGAGGCACCATTTCTTGCACATTTGGTGCATGGACAACTTGTTGTCTATCAACGTATGCGGGTGGATTCACATCCTAGAAAGTGATTCTCCTCATTTCCACATCCCTCATGGGTGTCATGCATCTTCTTCTCATTGAAGACCACATCATGGCTTCGTATGATCTTCTTTGCTTCTAGATCCCAGAGACAATAGCCCATCTCTCCACTTTCACCCCATAACCCAGAAAGATGCATTTCCTAGACTTAGGATCTAGCTTCTTCAGAAGCTCTTTTGGCACATGTGCATATGCCTCACACCCAAATATGCGCAAATGAGAGTAAGAAGGCTTCTTGCCACTCCATGCCTCTTCAGGAATACCACCATCCACACTCTTACTAGGTGATCTATTGATCACATGCACTGTAATCTTCATTGTCTCAGCCTAAAAACCACCAGAAAGACTTGCATTGGAAAGCATACTTTGCAACCTTTCCTAAATGGTGCGGTTCATCTGTTCTACAATTGGATTTTGCTCCGAAGTACGAGGGGATGTGAGCTCCTCTTGATCCCACGTGTATCACAGAAATGTTGAAAGTCATGAGAGACATACTTTCCACCATTGTCAGTCCGTAGGCATTTAAGCATTCTACGTGACTGATTTTCAACCAAAGCCAGCCATTTCTAAAATACCTGGAACAAATCGCTCTTCTGAGCTATAGCATATTCCTAGTTGCATCATCAATGAATGTCACATAGTATTCAACCCTGCCTAATGACCGTGTAGGCAGGGAACCACATACGTCTGAATGCACCAAATTAAGCCTTTCAAGCTCTTTCTTTCCCCTTCTTTTATGGGCTGATTTAGTCTGCTTCCCATAGAGACAATGCTCACAAAATTCAAAGTCAAAAAAACTCAAATGTGGCACATAACCCAAATGGCATAAGAGTTTCATTCCATTCTGGCTCATGTGCCCCAACCACAAATGCCACAAATCTCTCTCTCTCTCTCTCTCTCTCTCTCTCTCTACTTGGTTGCTCGGTTATTGCAACAACATGACCAGACACCCCTGATACATGTAAGGGATACAATGTCCCACACTTGACACCTCTTACCAAAATCATAGGGCCCTTCTAAATTTTCCAACTCTGAAAACCAAAGGTGGTTTGAAAACCAGCATCATCTAGTTGACCCACTGAAATAAGACTCTTGGTCATCTTAGGCACATGTCTCACATTTTTTAAAACAAATGCAGGCCCATTTGCAAAAGGAAACTTTGTCACCTGCTCCCACCGTTGCCACATGCATAGTTATTTCCAAGATGCACACAACCTATCTTTCCACTGTCATAAGTGGAGAAACATTCCCTATGGGGAGCAACATGGAATAAAGCACCAAAATCCAATCCTGGTAATATGCATCATCTGAAGTGGTAAAAGCAAGTCTGCAGGTAGACTAGACATGAAGAGAATGTCATTGTCACTTTTTCTTTATCCTCCCTGGGACTCTCTTCCTTCTTATTTGCACCCCAATTTGCATTATTTTTCTTATCATTTTGCTCTCTTTTCAACTTGTAGCAATCCTTTTTCATGTGGCCCTTCTTGCCACAATGGTAACACTCAATGTTCCATGCCCTAGATTTGCTATGAGACTTCCCTCTTTCTTAGGACTTCCCCCCCCTTTGCACATTTAAGGTTGCATCCTACTTGTTTCCATCCATAGACTTCCATCTAATCTCCTCAAGCAACAAGCTACCCACAACGTCATCAAACTTCAGTACTCCACTAGGTGTAGAGTTACTTACAATTGTACAAAAGGTATCCTATGAGGATGGCAATGAACACGAGGAATATTTCCTTACTCTCCGCATCAAAATTCATCTTCTGAGCTTGAAGCTGGCTGAAAATAATATTGAATTCATTCAAGTGAGAAGCAATGGAGACCATTTCCTTCATCTGTAGCTCAAATAGCCTCTTCATGAGGTAAACTTTATTAGAGGCAATTTCCTTCTCATAAGTGGCACATAATTTCTTCCACAAGTCTTCTGTAGTCTGCTCATTTACTACTGTGAAATAGACTGACTCTGCAAGATGAAGTCTAACTATAGACTTTGCTAATGCATCCAACTCATTCCAATCATCCTCAGACATATCTACAAGCTTAGCTCTAATCCCTACCAAGGGTTTAATCTACTTCTTTTGAATAAGCACATCCCTTATCTGTTCTTTCCACAAAGAAAAGTTTGTCCCATCAAAATTTTTAATACTGAAAAACTCCTTAAACATGGAAGAGGATGCTATGACGCAAATGAAACAAAATCCCAAATGCTAGTACGTGCTGCAAGAGAGAAATCACACCAAATACCAGGTGCACCCAAATGTGTATGCCAAAATGGAAGGTAAAATCACCAAACCTCAAAGTATCAAAATGCATCTGACTCATGTGCATATACCATGGATCCATATGAGCAAATCTGGCCCAAAGAAAATGTCAACCTGCAATGACAAAACAATGGCCAACCCAATGCCAATAAGAGCCAAATTCCTCAAGTATAAACACCATCCATGGGCATAAGCATCAATAAAATCTCATCCAAGAGATCATAGCATATTTTGCACATCCACTGCAATATGTCAAAGCTGTCCCTCAGCATAAAATAGCATATGTATCCTAAACGTCCATCAATAAAGCATCCCACAAGGAAATCTTGGCCTATCAGCGCATCCAACAAGGATCATAATGCATCCAAATGGCCTATAAAGCATCCACTGCAACCCAATGCAAACCACAAATGAGCGTACACTGTTCACTGCAACCAAAGTGATCTGCATAAGGTATATCCAAGAAATCATGGCCCCATGGCAATGATTGCTAGTGAAAATAGAACCTGGGATGCCTCAAAACATGGGCATCACTGCGTAATCGGACTCAGCAAGACAATATGCAACTATCTCTCTTCTGCTAGAACTCCAAAATCCTAACCAATAAATGGGAAACAGGGAGTCAATCCTTGCAATTGACCTATAATCCAAAAATTCAAAGGTTTGAACCTTTGAATGGATTTTTGACAGAGAAACAAACGATTTGGCACCTCAGAGAGATGGAACTTCTTCAAATCTCCACGGAATTGCATAAGAGCTAGTAGGTAGGGGTTTTTAGGCCTCAAAACACAATGAAACAGACTGTTTTAAAAACCGTGGTCCTAATCACCGAGTCCAACACATGGACCAAAAAACGTTTTTGCAAACAAACCTATTTGAAAACACCACCGGATTGCGAATGATGAGCAACACAAAAGTTTTAGGACCTCTTGAGTCCACCGAAACTAGCAAATCTGTGAATGGTTGCTTCAAACTTGAGTTCCAACACACGGGCAGAAAAACGTTGAAAGAGAGACAGTGAGTCAATTTCCAATGAAATGATCCCAAACTCAAGAATGAAGGAGTTTTTGAACTCCTAAAGTGCAATGGACCACAAAAGCAAGCAATGGTTGCCTCTGCAAGTCATTTCGGACTCTTAGTTGGTCATCAAAAGGAACAAGGGAATCATCAAAAACCGTCTTTTTCCTTCAAACCCACCTGCTGGCTAGCAAAAAACCACTCAGAGAACTTTCCAAAGGTTTTTGCAAGGTCTCTGCACACCAAAATGCAAGTAAATTCACCCAACAGAGCTTCTACTTCGTCCCACAGAGTTGCACCCCAGACTTCGGCCCCAGGCTCACACCCAGGCTTAGCTAGAACAACCGCGCTTTGATACCAATTGAGAGATCTCAACAACCACACCAAGATGCAAGTAAATTCACCCAACAGAGCTTTTTCTTCCTCCCACAGAGTTGCACTAGTAGACTTCAGGCCCCAGGCTCACCCGGGGTCAGCTAGAACACCCGCGCTCTAATACTAGTTGAGAGATCTCAACAACAAAGGCGGAATGGAAGAAGGTCAGAGAGAGGGAGAGCTAGAAGAGAGAGCCACACAAGTTTTGGTGGGTGCAGAATACCCTAATCTTCTATGCCATCTATGTGTGTGTGTGTGTTTGAGTATAGTACATAACCGGGGTTAAGGTACAGTGGCCTTTAACTCCCACAGTATCTTGGTTACCCTTTGGGATGGAAGGTTACTCGCCATCATCAAATGGATTGGGTGCTCACAAAACTTAAAAAGAAACTAGAGTATTGGAAATTGGCTACTTGGCCACTACATATCCATTTTTATATTGTTTCAATCCATCTTGGTTGCCTATATATAGTTCTATTTGCCTTTGATGATGTTTGCTAAGCAAGACATCTCCAGATTCATGTCTATGAAGATCACAACATGGCCATAAGCTATCCAGTTACTTTCTGTGAAGCATCTTGCTCTCCAAAATGCATGGAAGGTTGAATATCATGAATATTTATGTGCATGTTCTGGCACATAAGGGGGAAATGATGATGGGTGCATATGATGAGGCCATTGCTTTTGCATTTGACCATAGATGCTTTTGGTCACTAGTAGCCTTCTCATTGAAAATTTCTTCATGCAAAAATTAATGGCAGGTTCAAGGGTTGTTCTTTTCTCTCTTGCATGCTTTCTTATTGGAAGCATATACTTTCTCGTCTCACATGAAATGGCAAGGATACTTTTCTTGGAAACACTTTGTTCGCTACGTACCTTCATTGGTCAAAGGTCTTTGCACTTCCTTTTGCCTTACAAGAGCTCCATTGCTCTTATTTCATATGGTCAAAAGGATCCATACAAACAATTCCATCAGTAGAGTAACCGCTCCGCTAGAGGCAAAGCAACTAGAAGCAAAGATAGAAGAACTCCTAGGAGAGCTCCCAAAACAGGAAATAAAATCATAAGACGAAATAATCTATCAAAACCTCAAATTCAAGCCATATAAATAATGTCTCCATATCTTTAAGGCATGTACTATTGCATGAAATTCATTCTCTTATGTGTAAAACTATAGTTCAGCATTGTTATTTAAGGCATGTACTATTGCATAAGATTTATTTTCTTATGTGTAAGCCTATAGTTAAGCATTATTATCTTGGAATAGAGCAACACCTATTGCAAAGTCACTAGCATATGTCTCAATCACAAATGATTTATTAGAATCCACAATAGCTAGCATAGATGCAATAATGACCTGATGTTTTAAAGTCTCAAACTATCATTCAAGCATTCATTCCAACTTACAAGCTTGTTCCTCTTCTTTGCCACCCCCTTAAGAAGTTTTATTAGTGGGAGATCTATCTTAGCATAATCTCAAATAAAAGAATACCATAAATCCTAGAAAAGACTAGATTTTTCTAATACAAGATCTTAGTTTAAGAAATCCACATTTAGACCCTTTTGCACATAATTCTCTTGCCTTGGAATACCAATGACAATTCTAAGCTGGGTGTTATGCTCCAATTGTGTTTTGCTATAGATCAGGATATCATCTAAAAACACCACTGCAAATTTGCCTAAATAAAGCCAAAATATGTCATTCATAATTTTTTGAAAGGTGGCAAGAGCATTTGCAAGACTAAATAGTATTACTAGGAATTCGTGATATTCATCCTAAACCTAGTTTTGTACACATTCACTTCATAAATTCTTATTTAATGATACTTTGTATGTAGTATTGTATATGGAGCCTATTTTTTTTTAGAGGTTTTGTTTTTGTTGTGCTTTGGATCCAAGCATGTTTCTACCCATTCCATGAAGGGGGGGTAGGGGCAGGCAATGCTCCCCCCTAGGACTATTCACCGGGGGTTCCAAGGGGGCCCGATGACATGCATTAGGCCCTCGAGTTGGGGGCTACACCGTTGAAGCAAAAAATACATGAAAATTGGTGCGTGAGTTGTGTGGTCAAAATTGAAAGATAATGGTGTGGCTCACATAGTAAGAGAGCAGTGGTGGATATACTGCTTTGTATCATATATCTTCTCACTGTTTGGACAAGGAAAGCATAGGACCTAATGTTTCTTTGTGGATGTAGCCCACACTCGATGAACCATGTATATCAATATCTCTATTTCTCATTCATTCTGTGCACTTTCTGTACTCACATAGTAAGAGAGTAGTGGTGGATATACTACTTGTATCATATATCTTCTCACTGTTTGGATAAGAAAAATGCAGGACTGGCTGTTTCTCCATGGATGTGGCCCACACTAGGTGAACCATGTGAACTATGTATATCAATGTCTCTATTTCTCTTTCATTCTGTGCACTTTTGGTATTGTGTATCTTATGCATTCTATTTCTCGCATTGTTGCTCTGTTATCACGTTGCTTCTAACATGTAGCATGATTGTGGTAAAATACTAAGCACCTTTTGTGTTGTCATCCATGGATAGCTTAAGCCCAAGAGTTGAAATTGGCTTACAATTTTGCATTCTAAACTAATATCCAACACACATCAAGCTTTGTGAGGACCTTACTTACATTAAGGTCTATAAAAATGCCATACCCATCAGCCCATGTATATACTTGTGACTATTTCATGGTTATGCCCTCTTTCTGCTACATAAATTGTATACCCAAACAATAATGTGATAGTCCCAAATCTGACATCTCAAATGAGGCCTTAAGGTCATTCTTAAATTCTTAAATTATATTCTGATTGGTGCCTGTGGGTAGCAAAATCATCCATAAGGGATTACTCTCACCGAATCCCCTTTGTCTCTCTTGACATACATGGTACTTTAAGTTGGATTGTTATTGAAACCATGTCTAGTCAAATAAGTATGAGTAAGGCCAAGCTATTCATAATGGAAATGAGCAATCCTTATAATACTCCAAAATAGTGTTTACCTTTGGGAAGAAACGAAATCTAGCAAAACAATAATTGTAAATGCCCAAACACAAGTTGTTTATAGTGTAACTACTATAGTAGCCCCAAAAGTGATGAAATGTAGGTCGGTTTTGTAATTTAGTCCCAAATAAGTAACTACTAATCCTACAGAGATACGTGGCCTCAAGAGCAACCCTAAAAAGTGATATAGCAGGTCATTCGTTTAAGTGGATCTGAAAAATAAAGCAAAAGCAGTCCCAAACAATGCTTTAGCAAAGTTGTTTTTAATGATGCAACCCCAAAGCAGTGAGTTTTAAGGCCAAATAGGAAGGGAAACAACACTAACAACCCAAACACTCACAAAAAAGATCATGCGACTCCCTGGAAGTGACATAAAACATAGGCGAAGAAGAAGCGCCCAAAATCAAGGCAGCTTGGGTATAGAAGAAGAAGCTTCAAAACAAGGCAACCATCACAAAAGAGCCAAAACCAAGGAAACCATCATAAAACAGCACAAATCCTGAATTTACCCCACCCAAACAAGAGTCCTTATGGTGAAAGATGAGGATGACAAGTTGGAACCTACGAGTTATAGGTCCCAAGAACAAAAACAACCTCAGAAAGAGGTCTATTCATGCACCCACCAACCCATCGGTAGGGCTGACTCTAATTATGACTTGTCCAATCCTCCAAGTTGAAATGTCTTCTCCCACAACTAACTATTGGCAAGAAAAACATGCTAAGCACAAGAGTGTAGCTTTGAGGTACAGCGATCAGGACCTTATGCTCTGATATTAGATATTTGAAACAATGATAAACACACAAAGAGTCAAACTATCTTGTAGTACTGTGTGTTACATTGATGAAAGCCAAAATGAGGATACATATCCTCTCCATAGGTACCCTAACCCTAATACTAAGCAAGGGTATTATATTGCTCTAAGATGACCCATCCTCAGTTTTTCTTAAATTTTCATTACAATCTAATGTTCTTCTTCTAATAAAGTCAATATCTTTGAGTTGAATGTACTTACTTTGTGTTGATGGCCTTTGTTATGCTCTTAACACTGGCTTCCTATTTTCACCTAGAGATTGTGAAAGTGTACGCTTGTAGCTTGTTGGGCATTTTGTGATGCATAAAGTAGATATTCAATATGATCACGGACTTCTGAGGACTGTGTCTAATTTTGAGTTTGAGTGCTTTACATATTTGTGCCACTCCCTACTCAATGGGGTTTTATTTGTACATGTGTCATGTCTTAATTTAGAAAAACTTGTTCGTGTGTGTGTGTGTGTGTGTGTGTGTGTGTGTGTGTGTGTGTGTGTGTGTAGACTCGACAAAACCATGTTTCATATAGTGAAACGAAATTTGTTTGGAAAAGGAACACCCCTCCCTTGTTATCAAGATCACAATAAAAAAAGTTGCTCATGCTACAGACTTATAAAACCAAATTTGGGAGGCAGGGAGTTAAGTGAGGATAGTCGAGGAAGGGAGAGAGACGGGTGTGCAGGGAGTTAGTCAAGCTAGGGTAAGAGTAGGTTAGGGTTAAAAATATGTTAGGTTACAGAGTGGTTAGGGAAAGTAGTTGAGGGGACAATTTAGAGTGATGAGAGAAAAAATAGTTATATAAAGTTAAAGGAAAAAAAGGGGGGGGGGGTAGGGAGTATGAATGAAAACAAATTAGGGGGTAATTAGTGAAAGGTTAAAAATCAATAAAGGAAAAGTGAAAATTTATTAGAAATATTTTTTATGAAGAAGTAAAAATTAAA
The DNA here is from genome assembly GCF_047967505.1 of Dipteris shenzhenensis. Taxonomy (NCBI): domain Eukaryota; kingdom Viridiplantae; phylum Streptophyta; class Polypodiopsida; order Gleicheniales; family Dipteridaceae; genus Dipteris; species Dipteris shenzhenensis. The sequence continues at coordinate 26,386,076 of NC_141605.1, read as the reverse complement.
CAACAGGAATCGAAAAGTAATAATAATAAGGAAAAATTAGAAGTGAGTTTTAAAGAATTAGAAAAATCAAGGGAAGGAGACCAAGAAGGGAAGAGATAAGGAGTAAATTAAAAATTGAAGATAAAATAGTAAGCAAGAGGTAAGAAATAAGGAAAAAATTAAAAGAAAATAGTAGGAAAATAAAAAATAAGGGAAATAAGAATTTAGAAGATAAGAAATAAGCAATAAGAGCCATATTTTATCTTAGTTGGGAAGACAAATGTCATAAACACCCCACCCTTATTATCTGGATCACAATAAAAATTGTTGCTCACATCATATACTTATAAAGCTAATTTTTGATATTATGCTTTAAGTGTAAAAATAGCTTAAGGAAAAGTAAATAATTGGGGTGAGCTTAAGGAAAAGTAAATAAATGGTTATGTAAGGCGAAAAAACTTAGTGTATTTAGGTGTGTGAACGTAAAGGAGGCGGCGGGGAGAAATTAAGGATTAAAACAATAAATGTGATTTTAAGATTTGGAGCGCGCGCACACACACACACACACGCAAAGAGACAAGAGAGATGGAATAGAGAGGAAAGTATGAGGAGGGAATGAAGATCAAGAAGAAAGAGCTAGAGCAAAGCACATCTGAGCAAGAATAAGGGAGATGAGGGGGGAGTGAAGAGGGGGGAGAGAGAGAGAGAGAGAGAGAGAGAGAGAGAGAGAGAGAGAGAGAGAGAGAGAGAGAGGGATATTACCATCTTCACATGCCTATGAAACAAATTACAAACACAAAAATAACTCAATACAAGCCACTGTGGGGTTAAAGCAGAGGGCTCACTAAGGACCTTTGCTAAGTACTATGCTAAACTAAACTCAAAGTACAAGAGTCAAAAACTAGTACTCAATCTCAGAGTTAAAATACATAACCCAACCGGTGCCAAGGTGGCTCTCCTATGAGCTACGAAAATGTCTCATAGCTATGTTTGTCGATACGTCTCTCTTTGTGGCTGGGGACATGGTCTCCATGATCCTTGTATTCATTGGGCCATGTTGATAGTGACACCTCTAATTGAGCAACCCCCTTGTCATATAGATATGATGGGTTAAACCTCCATCGTGCATGCCCTAGTCCGTCTTTGCATCATATGTATCTCCTACATCTCTCCTTGTCATCATCGCATCCCACCATCCACTTTGCCCTCGTATCATCTGTCTCCTCCTCTACTCTACTATGTCCAGGGGCAGACTCAAATGTGTAAAAATCCGTGACATGCCGCTAGGCTCAGTCTATCTCAATCTCATGTGCCAGTCTCCTCCACCTCGCTGATTCAGCACCTCAAGGTCTCTATGCCATCGCATCTCCATCAAATTGTGACCAATGCAAACTTGGTCCTAGAAGTAAATCAACTTGGAGAGAGGCCCAAAACCGTGCCCCTCCTAATCCTCAGATCTCATAGTAAACGGGGCAAGTACACAGGAAGTGCTCCTTTGTCTCCATCTCCTCCAATGTGCATAATCTACCGATCCACTGCTCCCTAGGTGTACTTATGGCTCTCCATGCCTCAATCCTCAACTAATGGGATGAGACCTGCATCTTTTCAATGCCAATCTTCAAGGCGTGGGAGACTCATCTGTCCTCCAGGTACTGGGATCTGATACTCACTACATCCTCCAATACTATCAAGAAGTGGCCACAGTAGCATCGTATCTTGTAGGAAAACCCCTAATTCCCCCCCCAATCAGTGATGTATAGAGTTGGAGTAGGTCCAACTGTATAATACGGTTGATCTTATCTCGTGGGATCAAAGGATCAAGGACATCTAGACTGTTTTGAAAGGAGGTGAGGTGATCCATCTGAATGCCCTAGCTGCAAAGCCATTTCGGTATGTGTGCATACCAAGCCATGCTAGCCCCACTCTCAACTAGTTGTATAGGCGACTCTAGTACCAATCTTGGTATTTCCCCTCTAGGTAAGGTCCAGACCCTGTGAAAATAAGTGACCATCTGGAAGATGGCATCAACCTAGAGCAATGTCATTCCAAACTCTACCTGTATGATTTGGTGGGAGACTAAGGGCTTGCCCACAATCATCCTAGATCCCATAGTCACATGCAACCTCTCGAAGCGCCGCCACTTAGCCTCGCGCGCACACATACACACACACACACACACACACACACACACAGAGGAGAATGTGTGCACATGAGTTAGACAAGGAGAAGGAATAGACTTGAAATAACTACAATACAATGCTCTCTACAACGCACGATCTAGGAGCAAGTTCTTAAGGCAAATGTCGACTCCACATGAAGCCATTAAGTGATTTATCATGGCTTTTCATCCATTAGGAGACATTTGGCTCGACTTGGTAAATATGGATATTATTATGCAACTCCTTAACAAGGCCATAACCTTAACTCATTTACCAAGACCAATATCCCTTTACTACTAGGACCAATAGTTCCTTAAGACTAGTTTGGTAGAAGGACATAAAAATGTCCTAGGACACTTTTATGTCCTGTTACTTAGCCACTTCCTAGAATTATTCAAAAGCATCGATAAGGTATTTTGGGGTTTTGATTATTTGCTATAATAGCTTATATGCTGAAAAAAACTTGGAATTATTATGGATTGGAACTTGCGCCTATTAATTTGAGTTCTACCTAAAGTTTGAAGGTCAACCTAACACCGACATTTCAAGCTGTTTTCTCAGGTTTTAGATAAAATGGCCATACTTCTTAATTAGAATGAGTTTTCTTAGAGAGTTTATAAGTCCTAGAGCCTAAGGATAACTATAACACATATGTTTATATTTCCTGGGAGGTAGATAATCATACTCATTACGATCTATGGCCTTAAATGTAATTTTAGTGAATGCTGATGGCGAGGCAAATTTTGATTTTTGCAAATTCTTTGACATATCTAACAAGTTCCAAGCTCAACCATACTTTATATATGTCTTCAATAGGATGTTATGGAGTAGCGTGAGTTTTTAGGAGACCAAAATCATGTAGAACACCAAATTCAAATCATATATTGATTGTTCTTTATGATGTAATTCACGCTAAATTCAAGATACAAGGGTTTAAGGATATCATAAGAACCTTCATATATTTAAATTATACTTATAGAGTGCCTCTAATCATGAATGAGTGATACCAATTTAAAGAAGTTATATGCAGAACACTTATATACATGATAATTCAAAACTATAAAAATGAGATTTAATACGGAACCTGTTTTAGTAGTTGATATTAGGAGCACTTAATCTATTTTAGTTTTAGCCTTTATTGTACTGTAGTGACTTTTCCTTATGATATATTATTGTTATAGTTAAGATATGACACTTTGTGGCTATTACGTGTAGTATATAAAGATGCTTATTTATGAAATGTGACGTATAACGCAACCTGCTAGGCTAACCACTCTTCTTAATTGATAAATCAATCTTTCCAAAAACCTCAAAAAGACACTTTTATGTCCTGTTATGCTACCAAACTAGTGTTAACAAGGCCATAACAAGGCCCTACAAGGTTACTCGCCTTGTTTATTAGGACCTTAACTCCTTCGCCTTTGTTACATCAAAGCCCTCTCTCATTCACCAAGATAAATCTCTCTTTAGTACTACTTCACATAAAAAGTAAACACAATTACGTCCTAGAATTGTGATCTATACCAAGAAGCACAAGCTTGACAAAACATGTTTATCTCCTTCCTTATCTAAAATGCTAGAGAAAAAAACTTCGACAAAAAATACCATCATCAAGTATTGAAAAGCAAACTCTAGCATATGTCATCTCAAGCTTCAAGTGACAAGATGCCTCCATTCCATATTGGCCACAAGTGGTTGTAAACCAAGAAACAAAATATTACCAAACCCAACTTGCTTGGCAATAAGGTCAAAGGGGATGCTATTGCACATCCTTTAACTCATTATGTTATTCATTAAATAAAATCACTTGTTTTCCTTAAATCTTTGATGGTGCCTTGGTGTAAATAAGGTTCTCCCAATGTTTGTCTTCCAACATTTTCCAACCTATACATGACCATATGGATTTACCTTTGATCATGTATAATTGGAATCCTAATACTAGCACCACACTCAAAGTTGGTGCAAGTCCTTGACATGTCAAAATAAAAAAGTACTCATGTGCTATATTTTTGTAATTTTGAGAGGCTTCATTCATGATGTAGGAGATCTTCTATCGAATTGCAATTGACTGAAATATATCTTAATTAATGTTCTCCTTAGTCATATGAGCTCAAACATTAATCAACCACTATACACACACTATAACATATTAATCTCTAGAGGCGTTCAAAGTCATGAAATAGGAAAATTGCCCATAAAGACGAGGTAAAAGGGAAAAAGAACAAAGCTATTTTAGGACACCAATTTCATATATTTACTCGGTGGTTACAAAATTGAATGTTAGCTTTGTGTACTTCTTTTAGATCTCATGAGTCCCCATAAGACATTTGAGTAGCCTTCGCAACTCACACAAAGAACTTGCACAACTTGCAATCATCAGAAGAATGATTGGCTTCTATATAATTATTGTCACTCCAACAAACAAAAGACCCAATGCATAAGCAAGCCAATACAAATTCACCTGGTATGAAAGCACCTACCCAAATCCAACAAAGTACCCATGCACCAGATGGAAATCCATTTAAAATTTCACCATCAAGCTGCACCATTTTTCTAATGTATCTTTAAAGCCACCACAAAATTCTTATACCCAATTGTGGAAAGTACTCCAGATATTTCATAAATTTAAATGTTAAAGATTGCTACCATTCTTAGTCAAAGTGAACACAACAATATCATATGATAATATGGGAAACAATAATCCTCACAATAAAAAACACAATCTTGCCAAACTTCCTAATAAAGAGAAGATTCACAAAGCTCCATAATAGGGGGGCTATCTTCTTCTTCTCTCTCTCTCTCTCTCAACTTTTAGTTTGCCAGGGTAGGCCTCTTGAATGTATTCACTTGTTAGCTTAGAGAGAGGCCTCTCTCTAAGCTAACAAGTGAATACATTCAAGAGGCCTACCCTGGCAAACTAAAAGTTGACTACCCTCTTGAATGTATTCACTTGTTAGCTTAGAGAGAGGCCTCTCTCTAAGCTAACAAGTGAATACATTCAAGAGGCCTACCCTGGCAAACTAAAAGTTGAGAGAGAGAGAGAGAGAGAGAGAGAAGAAGAAGAAGAGAGAGAGAAAGGGGGAAAAAATCATGGCCAAATTTTCAGAATTACTATAATCGGTTTTAGCTTCGTACAAAAATCCCCATTGCTAAGGCCTAGCCCAGGGGCAGGCCAAAAATGCATTAGCATGAGAGGGGGGGGGGGAGAGGGGGTAAGGGGGACCATCCACGTGTCTCCGATGCCAATTCAGTCCATAGAGTTCCAAATCATGCAGGCAAGGATAAAACTTTGCCTTGCTCGCTTTGGTCAACAAATATCCTGCGGCCCCATCCTCACCACGGCGACGCAAGATCTCCCGCTTCCACTTCAAGACTTAGCCCTTCCTGCCATCTTCAAGTCTTTTGCCTCTGCCCACCGCTGCTTGGAGCATCCCTGCAAGGTCGGCCATCAGCTCCACATCAAGCTCGCTAAACCTCCCAAGCACAAGCAACAGCCAAGAGCTTCTTCTACTACTTCCAAGCCAACTTCCTCTTCCTCGCAGGATGATCACCTCGCAATAGCCATCGCTCAACAACAGCAGCTTCACCTCCATCATGAGCAATTAGCTCACTCCTCCAACCTTTCATATAGCCTATGTAGCCTCTCCGGTCTCCCCAATATTGATCATGGCATGCAACGTCACCTCACTCGCTCTTTTGCTGTTGCTTCTCAAGGATTCCACCCCACCCACCGCCTAGCTTGCTGTAGCCCGGAGATCCCTGGCAAAATTCCACTAAAAAAACCTGGGCAAATTTTTTTGTGTCCAATTCTTGGAAAACTGAACAATTAGAAAAGAAAGGTCTGAGAGATGCAAGTTTCACTTGGCTCGGCAAGGAAGACTTGGCAGCGACTTGACTGGAAAGACAGCTTGCTGAGCGGAGGAGTGAGAGAGGGGGAGGGGGAGGGAAGGGAGAAGGGGGGGGCAGGGGATGCGCAGCGAGTGAGAGAGGGGGCAGGCTAGGGTGCGCGGAGGGACTCAGAGAGGGGGGTTGGGGCGGCAAGGCAGAGGGAATGGAGGAACAGAGGTAGTGAGAGGCTGCAAGGCGGAGTAGCGGGAGCAGGTGGTGAGGCCGAGCGAAGGGAGGGGGAGGGATTAATTGGATTGATTAGATTAGGACCCTTATTGCTTTAATGGAATGAATTTCATATACCACTTCTGCAAATTCCTGGTTTTCTGTTGATTCAATGCCAAATCGAAATGCTGAGTCCATTAGATCTCAAAATTACAAGCCTGATGCAAAAAAGCCGAGATGAATTGGACTTCTGAGTCAAGAGATAATAAATTTTTGAATTAAGTAGAGACCCATTAGTAAGCATGAGAAAAACTTGGAATAGCTTCTAGGAAATCACTTCAAAAACAATGTATAATGAGGCCTCAATGGCTCTTGAGAAACTGCATCCCAAAGCTTACCAATTGCTTACCTTTATGGTAAAATCTCTTTAAAGAAATTCTAGAACCCTATTCTACAACTCGATATTACATACTCCAGTTTAGATGTTTTTTAAAAATGTAAGATTCCTTTGTAGTGAAACCCACGTGATCATAAGACATTACTTGAAACCAAGTCCTTATAACAAACAAGGCAAATTCGTAAACCTGCTCAATCCTCCCTTCTACAAAGCTTCCTCATAAAGAACAGACAATTTTCAAAGTTCAATATCAAGATAAGAAACACAATATAAAAACCAACTCTAATGAGGCCCCAATGTCTCTTGAAGTCCACAGTTCTCATGTTCTCCTTTTCATGAATGAGCAAGAAGATGCCTGCATTAAATATAAATCCAATGCAGTGCCAATGCTGCTAAGATGATCATAAATCTGCTCGAGAGCATCTGCTTATCACGAACGTGGTGGTGTATTTAACCTTGAAGAAAAAATGCTCTGGCAGGTTTTACAATGAGCTATCCTGAGCAGAGTGCCTCAGCAAATCTACTATGTTTAAAAAATAAGACTCCTGTATGTTGCTGTAATGTTAACCAATGCTGATGATAATCCTTGAGCATCCAAGCAGGTCTTAAGAACTCACTGAGTAGAAAATACAGCTTGGATTGGAAAAGGATTAGCTATCCAGAAGGTGAAGGGGGCCGTACAAAAGAATCAAATACTGGAAATAGATCCAATGTGGAGTATAAGTGTACAAAGATACAGCCCAAGCATGATTGTTTCTGGAACATATCCCTTTGATGCATGATCCTTTCCAGAACAAAGCAGCTGGCTGTAAGGACCCTGTGATTTAGATGTAGCAGAGACTCTTACCTTCATTGAAATAATTACCTACATCGCCTCTTTACTTCACCATAGCCTATCACCCCAAACACTGTTAGAGTGTAGCCAAGCATGCCAGTAACAGAGACAGGGTTGCGAAATAGAAGAATGGAAACCACAACCGCCACAGCTCCCTTTGCATTCCCAAGGACCTATGTACAATCAAGAAAACAAGAAAAGCAGTCAAAATTTGTAGACCGCCAGTTCCCTGCAGACTTCAGTTTGCAAAATAAAATGTGACTATATTGGATGGCATTCATCTTGTAGGGATGTTCTATCCAACAAGCCAGGATTATGAATAGACTTCAGTTTGCACATAAACTGTCACTAAATTGACTGGCATTCATTATGTAAATCAGTCAGAACATGCCAACTTCATGATTTCTTGTATTGAATCCCAGGCACATTTTTAGAGACAAGGTCAACACCTGCATGCAACTTATGCTTTGCCCCAGTGATGTACATGAGAGGGTACGCAAAACAGCATGACTACATCATGTATCTCAATACAGATTTTCAGTCTTACATCACATCATAGTTGCCAGAAACGGCCATTTCTTGATAGGAAACGGAAGCGGCGTTTCTTCATTTCAAGAAACACCGTTTCGTAAAACTTGTTTTTGACCTAGACCCCCAAAATCGTGATTTCGCCACCTAGCTCCTTTTTTCGCCGCCTCCCGCCCATCGCACTCCTCTGTGCATCCTTGCTGCTCTCTCCACCTTCTCTAAGCTCTCTCCATCCCTCCATCCTTTGCTCTTGGACTCTCCATCGCGTTTTCCTCCGACCTCCATCCTTCTCTCTCCATCCTCTTCATCCTTCTCTCCATCTTCTCCATCTTGCAAGCTGCAGCTTGGCAGCCTGCGCTCCATCCCTCCATCCTTCTTCTCTCCATCCTCTCTTACCTGTAACCTCTCCATCCTCCTTCACTTCTACCTCTGATCCTCTAGGCTCCTTCCACCCCTCCATCCTCTTTTACCTCTGAGCTCTCCATCCTCCTTCTACCTCTCCATCCTTTCTCACTTGTGACCTCTCCATCCTCCTCCTCACCTCTCCATCCTCCTCAATGCCGAGAGATGCTTATTGGGTCCATGTCTCCCTCCTGATGTTGATGATTCTTCTTCAGACAGTGACACAGATGCCTCAGGCTCATCTGAGGAGGCACAGGATGACGATGACGAGGAGTCCATGGATGATGCAAATGATCAGTAGTGATGTACCTTGGTCCTTGTCACTTGACTACGACTGTACAGACTATAGTGCTAGCCTACTCCTAGTCATGACACTTCAGATGCATCATGCAAGCAGCCTGCAGGCTACAGCATGATGCATCTTGATTCCTAGGCTATGTTATTTCTTTTTTTATGATAGTAGATACAGTACTTACTACTGAGTATACTTTGGACCTTGGTGCCAGGTGGCAGCTGCTTTTTTTTATATCATCCATGGGTGCTTTTATTTTGAGTCTTGCATGACTCATGAGTCATGATCATGGAATTTGTGGATCATGAATCATGATCATCTATGGAGTCTAGACATTGGATGCTTTCAAGTTTCAAGTTTCAAGTTTCAACTTGTGTGCTAAGTTTAAAGTACTTCAAACTTCTAAATTTCAGATTCTTGTAATGTCAAACTTGTTAGTCATGATACATGTTGATTTCAGATTATTGAAGCATCATTCAAGAATTTAGAATCATAGAGGCATGAATGATGCATTGATGCTTGAAGCTTCAAGTATAGATAATTGTATTATGTATGATTTGCACTCTATTGATAATTATATTATGTATAAAAAATAAATTTTTATACATAAATTGTATCATATTGCTGTTTCTTCCCTTTCCGTTTTGGCAGGGGCCGGAAACTCCGTTTCTTCCGTTTCCGTTTCGGCTGGCTCATAGTGGATGCGTCACCGTGCACAGGTTACATGTGTTAGGCATACCATATATTCTTAATAGCACCAGATGAAAAAGGTTCTTTTTCCTCACAAGCAAAGGAGACTCTCAATCACAATGAAGGCTAAAACTAGAAAGCTGGCACCTGTGAAGAACATAGCCCATTCTCTAGTAAAAGCAGTCACTACATTTGTTCCTGTTATGGGATGATCCCATACTTTTGTATGTGTGATTCCCTAAATTCTTCCCCTTGTGGACTAAAGGAATTTCAGAAGCGCCACATTTCCATGCCTGAGAACATCCTGATGCTCCAATACTAGAAGAGCAAGGAATGTTTCCATCCTTGGCCATCCTCACCCGATGTGGCCGTCAGAGTTGCTACATGTACAACACATGGACAAGGACGAATTTTCTTTAAGCCTCTCGACATCTTTGTATATGCAGGAGCGTGGCATATGGTATGAAGTGGTGTACTGTCACCTGTAATGTGGTGTCCCATTTTGAGGCTTCCTTCTAATTTCCATTCCCATTCTCATTCTAACAGCTGATAGTAGCCAGCTTTGAACTCATTAGTGCATATGCTCATCTGGGAAAATGGCATACTGACACAGCATGTTTCCCAGGATGCAACTCACCCATTGCATTTTACAATATTCTGGCCTAAGCAAAAAAGCAACCACAATGTACCAGGCATGGGTTGCTCAACCAGCCTCACCATAATCTACTCATAGCAGCAGGACTTTAAGCATTCATTGCTCTGACCATTTTACTTAGTCAAGCAATCAAGTGCATCAGACCTGGGCTACCCCATGCAGTGTGATGGATAAGGACCTAGGATTAGTCTTGCAATTCACTGGACACAGCAGCATGCAGTCTCACAAGATAGTGCTCTTGAAGGTAGTGACCTCATCCTCACGTTGGCCCATTGGTCACGTATAATGTGCAGATGCACAGCAGCTGGTGAAGTGTAAACCCGATGGGGCTTGGTGTGTTTTTGTGATGATTTGCTGTTGCTGTCTGCAGGAGCGGCGACCCATGGCAGTGCTGGCAGGTCTGACAGGTTTGCAATTACTTAATGTGATGTTGGTGGCAACTGCTTCATAGTGCAGCAAGGAAAGATAATACGTAGCAGTCCATGTGCTGTAGCGCCTGCCGCTGTCTGCTGTACTGCTCTTTCACTGCAGTTCCAGCCATCCCATGCTCTTGACCGCCTATCTACACAAGCCTTTAGCAGCTCCTGTGTGCCTCAGCTGAGCGTAAACACAGCCAGCTATCAGAAGTACATGGCATTGCAGGAGGTACATGACAAAGACCAAATCATGTGTTCTGTGGAGTTGAATAAGAGTGTGTCTATGTATCCCTGTCTAACTTGTAACTCCTAAGAAACATGGTCCTTTGTAAACTCTATATGGTCTATTTAAAAACTCTAGTGATCTCTTCCCTATTTTGCTCATATTCTCCGACCCAAGATCTATTCAAGCTGATAGGCTGCTAGAATTGTTGAAACTCAAATGTGAGGCCACTGCTGTGTCCTGGAGGTGCAAGCATGCCTTTCTTTAATGGCCTATCAAGTGACAACAAAAGCATCTAGTCCTTTTCCTTCCATTGCCACTCTATGACAAGATACCACGGAAGTTGCAATGATAAGATTCTTTGGTCGAACCATCCTTATGCTTGCCATACTTCTTCCTACATTCGCATAACCTACTATTTGCTGTCAAATTCAAGGAAGAATTGTGGCCTCTGTATGATGACACCTGTCTTTAAGTCTCAAATTGTCTCAAATTATGGGCTTTAATGTGTGACAATACGACCCTGGATGTTGGCCTCAAAACACACCACTGAATGTTGCACTTAATCCAAGAGAAAATGAATGAGCTTGTTTCCTTTATCCTTTTGTGGCTGAACATGGAAGTAATTTGCAAAATGGCTTTACTATCTTGGCCTTATCTTGCTGCCATGCCAATAAATAAGTCTTCCAAGCATGGTTTTTAAAACTGTATTTCTCATATGGTTAAATCACTTCCCAACCTATGCTTGGTTTATAGAAAAATGAGAGCAATCCATTCTCCACTATCTATCTATCTAACTATGAGAACTATCTATCTATCTATCTTTCTAACTATGAGAACTATCTATCTATCTAGCTATGAGAACTATCTATCTATCTATCGATCCATCCGATCCATCCTATCCTATCCTATCCTATCCCATCCCATCCTATCCTATCCTATCCTATCCTATCCTATCCTATCCTGTCCTGTCCATCCTATCCTATCCTATCTATCCATCTATCTATCCTATCCTATCCTATCCTATCCTATCCTATCCTATCCTATCCTATCATCCTATCAATCCATCCATCCTATCATCCTATCATCCTATCAATCCATCTATCCATCTATCTATCTATCTATCATCGATTTCCGTTTCAAGTCAACTATCCAGTGCACCGACCAGCAAATACTCCAGATTTTTCTGAGTTGTGTGAGGGAAAGAGTGAGAGGGAGTGGAACAATGGAGACAGAGAGAGGGAGACACAAGAAGTGTGGGTGTGTATGAGTGTTGAGCCACACCACAAACTCAAGAGTTTTATTAGGATTAGGGATTCACCCTATGACTGTCTTAAGACAGTCATAGTGGTCTTAACATTTTAAAGGGTGGCAATGTGCCTTTACCCCAACAACCTCCCACCTAAAGGCCAATGTGCCTAAAGGGGAGAAAAGAATAAAAAAGTACAGCAATATACAATTACTGTATACAAGACCATAAAATAAGAATGGTCTCATCCTAATCCCATGATGCGGCGACAATGTGCAAACCGCTCTGTAGGCAAGCTCTTAGTGAGCAAATCTGCAGGATTATCATCAGTATGCACCTTCACAAGCTCAAGCCGCTTGTCTTCCAGTACCTCCCTGATGAAATGGTATTTCACATCTATGTGCTTGGTCTTCTGATGAAAGACCGGATTCTTTGCCAACATGATAGCACTCTGACTATCACAATGCAAAACTGGCATATCTCCTGTAATGCCCAAATCTCCCACCAGCCGAGTAAGCCATATTGCTTCCTTGCAAGCCTCAGTGGCTGCAACATATTCAGCTTCAGTGGTTGACAGTGCAATGCATTCCTGCAACCGAGACACCCATGATATAGCACCTCCTGCAAATGTGAAAATATAACCGGTAGTAGACTTCCGGTTATCTGCATTCCCTGCATAGTCTGAATCTGTAAAACCATGCACCAATGCATCCTGCCTACCATAGCATATGCACAAGTCTTTGGTACCCTTGAGATACCTCAAGACGCCTTTCACTGCTTCCCAGTGCCGCTTGCCTGGATTTGCCATATACCTGTTGATGACTCCCACCGCAAAAGCAATATCCGGACGAGTGGCAACCATGGCATACATCAAAGAACCAACTGCAGATGCATACGGAACCTTGGCCATCTCAGCCTTATCATCATCTGATCTGGGGCTGTACTAATAGACTTCCCCCCCTCCATTTTAAACCTCTGCAGTACTTTGTCAATGTACTCCTTCTGTGACAGAAACAAAAGTCCCTTGGACCTGTCACGAATAATCCGCATACCAAGAATGTGGTTTGCATCACCCAAGTCTTTCATGTCAAAAGACTTATGCAGTTGTTTCTTCAAAGCACTAATCTCCTGCTGAGATTTGCTGGCAATCAGCATGTCATCTACATATAGAATGAGTAGCATCAAACTGCCATCCTTTGCCCGTTTGGTGTACAAGCAGTGATCGGTCTCACACCTATGATACCCTTGGGACTGCATGAAGGCATCAAACTTCTTGTACCATTCTCTTGGCGCCTGCTTGAGTCCATACAAGCTCCTCTTGAGCTTACACACAAGCTGCTCTTTCCCTTTAACAGCATATCCCTCTGGCTGACTCATGTAGATCTCATCATGGAGATCTCCGTGAAGAAAAGCAGTCTTCACATCCATCTGACATAAATCCATGTCCTCATGAGCAACAAGAGCTAACACTGCTCTCAAAGTAGTCATCTTGACTACAGGGGAAAAGATCTCATCAAAGTCAATGCCCTTCTCCTGCTTAAATCCCTTGGCAACCAATCTGGCCTTATACCTCGGTAAAGCATTTGAATCCACTTTGACTTTGTAAACCCACTTGCACGGCAAAACCTTTCTGCCTGCAGGTAGCTGCACCAAGTCCGATGTATCATTTTGAAGTAAGGAGTCCATTTCTGACTGCATGGCTTTCTCCCACTTCCTTTTCTCAATTCTTCCCATAGCTTCCTTGAAGCTGGAAGGCTCACCACAATCTGTCAGCATGATAAAATCAGCCACATTATTGGCTCCTGGAACAAACCTGTCAGGAGGCCGTTGTACACGGGTGCTCCTCCTAACAAAATGTTCCATATTAGGCTGCTGTCTAGCCTGTTCGTCATGCATGACGGGTGGCTGTACCACCATATTTGGCTGTTCTACAGCGCCATTTGCTGGCATATCCAGTGGTGCATCATTGGCAAAATTGTCTGGCTGATTTTCAGCCTGTATACCCTCTTGAACAGGGTTATTTACAGCAGCCTGCTGCTGCATATTAATGGGCATTCTTTGCTGTACGACATCATCATAAACAACCCTTCTGTATTCCACAGGTTGCACGGGTTCTTTGTGTACACTATCCTCTTTAAAGATGACGTCATTGCTGCGTATAATCTTCCGTTTGACAGGATCCCATAACCTGTACCCCATTTCACCTTCGTCACCGTAACCCATAAAGATGCATCTGAAAGACTTTGGTTCCAGTTTGGTGCGCAGTTCTTTGCGTACATGAGCAAAGCACTCGCAGCCAAACACACGTAAGTGCTTATATGAAGGTGGCTTGCCAGACCACACCTCCTCTGGCACTTTCAACTCCAAAGCCTTGTTCGGCGACCTGTTAATTAGGTGAACTGCTGTTTGCACGGCTTCTGCCCAAAAGCCATGGGGCAATGTAGCATAAGACAACATACATCGAACTTTCTCCTGAATAGTTCGATTCATCCGCTCACTCACACCATTTTGAGATGCATTATGAGGGGCTGCGAGTTCCTGTTTAATGCCCTTTGCTTCGCAAAACTGTACAAAAGCATGTGACACATACTCACCCCCATTATCGGATCTGAGGCATTTCAGCCTGCGTCCTGTCCGATTCTCAACCTGAGCGACAAACTTCTTGAAAGCATCTAAGGCATCGCTCTTATGCTTCAAGAAATAGACCCACACTTTGCGTGTGGCATCATCAATAAAAGTAATGAAATACTTTGCACCCTAGTGATAGCTGTGGCATCTCACACAAATCAGTGTGCACTAGATCAAGCGGTGCTCTATTCTGGGGAGTTCTCCTCTTATGAGGAGTCATAGAATGCTTGCCAAATATGCAATGCTCACAAGTAGGCAAATCTGAGAATGAAAGAGATGGCAGATAACCCAAACGTGACAGTTCTTGCATTCCTTTAACGGACATGTGTCCCAACCGGCTATGCCACAATGAAACCTTTGGCAGCTCGGTTATGGCAACAACATGATTACCTGCACTGGAAACATAAAGAGGGTACAAGGTATCACTCTTATAACCTTCAGCCACTACAACCTGGCCATCAGTAATCACCCATTTGGAATCCCCAAGTGTGGTGTGGTAACCACTGTCATCCAACAAGCCAGTGCTAATCAGATTTTTCTTGATTTGCGGCACATGGCGAACACCATCAAGCATAAATATGCGTCCATCAGGGAATACTATCTGTATACTGCCAATCCCTGCAATCTGACATGCATAGTTGTTCCCAAGGTGAACAACTCCATGAGTACCTGTGTAGGAAGCAAACCACTCCCTATGAGGAGTAACATGAAAAGAAGCACCTGAATCCAAGAGCCAGGTGTGCATGTCATGGCCATCAATAATCAATGTATGTGCAATTACAGCAGAAGAACATAATACATCATGTCTGTCACTGTCACTGTCCTCTGCTGCAACATTCACTGCATCCAAGTCATCTGCCTTGGCCTTGCCTTTGCCTTTGCTTCCACTGCCTGCATCCTTTGTCTCAGCCTTCTTGGCTTTCTGATCCCGTATAAACTTGAAGCACTTAGACTTCACATGTCCCTTCTTGCCACAGTAAAAGCATTCAATATCATTTTTGCCACGGGACTGACTGCGAGATTTGGACTTGCTAGCAGATCTCCCCTTCTGCTGAGTGCTACCTCTTTCCTGTACTTGCAAAGCATTGGAAGACTTGCTGCCCGCATTATTCTTCCTGCTCATCTCCTCCATAAGGAGAGAGCTCTCCACATCAGCATACATAAGAGTGACATTTGAATTAGACAGGGTTGTCTTAAAAGTGTCCCAACTCTCAGGAAGTGTACACAGCAAAAATGCAGCCTTGAACTCCTCGTCCAAGTTCAAACCCTGTGCAATAAGCTGAGTAAAGATGGCATTGAACTCACTCAAGTGTGAGGTCATAGCTGTACCTTCCTTCATGCGAAGGTCGGCAAGCTTCTTCAACCAATAAACCTTACTGGCTGAGCTCTTTTGGGCATACAACTCTTCTAGCCTCTGCCATAGGCCATAAGAGGTCTTTTCTGCCTGAACATTGAACACAAGAGAATCAGTGAGAGTAAGCATGATAGCTGCCCTTGCGGACAAATCAAGCTCCTCCCACTCATCATCTGCCATCCCAGATGGCTTGACACCCTTCACCCTTATGGGCTTAGAAATCTTCTTTAGCAGAAGTACATTCAAACACTGTTCTGCCCATAATGCATAATTGTGTGCCCCTTCCAATTTCTTTATGTTCAGTATTGAAGATTCACTTCCCCCTGATGCCATATCAGATAAGGAAAGTGCCTGACTCCCTGTAAGTCAAAAAATGACTATGATTTCTCAGAAAACCTGCTCTATCAAGAGCTAGGAGCACTCACAATAGTGCTGTTTTTTTTTTTTACTGTCAAAAAATCTGCAGCAAAACAGAAAATTTTCCCTCCAGTCACTGTACCTTCTGACACACTGTACCGTGCTCAAATAGGCATAAAACAGTAACTTTAGAATGCTGCAGCTGTTCCACAAGTGCTTTATCAGTGCATCATCATCTGACGAAGCACAAAACACTGCTGTCCTGGACACTTCTCCCACCTCAGATGAGGTATCGCACTGATTTTATATGCATAAACCACTTGTCATACACTGTTTTGTCCACTGAAAAAGGCTCCAAACACCTCAGCCTGTCACAAACCTGCAACAAAGTATGGGACAAATCCCAAACAATCACCCTTCTGCCAAGGGGATAAAAGGCATCTGAAGTTCTCAAACAGTAACTCAAGTGCTCACAAGCAAAAGCTCGGTAAAAGCCCCTTGATTTGACACCTGTACCAAGTGAAAAACACCTCAACACTGAGGTAGCATACAAAATACAGCGCTCTCCTGGCACTTTCACCTGACAATGTAATGCATAAACGGCCCTGTGTACACAGTAACAACACATATCCCAACGTGCAAACACTGAAGAGAAAATCTTTTGAGCATTGTCAACGATGGACAGTTAGGGACCGAGTAAACTCGATGCGCCCTGGCCAAGCGTGGCTCAACTGAGATTTTCAAAGTGTCGTACACAGAATGTGACCTGCAAGAAATGTCACTGAGTACACTGCGGAAACAAGACCAATGTGGGCACCCTGGCTCCACACTGCCTCAAGGCATACACTGCATACACTTCCAGGCAAAAGCCCTTTGAAATTGTCACCCGAAAACTGAGATTTGCACTCAGCAAAAGCATAAAAGCCCTCTGCAAATTAAGGCATCTGACCTCCCCAAAACAAAATAACTGTGCAACCACCACACACTGTGGCACTAGTCACCTCAAGCACAAGGGACACGAGTGTACTTGCTGTACCTTAAACACATAGTTTTAGAACCAAAAAAAAAATTCCGGGAATGCAGAGCAGAGTGCTCTCTCTTTTCCTTCTTCCCCCAAAAAAAAATCTGTGCCTGCTGTACCTGCGCAGGGTACCTGCTGTACCCTGTACCTGCGAGGGCACGGATCCCCAAAAAGAATTTCGAACTGTACCTGCTTGTCGCGGCATCCGTACAGCTGGTACGGTACGGCTGCCTGTACGACTTCCGTACAGCCGGTACGGCTGGCCGTACCTGTCGCGGCTGGTCGCTCCGGTACAGCTGCCTGTGCAGCCTGGTTGCGCGGCCGGTGCTGCGCGCTGCGCGCGCTGGCTGCGGCCGCCGGTAGGCGGGTAGCAGCTATTGCAGCTATAGCTGCGCGCGGCTGCTCCTGCGCGCTGCGTGCGCGCTCTGCTGCCCTGCTCGCTGGTGCCGCTGCTGAGGGCACGAGGCCCGAGGGGAGAGGGAGGGGTAGACCGGAGAGAGGGAGAGAGTGGCTCTGATACCACTTGTGAGGGAAAGAGTGAGAGGGAGTGGAACAATGGAGACAAAGAGAGGGAGACACAAGAAGTGTGGGTGTGTATGAGTGTTGAGCCACACCACAAACTCGAGTTTTATTAGGATTAGGGATTCACCCTATGACTGTCTTAAGACAATCATAGTGGTCTTAACATTTTAAAGGGTGGCAATGTGCCTTTACCCCAACAAGTTGAGGCGAATTTGTTAGCACTAATCTATGCGTTTTGGAGCTGTCCAAACTTGCAATCAATATTGACTGATTTCCTACTAAAGAACCAGCAAGTCTGTTCGCAATTCGTGGCCAGCAGAATCCAGAAATAGTCCTGCTTAGGTTGTGAGTTGGGCTCCATACTCAAGTCTGCGAATTGTGAGCTTCTGAAGCAGTCCAAACAGCATTCTTAGATAGCTTTCAACACTCTTAAAGAAAAGTGGACTGCAAAGCCGATTCTCGTTATCCCAGTCTCGCATAAAATCTTTGATGTGGATTGTGATGCTTGTGGAGAATGCATTGGAACTATTCTACAGCAGGAAAGACATGTGATAGCTTACGAGAGAAGGTGACTGGGTGATGCAGAAAGGTACTTACACCGTATGAAAAAGAGTTATTGGCTGTTATTCATGCTTTGACCATTTGGAAACACAACCGTTTGGCTGCTGATTTCATGGTGAAGATGGATCTCAGGTATTTCTTGACCTAGATTAAGCTTTCAGAGAAGCATATGAGATGTGCAGATTTTCTGTCCATGCTTCATTTTAAGATTCTACATACACCAGGAGCACAGAATAGAGTGGCTGATGCATTGTCCAGGAGGCCCCAAGTCGATAATGTTACTATTGCATATAATCAAGACCTTGAGATGAGAGACCAATATTTGCATGATCTGAATTTTGGGGGTTTATGAAGAACTCGAAAGAGGGACAATCAACCAGCCAATACTCTCTTAAAGAAGGCATCCAAGGATAGACATGCACCAACTGATTCCCAAAAAGAGAGGAGATTTTTGTAAGATCTGTAGCTTATATTGGACATCTGTGAAAATGACCTCACAGAATCCTCTATCTGCCTTATAACAACCCTCAACAAAACATCCCTTAAGCAAGGATTTAATCCATTGTGCCACATCTCCTGCATCATGCATACATCGTAGAAAGAACAATACCACTGCTCTTTGAGGAAGGTATGGGACACCAAGGGTGAGGTATGGCTTGCAGGGTTGGCAGTTCCCATGAGGATCTCTAGCCTATGGCTCGGGGGGGATGCTCGGATTCTATGGGTTCAAGACCCGTGAGCATCATGGTTGGGTGGCGAGTTGCCTGCATAGGATTCTGGTGTGGTAGACCAAGGTTTCGATAGGGTTAGATCCTGCAAGGTTGTGTCAGTTGGTATCAGAGCTGCCCTATCGTGGATGATCTCGATCATGGTTGAACTGACACGAGGTATGTTGGAGTGGCAAACGTTCGTTCAGACGGCTTTGAAATCGGAGACATATTGAGTGAGATAGGAAGGAAAAAGGGTTATGTTAAGTTATAGGTCAATGCCTAGGGGCAAAAGCGGATTATAATAATTAAAGTGTAGGAAGAGGGGTCAAGGAACCTTAGAAACCCTAGTACCTAAGGTCTAAAGGTTAACCTAGGTCTTAGGGAGAATCAAAGGGGCACATTTAATGAGATATGACCACTCGTATGGTCACATCCCATCTTCCACCCCTTCTATTGGAAGGAGGGTCCTGTCTCATAGGAAGAGCAGTACCGGCACATAGGATAGGTCCTACGCACATAGGTAGGTCAGCCTAGAGTAGGAAATGAATAGGATTGGGAAAGAAATACCCACCATAGAGGTCACGGGACGCTTACTACAGCTTCAAAGCTGTAGAAGGGCCTGTAAATCAGCCATAGAGTCGTAGGATGGAGGGAAATTAGAGATTTAGAAATGAACCCGGAAAATCGGTTCATTACACAGGCTGGTATTGGTTTGTGAGCATGAACGAGACTCTTATTGAGTACGTATATGCATGGATAAGCTGATTCACACACGCTGAACGAAGCAATTCTGTCTTGGAGAAAAGCCTGCGTAGACTACGTGCGACCTGTTTTGTGGAGCTCTGAATTTGGTTCGTGGCTGGGTTCTTGAGCAGACACAAAGTGATAGCGATTACTGTGAACTGTTTATTGTGGCTATACATGGTTGACTTGTTACTGAACCGTGAAGAGGTTATTTGGCAGTGGTGCAGATCTGGAGATCGTCAATGTCCTATGCATCCTGAATCGTGGATTCTCTGTTTTTTTTGTATATCTGATATCAGTCAGTTTTGTGGGGGGGTTTGTCTCGGTTTCTTGTACGAGGATACATGCTTTGGAGCCCAATGCATAAGCTCATCACTTGGAGCCCACACTGTTTCTGATCCTACTTGTCCTGGTTTCAATTTGGGTTTCATAAGTACTTTTTTTGAAGTTGAATATGATTCTGTCTTTGGAGTTAGACTCAGAGGTACTCGGAGTTCTTTTTTATGGTTTCCAAATTGAGGTATTGTTTAGTGAGGTTCATGGAAATTACTGGTCGTTGCTTCTACGAGTAATAGAAGAAGAATGGGTAGGAATAACTCTGATAGATGAGGAGGATCCCCTGAATGTATCTTGCATCTAGAGTTTTGTGAAGAGGAAGACTTCATGTGAATGGGCATTGAATCTCTTGAAAAAGAACTAATAGTCTTCTGAGCTTATCTTTCACCCTTTTTTCCACTCTCTCTATCTTCCCTCTTTTCTTTTATCAGCATCAACACCATGTTATTTGTAAGCATAAGAGATCTCGGACTTGATCTCTAGGCATCTCGGCCTTTATTTGTACTCAACCGCTCTTGGACTCTTATTACCTCCTACTTGCTTGTGGAGGTCATTGAAAGGGTCTAAAGTTAAGGGAAACACACTTCGTTTCCAAAGATTTGATGGGTATAGACAGATGCTTCAACTAGGACGCTAGTCAAGGAAGTTTCTAAGTGCACAAATGTTGTCTATTCCCTAATATCGAATTGAGTTATACTTTTCGAAAGTTTTTTCCAGTTTTTGTTTTTTGGTTGGCCATTTGTATTTACTATTTATCGTTTGTGATAGATCCACAAACTAGTGTTGTAGTAATCATAGCACGCGGGTGTGTGGTGTATTATGGTGGTATGGGACTCCATAATCCATCTTATGCTACGGGGTTATGCCAGAGTATCCAGATTTATTTAGGACTCTGCGCCTACGCACACACAACTATCTTTTCATTTTTTTTGGAAGATGGATTAAATCATAATAATCTATGTTGACATGTTGGTTCTTGATACTTAAAGCTACTTTAAGATTGACCGGTCAGATTTGCTTTGAGTTAGGACCCTCGACTATGCTTTTCAAGCTTTAAAAGCAGCTATTTTGACTTTCCAAGTTTGGGAGGTAAGATTCGATTTCACTTTCGAAATTTGAAAGTGTAGATTGGATTTCACTCCTGAGTTTTGGAAGTGCCGATTGGTTGAACTTTCTCCTTTTGGAAAGAGACCACTATTCCGTTTATACTTCAAGTAGTAGATTCTGGGCTTTTCCGAGTCTTTGAATTTCCCAGTGTAAAGGACATCAAGATTAAAGCAAGCAAGTCGAATGATAGATATTTTTTGCCCAACTTTGAAAGTTGTTGCTTACCTTGGGTACTTGTAGCATGTGCCTACCTTAGGTTACCGGTAGCATTGTCAAAGTAGAGTTGCCAGTTGGTTCATTTGACAAGGATGTTGCTTTTTGACTAGGACTTACTGCTCATCGGATGAGCAGCTGGATCTCTTGGTAGGATTATCAAGTCTAATGGTTTCAACCAATAGTGAATCATTTCTAGCAAGTTGATTACTTCTTCTGAGCTTTTATGAGCTCAAGAGTGAGCTCTTTGAGGAAGGGGAGTATGTCATGTGCACGCTAGGGACAGGTAGGTGTTGGGGTAAAGGCACATTGCCACCCCTTTATTAAAGATAGGACACCTATGACTGTCTTAAGACAGTCATAGGGCAAAACCTAATCCTAATAAAACTAATGAGTTTGTGGTGTGGCTCATCACTTCACACCCGCACACTTGGAGTCTCTCTCTTACTCTCACTCTCTCCCTCTTGCTCTTCTTCCCCCTTCAGGCCTTTCAACTGGTATCAGAGCCACCTTTCCCTTCTACCCTAGCCTAGCCCTTACCCCTCGATCTCTACCTAGCCAGCAAGCAGCAGCGCCGTACGGACGTACGTCGTCCGTACATCCGTACGGACGGGCATCAAGCAGCAACGGCTTGCATCGCGGGTGCGGGCATCGCGCGTGGGCACGCATTGGATCAGGGCGCGGGCGCGGGCATCGAGCAGGGCACGGGAGCTAGCTCGGGCGCGGGCGCGAGCTGTATAGCAGCTGCTAACTGCAGCAGGGCGGCGCCGCGTCACGCCAACAGCTGCATAGCAGCTCTTGGGCGTCGCACATACAGGTACACGACTGTACGGCAGTCCGTACGACGGGCGTCCGTACAGTACGGACGACGCCGCCGTACCTGCAGGGAGCTACATCAAGGCAAAACTTTCGAAATTTTTTGTTTTCCCTCTTCTGGGATTCCGTACACTGCGCAGGTACAGGAAGTACAGCAGGCGCAGATTTTTTTGTTTGGGGAAGAAAGAGAGGAGAAAGAGCACTCTGCTCTTCATTCCTCTTGATTCAGGATCATCTTTCAGTTCACAGAACTGTGTTTTCTTGAAAGTACAGCAAGTACCTTCATTTACCTCGTGCTTGAGGAAAAGAGAACCACAGTGTGTGGTTGATTGCACAGTTATTTTGTTCTGGGAAGGTAATGCCTTGATTTTGCAAGAGGACATATGCTTTTACTGGGTTTGAATCTCAGTTTATAGGTGAGCAGATCATAGGGCTTTTGCCCGGCAGGTGATGCTTTGTATGCCTTGAGGTAGTGTGGTGCCAGAGAGCACACATTTGCCTCGATTTCCGCAGTGTGGAGGTGACATTTTCTTGCAGGTCACATTTCTTGTGCAACACTCAGAGAACCTCAGTTGAGCCACGCTTGGCCAGGGCGCATCGAGTTTACTCAGTCCCTAACTGTCCATCGTTGACAGTGCTCAAAAGGTTCCTCATTGAGTGTTTGTACGTTGGGATCTGTGTATGCCATTTCCACACAGGGCAGTATATGCATTACACTGTTGGTTGATTTTGTCAGAGAGATTTTCACATTGCATGCTACCTCACTGTTGAGGTTGTTTTCACTTGGTACAAGTGTCAGATCAAAGGGCTTTTGCTCAGATTTTGCTTGAGAGCACTTGGGTTACTGTCAGAGATCTTCAGATGCCTTTTATCCCCTTGGCAGAAGGGTGATTGCATGGGATTTATCCCATTTTCTGTTGCAGGTTTTGTGACAGGCTGAAGTGTCTGGACCCTTTTTTTTTCAGTCAAGTGTATGCCAAGTGGTTTATGCATATTAAATCAGTGCAATACCTCATCTGAGGTGGGAGAAGTGATCAGGACAGCTGTGTTTTGTGCGGACAGCTGTGTTTTGTGCTTTGTCAGCTCATTATGCACTGTTAAAGCACTTGTGGAGCAACTGCTGCATTCTGAACTTACTGTTTTTTCTGAGAAATCAGAATTTTTATGCCTATTTGAGCACGGTACAGTTTGTCAGAAGGTACAGTGATTGCAGGGACATTTACTGTTTTGCTGCAGATTCTTTTGACAGTAAAAAACAGCACTATTGTGAGTGCTTCTGGCTCTTGATAGAGCAGGTTTTTTCTGAGAAATCAGAATTTTTATTCAGTCTTTTTACTTCCAGGGAGTCAGATACTTTCCTTATCTGATATGGCATCAGGGGGAAGTGATTCTTCAATTCTGAACATAAAGAAACTGGAAGGAGCACACAATTATGCATTATGGGCAGAACAGTGCTTGAATGTACTTCTGTTAAAGAAGATTTCTAAGCCCATAAGGGTGAAGGGTGTCAAGCCATCTGACATGGCAGCTAATGACTGGGAAGAGCTTGATTTGTCCGCAAGGGCAGCCATCATGCTCACTATTTCTGATACTCTTGTGTTCAATGTTCAGGCTGAAAAGACCTCTTATGGCCTATGGCAGAGGCTAGAAGAGTTGTATGCCCAAAAGAGCTCAGCCAGTAAGGTTTATTGGTTGAAGAAGCTGGTTGATCTTCGCATGAAGGAAGGTACAGCTATGACCTCACACTTGAGTGAGTTCAATGCCATCTTTACACAGCTGATTGCACAGGGATTGAACCTTGATGAGGAGTTCAAGGCTACTTTCTTGTTGTGTACCCTCCCTGAGAGTTGGGACACTTTCAAGACCACCCTGTCAAATTCGAATGTCACTCTTATGTATGCTGATGTAGAGAGCTCTCTCCTTATGGAGGAAATGAGCAGGAAGAATAATGCGACTAGCAAGTCTTCAAATGCCTTGCAGGTACAGGATAGAGGCAGGACTCAGCAGAAGGGGAGATCTGCTAGTAAGTCCAAATCCCGCAGTCAGTCCCGTGGTAAAAAGGATATTGAATGCTTTTATTGTGGCAAGAAGGGACATGTGAAGTCTAAGTGCTTCAAGTTTATACGGGATCAGAAAGCCAAGAAGGCTGAAACAAAGGATGCAGGCAGTGGAAGCAAGGGCAAAGGCAAGGCCAAAGCAGATGACTTGGATGCAGTGAATGTTGCAGCAGAGGATAGTGACAGTGACATACATGATGTTTTATGCTCTTCTGCTGTAATAGCACATGCTTTGGTTATTGATGGCCATGACATGCACACCTGGCTCTTGGATTCAGGTGCTTCTTTTCATGTTACTCCTCATAGGGAGTGGTTTACTTCCTACACAGGTACTCATGGAGTTGTTCATCTTGGGAACAACTATGCATGTCAGATTGCAGGGATTGGCAGTATACAGATAGTATTTCCTGATGGACGCATATTCATGCTTGATGGTGTCCGCCATGTGCCGCAAATCAAGAAAAATCTGATTAGCACTGGCTCATTGGATGACAGTGGTTACCACACCACATTTGGGGATTCCAAATGGGTGATTACTGATGGCCAGGCTGAAGTGGCTGAGGGTTTTAAGAGTGATACCTTGTACCCTCTTCATGTTTCCAGTGTGGGTAATCATGTTGTTGCCATAACCGAGCTGCCAAAGGTTTCATTGTGGCATAGCCGGTTGGGACACATGTTTGTTAAAGGAATGCAAGAACTGTCACGTTTGGGTTATCTGCCGTCTCTTTCTTTTTCAGATTTGCCTACTTGTGATCATTGCATATTTGGCAAGCATTCTGTGACTCCTCATAAGAGGAGAACTCCCCAGCATAGAGCACCACTTGATCTAGTGCACACTGATTTGTGTGAGATGCCACAGTTATCACTAGGGGGTGCAAAATATTTTATTACTTTCATTGATGATGCCACACGCAAAGTGTGGGTCTATTTCTTGAAGCATAAGGGCGATGCCTTAGATGCTTTCAAGAAGTTTGTCGCTCAGGTTGAGAATCGGACAGGTCGTAGGCTGAAATGCCTCAGATCCGATAATGGGGGTGAGTATGTGTCACATGCTTTTGTGCAGTTTTGCCAAGCTAAGGGCATCAAACAGGAACTCACAGCCCCTCATAATGCATCTCAAAATGGTGCAAGTGAGCGGATGAATCGAACTATTCAGGAGAAGGTTCGATGTATGTTGTCTTATGCTGCATTACCCCATGGCTTTTGGGCAGAAGCCGTGCAAACAGCAGTTCACATTATTAACAGGTCGCCAAACAAGGCTTTGGAGTTGAAAGTGCCAGAGGAGGTGTGGACTGGCAAGCCACCTTCATATAAGCACTTACGTGTATTTGGCTGCGAGTGCTTTGCTCATGTACGCAAAGAACTGCGCACCAAACTGGAGCCAAAGTCTATCAGATGCATCTTTATGGGTTATGGTGACGAAGGTGAAATGGGGTACAGGTTATGGGATCCCGTTAAACGGAAGATTATACGCAGCAATGATGTCATCTTTAAAGAGGATAGTGTACACAAGGAACCCGTGCAACCTGTGGAATACACGAGGGTTATTTATGATGATGTTGGACAGCAAAGAATGCCCATTTATATGCAGCAGCCAGATAACCCTGTTCAAGAGGGTATACAGGCTGAAAATCAGCCAGATAATTTTGCCAATGATGCACCACTGGATATACCAGCAGATGGGGCTGCAGAACAGCCAGATATGGTGGTACAGCCACCCGTCATGCATGATGAACAGGCTGGACAGCAGCCTAATCCGAAACATTTTGTTAGGAGGAGCTCCCGTGTACAACGGCCTCCTGCCAGGTTTGTTCCAGGAGCCAATAATGTGGCTGATTTTATCATGCTGACAGATTGTGGTGAGCCTTCCAGCTTCAAGGAAGCTATGGGAAGAACAGAGAAAGAAGTGGGAGAAAGCCATGCAGTCAGAAATGGACTCCCTACTTCAAAATGATACATGGGACTTGGTGCAGCTACCTGCAGGCAGAAAGATTTTGCCATGCAAGTGGGTTTACAAAGTCAAAGTGGATTCAAATGCTTTACCGAGGTATAAGGCCAGATTGGTTGCCAAGGGATTTAAGCAGGAGAAGGGCATTGACTTTGATGAGATCTTTTCCCCTGTAGTCAAGATGACTACTTTGAGAGCAGTGTTAGCTCTTGTTGCTCATGACGACATGGATTTATGTCAGATGGATGTGAAGACAGCTTTTCTTCACGGAGATCTCCATGATGAGATCTATATGAGTCAGCCAGAGGGATATGCTGTTAAAGGGAAAGAGCAGCTTGTGTGTAAGCTCAAGAGGAGCTTGTATGGACTCAAGCAGGCGCCAAGAGAATGGTACAAGAAGTTTGATGCCTTCATGTAGTCCCAAGGGTATCATAGGTGTGAAACCGATCATTGCTTGTACACCAAACGGGCAAAGGATGGCAGTTTGATGCTACTCATTCTATATGTGGATGACATGCTTATTGCCAGTAAATCTCAGCATGAGATTAGTGCTTTGAAGAAACAACTGCATAAGTCTTTTGACATGAAAGACTTGGGTGATGCAAATCATATTCTTGGCATGCGGATTACTCGTGACAGGTCCAAGGGACTTTTGTTTCTGTCACAGAAGGAGTACATTGACAAAGTACTGCAGCGGTTTAAAATGGAGGGGGGGAAGTCTATTAGTACCCCGTTGCCTCCACATTTAAAACTCAGCAGTAAGGACAGCCCCAGATCAGATGATGATAAGGCTGAAATGGCCAAGGTTCCGTATGCATCTGCAGTTGGTTCTTTGATGTATGCCATGGTTGCCACTCGTCCGGATATTGCCTTTGCGGTGGGAGTCATCAGCAGGTATATGGCAAATCCAGGCAAGAGGCACTGGGAAGCAGTGAAAGGTGTCTTGAGGTATCTCAAGGGTACCAAAGACTTGTGCATATGCTATGGTAGGCAGGATGCATTGGTGCATGGTTTTACAGATTCAGACTATGCAGGGAATGCAGATAACCGGAAGTCTACTACCGGTTATATTTTCACATTTGCAGGAGGTGCTATATCATGGGTGTCTGGGTTGCAGAAATGCGTTGCACTGTCAACTACTGAAGCTGAATATGTTGCAGCCACTGAGGCTTGCAAGGAAGCAATATGGCTTACTCGGCTGGTGGGAGATTTGGGCATTACAGGAGATATGCCAGTTTTGCATTGTGATAGTCAGAGTGCTATCATGTTGGCAAAGAATCCGGTCTTTCATCAAAAGACCAAGCACATTGACATTTCATCATGGGATTAGGATAAGACCATTCTTATTTTATGGTCTTGTATACAGTAACTGTATATTGCTGTAATTTTTATTCTTTTCTCCCCTTTTGGCACATTGGCCTTTAGGTGGGAGGTTGTTGGGGTAAAGGCACATTGCCACCCCTTTATTAAAGATAGGACACCTATGACTGTCTTAAGACAGTCATAGGGCAAAACCTAATCCTAATAAAACTAATGAGTTTGTGGTGTGGCTCATCACTTCACACCCGCACACTTGGAGTCTCTCTCTTACTCTCACTCTCTCCCTCTTGCTCTTCTTCCCCCTTCAGGCCTTTCAGTAGGCAGATACGGGCTAGAGTGCTATCCGTGGGAACAAGGGTCAGTAGGATTGTTTTTCGCTTTCTCCGCTTTTCTTGGCACACGTGTGGTTTTCTTGGCTTTGCTTGGCGGACACTCTTCCCTGAGGTTATATAGGGAGGGCCAAGGCCATGGTTGCACACACCCAGCCAAGGAGGAGCAGAGCATGGATCTACTAGCGCAACCTTTCACCAGTCGGTATGGGACACCAAGGGAGAGGTACGTCTTGCAAGGCTGGCAGTTCCCATGAGGCTCTTTAGCATGTGGCTCGGGGCGGATGCTCAGATTCTACAGGTTCAAGACCCATGAGCATCATGGTTGGGTGGTGAGTTGCCTGCATCGGATTCTAGTGTGGTAGACCAAGGTTTTGATGGGGTTAGATCCTGCGAGGTCGTGTCAATAATGGCAGCAAAACTATCAACAGAACTAGGCTACACAAATATACACACATGCCTGAGGAAAACTCCCAATAAAACCCACACGCATTCACACAGCAGGAACTCAAAATTAGGGCAGCAGAAAGGGAGCAAAGGGCAGGGAATAGACAGAAACCAGAGGAGAAGAGCCAGATGACCTGTGCAGAGCACATAAGGCCTCGGGAGGTGTTTTACAACAAGTGTGAGTAGAGAACGAAGGCCTAGAAAGTTGAATGACAGATTGGAGGACCCAAAGGTGGTCACGGGAAGGCTTAAAACCCCAAGGGGGGCTGGCTATCCAACCTGTGTGTGTGTGTGGTGTGCAACGTGTGAGAGGTGAGAGTGGGGGAGCGTGGAGCAAGAGCTATGGCGTGCCTCCTTCTTGCAGCAACTTTAATTAGGGGTTCCATCACACCCCAACAGTCTTCTGCTCTCCTTGGTGGCTTATTCGAAGGCCTTCTGTTGCTGCGACCTGTCTTCAAGCTCGTGAGCTCTTTGAGGAAGGGGAGTATGTCATGTGCACGCTAGGGACAGGTAGGCAGATACGGGCTAGAGTGCTATCCGTGGGAACAAGGGTCAATAGGATTGTTTTTCGCTCTCCGCTTTTCTTGGCACACGTGTGGTTTTCTTGGCTTTGCTTGGCGGACACTCTTCCCTGAGGTTATATAGGGAGGCCAGGGCCATGGTTGCACACCCAGCCAAGGAGGAGCAGAGCATGGATCTACTAGCGCAAGCTTTCACCAAGCGGTATGGGACGCCAAGGGAGAGGTACGTCTTGCAAGGCTGGCAGTTCCCATGAGGCTCTCTAGCCTGTGACTCGGGACAGATGCTCAGATTCTACACGTTCAAGACCCATGAGCATCATGGTTGGGTGGTGAGTTGCCTGCATCGGATTCTAGTGTGGCAGACCAAGGTTTTGATGGGGTTAGATCCTGCTAGGTCGTGTCAATAATGGCAGCAAAACTATCAACAGAACTAGGCTACACAAATATACACACATAGCCTGAGGAAAACTCCCAATAAAACCCACACGCACTCACACAGCAGGAACTCAAAATTAGGGCGGCATAAAAGGGAGCAGAGGGCAGGGAATAGACAGAAACCAGAGAAGAAGAGCCAGATGACCTGTGCAGAGCACATAAGGCCTCGGGAGGTGTTTTGCAACAAGTGTGAGTAGAGAACGAAGGCCCAGAAAGTTGAACGACAGATTGGAGGACCCAAAGGTAGTCATGGGAAGGCTGAAAACCCCAAGGGGGGCTGGCTATCCAACCTATGTGTGTGTGTGTGTGCAGCGTGTGAGAGGTGAGAGTGGGAAAGCGTGGAACAAGAGCTATAGCGTGCCTCCTTCTTGCAGCGACTTTGGTTAGGGGTTCCATCACACCCCAACAGTCTTCTGCTCTCCTTGGTGGCTTATTCGAAGGCCTTCTGTTGCTGCGACCCGTCTTCAAGCTCGTTGGCCCGGTTCTTTGCTGCGTTTAGGCATTCTCTACACTGGCGCATTTGGTTCTACGCCCCTTGAGTTTCCTCAACATGCGTGCAGATTTCAGCGACCTTCCTACTGTCGCCACCTTTCTCCTTACCTATTTTTTCTGCTCTTTTACTCGTTTCTCTCTTCTGCGTCTAGGGGTTTCTTTTAGCAGTGCTATGTGACAAAATATGAAGAGGGGAGAGGAGAAGAGTGGAGATGAGGAGAGAGGGCACAGCTAGAGAGCACACCACAAATGACTAACTGTACACTAGATTTAGTTGAAAAAATAGAATATATACAAATCCTTTTGGGTTAGGGTTAGGGGATCTAACCCTTTCCTTTATAGCACTCTATAAGGTTAGTGCTATGCACATATGATCACGTGATCGTGCTATGCACACATGATCACATGATGTTGAGCGTGAACTCTCAACACCTTCCCTCAAGATCAACATCATGAAGTAGGCCTTCCCTCAAGATGATGATTCTGGGGAATCGAAGAAGGACTGAGCATTACATTCCATCACACCTCTTTAATGGGAATGTCCTTCCTCTGCATCAAACCAAGAGCTAGTCGATGTTTCTCGAATAGCTCTTTACCGAGTGGTTTGGTAAAGATGTCTGCAACATTCTCTTTGCTATCACAATGCTGCAGTGTGATGTCACCAAGTAACACTCTTTCTCTGACATGAATGTGCTTTGTCCTAGAGTGATATACTGGATTCTTGGCCAATGCTTGAGCCGATTGATTATCGCAGTATATTGTTGTTGGCTTTGACTCATCAAAGTAATCTGTTTCTGACAATAGTCTTATAAGCCATATGGCCTCACATGCACCTGTAGTGAGTGCTCTATATTCTGCTTCAGTCGAAGACAAAGAAACAGTTGGTTGTTTGTTTGACAACCATGATATAGCACCTTGACCAAGTAAAAATGCATATCCCTGTGTCGATCTCCTGGTCTCATGATCTCCGGCATAGTCACTGTCACAGTATCCATGCAACCATGGATGACTTCCTCTATATTCTATCCCAAACTGTCTTGTACCTCTGATGTATCTCAAGACTCTTTTGGCTGCATTCCAATGAGACTGTTTTGGATTTGCCATAAACTGTGCTAGTGAGCTTACTGCATAGCAAATATTTGGCCGTGTGATTGTCAGATATATAAGAGATCCGATGAGCTGCATGTAGTATCTGTCATTGACTGTAGACTTTTCTGAATCTTTAGTAAGTTTCAAACTCTGTTCCATGGGAGTGGCTGCAATCTTGCAATCTGACATATGAAACTTCTTCAGGAAACTGTCAACATACTTGAGCTGACTCATGAATGTGCTATCTATAACTCTCCAAAACTCAATTCCAAGACAATTGTGCATAAGTCCAAGATCTTTCACGTCGAACTCTGCAGATAAGTCTTGTTTTAGTTTTCTGATGAAGCTATCCTTGCTTCCTGTCACAATCAGATCATCTACGTACAAAAGTGCAATAGTAATGTCTTCCCCTTGAACTTTGTAGCAGAGAGTATGATCTGCATTGGATTTCATGCATCCCAGATTAGCAAAATACTTGTCGATTCTGTTATACCAACTTCTGGGTGCTTGCTTTAAGCCGTAGAGACTTTTCTTGAAATGGCAAACCTTATTCTCATTTTCTGGTTCAACATAACTTGCTGGTTGTTCCATGTAGACTTCCTCGTCTAGATAACCATTGAGAAATGCATTCTTGACATTGAGCTGATACACATTCCATTTACTGAGTGTCGCTAGTGATATCAAGAACCGTATGGAATCCATCTTTGCTACTGGAGCATAAGTCTCATCATAGTCTTGACCATATTGTTGTGCAAATTCTTTTGCAACTAGTCTGGCTTTGTATCTCTGAATACTTCCATCTAGATTGTACTTCACTTTGTATACCCATTTGTTTGCGATGGCTTTCTTTCCTAGTGGAAGGTCGCATAATTCTCAAGTGTTATTTTTATACAAAGCATCCATTTCTTCATTCATAGCAGTTTGCCATTCTGGCTTGCCTATTGCGTCTTCGAAGTACACTGGCTCTTCTGTAGCCATGATGGTAGTCATAAGAGCATAGTTGGTGGTTTTCACCTGAATTGCTTTGCCTTTATGAGCATATGTCAATATGGCTGGAGGTCTACTTTCCCTAGTAGACCGTCTGAGCTACTATGGCTCTGCTTAGGGTGTTACTGGCAATTCTTGCTCTTCTTCATCAACCTGTTCTGTAGATGATTGTGAAGTCGATGCTTCTATCTCCTGTGTAGGTGAGGTTTTCCATTCTGATTCCTCATCAAAGATTACATCTCTGGAGATAATGACCTTGCGGTTGATGGGATCATACAATTTGTATGCTTTGCTTTCTTCACTGTAGCCAACCATGATGCATTTGCGTGACTTCGCATCCAATTTCCTACGATGATCATTATGTATGTGGGCATATGCTATGCAACCAAATATGCGGAGATGCCCAATGTGTGGCTTGTGTCCAGTGAATGCTTCATAAGGAGTCATACCCTGTATCGGTTTGGTAGGAAGCCGATTAAGCAAATAGTTTACAGTGGCTATTGCTTCTACCCAATACTGATTCGTAAGATGCTTTTCACTAAGCATTGCTCTAGCACTATCTGCTAAAGTCCCATTCTTCCTTTCAGCTCTTGCATTCTGCTGAGGAGTATCTACACATGTGAATTGTCTTCGAATGCCGTGACTTCTGCAAAAGTTCATGAATGCTGAAGACATGTATTCACCTCCTCTATCTGATCTCATGACCTTGGTCTTTCTGCCCGTCTGGTTTTCTACCATGGCTTTGAATTCTTAAAATCTGAAAAACACTTCAGATTTCTCTTTCAGAAAGTAGACCCAACAATATCTGCTGTAGTCATCGATGAAAGTCAAGTAATAAAGTGAACCATTTATGCTGCGGGTCTGGACATAACCCCATACATCTGTATGTATCAAATCAAGAATACCTCGTGCACGAGAGGTACTTCTGACAAAGTTGGTTCGCTTTCGTTTGCCGAAGCAACATGCTTCGCAAACCTTTCCAAGAAACTGTAGCTTTGGAACCCCGATTGCCATATTTTGATTCCTGAGATCTAATAAGTACTTGAAGTTGACATGACCATATCTCTTGTGCCATTTTGCAGAGAGTGGCATCTGTTGCGGTTGAGCTGACATGGCATGCTTATCTAGTACTGTAGCTAGCATTCTGTGTTAGCGTCCTTCCTTGACACCTTTTGCTACTAGTTGACATCTTTTGGATTTGTCTCTGATAGTGCATTCATCACCGTCAAAGATGACTCTGTAGTTGTGTTCCGTCATTTGACCTACTGACAAAAGATTCTTGCTAAGCTTCGAAACATAGAGCACATCTTTCACCAATCCTTTCGTACCAGTGAAATTGTTCATAGGGATAACACATGTCCCTTGATTTGGATTCGGTGCATTGTTTACTGTATATATGACATTCTTCTAATGGCTTTATTTCTGTGAACCATTCCTGATGATTTGTCATGTGAGATGATGCACCGCTGTCGATATACCAAGGATCATGTTCCACTTGGTCGACTTGATAGCTGTAATCCTATTTGAGATTGTAATCAGTGTCTGGGTACACTATATCAGTCTGATGCATTTTCTCGCCCATGTTCATTTGCAAAATGACTGTGACTAGAATGTCCACCACGATGATTTCCTCTGCCTCGAGAATTCCCTCGATTACTGCTGGATTGACCGCCTTGGTCGTACTGCTTCTTGCGGCAATCTCTTTCATAGTGTCCAAACTTGTAACGGTAGTTACACTGGATGTTTGACACATTGGTGGATGCATTCCCTCGTCCTTGAAATCTTCCTAGGTTGGAATGATTTCCTCTTTGCTGATTCTAATGTTGTTGAGGATGATGCTGATGCTGATGTTGATTCTGACTTTGATTTTGTTAATGATAACCACTTTTCTGATATGATCTACCTCTGCCTCTGCCTCTGCCTGAAGCTGTGAATGCCTGATCATTAGAATGACCTTTACGTGCTTGAATAGCTTGAGTCCTAAGTTCTTCACCAAGTAGGACTGACTGAAGTTCTTCCAGTGTCGAAATTTGCCGTTGGATGGTAATACTCTAGACTAGATTCTCGTATCCCTCTCCTAGTCCATTCAGGATTACTTAAACCATTTATGCGGGATTCATAGTCTCTCCTGCCGCTGCAAGTTGATTGTTGTAGTCTTTTATGCGGAGTACATAAGCATGATCGGTTTCACTACTGTTGCGGAAACTCTGGTTGATTTGGTTTCTCAGGGTGAGAATCCTGGATGTGTTCTTGGACTCGTAGAGAGCTGCGAACATATCCCATGCTTCTTTCGATGTCTTGACTGTGTTGAGCTGTCCTAGCATGACATCTTGTACATTCTGCTTGATCAGATGATAGGCATACTTGTCTTTCTTATCCCATTCTGCCTGAGCTCGGGCGATGGCAGGATCTGCTACTAGTGCGAAAACTGTTTGTGTAGCTGTAGATCCCGTTGTTGATGCTGTGACAACAGATGGAGTAGAGCTAATGGTGGCTCAATCATCCAATGGTCTCATTGACGTACTCCCATTTGTCATGAAGTACAAGAATAGCCTCCATTCGGTATTTCCATGTACCGTAATTGGAGTTGTCTAACTTAGCAGATGCCTCCAGATTGAGGTTGCTAGTCGACATGATGCAAGAAATGTACTTAAAAGTGTCGTGAAAATCCCTGTATGAATCAACTGCAAATACATTGTCTATGCCAAGTGAAATCTCTGAACCGTCGGTGAAGATAGGACTGCAATATATAAAATCTAATGTGTATTACAAGGCTTGTGGCAATGATGCCGGGAATAGCCAAGAGGCTTTACAAGGCTGAAATGATGTACACGATGCCGTGAGATAGCCGAATAGGCTTTACAATGGTGGCATGTGTGTGTGAAATCAAGTGCTATCTGCCCACTGAATCAATCTGCAATGCCTCTGTACTCTCTGAAGTCTACTCACTGAGCTGATGAACGAAGGTTTCAGATAATGTAATGATGTGAAACCATATGTGAGCGTATGGACGGACTCCGAATAAATACTAGTCGAAAATTTCGGGCATGGCTTAGATTGGCAACTTGGGAAAATTCAAAGCATCCCCTCTATGGCAATCTAGTCTACTTTGATCTAGTCTATACCAACCGTCGATCGATGAAAGAACAGCAAATAATTCCTTTTCTTTTGTTCTTTTTAAGTACTGGATCAGATGCGTCGATGTAGAGGCGAATGTGCGTGAAGGAAGTGGTTTCGTTGGCGAGGCTAAAATGTGAGTGTAACTTGCACCGAAATATGCGCGTGATGTAACGAGCGCGTAGAGCACGAAAAAACGAGCAACTTTTTTTTTTGGAGCGATCTAGGTGGAGGGGCAAAAGGAGTGCAAATGTGCTCAATGATGATGTGTCACTATGGGTCACATGTAGTGTGACCTGGCACTGTGCCTACCAAGAGGTGTGCCAGTGAAGCCTGTGCTGAGGTGACACAGATGATGTCAGCAGATGACATGGCAATGATGACGTGGCAGTGATGACGTAACAAATGACGTGACAGAGGTGACGTGGACTACTGAGCTGATGTGGCATTCGTGCCACGTGTCAAGAATTAAGAGCTTATCTGCCACGTGACAGATAAGATGACGTGGCATATGACCAGCCTGATGCTGACGTGGCAAACTAACGAGACTACTAACGTGGCATGGAGATAGGATATGCCACGTGTCGTGATTTAGCTTATCGAAATCTTTTGAGGTGCTAACAGAATCTTAAAGATTCCGTCATCTTCTCCGTCATTGGCCGTTCGGAGAAGAGCTGCTGTCGAAAACTAAAAACACAAGCTTTTCGTTGCTAGAGCCCTTGGAGTCTCAAACTAGTTACTGGAGATGGAGTAGACCGTTTGCTCGCGTCTGGAGCTGAGGTGTCGCTGGGCTAGGAGCTGGTGCTACGAGTCGTGCGTATGCACTTGCGTTGGAGAGCCAGTGCCCGTGGCTGACTGTAGAGCTAGTCCTCTGATGCGTGAAGGTCGTTTGAGGAAGGCGGCTTCGATGGAGCTTTAGAGCTCAAAGGCGATGTGGCTCATAAGCACTGTCATTGTTGACATGATGCTACTGCGTAGGAGCTCGAAGATGCGATCGTTGTGGAAGATGACGTAGGAGCCACTATTGTCAATCCGCCTACTATGAGGCTGCTGCTAGAGCTCGGTGCTTGAGGCTTGGAAGCTGAGCCGAGGAGCCTGGGAGCTACAGGGTCGTTGAAGCTTGGGCTTTCATTGTAGCTACGGGCTCTTGGAGCGGGCGATGTGCTTGATGCCTAGAGCTGCTGTAGGAGATCCGCATGCAGGTTGATGGAACCGCTCGGGAGGCACTAGCGTTGATGGTGGCTGTTAGTTGGGGCGTCGAAGGTTGCAGAGCTATGTAGCTTCGCATCGTTGGTGTGGAGGCCATAGGAGTCGCTGAGGAGGTTTGTCGTTTGAAAGATGCAACGTCGTGGGCTGGCCTTAGAGGCTAAAGAGATCCGTGGGCGTTGTTGGAAAGAGCAATCCTTCGGGAGCGGTTTTGCAGAGGCTAAGGTATGTTGCAAGGCTGGTTGAAGAGGCCTGAGGCGTCGAAGCAGTCGTTGTTGAGCCGCATCCCGTGTGTGAGTAGGAGAGCCGCTTGGAAGGTAGGCTTGTTGTTTGGAGGCAGCCCGTCGATAGAGGCAGTCAAGGGTCGTCTCAATTGGCTATGAGCTTCATGAGCCCTTGTCGGAGCAGTGGTCGATGGCTTCTGCTTATTGAGGAGCTATTGCTTAGCCACGAGCAACCATGGAGACATGGAACAGAGTCTCTTCCTCTCAATGAGCACGCAAGCAATTTCTCTCTATTTCTTTCTTCTCACAAAACTAACTCTCTCTCTCTCTCACTGAAGCATAGAAAACTCATCTCTCTCACACAGAGAATGAAACACACTCAGAATCTCTCTCAATGAACTCAGTGAACACGCGATGGACTCTCTCTCACACAAGAATCTCTCAGCGGAAATGAATGGACGGAAATTTTTCCAATGAACGAAAATTCTCTACGGAAGTGAACTCTCACGAGAACACTCGAGAACTCTCAATCTCACAATCTCTCTCAAGGATCGCAATGCCTCAACGAAAGGCAAGGGAGCTCTGATACCATGACAAAATATGAAAAGGGGAGAGGAGAAGAGTGGAGATGAGGAGAGAGGGCACAGCTAGAGAGCACACCACAAATGACTAACTGTACACTAGATTTAGTTGAAAAAATAGATTATATACAAACCCTTTTAGGGTTAGGGTTAGGGGATCGAACCCTTTCCTCTATAGCACTCTATAAGGTTAGTGGTATGCACATATGATCATGTGCTGGTGCTATGCACACATGATCACATGATGTTGAGCGTGAACTCTCAACACTATGTCGTCTATTTCTGATGTCTTCTTTGTGCTCCTTGTTTTTACCTTTGTTCTCTTTTTCGTCTGTTTATAGAATTTCATTTTTTCCTTTCCAAGCTCGCTTTGGGGAGGTTTTTTTACTCGCCCTGTTATTCCTCTTTCTTGCATATAGCACCTATTTTTATCCTTTTTTTGGGCTGTCTTAAGACCTTACTATGTCACTATGCATAAATTTCTTCATCCTTTCTTCTTTCTTCATTTACAATGGCAACTTATGAATTCAAAAAGACTTTCGATAAAGAACGATTGCTCAAAACAAGAAGCAAGAAGCAAAAGCAGGCTTTGCGTCAAGATGACCCTGTCTACCCCTCACAGGAGGCACAATTAGTTTTCGATGTAATGCATCAAGGGTTTGAAGACACAAGGAAGGGCTGGAAAGATGCTCCTCCAACTGTTGGAATTATGGTGGAGGTTGATCAAATAGTAGACCCAGTACACGGGAATACGCTAATCACGCTCTCATTATCTTCTTCCTAGGTCGTATGCCTGTTGCAACTTGATGTGGGCAATTGGTTAACAAGAACTTTGGGAGGTTGTTTTGTACGCAAGGTGCATTATGCAGCTAAGGGCTTTTTTGAAGTTATCATTGCAGATGAACAGCACAAACAATCCCAAATCAAACCTCTACTATGAGAGGATTGAGGTGCATAGACAAAGGCAAATTCAAATAGCTCTCCTTGGATAAGACACTGTATAACAATCCATCTGCCTTGGTTATCATTAAGAGCAACAGGTGGCTGAAGATCATACTGTGGCGTTCATCTACAACAGCTTTTTTGAAGTTATCATGGCAGATGAACAGCACAAACTCGTAATACTCATATGTTGGCCTCTGAGAGGCATCATTGGTCTCAATTATTGCTTCAGCTCAGCCTTTACCTAGATGAATCCAAGAACATTCCCAAACTCATCCTCTAAAAACACAACATAGTGCAGTTTCAATCTCACGATAGTCACTCGTAAGATTGAAAACCATAAACTCCATCACGCATAGCAGGGACTAGCTACTATGACATCCCCATTGACGTCATCAGCGCCCAACAGTGGGTGTAGACCATAGTATAAAAGTATGCTCTCACACATACAAATCCACAGACATTGCCAACGCTTTTGACACGGTTCAATGGGATTTCATTTCACAGATCATGCAAGCTTTGGGTTTTGGCACAAAAATGCAGCATGTTACTTACTGGTTGTATAATGACAATAAAACTGCTTGTATTTTGTCTGGGGATATTTCTGATAATTGGACTCTCTGTTGTTCGAGTCACCACGGATGTCCACTTAGTGCACTTTTGTATGCGATAGCCACGCATCCAATGCTTC
This sequence comes from Dipteris shenzhenensis, assembly GCF_047967505.1. Taxonomy (NCBI): domain Eukaryota; kingdom Viridiplantae; phylum Streptophyta; class Polypodiopsida; order Gleicheniales; family Dipteridaceae; genus Dipteris; species Dipteris shenzhenensis. The sequence continues at coordinate 26,347,443 of NC_141605.1, read as the reverse complement.
AATACATGGATCATCTTGTGACTACAAACATGTTGCATGGATTGGAAATTCCTGAAAGTCGCACTATGGTTGCTCAAGCATATGCTTATGATTCTTTTTTTACTCCAAAGAATACTAAGAGGGATCTTTCTTCCCTTATGCATGCTCTATCATTATACGGCCCGGCCGCTAGTCTACATTTGAATTTCAAGAAATCTAAGCTTTTGCCATTGCATTCTAAAGACTGGCATAGTCTTTTATGGCCGAGGGAAATTGTTCCGTCTACTTAGTTAGTTCGTCATCTTCGTTAACCTTTGGGCTGGACGATTAGTCCTCGTCAACAAACTGACTGGGTGCTTGCAAAATCGAAGAAACAATTGGAATGCTGGAAACTAGCAACTTGGCCATTACATGTTCGCCTAAGAATAGTCCAATCCATTTTGGTGGCATACATTCAATTTCACCAGCCTTTGATCATGTTTGGCAAGGCAGACGTTACATGCTTTATGTCAACCATTATGGAAACTTTTTGGCATTCCAAACATGGCCTGAAAAGTTTGAGATTGCTTTCAATGCAACGTCTCTGCTCACCAAAGATGCATGGGGTTTAAATATTCTCAACATTCATATGCATATCCCTGCTCATAAGGGCAAAATGATGCTGCAATTTCTGCAAGGAGATCAACCTTGGGCTACCATGATGCGCTCTTTGCTTTCGCACGTTACCACCTCTACTTTTGGTTATTGGCAGCCCACTCACTGGGATTTTTTACTTGGTAGAATTGATGGCAAGATCAAAGGCTGTCCTTTGGTCTCCAAAATGATATTTGATTGGAAGCATATCCTTTCACACTTGGAATAGCATGGCCGTGACTCTTTACAGGGCAATTCTTTATGGGCTGAAAGTATACATTGGTCAAAGGCCTTTGATCCTCCGTTGGCTTTACAGGAACCTAGACGTTCCTTCTTTATTACTTTCAAAGGGGTCCGCTCTGTGGCAAATGTGATTCATGATGATGGTACCACATACCTTTTCCTTTGGCCACCACGAAATAGGTTTTAGGGATGCATTATCGCCCTTTGTGGCAAACCATTGCTCACATGCTCCATACACCTAAATGAATCCAGGAACATTCCCAAACTCATCCTCTAAAAACACAACATAGTGCAGTTTCAATCTCACGATAGTCACTCATAAGATTGAAAAGCATAAACTCCATCGCGCATAGTAGGGACTAGCTACTATGACATCCCCATTGAGGTCATCAGCGCCCAACAATGGGTGTGGACCATAGTATAAAAATATGCTCTCACACATACACATCCACACACCCACACATACTTTCTGTCGGCACTCCGTAGGTGAAGGGCAGACTCAGCCATGACGAAGGCTAGCACTAAAGGAGAAGGCTAATCAAAAAGTAGTCCAAAATCTCTTCATTCAAGCTACAACTACTTGTGAAGTCCAAACGATTTCATTTTAGTCTCTCCCAAACGAGCATCTAAATCTAGCTGATAGGGCACATGCTTCAGACCTTTCTGCCAATAACCCCACTTGAGCTTTAGAACAGGCTTGAAGATTGGACTCCTCATTCCCCAGGATCATCAGCCCATCCTTTGAGATTATCTCACGGTATCTCCTTTGTACAAGGTTCTTTGGCCCCCACCTTGGGTTTCTGATAAGGCAAATAAACTATGGCGCATGAATCGCCCAGTGAAGTGGTGGAGGAAGAGATTGCAAAGTTCCTCTTCGACAACAGATTTTTTTGTGGCGGGTGATGCTAGGGATCTTTCCGTCAGGACAGCTTTTAGCACACAGACACATTGCTCCTGCTGTTTGTCACTGATGTTTGCCTCCACAGGAATCTATGCCTCATCTCCTTTGACATTGCCCACACACTAAAGACTTTTGAGTCTTCTTCAGCAACATTTGAGAACTAGTTAGGCAAGCATTTCTGGCTTTTTGGGATTCATCCACGCTGACAGGAGTTTGAGTTATTTTTCTTCTGGGTTCATTACTCGGCACTATGGACTCTATGGAAATATTGAAATCATAGAGTCTTTGGTGATCCTACTTTTTCTACCTATCCTTTTATTAGACGCTCACTGCAGCAATCTCTTCTTTCTGCAGACTCATTACATGGACTATGATGTATACTCGTCATAAACTGAGATTTTCAGTTGATGTACTTTTGAGCTCTCCTTTCGGGGATGCTACTGTGTAATATAAAGCAACAAAATCTCCACACCTGTGTGTGTGAGAGAGAGAGAGAGAGATGAAGCTCTTCCTGTGCACAGTTTGTTTTAAGCTGTGCCCCCTGAGGAAGAGATGCTTGAATGCTATCATACACTTCCATCAAGTCAAATGACACTGGTCATTCACTCAATCTTGTAGCATGTTGCAGACCATGTTGATTTAACAAGACAGCCGGGCACCCCTGACTAGGAGCCATAGGTCCAATACTCAATCCAACAGCCTATGCAACCTGAGTAGATGTCATGTCAAAAACACAGTTTGCTAGCTCCTACGTGGCATATAGCAACTGGTCTGCCGTCTATAGAAGTGTACGTGTTGTAAAAGTTGTCCACCCCATGAGTAAAAAGCATTCCAAGGGTCCCATGGCAATCATAGACACAATCATATTCCTTCTGCTTTGTACAACTTTCTTAGATTCAAGAAAGAAACAAACTGATAAAAAGTGAGCAGAGTCAGATGATCGCCTGCTTTAGTCCTAGCAGGACAATTGAGACATGCTTGAATTATTATTAATCGTAACACATGAGCAATGCACAGCCATTATCCCTCTCTTCCTATACAAGACAACACCCTCCCAATCCAAGACTCCATAGTCATTGATCTACTCAGATTTCATATGAGAGAGAGAGAGAGAGAGAGAATATCTCTGCACAGAAGCAGTGATGGAAAAGCATCTCTAAGCTTTTTTCAATTTTTGCATGTACAATGGCAAGTTGAACTGGCATAGCAAACAAAGTCCACTTAACAGCTACAAAAACATACAATGGCACCGAACACGAATGGTGACAAGCATAATCATGTGTCAGCATAGGAGGCTCTACTTATATAAAACAGCGGATCCAGTACAGCTAACCCATCCACATAGAAGCCTAATGGGTTGGGTACTAAACGTTGAATCCAAGCTAAGGGGGAGATGAGAGGACAAGCCCTTTGTCCTGACATCCTTTCTTGAAATCTCAGCCAAGGATTGAAGTACCCTGCATCATGCATCTAATCATACTAAGGCACTTTTGATAACTTGGAGCCATTAAATCGATACACAGCAAACCACACATTAGGAAGCGAAGTAGCCAAAGTGTGGCATGGGTCGGGTCTAAGGCACTTTTGATAACTTGGAGCCATCAAATCGATACACAGCAAACCACACATTAGGAAGCGAAGTAGCCAAAGTGTGGCGTGGGTCTCTCTCTCTCTCTCTGTGCAATTGTTGTCTAAAAAGATGCTATGCACGCGCGCGCGTGTGTGTGTGTGTGTGTGTGTGTGTGTGAGAGAGAGAGAGAGAGACTTTCAAGCAACAACACCCATCAAGATGTACGTGGTACAGACCAACGCAACAAGAACAAGCTGTCAACGATGCTAAAAACTGACCTGCAGTGTCAAGGCACTTGTGTGCTTGGTCACCAAGAAATTGGTCAAGTTCACGAAGTAAGCCATAGCTGAATTGACGACAAGGTACAAAACTATTCGTGAATCTTGCCTAGCCAAAGCAATTGTAATCCGCAGCACATTGGGCTCCATAAGCATGGTTGCTGGCAGCAGCACAATGACTGCAATCGGCGCCATGTATAGAAGCAGATTCATCGAGTTCAACTTTTCCCTGTTTTGAAAGAGAACAGAGTGACAGATCCTTAGACCGATAAAGTACTTGCCAGAGACCTAAATAGAGCAAACGCTACACAGAAAAGGCCATCATTCCATTGGGAATGCAAGCATCCACTTACCCTTCAGAAGACAGTAATATCCCTTGCAAAACTGACTTAAGAGCTCGAGCAGCAGTGGCACCAACACACATGATGAAGCCGTGAAGATGAAAGCTGGGCTCGCCCTGCCCCAAACAGGACAAAGTTAGATCAATAGATATTATGCAGACATTCCATGAGAGAAATCCACTGACAATCGTTCAAGTGCAGATCGAGATCCTCGATGGAGCCCAAACTCGAAATTAATCGACTAGTAACAATTCGTAATGCAATCACGAAATGGATGAACAAGACCTCGCCAACTTCAGCTTCCGAGTGACACACAACAAGAGAAATTATATAACGTATACTCAAATGGGCAAAGGATGGAATCCCAAAAAGCAAAGTGTAAGGGTGTATCAAACAGAAATCCTAAAATCGTTCACCCTGGAGCGCTCAAGACGGTGGCCAACCAACCATTCGATTTGGGTATGAATGTTACATAATAAGGTAAAATCACATACCCCACTGGCTATAACAACACCGGCTACCACCGGCACCAACGTGGCGTAAGTTAGCCAAGCTTCCCTCTTCATAGACACCAAGTAAGCGAAAACTGCCGTAAAGAAGGGAGTGGTTGCCCCGACAGCTTGGTTGAACGACACGGGTAAATATCTCAATGATATGTTACCGCTCACCACAGAAGCACAAAAAATGACACTAAGAGCCGAAATCTTGGCAAGCTGCACGCGGGAGCGGATCGCTTGCATGGGCACCATCTTGAGCCAGGCGATCGCAATGTAGCTCAGGAGGGAGCAGGCGGTCATGTGGCACATGGTGAGGAAGATGGGGAACTTGAAGCCATAATTGGAGAGGAGGTACTTGTTGAGGAGGAGGACGCCGATGTTGGAGAAGTACCAGGAGGCGATAAGGGAGACGGTGAAGAATTGGTTGGAGAGTTTGGAGGAGGAGAGGGCGAGGGGTAGGTGATTGGGGAGGAGGTTTCCTTTCTTGTCTTTGGAAGAGGTGGTCATCAGCATTGCGAAGGAGATGGGAGGAGGGGAAGAAGATGGAGATGGAGATGGAGATGGAGATGGCTATGGCGAAGAAGAAAAAGATGATGAAGCTCGGCTATGGCGACGAAGCAGATGAAGCTCGGCTATGGCGATGAAGCAGAAAAATGAAGAAAATGAAGAAGATGATTTAAAAAACAGAGCTTTAAGGAAGATGGCCGGTAAATGAAATTCCGGCAACCCAACTTTTTCCGTCAGCCTAACTTTCCGGTAGCCCAACTTCCCGGCAGCCGGTAGCCCTACTTTTCCCGGTGCCCAACTTTCCGATCTCATCAGTTTAACCTCTTCTTCACTTTTGTTAATCCCCACCGCCCTCCTACCCTGGTTGTCATGCACACGCCCTCTCGACGTGCCTCTCTCCTTTGGAGGCAGCCTGCCTCTTGCTCTGCCTTTCTCCTTCAAACCCCACGCTAGGGATCACCACATCTTCCCTAATATACAATCAATTTCGGTCACATTGAAAACACACCAGCATGCACACACCCCACGAATGTGGCCCTCGGTCCTCTTTATCTTTTGGAGAGAGAGAGAGAGAGTGTGTGTGTGTGTGTGTGTGAGAGAGAGAGAGAGAGGTTTTATAATCTCAAGGTGGTATCAAAGGAAAGGAAGGGAGAGAGAGGGGGAGGGAGTTGAGGGGCGGTAGAGAGAAGAGGCAAAGACACACACTGTTTTGGTGAAATGACAAAGACACACGTTAGGACTCAGAAGGCCTCCTCCCCTCCTCTTGCCACGTGGCAACATAAGCCTTTTGCAACACATGGCTTCATATAGGAAGATAAAAAGATGACAAAGACATGCACGCAAGCGCACACACAAATCATTTCTCAATTTGGTAGCCATGTGGGCATCTGTAAAATAGTTATTAGAGAGAGAGCAAGAGAGAGGGGGGTGGCCCATTCCTTGTAAAATTCAATGTGTGGTTTGTTTATCCGCTTGTTTATCGGTTTGCTTCCTATTCTCAATTAGTTCAACTAGGGGCCCCTATTCTCAATTAGTTCAATTTGTTTATTAGCGTGTTTCATGTTGGCTTTCAAGTCCCTCCTTCAATAGATAGTTTTATTATAGCTAACAACCCATGGGCTCCTCATGCCATCCCTGCCTTGCCTAGTTTCCTCATCCAATAAATATTTTTAATACAACTAAAAACCATGCGGATTCGTAGTACTTCCATAAGCCTCCTTCAAAAATATTTCAACTACAATCAACACTATGGGTTCCTCATGCTTTCGTGAGACAATGTGCTTACCTAGTTTGCTTGTGAAGGTTGTATTTCGTAGCATGTAGAAACACACACTTTGCTATATCATAACTTAATCCACTTTGTGGTTTGTCAACTCCATATTTAATATGAATATGCTAATTCAATAGCTAGATACAATGAAAGCCTCTATCAAACAAAATCAATTCAAAATGTGAGCAATCTCTATCAAATGATCATGATCCCTAGGTTCGTCGTTCAAATGCCCACACCTAAATACACGCTTGATGACTGATTATATCTCATTTTAATGTGGTTGATGCTCAGTAATAAGATGCAAATACCATAGCATTTAATTGACTCAACTCACTAAATATTAATCAAGCATTACAAACTTTTACTTTGTTGATGATTTGATACTTGCTTGCTTCTAGTATCATAAGGGCATATCTTCTTAAGGTCAAAGTTCAAGATGTATTCAAGGTTAAGAGTTTGACACATTAAGTTCTATATGTAATCTCAAGATTTGATGATTTGACACATTCATGTATCCACCCATTCAATGATGTAATGCCCCTATTTGAACTTCCTATTTGAAATTCCTATGTCCATTTCTCAATGATAAAAGATCCTTAATCTAACAATTATATTGCGTGCGTGTGTGTGTGTGTGTTGGGGGGGGGGGGGTATGTGTGTTGTTTGTGTGTCCAACAACGCTTCTAGATTCCATATGGCAATAATTCCTTCATTTTTAAGTTGTGTTGACTTACAACAAAAGAATAACTACTATGCATAATTAATTTGAACTTTGAGCACCCCTTTCAAAATTGTTTTCCTAGATACGTAACTACGCCTTATTGATCTCCTCTTCTAACAAGCATAGCTTTTTTGGTTAACTTAGGCATTCCTTGGTGAGTGACCTCATTCATCGTGCATGCTTGTTTTGCTTATTGAGATTTGGGATGTCCTAGGCAGGAAGGGTGTGAAGAGATCAAGGGGTTCTCTGTTTGAGTGTGAATCAATGAGTGAGAGTAATACTATCTCAGAGTTGCTACAGGGTGAGGGTTTTGAGAAGGTCATCTTGGTCTAGGGTTTGAATGCATTGACTACCACGAATAATGTAAGTGGCGACAAGCGTTGATGTGTGGCTCTGAGTGTTGATGGAGCCTGCCTTGTCTATGGATTCCTCCTTGACTTAGCACCCCACCAATGTTAACCCTATGGCAACAAGGGCTAGAAGTGCAGTCTTAAAGGATGAGGATAGCCAAAATCCTCTCTAGAAAAGATCCAATCATACTTGCAAAATCAGGATCTAGAGAGAGAAAGGCTAAAAGCCTACACTTTCGGAGGTCCCTCTACTTTGTGTAGAGACCCAAAAGGTCCCCCCACTTTGTGTAGGGACCGAAAAGGTCCCGCCCAAAAGTGGAGAGACCAACATGTATAAGTATCTCTCAATGGAATAAAGCTCCCACTCTTTGGGATTCAATGTTCAAGCTCACTATTGTGTTCATGCAATTGATTTCCATTGCGTCCATGCTCTCTTACACTATTGTGTTCTAGCATGCCCTTACCCTTGCACTCTCTACCCTTGAACTCCCTCCTCCTCCTCCTCCCTTCTCCTCCATCTCCTCTTCCTCCCTCCCTTGAACTCCCTCCTCCTCATTCGCCCTTCTCCTCCATCTCCTCCTCCTCCCTCCTCCTCCTCCTCCCATCTCATTCTCCTTCCTCCTCCTTTCTCCCTCCCTTGAACTCCCTCCTCCTCCTCCTCCTCCTCCTTCCTCCTCCTCCCTCCTCCCTCCTCCTCCTCCCTCCCTTCTCGTCAACCCTTACCCCTCGAATCCACGAAGGAGACTAGCTCTCCACTCCTCAACCTTGGACTCCTCCTAAACCCTTCAACCCCCTCCTGAACCCTGGAACTCCTAGTTAACTCTCTCAACCCTACCCCCACTTTCAGCCCCAAAATCCCCTTCGAAACCCTTGAATTCCTGTGGAGGCGAGAGCCTCTATCAATCGTTATAATCAAGCCCTCTCTCTCTCTCTCCCCCTCCCCCCACGTTCTCTCTCTCTCTCTCTCTCTCTCTCTCTCTCTCTCTCTCTTTTCCCTCCCCCCCTCACCAGCCCTTCCCCCTCTCCCACTCTCTCTAAACCCCACCAGCCAAGGCGGCACCCATGCAAAGGCGACACCCATGTAAAGGCGGAGCCCACACGCGTGCCATCATGCGGTGATGCCCCACGACGCCCGCGGAAAGGCAGAGCCAGCTCGCGCGCCACAAGATGGCGGCGCCCACCAAGCCTTAGCCTTAAGGCTTTAGGCTAATTAATCCCCCCCCCCCTCTCCAAAAAAATTAAAAAAAAGAGACCCACCGAAGCCACCGCCCGCTGACCCCCCTAGGAAAAAAAGAGGGTTAAACTAACCCTGAACAAACTAACTATAGTTAGGTTAGTTAACATTAGGTTAGGTTAGTTGCCCACCGATTAGGTTAGTTGATCAGAGGGTTAGATTAACTTAACTATGGATCAATTAGAAATTAACTTTAGTTAGTTGGACTAACTATAGTCAAATTAATCATTATAGTTACATAAACTAGGTTAGGCTAAGGACTAGTTATGGTAACTGAGCCCAAACTAACTAGTAGTTAGTGCACAACCCTAGTTAGGTCAAAGGTCTAGGACCATTCACACTTGGCCCTAAAGACAAAAGGGTCCTTAAAATCCCCTAACTTTGAAGGTCCATATCTTGCCTGTTTGGAACCCAAATTGGACCCAGATTAAACCACAACTTCACACATGGAACCATTGAGCTATGAGAAATTTTTCCAGCCAATCCCACACCATTTAGGCATCCATAAAACACCTTAATTTGTGCCCCCGTGCGGGTGACTTTTTCGCACTAATTCGCTCATAAAATTCCGTTGAGAGCTTCGATTGACAATCCGTCTACACCGGCACATTTTCCCACTCACGTGGAACAATACTAGGCATGTTTTTAACACGACGGTCCCTATGACACTAACACATCTCTAAACCCCTAACAATTTTAACTCCTATTTTGGGAACCCGTATCATGGCCGTTTAAAGAATAAATTGCACTCGGATTAAACCTAGATTTCATGCATGTAAAGATCTATTGTAAATAAAGTGTTTCAACGTGTTTAACCATCAATTTTGGGCTTCGGTAGGTGCCTCACGTAGGCACTGATTTCGACCCGCCGCTTGCTTATTTTTTACCATTTTCAGGTCCACGAAGGTCGAAATCATAATCGGACTTCGCAGTCATATGCACCCACCTGAAAATCACAAATAGGACTTGTTTATGCACCTGAGATCAAGAAAAAGACTAGAACTTGTCTACTTTCGGGAGCTTTCTTCGACCCTCGCCGCTCTTCAACAATTCAACCTCTCACCATCGACAAGCAGCATGGAGGAAATTAATAAGTACGACGATCAAAGTCCTTCAGAACACCTTAAAGAACGACGCAACCACAACAACAACAATGGCAGACGACACTTTGGTAAATTGAAAATGCCAAAGTACAATGGATGAGGGGACCCTGCGAGGTTCCTTCAACTCTTCGATGCAGCATGTGCTGTTGGAGGCGCCAGTCAAATGAAACTAAAGCCGCTTCGTTCCCAATGGCCCTAACCGATGAGGCTTCGGAATGGTACCTCGACCTTCTTGTAGAAGAGAGAGCCACATGGGCATTGCTATCTGACCAGTTCAGAAGAAGATTCCAAACAGGCAAGATGACCCTGCTTCACAACTAGGCAATACAGACATGCGTAAGAAAGAAAAGGTCAGAACATACCTAGGAAGAATGAAAAGATTAATAGCAAAATATGATCCCTGTCAGGACGACAAGTACCTCATAGCATGGCTCATCTTTGGCCTGAAAAAATGCATTCACAAGGATATGAAAAAAGTCAGCAGCTATGCACATTTCAACGACGTTCATGAAGCTACAATTGACATTCAGGGTGGCATGACCAATTCTGACAACGACAGTGATGGCTATAAATCAAGTCATCGAGACAAGAAATCTTCAAAGAAGGGAAGCACTTCCCACAAAGATCACACCATCGAAGACAGAGTGGAACCCATGGCCCTAAGAGTAAAAGAAGAAATGATGCAGGCCATCGAGCAAAAGTTGCATGTCTCTCATCCACCACAGTACCCACGGAGAGAAAATATTTGGTGCCCATATTGTATCACCAACCATGCAGCCAATGAATGCCCGATCTTGAGGAATAGACTCAACCCACCAGAAGTGGCTCAACCCCCACGCCTATGGTGCCCCATTTGCAATGCTGCAGGGCATGATGTAAATACTTGCTTCTATAATATAAGGGTAGCACAACCCCGACCCCAACAATACCAACAACAGCCGTCGTCGTCGCAAATCATCCCAGTGTACAGACCACCGGGACTGGCACCTAATGCACAAGTACCACGTCTCAACCCACTCCCAGTGAGAACACAAGTGCCTCAACTAATGAGAAATCCCAATCCCTCGCAATGTCCACGGGCTCCAGTAGTTCCGATGCAACAACTCCAAACTATAGTGCAAGAACCTCACTATGAGTATGAAACATAATACCCTATATACTACATGGATGGTGCTGAAGGACTCATCCCAGTGTAGCAAATCAACTAAGACCCACCACATATCGAACACTCATCAAGTGTTTTGGTTGTGGAGATACCACCACATAGCAAAATGCCCACACAAGGGTAACCCCACTTCATTCCAACCTGTGTGCAGGGAATGCAGAGTTGGGCATGCTTGCATGGATTGCCCACTAAGAACAAAGCCTCAGCCAACCACGGAAGTAAAACCTGAAGTACCCCTGGGGATGATAAGTGTGGAAAATCATAGTGTGGCAACACCAAGTGTGGCATCACAGCCGATCTTGATCATAACAAGACAATAGAAAGAAGCGGCACGGCAAAAACTCCTTTTCACTCCAAAAGCAAAGAGCCTTCTGGCAAAACAAGCCATGCCAATCCCACAACACAGTGAGACCATGCCTAGTACTGTGGGGGTTAAAGGTCACTGTGCCTTAACCCCAGTTATGTACAATACTCAAACACATATATAAATGAATGAAAAAGAAGATTAGGGTGGTTCTGCACCACCAAAACTTGTGTGGCTCTCTGTCTCTCTCTCTCGCTCTCTCTCCCTCTTCCGTTCTTGCTTCCGTTGAGAGCACTCTCAACTGGTATCAGAGCCCGGGTGATCTAGCTGAGCGTGCGTGAATGCTTGAAGCTCAGCAGCTCTGTGGGAGGAAGGAGAAGCTTTGTGGGAAGCTTTGTGGGTGACTTTACTTGCATCCGAGTGTGCAGAGACCTTGGAGGAACCTTTGGAAAAGTCACTTTGGCTTTGCGAAGTGGTTTTGAGAGCCTGTTAAGAGCTTTCAAAGAAAAAGTCGTTTTTTGAGCTTTTCCCTGTTCCGTTTGATGACAGAGACTCCGTATTGACTTGTAGAGGCAACTATTGCTTGCTTTTGGTGTCCACATTACTTCAGGAGCTTGGAAACACCTTCATTCTTGAATTTGGGATCATTTCAGTGGATTTCTGACTCATTGTGTCAGTTTCTGCGTTTTTTGCCCGGGTGTTGGAACTCAAGTTTGGAGCAACCATTTGCAGATCTGTCAGTTCCGGTGGACTCAGGAGGTCCTAAAACTTCTATGTTGCTCATCATTCGCACTCCGGTGGAGTTTACAGATAGCTCTGTTTCCAAAAACGTTTTTCAGTCCGTGTGTTGGACCCAGTGATTGAGACCACGGTTTCCAAAACCGTCTGTCCCATTGCGATCCGGACGCCCAAAAACCCCTACCTATCAGTTCTTGCGCGATTCGGTGGAGGATTTTCAGAGTTATAAATCTCTGTGTATTCGATTTCGTCTCTCTGTTATGCATTTTTCATACTAAGGTTTTGAAACCTTAGATTTATGCCACATGGCAGTGGATAAGTGTTGACTCCCATTTCTCACTCATCGGTTGGGATTTTGGAGTTCTGGCAGAAGAGAGATATTTGCAGATTTTCTTGCTGAGTCCAATTATGCGATGGCGCCCATGTTTTGAAGCATCTCAGGTCCTATTTTCAGTAGCGCTCATTACCGTGGGACTATGATTTCTTGAGCATACCTTATGCAGATCACTGGCAAGAAGCCCTCTTACTCTCATTTGCGTATCTTTGGGTGTGAGGCATATGCACATGTGCCAAAAGAGCTTCGAAAGAAGCTAGATCCTAAGTCTAGGAAATGCATCTTTCTGGGTTATGGTGAAAGTGGAGAGATGGGCTATCGTCTCTGGGATCCAGAAGCAAAGAAGATCATACGCAGCCATGATGTGGTCTTCAATAAGAAGAAGATGCATAAGGCACCCTGAGGGATGTGGAAATGAGGAGAATCACTTTCTAGGATGTGAATCCACCTGCATATGTTGATAGACAGCAAGCTGTCCATGCACCAAATGTGCAAGAAATGGTGCCACCAAGTACTCCCACAGGTATACAATCAAGGGTAGATGATGGATCATCTATTGGTGGAAATGATGAGCCAAATGTGGCTGATATGCAAGTGGGACAGCAAGCTGAAATGCCCTTGAGAAGATCATCTAGAGTGTCTAGACCGCCTGATAGGTTTGTTCCAGGGGTAGATTATGTGATGCTTACTGATTGCGGGGAGCCTTCTTGCTACAGAGAGGCTATGATGCGTGAGGATCAACGCAAGTGGGAGTATGCTATGCAATCAGAGTATGCAATCAGAGATGAGTTCACTTATGAAGAATAAGACTTGGGACTTGGTTTCTTTGCCACATGGAAAGAAAGCATTGCCATGTAAATGGGTCTACAAAATGAAGGTCACAGGTGATGATGTGCCTAGGTACAAGGCCCGTTTGGTTGCTAAAGGGTTCAAGCAAGAGAAGGGTGTGGACTTTGATGAGATATTCTCTCCGGTGGTGAAGATGACCACAATTAGATGCATCCTTGGACTAGTGGCAGTAGAGGATATGGAGCTTATGCAAATGGATGTCAAGATAGCTTTCTTGCATGGGGATTTGCATGAGGAAATTTACATGGTGCAGCCGGAAGGCTTTGAAGAAAAGGGCAAAGAGCATTTAGTTTGCAAGCTGAAGAAGAGTCTCTATGGTCTTAAGCAAGCACCTAGAGAATGGTATCAGAAGTTTGATGCTTTCATTCGGTCCCAGGGTTTTAGGAGTGAAATTGATCACTGCCTCTACACTAAAAGGGCTAAGGATAATAGCCTAATAATCCTGGCACTATATGTGGATGATATGCTATTGGCTAGCAAGAATACTTATGAGCTAGATGCATTAAAGGCCAAGTTGCATGAGGCCTTTGATATGAAGGATTTGGGACTTGCAGGTCATATTCTTGGTATGCGCATCACGTGTGATCGGAGTAGGAAACTCCTTTGGCTTTCACAAAAAGAGTATGTTACAAAAGTATTGCAGCGTTTCAATATGGAGGGGGGGAAGGCAGTGAGTACTCCATTGCCTCCATATGTAAAACTGAGTCATACAGATAGTCCCAAATCAGATGAGGAGAGGGCCATGATGGCCAAGGTTCCTTATGCATCAGCAGTTGGGAGTCTTATGTATGCTATGATAGCTACTAGACCAGACATTGCATTTGCAGTGGGAGTTGTTAGCCGGTATATGGCTAATCCAGGAAAGAGGCATTGGGAGGCAGTTAAGTGCATCATGAGGTACATGAAGGGTACCAAGGAGATGTGCATTTGCTTTGGTAAAGGAGACATGCGTGTACTTGGGTACACAGATTCAGACTATGCAGGGCATGTGGATAGTAGGAGATCCACTTCTGGTTATGTGTTCACCTTTGCAGGTGGTGCAGTGTCGTGGATGTCTCGTGCACAGAAGTGCGTTGCTTTGTCTACCACAGAGGCTGAGTATGTTGCAGCCACAGAGGGTTGCAAGGAGGCTATATGGCTTGATCGGCTAGTGGGAGATTTGGGGATTCATACAGGTGTACCGACATTGCATAGTGATTCCATGAGTGCTATTCAGCTAGCACGGAATCCGGTCTTTCATGCAAAGACCAAACACATTGAGGTCAGGTACCATTTCAATAGGGAGGTACTTGAGGACAAGCGCATAGAGCTTGTCAAGGTTCATACAGATGATAACCCTGCAGATATGCTGACGAAGAGTCTACCTAGTCAGCGGTTTGAGTATTGTCGTGTATTGATGGGCATTGGATAGTATGCTCACTGGTTGTTCTCCCTTAAAGGCACATTGTCCTTTAAGTGGGAGGTTGTGGGGGTTAAAGGTCACTGTGCCTTAACCCCAGTTATGTACAATACTCAAACACATATATAAATGAATGAAAAAGAAGATTAGGGTGGTTCTGCACCCACCAAAACTTGTGTGGCTCTCTGTCTCTCTCTCTCGCTCTCTCTCCCTCTTCCGTTCTTGCTTCCGTTGAGAGCACTCTCAAGTACATCCACGGAAAGTGTCACCCAAGGAGCCAAGGAAGCATACCCCAATGCTGAAACTAAAAAGACGCGCTACCAAGCCTTGAAGCAATGGGTTCAACAAGAACAAGAAAAATTTGAGGCAGATAGGATGGCAGTAGCACAAGACAGAGCACCATCAACACCTGGCATTGACACAATGATTGATCCCAACAACTTCCAAGAGGTAATAGAGCAACATGCAAAACATCCCAAATTGGATGGCACCGCACTAGCAAGCTTGATAAGCTACCCAGCCATGATGCCAATTGGGACCTTACTAAGAAATTTTCCTACAATGTGGGAAAGTTTCAAGGGGTGCATCGAATCTTCACAATCCTTCCCTCCACCTCGAGAAGAGGAAAAGACAATTTCGGTAAAATTCAGTGCTCGAGATGACATAAAAAATGTAACCATCCTGCTGGAGCATAAAGCCTTTGGTCAATACCCAGCAATAGTGGATAGCGGAGCCGGAGTAAACATTATGGCAAGAGAGCTATATGAAGAATGGGGTCTACCTCCAATGCAAAAGGCCACATTTAGCATCCGCCTAGCTGACCACACAAAAATGAAGCCATTAGGTATCATTGACAATGTGTCAAGAAAAATTGCTGGAGTAAGATTCGCACTCCAGTTTACTATCTTGGATCTTCCCAAGGGCGCCACAGCATACTAGATATTGTTGGGAAGACCATGGCTTCGAGAAGCATCGATACTCCATGATTGGGGCACCGATAGGATCATTATCCAAAATAGAGAAACCGCTGTAAAGATAAATCTGGCAGTGCACAAAAGCCCATAGAAGGTTATACACAAAGTGACATCAACAATTGGATACAAACATTGGCTACAATAGATAATTGTAAAACAACACATCTAATGTTGCCAGATGTGGATGCCCAAATGATACAACTAGAAGCACTAATCTGGGACGATGAATCAGAAGTAGTGGAAATGCCAATCTTCACGACAGGCGTCAAATGGGACAGTGACCCTGAAGAGTCCATAATAGAAGGCTACGGTGCCGACATAGAGTGGGATCTGGAAACAGAAGTTGATAATGCATCCTTGGAAGGCCAAGTATTTGACAATGACTTGGCAATCCTACAGGCACTCATGGCCATTGAATTCCCCAAGATTGACCCTCCATCACAATCCAAAGGCAACCAAGCTAGGAAAAAGAAAGAGGGTGTACAACACCACAAGGCCAAGATAGAGCAATTCAATGAATTTGAAAGAATGCAGACAAGAGTGGTAGAATTGTACTTTTCTAAGCCCATATAAATGGGATCCTGAAGGGCTTAAAGGTCTTTGTATGGCCAAAGAACCACTCCTTGGGAGTGCAACTCCTATTGAAAATCCATCACTGGTCTCAGTAAGCAAAAAACTTAGAAAGTTCATGAGAGAGAAAGAATGAGGGAGAAGAACAACGAGGAGAGAGTGAGAGAAGGGGAGACACAAAAGATGTGGGTGTGAACTGTTGAGCCACACCACAAACTCATAGGTTTTATTAGGATTAGGTTTTTTTCACCCTATGACTATCTTAAGACAGTCATAGGTGTCATATCTTTAATAAAAGGGTGGCAATGTGCCTTTACCCCAACAACCTCCCACCTAAAGGCCAATGTGCCTAAAGGGGAGAAAAGAATAAAAATTACAGCAATATACAGTTACTATATACAAGACCATAAAATAAGAATGGTCTCATCCTAATCCCATGATGTGGCGGCAATGTGCAAACCGCTCTATAGGCAAGCTCTTAGTGAGCAAATCTACAGTATTATCATCAGTATGCACCTTCACAAGCTCAAGTCGCTTGCCTTCCAGTACCTCCCTGATGAAATGGTATTTCACATCAATGTGCTTGGTCTTTTGATGAAAGACCGGATTCTTTGCCAACATGATAGCACTCTGACTATCACAATGCAAAACTGACATATCTCCTGTAATGCCCAAATCTCTAACCAGCCGAGTAAGCCATATTGCTTCCTTGCAAGCCTCAGTGGCTGCAACATATTCAGCTTCAGTGGTTGACAGTGCAACGCATTTCTGCAACCAAGACACCCATGATATAGCACCTCCTGCAAATGTGAAAATATAACCGGTAGTAGATTTCCGGTTATCTGCATTCCCTGCATAGTCTGAATCTGTAAAACCATGCATCAATGCATCCTGCCTACCATAGCATATGCACAAGTCTTTGGTACCCTTGAGATACCTCAAGACACCTTTCACTGCTTCCCAGTGCCGCTTGCTTGGATTTGGCATATACCTGCTGATGACTCCCACCGTAAAAGCAATATCCAGACGAGTGGCAACCATGGCATACATCAAAGAACCAACTGCAGATGCATATGGAACCTTGGCCATTTCAGCCTTATCATCATCTGATCTGGGGCTGTCCTTACTGCTGAGTTTTAAATGTGGAGGCAACGGGGTACTAATAGACTTCCCCCCCTCCATTTTAAACCTCTGCAGTACTTTGTCAATGTACTCCTTCTGTGACAGAAACAAAAGTCCCTTGGACCTGTCACGAGTAATGCGCATGTCAAGAATATGGTTTGCACCACCCAAGTCTTTCATGTCAAAAGACTTATGCAGTTGTTTCTTCAAAGCACTAATCTCCTGCTGAGATTTACTGGCAATCAACATGTCATCCACATATCTCGCCCTTCCCCCCTGTCTCTCTCTCTCCTTCTCTCTCTTTTCCCCTTCTCTCTCTCTCTTTTCCTCCCCCTTTCTCTTTCTTTATCTCTCTCTTTCCCTCCCTCTCTCTCTCTCTCTCTCTCTCTCTCTCTCTCTCTCTCTCCCCCCCTCTTTCTCTCTCTCTCTCTCTCTTTCTCTTTCTTTCTCTCTCTTTATCTCTCTTTCCCTCCCCCCCTCTCTCTCTCTCTCTCTCTCTCTCCCTCCCCCTCTCTCTTTCTTTCTCTCTCTCTTTCCCTCCCCCTCTCCTTTCTTTCTCTCTCTATCCCTCCCCCTCTCTCTTCCCCCCCCTCTCTCTCTCTCTCTCTCTCTCTCTCTCTTCCCCTCTCTCTCTCCTTCCCCCCCTCTCTCTCTCTCTCCCACCCCCCTCCTTCTCTCTGCTCTCCCCCTCTCCTTAGCCCCCCGCCCCTCCCCTCTCTACTAACACCACTCTACTCCTCCCAACAAAACTTCATCTACACCCGCACTTGTGGTAGAGACACCCATGACAAATCTCGCCCAATCCGCATGTAGCTACATTCCGGCCAATGCCTCTGACTCCACCACTCGCCAAATCTGCATACAACTCTGTTGCAACCACCACCCCCAACAATCCTCTACCCCGAATCCCCCCCTGAGATTCAATCACTCCCTTTAACTCCTCCACGCCCCAACATGGCTGGACGCCGTTGCGACAATGATGGGGATATCGACCTCGATGCAGAGGCTAACAACTTCTTTAATCGAAGAAATAATAACAATCAAGGTAGATGCCCCTTGGGAAAACTGGAACTTCCCAAATATAATGGTAGGGGAGATCAAGCCCGATTCCTCCAGCATTTTGATGCCGCATGTCGAGCAGGTGGAGATCCATTCCATGAAACCAAGGTGGCTTGGTTTCCCATGGCCTTAAGTGATGAAGCGTCTGAATGGTATCTAAACCTTCTAGTGGAAGAGTGCACCACATGGGACCTACTTCAAACGAAATTTAAAAGACGCTTTCAAACGGAGAGGCTACAAGATGATCCCGCTCTCCAACTCAGCAAGATCGAACAAGGCCGGTGAGAAGATGTACGCACAGACCTGGGTGATAAAAAGATTAATCGCCAAATGTGATCCACGCCCAGATGCAAAGTACCTCACGGCATGGTTCATTGCAGGACTGAGAAAGAAAATCCGAAAGGATATGAAAAAGATTAGCAGCTATGAAACATTCAGTGCTACTCATGCGACAACCATTGACATCGAGGATGGCATGACCGACTCAGACACTAGCAGTGATGATGGCAGATCTAGTACACGCGATAAGCACTCGAAAAAGGGCAAATCAAAGGCCACTGCCAAAACATCAAATGAAGATCGCCTGGAGGTCATGACCATGAAGCTGAAAGAAGACATGATGCACGCCATGGAACAAAAACTTCACTTGTCTCAATCGCACTCAGACATATCCACGGCGAGAAAAAGTCTGGTGTCCACACTGCATGGCTAATCATACAGCAAATGAGTGTTCGGTCCTAAGAGCCAGAATCATTGCACAAACAAATCCACTGCCAAGATTGTGGTGCCATATCTACGTCATGGGCGGCCATGATGATAATAGTTGCATCTTCAACATGCGCAACAACCCGCCTTGACCTCAATAATAGCAAGCGGCACCCATGCCAGTATATAGGCAACCGGCACTTGCACAAGCGCCCCAGCTCCGAGGCTAAATCCTATTCCCATTTGAACATAAGTCCGACAACTACTCAAGAATCCGAATCCATGACCATATCCAAGAGCACCAAATCCAGCTCCCCAGGTAGTTCCAATACATCAATTACAAGCCGAGGAAGTAGACTCATCATTTGAGTATGAAACAGAGTACCCAGTGTACTATGTAGAAGGTGCAAAGGGCCTAATACCAGTTTATGCAAATCAAGTACGTCCCAACACATATCGAGCACCAATCAAGTGCCATGATTGTGGCGAAAATCATTGGATCGCAGAGTGCCCTCATTGTGGTAGCCCAGCTACTTTCCAACCCCTCTGTAGGGCTTGTGGCATAGGACATGCCTGTATGGATTGTCCCATGAAAAATAAAGACCCAGAAGAAACAGAGGTTAAGCATGACGTCCCAATCGACATCATTGGGGTGGACTATCAAAGTCTGGCTCCCGACAAGTATAATATCACAAACTATAAATGTAATTACACGCCAACAGAAAGAGGCCACCAAGGACCCTAACATTCCAATCCAACCAAAGCGACTTCTGAAAAAGAAAGCACAAGTGCCTCCACCTCTGCCAAGCAATGAGTAGCCAAGCTCATCCACATCAACTCCTGAGCCTCAAATAAAGGAAGCTCTATACCCAAATGCAGAGGTGGAGAAGGCTCGTTTTCAGACACTTCAACAATGGGTACAAAAGGAACAAGCTCAATTTGAAGCTGAGAAACAAGCTCAAGACCCAATCCATGACTTGGCTCCACAAAGTATTGATACTGTACTCGAGCCTTTGTTCCAACAACAGACTCCACAACATAATGTACCGCCACGTCAACTTAAAGGAGCTGCACTCTCTAGCATCCTGAGTTGCCCTATGTCAATTTCCATCAGAATCCTCCTACGGAATTGTCCCAATCTCTGGGAGAGTTTCAAAGGATGGATTAAACTCGCAAATCCCCCTCCAACTATGAACGACATTGAAGATATCCCTGTGCGGATGGGTGAGAGAGATGACATACACAACATTACTGTGCCTTTGATCCACAAGGCATATATTGAAGTCCAAGCCATAGTGGATGGTGGAGCAGGTGTAAATGTCCTATCAAAGGAGCTCTACAAAGAATGGGGTCTCCCACCAATGCAAAAGGCTAATTTTAACATATGCCTTGCCGATGATTCACGGTCTAAACCCTTGGGAATAGTGAATGGCGTGTCCACAAAGATCGCAGGAGTCCACTTTTCCCTTCAATTTACAATCTTGGATCTTCCCAAAAAATCCTATCAAATCTTACTGGGATGTCCTTGGTTATGAGAAGCATCAGTCCTCCATGACTGGGGAACTGATAGACTGACAATCTAGAAGCACGACACCGCAGTTAGGGTGAATGTGGAAACAGGAGCTATAAAACCAATTGTGCTTAGAGCATTGGATGAGACATCTTCCACGACAATCTCAAGCAAATCAGCTCCCCTACAACAGCATGCCATAGCGGGTGACTCACAAAGCAATGTCAATAACTGGATACAAACATTGGCAACCATCGACAACTGCCATTCATTAGACCCCATCTTCTCACAAATGGATGCTAAGGCGCTACAGGTAGATCCTCCACTGACACATGCAGAACCAATCAATCTAGAGATTGCATTCTTTATGGCTGACCTCGAGTGGGATACTGAACCTAAAGAAGATACCCATACCAATGATGACTCAGATTTTCCTTGGGACCTTGAAACAAAGGTTGAGAATGCTGAAATTGAAGATCAAGTCTTTGATAATGACTTAGCCATTCTGCATGCCCTAATGGCAGTCGAGCTCCCAAAAGTTGAACCTCCACAGTTGAATAACAGTAGAAGATCCCGCAAGAAAGCTGAAGGAGGAAATCGCAGAAAAGCCAAGGCCGAGCACTTCAATGAATTCGAACGAGTCTAAACAAGGATCATCGAATTGTACCTTGCAAAGCCAGCTCCCTCAAAATCAGAACCACCGCCTCTTGAATGGTCCCCTGGGGGACTGGAAGGAGTATGCGCAACAAATGAACCCTTACTTGGAAACACCTTACCAGTAGAAAAGTTACTCCACAGTTCCCAACGTAAGAAGTTTTGAAAATATAAGCCACATGTGCGGATGAAGCTCGATCAAGAGACTTCAGAAAAAGAAAGTCAAAAAGAGCCTAACAAATTGGTAAATGAAACTATGCCACCCAATACACATGACACATGTCAGGCTAGTTCAATACCATCAGAGGCCCATCTTCGAGAAGTGCCAGAATACTTCAAGAATTACACAAGTGGCAATGCACCAATAGCAATGCCAAGACCACTAAGAGAATATGAAGTTCAAGATACTGATAGCATTGGAGAAACTCCAATCTATGAGGGACTGGCAAAAACATGCACAATAAACCTCCCCCTTGAAGGGGAGGAAGAAAAACTGGTTTTCATTGGGAAACAGCTTCGACAAGAAGATGAAACCAAACTCAAAGCACTCCTAATGGAATACCGTGACTGCCTAGCATGGTCATATAAAGAGATGAAAGGAATTTCACGAAAAGTGGCAGTACACACGATACCTATAAGGGAAGGTGCTCACCCTAAGGTATGTGGACTTATCACACAAATCCTAAGTATGGCACTAGGGTTTATGATGAGCTAGAAAACTCCTAGATGCCAAATTCATCTACGAGATAGAACACACTGATTGGGTTTCACCCATCATCTTTGTGCCTAAATGCAATAAGAAGCTCAGAATATGCGTAAACTTAAAAAATGTGAATGTCGCCACAATTAGGAATCACTATCCCCTACCCTTAACAGAAACAGTGTTGGAAAAGGCAGCAGGCTCTGAAATATATAGCTTCTTGGATGACTTTAGTGGCTATAACCAAGTGCAAATTACTCCTAAAGACCAATCAAAAACAGTATTTGCTACAGAATGAGGTATTTTTGCATACGGCCACATTCCAGTGAGTCATATTCACAGCTTTTAAGTCACTTCTGAATAAGTTTTTACATGTGTTTTTGGATGATTTGTGCATCCATTCAAACAAACAACCCACTAAGACACACACCCCGAGAGAATAAAGAAGACAGCAGAACAAGATATACACAACGTGGAGAGGTTTTGAGAACACGCAGCAGGGAGTAGATGAGCAGAAGAAGATCGCAACGAAAACGGAAGCCCACGAACATCAGTGTAGCAAGAAACAGCCCTGGAAGTGCTGACACTTGTAGCAAAGGGTCAATGACAGCAATTTGAAGGCCTAGGGGAAGAATAGAGGGGGCACAACCCTAGAAACCACTGTAGCCAACATCCGCCATAGCCTGGTTGCTCCAACCTTCACACACTCAATACACACACACACACACAAGTATTGTCTGCTCTTATGGGGTTTGAGCATGGAAACAGAGAAAGGAGTCTTCTTGAGCAGTAAATGGAGTAGAGCTTTTTTTCTCTTCCTCGGGTTGGTTCTTTCTTCCTGTGCTAATGCATCCTTTTCTCCTCCCCCTAATTCTCTCCTTGCTAATCCCTTTGAACTCGTCTAAAAGAACCCTAGACTAGGAAGAGGGGAGTCAATGGATGTGCATAAAAAACAATTCAACAAGAGTTGACTCAAGTAGTCCAATTGGCCACATCGACCAAGACCAAGTTAGGTTTTGAGAGAGCAAAAGAGTAGGATCCACAAGTGGCTTACAAGGTCTAGGCCGGTTCCAAGTTTGATTGTCTGAAGTCTTGGAAGACAATGCAAGTCTATGCCCAAATTTGATGGTGCTAGAAATCAACCAATGCATGCACTTGTTTACTTGAGCTATTTGACAACTCTATATTGCACTTTTGTGTTAATAGCGTCAAAAAGAAACTTTATACATGAGCATGCCTAATGGATGAAGTAGTGGAGTTCTAGCTGAGGTAGAATACTACGGAATGACAACAGACATAGCAATTGAGACAATAATCACATCGGAGGAGTTTCTTAATTACTAGATAGAGCTTCTTATGTAAAGCAAGGTAACATATGTTCATTACTCATGAAGGTTGTGAGCACTGACAATAATTGCAACGTACAAGCCACATGCAAGAATTAGTAACCTCTTGTATACTATCTCGTTGTGGTTTGGTTTCTGGCCTTCATGTCAATTTTCAGAAATCCAAGTTGCTGCCTTTGCATTCCAAAGACTTGCATATTCTATTGTATGGCCAGGCGAAATTGCCTAATCTACGCAGCTAGTCCACCACCTTGGTTATCCTTTAGGTTGGGCAATTACTCGTCGACAACAATCTAACTGGGTACTTGCAAAGCTAAAGAAAAAGCTTTAATAGTGGAAACTAGCTACGAATCTTTCAATCCATTTTGATGGCCTACATACAATTTTATTTGCCTTTTATCATGTTCAGCAAAGGGGATCTTACATCTTTCATGTCTATGGTTATGGAAACCTTCTGGCGCTCCAAACATGGCAAAAAAAGTTTGAGGTTGCTTTCAGTGCAGCATCTCTGTTCACCAAAAATGCATGGGGGTCTTAATATTTTGAACCTTGATGCATATATTCTTGCTCACAAGGGCAAAATGATGCTACAATTTATGCAGGGTTCTCAACCTTGGGCTGCCATGATGCGTCATTTGCTCTCACAACTTACCACCCCTGCCTTTGGATATTAGCAACCCACTCCCTTGGATTTCATTTTGGGATCTATTGATGGTAAAATCAATTGGTCGAGGGCCTTTTACCCTCCGCTGGCTCTACAAGAGCCTCGACGCTCATATTTTCTAAGTCTCAAAGGGATTCATTCGGTTGCAGATGTTTTTCATGATGATGGGATCCTGCTTTCATTTCCTTTGGCTGCCGCAAAATACAATCTTCGCTTGCACTATTGTCCTATATGGCACAATATTGCTTACATTTTTCAATCTTTTCTATTAGTACCCCAATTAGAGATTGAGGATTCGGCTTCACATCTGGACCCTTCATTTGCCAAGGTCGACATACTATCCTTTGTGGCTGTCTCACATTACAATATCTTCTTTGTACAAAGCTCTTCTACCCTTGCCTTGGGTTTCGCAGAGGACAAATAACCTTTGGCAAATGAATCATCCTGCAAAGTGGTGGCGAAAGAGATTGAGAGGGATTTGGAATTCTAAGATTCCTCTTCAACAATAGGTTTTCTTGTGGAGGGTCTTGCTAAGGGTTGGGCAACTTTTAGCACGCAGACATATAGCTCGATTGTTTGCTGCAAATGGCTAGATCGACAGAAATCAGTGCCTCATCTCCTTTGGCATTGCTCCACACACGTGATTTGTTTGGATTTCTTGGACAACGTTTGCGAACTAGATTTCCGAGTGCTACTTTTGGAAAGTTTTTCTGGTTGTTTAGAATTCACCCACCTAGAAAGGAGTTTGATTATTTTTCACTTGGGTTAGATATTGGGCACTCTACACCCTATGGAAGGACAGAAACCAAATCCTTTTATGACTGCTTGCAAACACAATCCATAGACCACAATGTATACTTGTCATAAATTGAGATCTTCTCTTGATGTATTTCAGCATATCCCATTTTGGGATAGTGACTCTGTAATATATTGCAAAAAAAAAATTCACAAAAAAAAAAGCATGTATAGCCATTCTTCTATTGGCAAAATTTCATTGGATGAGCCTTAGGGATTCAAATTGTCTATTCTAACTTCCATAAAGGATGGAGAGCAAAAGCCAGCTCAATTTTTCTTACAACAATATTGGAGATGAAGTGAAGTTCTATTGGGTTGAATTGCCATCAAAGTCTTGTCACAAAGGGTTCCCAACTATCAATAAGGAGAAAATTACAAATTTAAGGAAGCTTCATATATTACATCGGTGCAAAAACTAATAAGGAAATTGACAGCAAGTGCTTAGAGTTGTCCAATATCAATAGCATAGGCCACTCCCCATATTTGTTGGAAGCTTGATATTCAACTATAGCATTGGCAAGTCCAACATTGAACAATAACAAGGAGGTATGGGGGGAGAGCTTGCAATATTGGGTCTCCTTTTAACACTGATATTGAGAGCCAAAACACAACAGCTGCAGCTATTGAGGAAAATACACACCCACTTAAGCTAGACAGGATAGGCAGCCAAGAAAAAAAGACCTGCCACCTACATTCATGTTTCCAAATGCACAGTTGGATGTATGTGTGGATGAGATCCAAGATGCCATCACATATGAAATCCCACATGACAACAGCACCCATGAGATGTATGCTTATGAGGAGGACCCGGTATCCCTGGCACATGATGCTCCATGTGATGCCACTGCACTGATGACGCCACTTGGTTTACCAGACATTTTGGTGTGGATATTAAAATGTGCATGCTACTTCCATATTTAATGGTGCTGTCCTGCTTTGGATAGACGCATGCCTATGACCAGCCTGTCACAGTGCTATGATGCAGCTGGATATTGAGTCATACTTGACACATTGGCTGACAGACGTTCTTGTTATAACACTGGAATAGGCACCTGTGCCCAGATGATGCATATGGACTCACAGAGGTGGAGCCTGCTTGAGGCATGGCTCTATCAGATTGTTTTATTTGAATGGGGGGGGTACTACATGGGTCCTCAGCCCTGGGTTTACCCAAACTGACGTACAGCCTATCTGTGAGAACACGGACACAGGTATTGAGGGAAGGATAGATATTCGTCCCCGAATTTTTCCCTGAAGTGATTGGGATAGGATATGATATGGGACCATGGGATCAGTAGATGGATATTGATGCCCATGGATGTGGATGGGAGCCATGTTTGCTTGGGTCTTGGAATGTTCTCATGTTGTCTCCTCTTTTTTAAGGTTTTTATCATGGAATAGAGAGAGGAGTCTTCTTCAACAAGAAACGAAGTGGGACTTTTTCTTTCTTCCTCTTGTTGGTTCTCTCTTCCCATTCTGATGCATCTCCTTCCTCCCCCATTCTCTCCTTGCTAATCCCTTCACACCTGTCTGCAAGAACCCTGGACTAGGCAAAAACAATGTCAATAAAGCCACATTTCAATCAACTTGATGTTATATGTCAATCTCTGTTGTTCCTACCATGACACACCAATCATTGGGCAGACACACATCTGATCTTTGAATCTCCAATAATGTGTTCCTTAAAAAATGCTAATTGAATGCACATCGAAAAATGATTAATTATTCCCCATGCCACAAGGCTAAAATTGAGCAGCTGCCCATGAGGAGCAGTGAAATCCCTGCTTCCCAAGATCTCTGTGCTTCAATACGTAAGAGATGAGCACCAAAAAATATAAGGGGAACAAATTTTGAACTGTAAATATACAAGATTTATCCCCCATTCAGTCTTCCCATATTCCCCCCTAAATCACAAATCTTTACATATGGGATTGTGGTTGCAGAATCATCACATTTGGAGGGCCTGCATACCCTATGTAAACGACTATTTAGTTCCAAGATCAATGGCACTAGCTGCCTTATACAGCCTATCATGATTTAGAGATTCGTTTGCAAATGATACATGCATTACCAGTTTGGAACTATGTTCTCTCCCATATCTGGTAATCTGCACCCTTATCCAAACACCGCTGCCAACTACCAATGAGATTGTTCTGCTTGGAAGGATTCCAGTCTATGTAGCCCAACTTCATGACCAGATTATCCCCTATTTGTGCAGCATATCCTTCAGTAGTTGCTTGATAAATTTTAACAAGACTACGGCAATGCACACCTGTGCGTGTCCGAACAGCAATTAATTCTGCTATTGGGTCACGCAACCCAAAATCGTAGAAGTGATCATAGAAGATAACAGGCTGCAAAATAACCACAAATGTTACTTGCATTTTTTCATTTGGAAAAATCATTCAGATACACTAGACAACAAAACAAAATAGATGAAACCCAGTATCATTAATCAACTCTGTACCGTTCCAGGGTGTGTGAGTATGTACGCGTATCCTTGCATGAGCTTGTCACGAGGAAAAGGCCAGTGACCCTGATATAAGAAAAGAGTTCAAAGCAAAGTCAAACTCATACTACAATCTTCACAACATTCAACATTGCATATGAGATTGCACATAGGCATTGTACAACTTGCTTTGCTTCGCAAGACGAGGACATCACTTGGGGATTGTAGCCTGACTGACAGAGTCACGTCTGCAGTTTTTTCACAAGGGAGCAGATTCGGACAAGGATACTTAGATGCACAGAGGAGTCCCTCATCTTATCACCCTTGAATGCAGTAGCAGTAACCTCTGCACAAATCTCCTCCTCCTTTTGTAGGCTTGGCTTGGGAGATCATTGCTAGTCTTAATGCATGCCAGATTTGAGATCCAAATGCGTAGAGGCTTTAGATGAGACTCAGACTTATGCCACTTATGAACTTTCAACTAGCATGATATTGTTCACAAGCTCATGGCCACTTTCTGTGTTAGAGTGATCAGGAGAGGAGGTTTCATGAGAGGGTGAGACCATGGTCTATTCTTCACAGATATAGCCACAAGGCCTTCTTGACACTTTCACTTTCCGGATTGGTCACAACAGCCTCATTTCTTTTCTGCACAATTTTGTATAAGGCTCTTACAGGATTTTATAATTTGGTCATACTTAATCTTTCTTGAAAACAAAGCAAACAAAGTAAGCCTGACCCATGTTTTTCGCTTTGGCTTGTCCCAGCACTATCTGCCACTTCTTGCTTAACAGCCTTACTCCAACTCATAACCCTTGAGGTGGTTGATTGAATTTGTCTTGAGAAGGGCATGCCATCATTTCCTATAAGGTTACTACATACAAACGTAATGCACAGTTTTTATATTAATCCATAGATTCTAATTCAAGCTCAAAATCTACACATTGCCACAGATCGAAGGCATACAGGAGAAGTGATGGAATTGGTTTTACAAGACAATCATGCAACTGCCAACATCCTCATGCGTTGTAGGAGCAATGCTTAGATGTGAGCTGACTGATGGGGTAACATGTACTTGTAACACAAGTTTGGATCATACATAGACAACAGCAACAAAGCACTGATGGGAAAGCTAGACAGGAGCTTCTTATGTTTTAGAAATCTCTCATTATGTTTGAAGATTCATGGCTACATTGTGCAAGACTCAAGTGGCATTCGTCTCCCTGTGGGAGAATTTAGAATTGGAGCTTCAAATTGAAACACATCAAGATGAGGATCATAAGAATGCACTCCAAAAGTTTGTAAGAACAATTGCAAGATGTGGTTTCATTTTCACATAAGAATTACAAATCTCCACTCAACAATTGAAAAGATTATTATTTGCACATTTTAACCTTTAATTCCTTCAGTGCAAGGGCTGAAAACAGCCCATCCAGTGAACCCTCAAGAGACAAACTCAAGAAGATGCAAACCATACCACAAATTCTCCAAGATTAGTGGGACCTTTATTCTATGCTCTACGAGGAGATGATGCATAGGGTCCTTGCACTCAAGCATGCACGCAGCAAAGGAAACTGAATCTACAACCATAGCACAAGCAACTCACAGGATGTGGGGCAAGGGGAGATCAATCATGATTTGAAGTCTACTAGGATTATCAGAATGACGCTGTCTTTGAGTGTGACAGATTCCCTACAAGGACAGGTGGGCCTACTGCGCGATAGAGTTAGTAGAGTCTATAAGGTTTATGTGTTCGGTATTGGGATTGTACCTCATTTGTATCTTAAATTTATGTGCAATGACATCAACGCATGAAGCTAAAAAATCTGTCATTGAGCCTTTGAGCACCTATTCTCGGATTTGTCAGGATATAAAAATAAGGATGCCCAGGAGATCTAGTAAGGTAAGAAGAGCTCCAATGTGAGTTGTGCTTTAATGTCAACCATGAAAATATACTTGGCGCTCAGAAATATGAAGAAGCTAAAGACAATCCCCAGTAGCGGCAGGCCATAAAAAAGGAGTACGACACTATCATATTAAATATGTGACTTTGGAACTGACAGACTCAACACCATGCACACTCCCATGGGCAATAAATGTGTTTACTGAAGTAAACTCAAGGATGATGGAAGCATTGAAAGTATACCAGCTAAGCTAGATTCGTTGCCAAGGGTTATGTCCGCAAGGAAGTCTTGCACCTATAGCCAAACATGATATAGCCAGAATGATTGTAGCCCTTATGGCTCATCATGATTGGCCTCTTTATTAGATGAATTTCAAAACCAGTTTCCTTAAACAATGAATTAAAAGAGGAAGTCTATATGGACCACCCTAACAAAGGCATTGAGAATAGGGTCTGTATGTTGAAAAAGACTTCAAGCACTCGTCTTAGTATTCAACAATAGATGAATATTCTCCAAAGAAAAGTTTTAACAAAAAGTCCACATATATCAAAAGCATGATGAGAAAGGCCAGACCATTGTTATTATGTTGTATATTCATGATATGGTTGCCAACGGAAACAATGAGGAACTAAGGAATCAGGCCAAAGATGACCTAATCAAGAAGAAGGGCCTTGGACATATAGATATTGTTTGGGCATAGAGCTTGAATAAATAACTATATACCAAACTAAGTATGCAAGAAAATTCCTGATATATTAGAATGGAGGATTATAAGCCAATAATGAAAAATGAACAGTATTGGAGTAGATGGGAACCTTATACATGCAACTAGTTGGATGCCTGATATCTTTGACCACCACAAGACCAAACATAGCTTTTCAATTAGCAATGCCCCAATACATGGAAAACCCTGATAAATGTTATTAAAAGTACCTTAAAGGATTGGTATATATGTTGAGGCACATTGACTCAAGACATTAAAATTGAAGAAGCTATAATCTGGGATTGTCATGATACACTATTGCGATGGATGTCCAGATGAACTCGTTTTCAACGTTGGATTTTTGACGTAGCATGAACAAAGTACAATTGCTCTATGATCTATAAGAGCCGAGTATAGAAGCAAAAATGCAACTTTTGAAACTATCTAGTTAAGAAGAAAGTTGGACAAAAAGAACAAACTCCTTTATTAATTAATAACCAGAGCTCCATCACGCTAGCCAAGGATCCAGTATTTCATGCTTGTACTAAACACATAGAAGTTCAACATCACTTCGTACACAATAAATGGATTAAGTCTATTATCCAAGAGAGGATTAGGTAACTAATCAAGCCTCGTGCAAGCATTAAGCAAGAGAACTTTTCCAACATGGTGGTGTTAAGCCAAATAAATTGTTCATGAAGGAGTGTTAAAAATGTGAGTGATGAACTATGGATTAGTTCATTGGTTTATCTTAGGGATAACTTAAAGTTTAGGACTATTAAACTTCCAAGAGTATAAATCAATTCCGTAGTAGAGAACTGAGATTCCCTAGCTTCCTCCCTCAAACTTCATCCAAACCCCACCCAGCCCTTCTTTCCCCACACTTCCTGATCATTGGCTGTCGGTATATCCTCTGTACAGAACTCAATCCTTCCGCCATTTCACCCTGTTGTACAGCCTCTTTTTGCCCTGCCCCCTCCTCATGTCTTGCACATTCCTTGTCTGCCCACATCTTCTGCCTGCTCCAAATCAGCCCTCTCTCACATTCACAGTCTCACATACACATGTACACGTAACACTTTCACTCAAATACACACACACAATTTTCTCACACACTCAGTTTCACAATCTCTTACACACACTCGCACTTACTTTCTGCCTCTTTTCAACCCCCTCTTCTGTCCTTGGCACTTCCCGGATAACACCAATTTTTACATGTGGCAGTTCTATCACCATAGTCCTCCATGAACTGGCAACATGTTACTTGTCACTCCACTTGTGAATACTCATCTTCCACTTCACACTCACATTCAAACATTGGCAATTACAAACTCACACACTCTCTTGCTCACACACAAATGCACATTAATACACCTCTCTCTCTCTCTCTCTCACACACACACACACACACACACATTTTTTTTTTAGTGAAATCTTTTATTTATGTGTGGGAAACCCAAAAAGAGGTAAAAACCCACCAATAAGTACAAGAGATAAATTTACAAGTAAGGCCTCAGAGGAAAACTCATGAGGCAACCATGTAACAAGTTACATATCAACTGGAGGAGGATAACAAACAACATCCTCCAGTTTCAAATTATTGCTTTGTAAAAACTGGTGCAGTGTAGAAACAACACCATCAATAAAAACAAGCTGTTTTTTGCACTTGTGATTCTTCTTAATATAAGTTGGCACCCGGAATTTTTGAATCACAGGATCAAAAACCTATTTTAACATGGGATGAAAAGAATCCAGTGAAAAAGGCACATCTGCATCCTGAACAGAAGAAGACTCTGGCACATGCACCATACGCAAAGGAACTGGATCAATAGCAAGACACTCTGATAGAGGAGCTGCAACTAGCAAATCATGAGTCATCATGTCAGCGGCACCTTGAGCATCATCTTGAGATAGAACATGTGCATCATCCCGTATAATCTCCTCTACAATAGGCAACTCTATAGTCTGAAGAGAAGTAGGCTGAATATGCTCAACAAAAGAGTGATCCTGAGCTTCCTGAGCAAGAAAGTAACCTGAGGTTTATCCACCTTCCTCCATTGTTGCTTCTGAGCAGGCTTTGGCAAAGAAGCCGGAACAGAAATAGAAGGAGAAAGGTGAGGAACAGGTGAAAGAGTAACAGGAAGCATGGATCTGGAAACAGAAGGGCAAGCACGAGCATAATGTCCAACCTGTCGGCACCGATAACAAGCTATAGGAAAAGATGTAAAATGCAGCCGGATGCGCAAGGGATGGGCAAATCCCAAATTAAGATCCAAAGAAGAAGGCACCGGCTGTAGCATATCCCATAAATTACAATTGTGAACATCCCGAGTAGCTTGCATAAACTCTTCTCTCGGAACATGTAGAGGCCTCCCCAAGAGCACTGCAAGAATAGGAAGATGTTGAAGAAGAGGAACAGGCAGCGCTTTGAGGGTAAAACATACCGGACAGTGGGTGAGAAGAGAAGCAGCCGGATCAAAAAGAGGATCCCAGGGCATCACATAAGCAAAAAACCCAGCCCCAAGAACACCAGCACGGCTAACAAGACTCTCCACCACCTCAATCGAAGAACACCGAGCATAATAAAACCCTTTGCCTAGAAAAAGAAAGGAAGAAAGAAGATCTGGGCCCACCGCAGCCTCAGCCCAACAACGGAGGTGAGTTGCTGAGAGAACCCTGCCCATAAAGTAGAGACAAACCCCAAACTATTGAGCCTGCCGAAGACCGGTAACCAAGAGGGCAAAATCCAAGGAACAAACAAGAGGGGAACCCGAGGTGAGAACTTCTGTAACAGAAGCAGAACACATCTGTCGGAGAAGATCCAACTGAAGTGGGGAAGAAGGACCATCCGCAGCATCTAGCTTCAGTGATTTGAATAAAGGTGAAGCAAACGGACCAGCATGTTTCCTCCGAATGCGCACACACACACACACACTTTTTTTTTTTGTGAAACCAAGAAAATTATATTATGAAACATTCATTTACATCAGGGCAGTGCTCAAGAAAAGAGCCAAAGCCCTATCCATCAAAAGCAGTAAAAGAAAAGCTGAATACAAGAAACATCCAAATCTTCCTCATGTAAGGCATCATATAAAGACTACCACAATAAGGCGCGGAAGAACTCATAAGGATGCTGAAGGGGAGAATTCAGATATGCTTGATTTCGTTGCAGCCAGAGGGTCCATAAGGCCCAGTATTTGATCCATTGGAAGAAAAGAGAATATTGTGACAAAGAAGCTGATAGTTTGCCATACATCCAGAAAAACCTGTAGAACCTGTGTGCACGAAATCTGAGACATAAGAAATAGGAGATCTTGTCTAGAAGGTCTTTGGAATATGAACAAAACCACAATAGATGCGGAATACTCTCAGGAGTATGATGACATCTTGGACAAAGAGGTGAAGCAATCCTTCTTTGAGCCAATTTCTCTCCCACTGGAAGAATACCAATAATGCATCTCCATAGAAAGAGTATCTGCTTCAATGGCATTTTCAACTTCCATATCAATTGCAATTTTCCTTTCCACCGGGCTAAAGACTTATTCAAATGCCATAGAGAATTAGCATGATGAGCAATCCAAGGAGGAGGTAATATCAATCGATAAGCCTGTATAGAAGTCAATAAATGCAAAGGCCGAGAGGATATTCTTGGACTTGAAGACCGAAGGTGCCAATCTTGAAGCCTGTCTCTTACATTCAATGTTGGAATCGGGACCAAAGGGAGTAAGAGATCAGCAATAGCTTTTCAAATAGGTCTGTGATGCATCCCAAGATTGTATTGTCGACATGCTGCTGGAAAAGAGAGAATATGTCCTTGCGTATCTACCACGTCATTAATGAACCGGATGCCCAATTTCATAAGATTGTAAGCTCTGATTGGTTGTTGTACAGCAAGGGGAGAGGAAAACACAGCACTCCAATGAATGCTTTCCATTCTGAGTGAGA
This sequence comes from Dipteris shenzhenensis, assembly GCF_047967505.1. Lineage (NCBI taxonomy): Eukaryota > Viridiplantae > Streptophyta > Polypodiopsida > Gleicheniales > Dipteridaceae > Dipteris > Dipteris shenzhenensis. Next base: position 26,313,924 of record NC_141605.1, on the reverse strand, counting down.
AAGCTATAGAAGCAGGATGGGGAGACCATTTGATGTGAGAGAGTACTTGCTTCCAATCCTGAATCAAGGAAGTAGAAAATGGACAACCAGGGATTTTACCTTGAAATTTGCCAAGTACTACTTTCGATGGATCAACTAGCCAATGTCCATAAGCATTTGTGCGCATCTGACCACACAAAATTGCCAACATGATAGACCAAGGCTGCTCTTGTTGAAAAAATGTCTTGAGCATAGTGATCTTTCTTGCCAACACATGAAATTTGATGTTTATTATATTCAAACCACCATGCATTCTTGGTGAGCAAAGCAATTCCATTTTGAGCAACCTTAAAGCTTTTTTATGAAGCTTAGTTTTCCAAAAAATCTCCATGGCTTGAGACATAAAGGAAATGTAATAGAGGAAGGTAGAACTGGACATAAGCTAGAACAATGGACTGGACAATTCGAATATTTTGCCTGGGAAAAAGATGATAACTGCAGTTTGAGAGAGCTTCTTCAAAGGATGCACAAGAGAAGGGAACTTCATCTTGTAAGTGAGTTCCGGAGCAGGTAGAATCCATTCTCTTCTACTTTGTTAAAAATCATCATTCAACATGTCAAACACATAGGAAGCACCTTCAGATGAAGGAGCTATGGGGGGCGAAGTTTCCCTTGATTGTCTTTTAGGTTCAGGAGAGAGTGCTCTCTTGACATAATACTTGCTTGTTTCTGCCATGGAGGCTAAGGGATTCAGCAGATACCAAACGGAGAGAGGCAGATGGGACACGAGAAGGACTGACAGGCTGTACAGACTTATGGACTGATAGGCTGTATGGACGTATGGAAAAGCTGACAGGTTGTATGGAAGGACTGACAGGTTGTACGGGACTGACAGGCTGTACGAAATGAAAGATAGGATGTACGGAAAAGGTGACGGGTGTACGGGAAGACTGACGGTGACGGTTGCACTGAAGGTCTGACGGGCTGTACGGATGCAGGGAAGGTAGTCTGCAAGAAAGGTACGGCTATGCAGGCATGGACGAAGCTCAGTTCAGAGGTAAGCCAGACGGGTGTACGGGAAGGTCTGACGTGCCGTACGGGAACCGTACAACGGCCGTACAGATTGTGCGGACAGGGAGACAGGCGCCACACGATCCCTGACAAGGCTGAACAGCAGGGGCAACGAGCTCTCACACACACACACTTTTTTTTTTGTAAAAACCAGTGTATTTATATTCTCATAAATTTACAAGATGGGAAGTCTCCAAAATGGAGAGTATCCCAAAGATCAGAAACATAAAAAAGAAAAGCTCTATGCAAGAAGCATGGATATCACCCTCATGGCAGGCATCATATAAGGATTACCGCAATGAGGCTCGGAAAGATTCATATGACCTAAGAATCTGGCGACCCAAATATGCCAAATTATGCTCATTCCAGATTGTCCAAAGAGCCCAAAATCTGACCCCTGAGAGAAATAGTGAATAGTGAGACAAGGACCTCATATATCTTCCAAATAACCAAAAATGTTTCCCAAATCTGTGGCTCGGGAAACGGAGTCGAAGATGATCTGAAATTCTTCCAAGGAGGTTCCTGGAACACGGGCAGTGCCAAAGCAAATGAGGGACAGTCTCTGAAGGAGCTCGACATCGTAAACATGTGGATGGTGCAATATGACGTTTGCAAGTGTGATTCCCACTGACAAAGTGCCGGTCATGCATCTCTAAAAAAAAAGTCTTTGTTTCAAAGGCATTTTACACTTCCATATTATCCGGAGATTCTTCCGCCACCATGAAAGGGGCTTCCTGATATGCCACAGAGTATTAGCATATTGCTGAATCCATGGAGCAAGCTGAAGAAGCCTGTAGGCTTTGATGGAGGTCAAGACAGGCAGAGGAACAGGATGAGAGCATGTAGCAGAGGGTTGCAATTGCCAATCCATAAGCATGTCTGTGCCAGCCACAGGAGGAACAGGGAGAAGAGGATGTAACAAAACAGCAATTTTCTTCCATATGGACCTATGATGCATTCCCAATGCATAGGAAGCAGTGGCCTGAGGAAAAGATAAGACATAGCCCTGATCATCTACCACATCATTTATGTATCTAATTCCCAATTTCATGAGATTATATGCCCGAACAGGTTCCTGTAAAGCAAGTGGAATGTCAAAGATGGCACTCCAATGAATACTTTCTTTCCTCATCGAGTTTGTCCCCGCCGACCGGGAGCCCATTTGACCTTAGAAAGTACTTGTTTCCAGTAGTATCAGAGCAGTAGAGAAAGGACAGCCAGGTATCTTCCCTACAAATCTCCCAATGACAACCTCCCAATGATCAGTAGTCCAATGGCCATATGCCGATGTCCTCATGTTGACACACATGGATGCTATCATACAAGTCCATGGCTGTTTTTGACGGAAAAAAGTATGGAGCATAGTCGCCTTCCTTGCAAGTACATGATATCTTATATTGAGAACATTAAGTCCACCATGCATCCTAGGAGAGCACACTAATTCCATCTTCATCAGTCTCAATGCTTTCACAGCAGTTTTTGTCCTCCATAACAGCTCCATAGCTTGAGACATAAAGGCTTAAATATCTCTGGGGGACCAATGTAACAAAGGCAAAAAGAACTGAACATAGGACACACACACACACACCCCCCCCCCTCACACACACACACACACTTTTTTTTTTTGTGGGAAGAAATCTTTTATTGTTGGAAAATAATTACATTCATAGTTACTTCAAAAGCGAAGTAGCTACTACTCAACTGAAGATCTCAGTATAAGCTGTATACACATCCTGATCAATCAAACGAGTCTGAAAACAATCATGGAATGATTGTTGTAGAGAGCGTTTGAAAAAAAGAAAGGATGAAAATAGTGGATCACCAAAGACTCTATGATTTCTGTCCATCCATAAAGTCCATAGGGTCCAATAGCGCACCCAAACAAAAAATAAATCAAAACCCTGTCTCTATGGATGAAAACCAAACAACCAGAAAAATCTGCCAAAAATAACAGTAGGAACTCACGCTCGAAGCCTCTGTCGGATGAGAGCAATGAGATCAGAAGTATGTGGACAGAACCAAAAAATGTGAAGCACCGATTCAGTAGAGCTGGCATCTATGACAAACAGCTGAAGCAATATGTCTGTGTGCGAGTAATTGTCCGGATGGAAAAATGCCAAGGAGAACTCGCCATAGGAAAAGCTGTTGTCGAAGAGGGACTTTGTAATGCCAAAGGAGACGCAACCTTTTTCTCCACCACTTCATTGAACGATCCATATGCCAAACAGTATTTGCTCGGTGAGAAATCCAAGGTGGAGGTAATAACACTTTATACAGAGATGACACTGTGATATGTGAGAGCTTCAAAGGACGGACGTATAAGGAAGGAGAGCGTAAAATCCAATCCTCAAGCTGATTCTGAAGTTCCAAATGAGGTACCAGCAAGTACGGTTGGAGCATTGCTGAAATTTTATGCCATAAAGGACGATAGTGAGCTCCCAAACCATACTTGCGAGCAGCCATAGAAAAAGATAAAATTGTGCCATCATCCTGAAGTACATCCGCCACAGATAGAATGCCTTTGAAGGAGAGAAAATAAGAACGTCTGGGTTCTTTTATGGCCAAAGGTTGGTGGAATACTTTAGACCAAAAAATATTCTCTGCCCTCAAAGAGTTGCCCGACAGAGAGTCCCTGCCATGCCATTCCAAGTGGGATAAGATGTGTTTCCAATCAAGAAGCAGACGAGAGACAAAAGGGCAGCCTCTGATCTTGCCTTGGATAGAGCCAAATAAAAAATCCCACTGAGTAGGCTGCCAATTCCCAAAGGCAGATGTATGAAGATGTAATAAGAGAGAGCGGATCATGAAAGCCCAGGGCTGATCTCCTTACATAAACTGTATCATCATTTTCCCTCTGTGAGCAAGTAAATGCATTTGAATATTGAGAATATTCAGACCCCCGTGCATCTTTGGAGAACAGAGACGATGCATAGAGAGTAATCTGAGACTTTTCTTGCCATGTTTTGAACGCCAGAAAATTTCCATGATAGCTGACATAAATGAAACCAGATCTGCCTTAGTGAACATAGTGAGAGGCAGATAAAATTGTATGTAGGCTATCAAAATGGATTGTGTGATTCGCAAACAAACATGTAATGGCCAAGTTGCAAGCTTCCAATATTCAAGTTTTGCCCTTAACTTTACTAGCACCCAATCAGTTTGTTGTGAACGGGTGAGTCCCCAGCCTAGAGGATAACCGAGATGTTGAATGAATTGAGAAGCGGGGACAATTTCCCCAGGCCACAGAAGGTTGTGCCATTCCTGTGCATGTAACGGTAGCAATTTTGATTTCTGAAAATTTACCCGAGGCCAGCAGCCAATCCATATGTAGAAAGAGCGTGCATAATCATGGACAGATCAGCCCGAGTATTTTTTGGAGTAAAGAATGAATCATCAGCATATGCCTGAGCAATCATGCTATGACTGCCAAGAATCTCCAAACCGTGCAGCTGGTCAGTGTCCAAGAGGTGATCCAGATATTGAAGCAGTGGATGAGTGGCTATGGCAAAAAGTAAAGCACTCAGGGGACATCCTTGCCTGACAGAACAACCAAGAGTCCAGGATGGAGAAATATCCCCTGAAAGTATGCAGGCAACTTTACTATCTTGATATAGCCAAGTGATGAGTTGCTGCATTTTTGTGCCAAAATCCAATGCCTCCATAGTCGATGAAATAAAATCCCACTGAACAGTATCAAAGGCTTTGGCAATATCAACTTGCAATAACAAAACATCCTGCTGTGTGTATTTGGCATATTCAATTCCAATGTAGGCATTAGCAATGTTATCTCTGATATGCCTGCGCGGGACAAAGCCATATTGAGCAGGATGCAACCCATCATGTAAAAACCCCTTTAGCCGATCAACAATCATTTTGGTAGTGACTTTGTAAATTACGCGCATAAGAGTGATAGGTCTCCAGTCTGCCAAAGACTCACAAATTTGTTTTTTGGGAAGGAGTTTAACAAGACCTCTCTTCCATGTGTCCGGCATTTGCTGATTTTGCCACGCAACATTCACCATATATAGCAATTTATGCTTCAAAATGGGCCAATATTCTAGAAAAAACTCGATTGTTAAACCATCCCATCCTGGAGATTTTCATCTGCCACAGGATTTAATCGCATCTGACAGTTCCCTCTCGGTAAAGGGTTTTTCCAATTCCAAAGCTTGAGTATGGGAAATGATAGGAGAAACATGTTGCAACAGTAAATTTCGTGCAAGCAAAATCTGTTGCGAGGGAGGAGCTGCAGAGCCAAATTGCTGACAGAAATGATGCGCACAAACAGAAGCAAGCTGTGACCGTGAAGTAGTCCATGATCCATCAAGCAAGAGCACTCTGCAAATTTCTGTTTTGATTCTCCTCTGATGTGAACTTTTGAAAAATTCTTTGGAAGAGCAACCTTTATCTGTAAAGGCTCTTTGTCTTGCTCTAGTCTCCCATTTGGCCAGTTTCCTGTGATCATTTAGTTTAAGACAATGTCTGGCCTGGCATAGTGTTGTTTGCTCATGCATGGACAACGAACGATGATGGCTAAGTTCAGTGAGATCTTGACAAGTGGATTTGGCCTGAGCAATGGTTTCCCTCAGAGTCTTCATGTAAGACTTGCCATAAGCTCTAATCACAACTTGCATTTTGGAAATAAAAGAATCCCAGGCACCATCAACATGAATATGGCTGCTAGAGGATAGACAATGAGATGCTTCAGTAACCATTGCCTTGAAATCAGCATGTTTCAAATAGCTATTGTTTATGATTAGATGTCTCCTTTGTGGCAATCTATCATCAAGCATATTATGAAAAGATAACCTCAACCATAGAGGTGCATGGTCTGAATGCACTAAGGCATAGTCAATCCACATTTTGCATGTAAAATCCCCATTTTGTTGGGGAGCTACACTATACCATCGATCCAGACTTGCTTGATAAGCAGAAAAAGCATTATGTTGAAAAGTGTAGCCCGGTGACAAAGGCTGCAATTCCTTCCAAAGGTCAACCAAATCCAGATGCAATAGTAGTTGAGACCATGCATGCCTTTCAGGAGATAACATATGGTCATGTTTGGAAGTGTTGTCTCCCTGTTGTGGAGCATTATTGAAATCCCCACATATGTAGGCATGATATCTCCATGGATATTGTTGGATGGCATCGCAAATTGCAGTTCTTTCTCTAGAGGACTGAGGTGCATAAACAGAAGCAATATCAAACACCTCTCCTCTAATAATGCATTGGAGAACGAGCCATCTACCTTTGTTGTCATTTAAAGCAATGACTGGTTGAAACTCATGTTTGATCAGAAAGACTACCCCTGAGAAAGAGTGCTCCCCAGCATAGAAAATATCATATCCACAGTAGTGTCCTATCTTGCCTGCATAGATATGTTGATTGTGTTCTTGTAATGCCACTATGTCAGGCTGAAATCTGTTGATGTACAGCCACACAGATTTCCATTTCCTACTGTCACACATGCCCTGGACATCGAGTGTAAAGCATTTGATGTGAGCAGTCATATGTACAGGTATTTATAGTAATATAACAACTATGTACAGCAGCAAAATTTATGGGGTCAGCCTTGCATTTCTATCTCAGGGTCAAGGCCTTGCCCCTGAGAAGAAGTAGCCACTTGAGAAGTAGACAGCAAAGCAGCAACCTCTTCTTCAGGGAAGAGTGTTCTGCTGGCTGTTACTGCAGCCCATGTAATCCCAATGCCTGTATTTATCTCTAGGGTATTTCTGCTAGAAGATGCACCATTCCAAGTGCGGGGGGGTGGAATTCTTCGAGCATAAATAACTTTTCTTGGACTTTGCCAGCCATCAGTTGGAGGTTGCTGTCCTTTGGTCATGGATTGAATAGCAGGGGGTGAATGTGAAGTGAGATTCCCATTGGGAGCCACTGGAGCTTTGCCTTTATCCTGACTCCCAGAAGGCTGTCTACTGCTTTTATTTTTATTGGCAACTGGAGTAGGAGCATCTTTGGTAGGCATTTGAACCGGCAAAGTGATACGAGGCATTTTTTGCTGATTCATTGGACACTGTGAAGCCATGTGTCCAAACTTTTTGCACTCAAGCATCCCATTGCCGAGATTGAAAGGGGCGCTGCTTCAATACAACCACCTTCTTAGGCTGTTGAAAACCATCTCGATCTGTCGCCACAGATTCCTTCATCTTCTCTTTTTCTTTTTCTTTCCCTTTTCCAACAAGTGATTGCACCTGATTAACTGGTTTAGCATTCTTTGCTCCATTTCGATTTGCTGCCTTGGCTTGCAAATTCTCATTCTTTTCCCTTGTCTGAGGCGACAAGGCATTAGGAGGGGGTTGATGCAGAACCATTGGGCATTCAGAGGCTAGATGCCCAAACTTGTGGCAGGCAAAGCAAGCGCCTGCAAATACACCCCATTTCAAGTCAAAAAACTTTTTTCCCAAATGCACACCCTCAACTTCCACTGCAATAGAAGGAGGGATAGGTATGTCAGTGTCCCATAGGATGCAAAATCTGTTACGATTTCCCATGGGGCATGGAGGACAAATGACCTGTCCCAATGAAGCGGCCAGGCCAGGCAATTCTTCGTGCATATAATCCGGGAAGTTAACAACCTCAACCCATACAGGACAATGATGGCGTATAAGACTTTGGTAATCCTTGTTTGGGGACCAAGGCATGGCATGTACCATCTGCTTCCCATAGAAGAGGGGAGAAAGCTCAAGGCGCCTCTGCTTGCACAAAGCATCTGATAAATGCACCTCATAAAAGCCTCTGGAGGCAAAATAGACACCCTCTACAAAACATCCGCCAAGGATAGACTTGATCCATTGCGCAACATCACTGGCGGCTGGGATTCTTCCTGGAAAGAAAATAATTACCGCGGTTTGAGATAGCTTCCTAAGAGGATTCACAAGGGAGGGCAATTTCAATTTGTATGTGACCTCCGGAACTGGTTTGCCCCATTCTTGTCGTGACTGCTGAAAGTCATCCTTAAGTGTATCAAACACATATTGAGCTTCCATAGTAAGCTCATCATCCTGTGATGCAAGCTGAGAAGGACGACGCTTGGCATCTGCAAATCTTTCTTTTCTAGCATATGTACAAACATCGGAACCTGAAGCCATGATTGAGATATGGCAAAGCAAGGAAGAAATAGAGTGAAAGACAAAGCAGACAGAGAAAATGTACGGAAAGGCACAGGGAGAAGGTGCAGAACAGTACGGCAGAGGCTGTATGGAAAAGCTGTACGGAAGGCCTTGTACGGGATAGGCTATACGGAACAGCAGGAAGAAACTGTACGGAAAGTACTGTACGGACGAAGGGGTGCTGTACGAAAAAACCTCTATGGAGGATCATACACGGGATGAACTGTACGGAGCAGCATGAAAGCTATACGGGGATTCTGTACGGACAAAGGAGTGCTGACGAAAATGTACGAAATTGTAAGGGAAGAAGCAGGGTGGTATGGGGAAGCTGAGTACACTGACGGTGTCGCGTCGTACAGAAGGGCTGACAAGAAAAGTACAGATGTACGGAAAGACAGCGAGCTGTATGGTCCTGCATGCCGAGAGAGTCCGTACGGCGATCGTACGGACGTACAGATGGAGGGGGAGATAACCTGGGAGGGTATCGGGCGCCTGCACTCACCGTCGCTCACAGTCGCCACACACACACACACACCCCTACACACACACACACACCCCCCCCCCCCCTCTCTCGAACAACACACACACACTTTTTTTTTTTTTTTTTGGGGTAAAATCCAGTGCAGTGTATTTATAATGTCATAACTTTACAAGAGGGAAAGTCTCCAAGATGGAGAGTATTCCACAGATCAGAAGCATAAAAAGAAAAGCTCAATGCAAGATGCATGTATATCACCCTCATAGCACGCATCATATAAAGATTGCCGCAATGAGGCTCTAAAAGATTCATATGACTTTTGAAACTGACGGCCCAAATATGCCAAATTATGTTCTTCCCAGATTGTCCAAAGAGCCCAATATCTCACCCATGAGAAAAAGAGTGAGTATTGAGATAAAGACGTCCTAAATCTGCCAAATAACCAAAAAAGTTTCCCAAATATGTGACTCGGGAAACACACACACACACACACACACACATGAGCGTGCGCATACATGCTTTTTTTCTTTTGGGTGAAATCCATGTAGCTTTATATAAGTAGTTCCCAGGAAAGGAACATGCAATTACATCAGAAAATGGCATTATAAGACAAGCAAGCAGGAGAATCATAAAGCGATTCTCGTAGTGACATCCGGAAAAAGTGAAACTTGGAGAGTTGGAATCACCAAAGACTCTACAATTTCTGTCCTTCCATAGAGTCCAGAGTCCCCAATAATGAACCCATGTGAAGAAAAGGTCAAAACCATGTCGACATGGATAGATCCCAAATAGCCAAAAATGCTTGTCAAAGCAAGCAGTAGGAAATTGTGCCTGAGAAGCTGTTCAAGAAAGAGTAAACAGTCACGAGTTTCAGAGTAGTGCCAAAAAAGGTGAGGCAAGGATTCCCTCGGAGCCAGACATTTGCGACAGACAGCAGGATCAATATGCCTTTGTACCAGGAGTTGACCGAAAGGAAAAACACCAAGCATCACTCACTCACAAAAATATCTGTTGACAAAGAGGCAATTTTGCAGCTCCAAAGCTGCCACAATATTTCCGCCACCACGCACACATACACACACACGCACACTTTTTCACTTCCACATTCACCCCTATTGTCTCCTCACCCATTCAACCAGGCCCTTCTTCCCCACTTGCAGAGGTCAGATTGTTTAAATCAGAGCTCATCCCTGATTGGCATAATGACCCCCTCATCCGTAATTGGCAAAATGCAACTGCTGATCCCCCTTGACATCCACCGGCTGGTGAACACTTAAAGTTGTGTCATAGTGAATGTCTTCTTCTTTCTTGTACACTTTTTCCTTCTCTGGTCTTATGCCTCTGTTGCTGTTTTCCAGGCCTTTTGTACCACTTATTGCATGGCATCCATCAATTTCCCAACTTTTCTAAAGCATTCGAGGACTGCTTCTCTTCTGAAGCTTTGCCAATTGGTTTTCTATTTTTGTGCCATTGCTCCACAACTCGCAAGAGCTTGCACATGAATGGATTTCCCAACTCCATTGTACCACACCATCTAATGTTGTCAGATATTTGCCTTCAGCTCAGCTTTCAGATTTGTCATTAACTATTTACGTCAAGAATAGGCCAACAAGCATAGCTCACAATGGAAATTGAAAGGTCAAAGATCTCACTACCCTTTCATCTACCAAAGTCATAATTGCACAGTGGGTGAATCAGTAAACACTTAGATCTGGAAATACACAGCAAATTAGTGTAGAAAATGTTATACTGAAGTCCACAAGCATGGGTTGTTCATGTAGAAGAGTGTAAGTAAAGTAGGCATCTAAGTGCTGCTCCTATCTATAGCATCAAAGGCTGCAAAATTGAAGACTGTGCACCTACAAGTTGCCTCATGGCTTTGTAGGCTTCAGTGGTCATCAGGCCATCAGGCCATCAGAGGACCTTATATATATAGAGGCAATCTGTCCCTAAAGACATCCCACCAGATCTGACCAAGCAATTATCTGTCTGCCTCAGCCTAAGTGTTTGATTTGAACTGGCTGATCCAACCCTAACTTTATTGACCAGTAGTTGCTCTTAGCATACCACCAAGTGTGCCTATAAAAGGTTCCATGCCTTGGCTGATTTGCTTCAATTCAATAGCTATCATCACTCTTACAACTAAACACAAAACACGAGTAGCAATACAATAACTCGTTGACCGGTAGTTGCTCTTAGCATACCACCAAGTGGGCATATAAAAGGCTCCATACCTTGGAGCCCAGACCCACACAATGTGACAAGCTGATTTGCTAAGATTCAATAGCTATCATCACTCTTACAACTAAACAGAGAACAAGAATGACAATACGAAATATTCACACATGTACTGCCTAAGACAGCGGCATCACCAATAGTCTCAAATCAAAATTCTTAGAAGAGACTTTGAAGACTTCCCAAACTAGTCACAAAGGGGGCATGTTATTCCATTGTCCCAATGTATTCAAAGGGTACATGTGACAGAAAGAGAGAGCTTGCACTTAAATCAAAGAAATCTAAAACACAAAGAAAGGATGGAAAAACCTGTGTAGAACCAGTATCATGGTTCTCCAAAAACGTGACTGCCCGTGAAGGCCACCATCCCATTACACCTGGAGGCTTTCCTTGGGGATCAATCAATCTCCAGTACTCTTTATGAAGAGCCGAATGTAGAATTCCCTGCAAAAAAAGAGTTCAGATCCAGAAAATATTGTCCAATATGTAGAAATCCTTACAACCAAACGAAACAATTTTCCAACAAGAAAAGTAAAGCCATAAAACTTAACTTGGTCACTAGCACAATTGACACTAATGATTTTTTAAATATTGTCATAAAACCAAGGGTTAACTACACCTACATTGTTTCTTTAATCCTCCCAAAGTCACTAGCTAAAGGGAAAGTGGTGCCAAAAGCCACAACATGGATATATTGGGCACTGAATCGGTCACACCTGGACCAAAGACGAATTCGCGTGAAGAAAATAGACAACCTATGGCAAAAGGCAAAGTAAAGGAGGCAAACTTCCAAAGGCTAGCACAACAAAACTCGACTGCCAAGGCAACCTTGTAAACACTTCATGAAACACACGAACAAATGGACAATACATCCAACTTCTACTGTTTAACTTGACCAATGGGAGGTACCACAACGAAGGAGTAACCATGTAACCCCTGAAATTGAGCTACCCCACTCTTTATGTCTATTGAGGGCCATCAAAACTACAATTGAGGCATTGTACAATACTGAGCATTCCACCCAATTCACTAGAAACATTTCATCAAATGCAATTCAAGCAATGTGTGTATGTCGGGGCACGCGCATGGGTGTACATGCTCTTTTTGTATTTGGGTGAAATCTATTGTATTATATTACAAACAATAGTCTCTAGATAGGGAGCAACAATCTCTAGATAGGAAACATGCTACAACATCAAAAGATAGCATTATATGACAAGTATGAAGGGTAATCTAGATGACGAGCACGCAGACACTCAAAGAATGATTGTCACAAAGACGTCTGGAAGAAATAATACTTGGCAATAGACAGATCACCAAATACTCTCTCGTTTCTACCTTTCCATAGAGTCCAGAGAGCCCAATAGCAAACCCAAGCAAAAAGAAGATCATACCCCTATCTAACAAGGTGAATCCCAAATAGCCAGACATGCTTGCCAAAGCAAGCACTAGGAAACTGTGCCCGTAGAAGTAGCTATCGAAGTCACGAGTCTCAAGGTGATGTAGTGAGGGTTTTGATTGGACTTAGATGGCTTGATGAGGGAGACAAGCCTTCGTCCTTTTTCTTTTCAGTAGTATGTTAAAAGAGGTGGGCTATGGACTCCCTTGGAGCCATATTTGTCACAAATAGCAAGAGCAATATGTCAACGTGCCAAAATTTGCCCAAATGGAATAACTCCAAGCATAACCCGTCATAAGAAAAGTTGTTGGCGAAGAGGGAGTTTGCAAGTCCAAAGTTGTTGAAATCTTTTCCGCCACCACTTTGCATTTCGAGTCATAGACCAAATATGATTTGCATGATCTGAAATCCAAGGGGGAGGCAGCAAGACCTTATACAACTTGGAAACAATGATATCAACCAATTGTAACAGATAACAGCTCAAAACCTATAATTGAAGGGCCCAGTCTTTGAGGCGATACGTGAGCTCAAGATTGGGGACTTGCAGAAAGCCTTGGAGCATCTGAGAGAGTGTATGCCAAAGAGATCGATAGTGCAGTCCCAATCCAAAATTTCTAATTGCCGTAGGAAAAGGCAGCATAGTACCAACATCATCAAGCACATCTCCCACAATGTGAACCCCTTTGGACCAAATAAAATATGAGCGTCTGAGCAAATACCTAGACCAATGTAAACTCTCAATACGCAACGAGTTTCCATAGTCCCGACCATGCCATTTGAGATGCGAGAGAATTTCTTTCCAGTCCGAAAACATTCAGCTCACAAAAGGGCAACCCTTAACTCTGCCATCAATATATCCAAGAGGAAAATCCCATTGAGTCAACCACCAATGGTCAAAGGCATCATCGATCAAATGTGAAAGCAAGTGACACATCATAACAGTCTAGAGCTGATCACCTTGCATAATCTTGTGCATCATTTTTTCTTTATGAGCAAGATGTGTATGTGAATATTAAGGATAGTTAATCCCCCATGCATCTTTGGTGAATAGAGGCGCTCTATAGAAAGTAGCCTAAGGCCCTTATGGCCATGCTTCGACCGCCAGAAGGTCTCCATAATATTGGACATAAAGCATGCAATATTCTGCTTGCCAAACATCATCAAAGGCAAAAAGAATTGTATATATACCACCAAAATCTGTGAAATCAAACATGCAGGGGCCAAGTGGGTAACTTTTAGTATTCTTTCAGCTTGGCGAGCACCCAATCCCTCTGCTGGTGGCGAGAGACCATCCACCCCAGAGGATAACCAAGATGACAGACAATTTACAAAGGTGGGAAAATTTTCCTAGGCCATAAAAGTCTTTGTATGCAAAGGTAAAAGCTTTGATTTTTGAAAATTCACCGGCATGCCAGTAGCCATACCATACAATGATAAAGCACACATGAGGTGCGAAAGATCCTTCTCAGTATTCTTGAGAATAAACAAGGAGTCATGAGCATATGCTTGCACAATCATTGACTTTCTTCAACGTATCTCTAATCCATGCAAGCTACATGTAGCCATGATGTCATCATGTATTAAAGCATCGGATGAGTGTGGCTATTGCATATAAAAACGCACTCAATGGGCATCCTTGATGTACCAAATGATGAAGAGCCTATTCATTAGAAAGATCCTAGAGATAATACAAGCAACTTTATGTCACAGTATAGCCAATAAATGATGTGTGCTGCATTTTTTCCCAATCCCCAATAATTGCATAGTCTACAAGATGAAATCCCATTGTACAAGGTCAAATGTCTTGGAAATGTCCATTTGTAGGAAGAGTACGTCTTGCTGAGTGTACTTTGCATGTACTATCCCAACATAAGCATTGGCAATATTATCCATAATATGTCTATGGGGAATGAAAATACTAGCTTATAAATGACTGGCATAAATAATGGACCACCAATCAGCAAATGATTCACACAAGTTTTTCTTAGGGAACAGTTTGATCAACCCTTTAGTTTAATCAACCCTTTTTTCCAAGCAGCTAGCATTTGCTGCATTTGCCAAGCATGATTGATCACATGTAATAACACAGGGGAAAGGGCATCCTAGTATGCAAAAAAGAACTCTATAGTGAGACCATCCCAAACGGGAGACTTCCATTTGCCACATGACTTTATTGCATCTGACTATTCCTTCCTTCGAAAGGTGTCTTAAGCTGCATAGCTTGTGCAGGGGATACAATAGGACAAACATACTCACGAAGCTCTGTATGTATGAATATGTATATCTACACACACACACACTTTTTTTTTTGTAATAAGAAAATTTGCATTAAGAAAGCATTTGCATTCATAGCCGTCCCAAAGTGGGACAACTATTTCTCGTAACTCAAAACAGTAATTAAAAACTTCCAACCAGGCCAAAGGAAGATCTCCAAGGTCTACACACGCGCATGCGAGTGCGCACACACACACACCACCTACCTACCTCAAAGCTAAAGAAAAAGCTTGAATACTGGAAACTAGCTACTTGGCCATTGCATGTCAGGCTACGGATTGCTCAATCCATTTTGATGGCCTACATACAATTTTATTTGCCTTTGATCATGTTCAGCAAAGGGGATCTTACATCTTTCATGTCTATGGTTATGGAGACCTTCTGGCGCTCCAAACATAGCAAAAAAAGTTTGAGGTTGCTTTCAGTGCAGCATCTCTGTTCACCAAAGATGCATGGGGGTCTTAATATTCTGGACCTTCATGTGCATATTCTCGCTCACAAGGGCAAAATGATGTTGCAATTTATGCAGGGTTCTCAGCCTTGGGCTGCCATGATGCATCATTTGCTCTCACACCTTACCACCCCTACCTTTGGATATTGGCAGCCCACTCCCTCGGATTTTATTTTGGGATCTATTGATGGTAAAATCAAAGGCTGTCCACTGGTATCACATATGTTGATCGACTAGGAACATATCCTTTCCCGTTTAAAATGGCATGGCAGCGATTCTTTATAGGGAAATCCTCTATGAGCTGAGAGCATACATTGGTCGAGGGCCTATCCCCTCCGCTGGCTTTGCAGGAGCCTCAACGCTCATATTTTGTAAGTCTCAAAGGAATTCAATCGGTTGCAGATGTTGTTCATGATGATGGAACCCTGCTTTCTTTCCTTTGCATGCACTATCGTCCTATATGGCACAATATTACATCTATGCTTCAGTCTTTTCTGCCAGTACCCCTTAGTAGAGATTGAGGACCGGCTTCAGGACTGAATTCTTCATTTGCGAGGGTGGACATGCCGTCCTTTGCAGCTGTCTCACATTACAATATCTTCTTTGTACAAAGTTCTTATGCCCTTGCCTTGGGTTTTGTAGAGGGAAAATAACCTTTGGCAAATGAATCATCCTTCAAAGTGGTGGCGAAAGAGACTAAGAGGGATTTGGAATTCTAAGATTCCTCTTTGACAACATGTTTTCTTATGGAGGGTCTTGCTAGGGGTTCTTCCATCTGGGCAGCTTTTAGCACGCAGACATATAGCTTTGACTGTTTGCCGCAGATGGTTGGCTCCGCGGGAACCAGTGCCTCACTGTACAATATAATGCAAAAAAAATCACCAAATAAAAAAAAGTGGGTGTGAGACTCACAAAAAAAAAGTGTCTCACACACACGTGCACACGTGCGCACACATAATATCTATGTATGTATGTACGTATGTATATACATGTGTGTGGGCAAGCGCGTGTGTCTATATACATATATGTGGTCCGTACCCGAGACAAGGATCACACACAATATAGAGACAGACCAGGGTAGGCTCGATGGAGATTCACGCGCCACCCACGATGCAGAGATGGACCATAGCACACACAATCAGGTTCTACACATCACAGTTCTACTCCCAGGGGATCGCCCAAGTAGAGGCGTTAGTCTCTAATATGTATATGGCCCACCGGATACAGAGATAACGGAGACCGTGCCCCCTGCCACATCGGTAGACGACCTGCCAGACGCAGATACGAGATATTTTCGCAGCTCATAGGAGAGCCACCATGGCACTTGGATATGTGTCTTCATTCTGAGATTGAATAATAGATTTGAGCTTTGAGTTTTTTGGCTTGCTTAGTATACTACTCAGTGAAGGGCCTTAGGGCTCTGGGTTGTCTTGATGCATCACTTGCTTTTGCACATAACCATTGACGCCTTTGGCCACTAGCCTACTCATTGGGATTTTCTTCTTCGACATCTTGATGACAGAGGTTAAGGGATGCCCTTTTGTGACATACATGCTTTAGGACTAGAAAGAAATGCTTTCTCATCTCAAATGGAATGGTTGGGACTCTCTTGATGGAAACTCGTTGCGTGTTGAGAGTTTGCATTGGTCCAAGTTGGTTGCACATCCGTTAACTTTGTAGAAGCCCAGACGCTCCTATTTTATTTGTCTAAAGGGATCCACACTGTGAGAAATGTGCTCGATGATGATGGTACAATATTGTCTTTTCCAACAAGAGTCGGACAATTTAGATTAGCACTGCACTACAAATCTCTGTGGCATATATTTTCTCACATGCTCCAAGGCTTTTTGTAAATGCCTAATCTTAAGCTCACGTATCGCCTCAAATACTGGGTCCTTTACTCACACATTCCGGGTTATTGTCAGCTGATGTCATGGTTGCTAAGTTGTATAAGGTTTTATGGCCTCTCCCTTGGATTTTAGATCATGCGAATCACATTTGGTCTATGACTCATAAAGGAAGGTGGTGGTGGAAAAGATTGCAGCAACTTTGGAGTTGCAAACTCCCTCTTTGCTGATAAATTTTCTTAGGGTTATGGTTGGATGGACCAATCTTGGCACGCCAACACATTGCTCCCGCTACTTGTCATAGATGTCTCGCCCTGAGGGAGTCCATAGCACACCTCTTTTGGCATTGCCATGAGACTCATGATTCTTATATTTTCTACAGCAACTTCTACATGCACGTTTTGCCATTGCTTGCTTTGGCAAGCATTTTTTTCTATTTGGGACCATCTTGTTAGGCAGGGATGTGATCTTTTTTTCACTTGGGTTCGCTTTTCAACACTTTGGACTCTATGGAAAGATAGAAACCATAGAGTATTTGGTGATCCACCTCTAGCCAAGTATCATTTCTTCCAGACATCTTTGTGGCAGTCGTTCTTTGATTGTCTATGTGCTCGTCATCTAAAATATCCTATATATCTACCATACAATGCTATCCACTAGAAAGGACCACTCTTCAACCACATAATTTGTTTGTATTTGAAGCATTAGAAACTGAGATTGAATTCTAGGCTCTAGCTTCCTTCTTTTTTCCAATCTTTTGTCGCATTCAATGATATGACGAGTTGCCTTTTACCGCATCTTCCCTTCTTTTGGCTTTGCCTACATCATCCTTTGCCTTGTTAGATGGTTGTCTTGAAGCAGCCTTAGATTGTATACCACCTACAACAAGTGCTTTATCAATACTATGGAAAGAGGACGATTTACTCTTCCTTGTCTATTCCTCCTACAAAGACCCACAAGCTCCACAAGCTGAAGAGACTGAGCACTACCCCTCACATACCTCACATACAAACTCAATGTGGTAAAGCTGAGTCGGTTGAGAAAGTCTTGTGACTTTGGGAGATGATGGCCCTGATCCTCCTATGGTGAGTTGGGCATGGGCGGGTTAGGGCAATCAAGCTTTGCATAGCTCGATGGCTCTATCAAGTCTCGTTCCTCTTGGTCGAGGGTGGATCTGCCCTTGGAACTCTAGTTTAGAAAAAATCAGTGAGAGCTCTCTACACTGGTTCTCAGGTACGTACTTTTGGGTTGGGCCGCAATAGGGACTCTCTATGTCTGCGGAGTCTCTGTCACTATCCGTGCAACCCTTATCTCCACCCGAACAATCTCGTGTGGCATTGATGGCTTACTCCTAATCGTGCCTGAGATCATCATTACTAGGGGCCTCTCCATTGGCTTCCACCCTTGGATCCCCCCTCCCTCTCTCCCTGTGGTATAAATAGGGCCCCCAAATGGGACATTCAAAAAATAGTGCACGTAAGACTAACATATCAAATAGCCACACATCAATCTAGTTCTGGCTGGCTGCCGCATAGGAACTTGGTGAAGGAGAGGGAGTAAGTGAGAGCAAGAGGGAGTGAGAGAGTAGGAAGCTTGGAAGCTGAAGACGTAGTTGCAATAGAATAGAGTGAGAAGAATTCAACACAAAGTGAGAAGGATAAGGTTTTGTCCTAGTGACAAAACCTTAGTAGTCACTAACCATAGTTAGTGAACTAACTGCAGTTAGGGGGAAAAACCTCTAAAAGAGGAAAAAGTGCCCCTAACTAGCTTATTATATTACATTGGTCACTGCTGAATTATATCTATAATTCTAACACCCCCCTGCAGTGCCAATGTCATGTACAAGGCTGATCAATCACCAAACGGATATAAGTTCAGGGCACTGCGAAATGCCTCAAACTTCTCACATGGTAGCGCTTTGGTGAAAATATCTGCAACGTTGTCATGTGTGGACACAAAGATCATACTGATCTCTCCTGCATGCAACTTCTCTCTGACGTAGTGATAGTGAACCTCAATGTGCTTCGTGCGAGCATGAAACACTGGATTCTTTGCCACTGCAATGGCACTCTGACTATCAGTGAGAATTGGAGAAGGACCCTCCAAAGACAGATGAAGATCAGCAAATAAACGTCTCAGCCAGACACATTCAACTGTTGCTGTGAAAGCTGCCTTGTACTCAGCTTCACATGATGAGGTAGCCACTGTAGATTGTTTCTTGCTCAGCCATGAAATGCAAGAAAAAGAAACAATTGCCACTAGTGGACTGCCTAGTGTCATAATCACCAGCCCAATCTGAATCACTGTAGGCATGCATCTGCAAGTCACCCCCCCTGGGAAATAGTAAGCCAAAAGACTTGGTGCCCTGCAAATAACGGAAGATGCGCTTAACTGCCTGCCAATGCATAGTTTTGGGGCTGTGCATGTACCTGCTCACCTGAGATACTGCAAACTGAATATCAGGCCTAGTATTGCAGAGATATATGAGGCATCCAACAGCTTGACTGTAAAGTGTGGCATCAACTGATTCTCCTGCATCATGCATTGTGAGTTTCAGCCCCGGTTCCATAGGAGTAGATATGGGCTTACACTCTTGCATGTTAAATCTGTCCAAGAGTTTCTGAACATACTTGGACTGAGACATAACAGTGCCACGTCTCTCATGAGAGAACTGGATCCCCAAATAAAAGTGAAGCAGACCCAAATCTGACATGTCAAAGTTGGTCTGCAAATCAGCTTTGAAATCTGCAATTTTTTCTTCATTGGACCCTGTGAGCAGTAAGTCATCAACATAAAGAAGGATGACTAAGATTTCCCCCCCATCCATCTTGATGTAGAGGGTGCTGTCAGTAGGACTATTGTGCAGCCCCTTGCTGGTCAAAAAGGCATGTATTTTGGCATACCATGCACGAGGGGCCTGTTTCAGCCCATATAAAGCTTTATTAAGCTTGCATACTTGAAGTGCATTTGCTGTAATTTCAAAGCCCGGAGGTGGTTTGACATACACCTCTTCCAACAAGTCCCCATTCAAGAAGGCTGTTTTTATGTCCAACTGATGAACATTCCACTCAAAATGGGCAGCCATTGCAATTACTGATCGGATGGTGGTCATCCGGGATGTAGGAGCAAAAGTCTCCTCATAATCTATGCCCTTTTTCTGAGCATAGCCCTTAGCAACCAGCCTGGCTTTATATCTGTCAATGGAGCCATCGGGCTTCCGTTTGACTTTAAATACCCATCGTGTGCCAATAGCATGTTTACCTTGTGGCAAGTCCACAACATCCCAAGTCTGATTTTTAGCAATGGACTGCAATTCATCGTGCATGGCATTCATCCAATGCACATTACCTTTTGCTTCTTCAAATGTGGCAGGCTCCTCTTCATCAAGGAGAGTACCTGCATATGCTGATTCCACTGAATTAGCACCTTCCATGTGCCTTGCTGCACTGCGAGTCCTGCCAGGTAACGGAGCATCAAGTTTACTCTCCCGGAGAGTCTGTAACAGCCAGTTTGGGACTGTTTTTGCTGCATGTATGTCTGCAATTTCTTGCTGCACCACTTGTTCCACTGCCTGTGGAGGAGGCATGACATCCTGTGGCGGAACTGAAGCATTTGAAGGTTGCTGTAAATGCTGATTTGGATCAGAAAAATCAGCAGGGGAACCCAAAGCAATGGGTAGCAACCCTTGAAAGACATCTTCTGAAGATGAAGGCATTTGAAAATCAGCCTGAGTGTGAGCTGAATTTTCAGAAAATATCACATCTCTACTTACAATGATTTTGCGTGTAGCAGGATTGTAGAGACGATACCCCTTGCTTTCTGCACTGTATCCAACAAATATGCATTTAATGGCTTTATCTGACAATTTGTGCCTAAATTCAACTGGCACATGTGCATAGGCAAGGCATCCAAAGACTCGGAAGCGATCCACTGAAGGCTTCCTGTCATTCCAGACCTCAAAAGGAGTTTTTGTTTTTAAAGCCTTAGTGGGAGTCCTGTTCAAAATGTAATTGGCACACATCAAACCCTCTAACCAGAATTTATGAGGCATGTGTTTGCTTTTCAGCATACATCTGTCCATCTCCATGAGGGTTCTATTTTTCCTCTCAGCTTTGCCATTTTGCTGAGGGGTCAGCCTGACTGTGAGCTGATGCACAATACCCTTTTGTTTGAGGAAAGCATCAAATTCTGCAGATAGGTATTCCCCACCTCTATCCGTGCGTAATGTCTGTATCTTGAGCCCGGTTTCATTTTCAACCATGGCTGAAAAGTGTTTAAACACTGTGAACACTTCAGATTTCTTTTTCAGCCCATAAACCCAAGTAAAATTGGAGTAGTCATCAATAAATGTGACAAAGTAGAGATGACCACCCAATGACGGAGTCCTCATGGGACCACAGACATCATTGTGTATAAGCTGCAATTTGCGAACAGCTTTAACTGAACCATCCTTCTTGAAGGGAAATCTATGCATTTTACCTAAAATGCACCCTTCACAGGCATGTGGAGGAGGTATCTCAAGAGGTGGCAATGCATCAACCATTGAAAATTTATGAAGTGTCATTAAGCTGTTGTAATGCATGTGGCCATATCTGGCATGCCATAATTCTGCATTTTGCATGGCAACTGTAGGGGTAGAAATTGCCAAAGCATGAGCTGCTCTTTTCTCAAAAATATCAAGCTGAAAAAGCCCACACAGCAGAGTACCAGATAACATTAAGGCATAGTTAGCTTCCCTGTCTCGGACAGCACATTTGTCATCCTCAAAGATGACCTGAAATCCCCCTCTGTTAAGAGTGGACACTGAAAGGAGATTTTTGGTTATGCCAGGCACATATAAGACATCAGAAAGTCTGAAAATTGAGCCATCAATTGCAGTGAGCTCAACTTCTCCGTGCCACGTACTGAATATGAGGAGTTGTTGGCACAAGTGACTTTCTTACCAACAGGAGGTGGATGCAAGGAAGTAAAAAGACACTTCCTCGAAGTGATGTGCTTGGATGCACCGCTGTCAAAATACCATGTGTTCAGTGTTTCATTAACACTGAAAGCAGATGCATCTGTAGAAGAGTCAAAGCTGCAAGTCAAAAATGCATATGTATCATCACTGCAAGAGGCTGTACTATCCCGAGCATCTGGAACAGCCAACCTAGAATCAGAAATGCAAGATAAAAAGGCATAATCTTGACCAACAAAGTTGGCTGCAGCATCCCCACTGTCAGATGCACAAGGGGCTGAATCTGAAACAGCCATTCCTGAGCTGTTTTTCTTTTCTTTTGCAATCCTTTTCCTGCATTCTGCTATGTGATGACCTGGCTTTTTGCAGTAGTGACAAAAACCCTTCTTTTTGGGCTTACTTGCATCACTTTTAGCCTTTTGTGAAGGCTGTCCTGACCCACTGGAAGGCTGATTTGCTGTTGTCTTTGCCTGTCCCTTTGTTTTTTATTTAAATTTTGAGAGCATGGCTTGTTCACCTGCACGTGAAGCCAAATTTTTCCTGGTCTGCTCTTCCTGAAGCAGAAGTCCTATCAACTCATGAAAAGAGAGAGGATTTGCACCCCCCCTCAATGATAAATTCAGCGAAGTGTGAAAGCTGAGATAAGACTCAGGAAGAGAATTCAGAGTGGTTGTAATCATCTCTGAATCAGGAATAATTTCATCTATGTTTAACAACTGCTCTCTGAGATCCTGTAGCTTTGTGAGGTGGACTGACATGGAGTCACCCTCCTCCATATGTGTATTGCTCAACTCTCTTTTTAAGAAAGATACTCTGGCATCATTCCGTGCTGCATACATGCTTTCCAAAATATCCCACGCTGCCCTGGAGGTCTTACACGACCGGATATGCGGAATGATTGATCTTTTCACTGAAAGAGAGATGCATGACAAGGCTAAGGCATCTCGTGAATCCCATCTCTTCTGTTCTGGAGTATTGACTGTAGCTGCACCAACAACTTGTCCTGCAGCTGCACCCTGTGCACGACCTCTTCCACCTCCTTGCTGAGGAGGGGTAGCAGGTGCAATATCTGCTGGTCGGATTTCATCCCCATTGACATAATCCCATAAATTGCGAGAAATCAGAATATTACGTACCATGAAACTCCAGAGGGAGTAGTTGGTACCATCCAACTTGTCTTCCTGTGAAAGACCACCGAACTGGAACTCATTCTGATTTTGATGGGCCATATCTGAGAAAGAGATTGAAGCAGATACTAAACTGAATTCCCTTACTGGGAATAAAATGCACAACTCCCAAAAACACAGCCAAGCACGGGCTGTATATGCAACTTAGATTTCTGTACTTGAGCTGTCAGAAATCTGTCCAAGCATCAAACACTCTCCAAAATCTGCCAAAAGTGTTCCAAACACTCCAAGAAAGGCAGTATGTACTGAATACTCCAAAAAATGCTCTCCCAACACAAAAGCCCCAATTTGTGGCTAGAAATTGCAGCCAGAAAGGGGTAAAAATGCTAAAAGCCCCAAATCTGCAATTTTAAAACAAAAGCCCCAAATTTCAGACTATATCTCCAATTTTGCTCCAGATGTAGCTCCAAAATTGCACAATGATTGCAATGGCTGCAATATGCAAAATGCCCCAAATGTACTCCAAAACAACTGCACCAAACTGTAGTTTTCTGCAAGAGAAGCCCGTCAAAGAACACCCGAGGCTAACAGCAACCGGTGTAGATCTGCACGTACAGACTGTACGAACTGTACGGTAATTGTGGAACTGACCGTACAGTACGGGAAGCAAGAGCGGTACAGGACTGGTGACGATGTACAGCTCTGAAGTGCGGAGCTGTACGGTAACCTTGTACGGCTTCCTGCGCAGGTACGTCGAGCAGATACGGGAGCTGTACGACAAACAGGTACGGATGTTGTACGGCGCGCAGGTACGGAAGCAGAGCGCTGTACGGTGGCAGATGGCGAAACGTACGGAGCTGGTACGGTGATGTACGGCGGCAGATGGCGACACTTGTACGGCGATGTACGGTGGCAGATGGCGACACTTTGCGTCAGGATTCCGTACAGTCGTACGGACTGTACGGACAGATTGGAGCAGACTAAAACTCGAGGCTGAGCGTTGGAACTGAAGGGAGCAAGGAGCTCAAAGCTCTTGGACCTGCTCTGATACCAAATGAAGGAGAGGGAGTGAGTGAGAGCAAGAGGGAGTGAGAGAGTAGGAAGCTTGGAAGCTGAAGACGTAGTTGCAATAGAATAGAGTGAGAAGAATTCAACACAAAGTGAGAAGGATAAGGTTTTGTCCTAGTGACAAACCTTAGTAGTCACTAACCATAGTTAGTGAACTAACTGCAGTTAGGGGGAAAAACCTCTAAAAGAGGAAAAAGTGCCCCTAACTAGCTTATTATATTACATTGGTCACTGCTGAATTATATCTATAATTCTAACACTTGGGTCCAACAAAAGTGATCCCAAGATATACATATGATGTAACATGCTCCACGGGCTCCCCACTGTATGATGTGAACTGCAGTGGAGATCTTTGTATATTGTGGGGAAGTATTAAGGACCATGACCTTGTTCTTCCTAGGTCGTGGTCCTCACAAAAGGTCCATAGTGCATCCAAGTGCTTCTGCAACCCTCCGGCAAGTTAGAGATAAGGACAATGTCATCTGCATACAAAGGATCGGTATCAAGCCTCTGCCAATTGTGCTCTTGGTCCTCTCTGCCTGTCTATGTAGTCAGACACCTTGTCAATTTATAGCCCGAGTAGAGTAGGAGACAGGGGGAGCCCTGCTTCACCCCGATAGTGTTATGTATAACCTTTGAATTGCCTCCTGGGGCCTATAATTTACCAAAGACAAGACTCATAAAGTGTGAGGATTCCCCAAAGCATCCCTACTGGTACTCCTTTATCTTGTAGTCTCCTAATCAATCTCGCCGGTGGGATGGTATAGAGAGAGAAATAAAAAAGGAAAGAAAGTCTATCAATGTCCGCGGGAGACCAACAGGTCTATGGGACAAGGAAAAGCCATTTGGTACATCTCCTTAGGCAAGGCACATGGCATCTCCCAAGGGGGAGAGAGAGAGAGAGAGAAAGAGAGAGAGAGAGAGAGTAAGAGAGAGAGAGAGAAAGAAAGTTTATTAAAGTCTTCGAAAGACCGATGGGTCTATGAGACTGTGAGAAACCTGGTACAAACAAGCTGTGGGGGTGGAGCTACTTAACGAGCATCCACACCAATGTAGAATGCAGAATGCAAAAATGCAAAATGATAGTACTAAGTACAACATAGTCATGCCAGTGGTCGACTATAAATCATCATGATCATCATCATCGCCATCAAGACATCAGTGAGGCAATGGAGGCATGAAATTGGTGATAGAGTGCTGTCGGTTGCTCATGGGTGCGGCTCTGTAACGTCTCCTAGTCATAGCTCTGCGTCTAACAAGGGCCACAGTAACCCCTATCGGTCGGGTTTCAACTCTGAACAGAGAGAGGATGTCTCCAAGTGTAATCCGCAATTCAACCCTCTGTCTGAGATATCGGGTCACTAGCTCTAGATCATGATCATGTCAAAGCCTCGTCTTGTGGGTGTCCATGTGATTTGGTAGGAAGAACTCCGTGATAGAGCTCTAAGAAGGGTTTGCTAAGAAAGAAGTCTGCTCCTGTCTCCGCGATCGAAGTATCCGGTCTGGATAGGGGAGGAATCGAGACAAAACCCCAAAACTATCTCTAAAGAGGCAGTAGAAATGCCCTCGGATCTCATAGTAAACAAGGCACCTGAAGATGAAGTGCTCCTCCGTCTCCGGAATGTGTGTAGCTACTGCAAGAGATCCTCACGGATTACCCAGTTTACCTCGTGTGATAGGAGGGGAGAAAACAGAGCATCCATAATGTACTGGAAGGGAGGGAGTCTATCCATGTGGAGGCCTAGTTGCTCAAACCATCTCTCAGTGGTGCATACTGACATCTCTGGTCCCCCCTGCTGAAAGTGCCATAGAGGAGGACAAAGCTAGCCAAGGTAGTCTGTTGCGCCCAGAAGATACGTGATGACCTGAAATGCAGCATCTACCTGTAATGGGGATGACCCAAACTCAGCCTGAATGATCTGGTGAGGAACAGATGGCTTACCACGAATCATCTGCGATAGCATGAGAACTTGTAGCCGCTCCACATGAGCCCACTCTGTATCCAACAAGTTTGGCCCCCAACAAGGGCTCCCATACATCCCTGCTGGGCGGACCAAGAAGTCAAAAAGCAGCCCCTTGGTCCGTGGATCTTGAAAGTGCGAGCGGAAGCACTGTCTCTCTAGTCTAGCCAATGAAGCCAATGTGAGAGAGAGAGAGAGAGAGAGAGAGAGAGAGGGGGGGGGGGGGGGCGGGGGGGGGGTAGATGTATACATTACAATACAAAAATGCCTTGAAAATTCACGAAACATTTTTATTTGAAATGCTGGCAAGTTGCAACATGTTTCAAAGCGTTTGTCCTAGATATCTCTAGTGATGCTGACATATCCCGACTCATCACGTAAAAAGGAAACAAAAATGAAAGTTGCAACCTCATGATAGTCACATACAACCTTCAACTCTATCATTCAAAGCAAAGCTAGCTGGCCGGACACAAATGTAAAAAAGCTACACAGAATTCAGTCCATAACCATCTATGATACTTCCTCTCTCACATGCCTAATTCCTTCATTTAAGGGGAATATATATCTAAGAGCCAACAGCTATCTCCCACATTGAAGGACGTTACAGCTTTAAAAAGCTTTCTAGGCAGGAATTGAAACTATTCACTCCACATCACATACCCTATTCAAGTCTAATCATACTCTTAACAAAATAGTAAGAATATAGCATTGCTCAAGGCTCACCTTAGTTCAGAAGCCAGCTTCAATGTTCTAATATGTCTACCAGCAGCACATGTGACATGACTTCGCATTACTCTCCCCTCATAGCTCTATCTAGCATACCTGGGTTATATTCTTTCTAAAATAATTTGCTGTGAAATTTCCAGAAGTTTCTGTAAGCATCATGGTTGAGATCAGAGCTTCTGCTCCCTTAAGGTTGCCTCGAGCCAGAGCCTAAGCTTTGTGCACCCAAGGTGTTTCTTTTTCTTAATAGAAAGAACCCCTCTCGCATGAGACCAACCCGCCCCCCTCCCGCCGCCACAACGCCCCTCCCTCTCTTTTCCCTCTCCCTGCCTGAAAGGAAAAATTATGATCTTTTAATTCTAAAATGAACATTGAGCATACAGTCAAGACTTACTTAAGTTCGCAAGCAAGCTTCAACCCTCTAAGACTTTTCAGAAACAAGCACGGTTTCTCAAAAATCTAATTGTTTAAATGCACACAACATGTCAATCGACTTCCTGACCTTCTGACACAAAAATAATAAAATAAGGTTTGTAAGCATCAAGTGCCCATCATGCTTGTGGAGACAACTTGAGCATTATGTATGCTCATTGGTGGAAACTCTTTTTTTTTTAAATGTAAATGATGAATTCGAGTTACTCTCAGTAGAAAATAAAACGTATAAAATCCAAGTTGAGGTCAGAAAATTACTCTGTAATTGTTTGTGGCATACAAAAGCCAGTAAGATTTGTGTCATACAAAAATACAATAAGAATTTGAATCTCTAATCATACCTTGGTTGTGACATCAAACGCTGAAGAGGTGCCACCTGTGGCATTGACCCAATTGACTATCCTCTGCCTGTGAGCATCTGCGACTCAAACAACTTCAAATTCATTCTGGTTGAATTGTCAATTTGTTTCAAGTAATTAGAATGGAGTACATATTTCAAATACGGCCTTGACAGAAG
The DNA here is from genome assembly GCF_047967505.1 of Dipteris shenzhenensis. Taxonomy (NCBI): domain Eukaryota; kingdom Viridiplantae; phylum Streptophyta; class Polypodiopsida; order Gleicheniales; family Dipteridaceae; genus Dipteris; species Dipteris shenzhenensis. The sequence goes on along the minus strand of NC_141605.1, from coordinate 26,286,278 downwards.
TTACAGCACTTGACTGCTGAATCTACCCAACACCATGCTAACAATATATTGATGCTATCACTTCATCGGAAAAATTAGTACCCTGATTGTAGCAAACGTTTCCACCCACATATGCTAAACTATCCCAATACTCTCCAATTGCAAAAGCTGGGCCAGTTGCTTCGATGTATTCTTTCACATAGCCACCCCAAAATCCCCTGCATGAAGAATGGGAGCGTCATTAAGGTTTTTCTAAACCAAAAATATATAAATTGAAAACCATAAAAGGTTGAGCCTATAACCGAATCCTACCACAATAAATTGATTCTTCTATATAAGTGTGAGAACAAGAAAGGTGGTGCAGAGAATGTGACACCAGAGGTTTGATGCTTTGCTGAACAATTATCAAGTCAAAGGCACACACCTGACAAAATCCAAGCGCCAACCATCATATCCAATCTCTGTTCGAAGCCATTTCATCCATTCTACAATATCCCGTCGAACAAAGTCCTGGGAGTGATCTATGTTTGGTGCAGCATGAAAAAAGTCTCCTGCAATAATGTTGCAAAACTAAGAACGATAAAAGGGACTGATAAGCTCTCAACCATTGCTTTGAATTCTTTGAATTCTCAAATACATCTGACTAATAAAAAATAAACCCAGTGATGGAGTTTGTCTAGTGAGGCACGAATTAGCAAAGGAAGTAATGACGTGTGTTTAAATAGGCACCCACAATGCAGGTGGTAAATACACAATCTCTATAAACCGCTTACAAGGCCCCCTCTCTCTTTATGAACAAGGACTTGGCCTCAGATAGAGACGCGTATCTTCTTAAAGCATTGCATGAGGACAAGCATGGCGCATTTCTTCAAGAACTCAAAAACTACAATGACCAAAGGGGAACCACATTTGCTTCCACCGTGTGTTAGAAGAGGGACTCCTTGGTCAAACCTCTTTTTTAGTGGGAGTCTTTTGGGCACCAATTGTCCCATCTACAAAAAGTAGCTATGAGGGTTCTTGCACAGGTAATTAAAAATCTAAAGCTAGAACACTACACTCTAATATTTAAATTCATACCTCTAGGCTCTTGTACTCGTTTAACATTAATGTTTGATGCAAGGTTGCACGAAATGTTTCCATGCAGGAAACGTCATGTGCTTGAAACGTTGATTGAATCAATAGGAAACGTTAGGGGTAGGGTGAGTAAAGACAAATGAAAACTAAGTGATGAAGGGGCAGGGGTAGGCTGAGCAAAGCTAGATGACTTGTTCCATCCATTAACACATTAATTGCTACAACAAGTACATGACAAGTAATTACTAATTTACAGCCAACACATGCAAGTACTTTAAGTTTACAAACAACACATGCACGTACACAAGCTAGATGTCATTAATTTCAGCATATAAACAAAATGTGCTCATTACACATAGACATTACAAGTTGAAAGATTACATGGAAAGTGTGCCATCATCCTCTTCCCCCTCGTGAACATCCCACTTCTGAGAAGGGCTGGACTTATATGATGGATCACTTCTAGAAAGAAGCCTAAGGTTGCAGTGCACATACACAAGATCCTCAGCCACTTTATGAGCAAGCCGATTGCGTTTCACGGAATGGATGAATCCATAGGTGGACCCATTCCGCTCTGCTACATAGGAACTTGATACTTGTGAGAGGAGCCTGATCGCCAACTTTTGCAATTGAGGGGTATCTAAACCATAGTTTTCCCACCAAGCAACGGGAGAAAGACACTCTCTATCTGAAGAAGCGGACAGCTCACCAAATGCACCCACTTGGCCAAGATACATCGACAATTGATCCTTCATCAAAGTTTTTTCTGCAGCATCCTTCTCCACTCTATCCAAAGTCTGCCTCCAACCTCTCATCAATTCAGCATCTTGTTGTGGATCTGCAGAACCATTTTAGATTTAGAAGAAAGGCTGCTGCATGGAGAGGAGAATGAAGCATATCCCATCTCACTTTCTGCAATCTCTCTTATCTCTTCATACATAATGTCTCCCCATTGCTTTCTCTAGCTAGACCTCTTTTATATTCTCAAGCATTTGATCAATACCTTCATAAATCACACCAAGACATGCATCATCCTTGTCCACCAATCGTAACATGAGCATGATAGGCCAGCACACTCTTACATACTTCTCCACTTCGTCCCAAAATGAGGTTGACAGTATGGTGTTTTTAATCCGAAGGGCTTCATCATTGCGACCTCTCCAATCATCCCAATCTTGGCTGACAACCATTTGCTTCAAGGACGCTTTTACCTTTACCAACCGCTGGAGCATGATGAAGTTTGTTGCAAATCTTGTATCGCCTGGCTTCAGCAACTTCAGTTTTGAAAATTTGGACAGCATGGCTCTTGGTGCCTATGATTGGAGAATAATTGCTGCACCTCCTTGCCATGACTAATTGCCAACTCCATCCACGCCAGGGCTGAAAGATACTCCAGCAACAAGTTCAAACAACGGGCAGCACACGGGGTCCAAAAGATATGTTTGAACTCTTGCTCTCTTGCAATTTGAGGCATTATCAGTAACAACCTGAACTACATGTTCAGGGCCCACCTCCAATATAGTCTCTTTTAATGCTGCTGCAATGTATTCTCCAGTCTTTGCCTCTCCACTAGTATCTTTGGATTTCTTGAATACAATTCCTCGTGCACTGCAAACCACAATGTTGAGAAGAGGCCTCTTTGCAATGTCTGTCCAGCCATCAGAAACAATGGAGCATCCTTAGTACGGCCAAGTAGATTCATTAGTGGATAGGTTTCTTGACACTCTTGCTCTCTCCTTCTCCAAAAGAGAGATATGGAGCTTCTCGTAGTTTGGAGGTTTATATCCCCTTCTAAATGAAGCAACTGCACTTACCATGTTTGTAAAATATGGAGACCGTGCAAGAGAAAATGGTATTCCATTGGAATAGAAGCAACGTGCCACAGCCTCATCAACCTCCTCCCTTGAAGCATTGTTGTATACAGTCGGCACGGTTGACTGAGATAAAATCTTTGAAGCCTTCTCATCTGCTGGCACCTTCTTTCAAACTTGAACACCAACGTTCTTTATTCCTAGAAGATGGGCATGCACACAAGAGTATGGTCCACAACATTCCAGTCCACAAAAAGAGTATGACCACTTCTTGCTACCTCCTTTCGCAAAGGTACCCTTTTCTTCAACATGCTTCCAAAGCAGCTCAGGATATTGTGTAGAGTGTGGCATCTTGAACAAAGTGAGACGACCTTACTGTGACAGATCTGGTAAACTCCTTCTTCTCCTTCTATTGTTCCCCTGGCAGGCATCTTCTAGTCGTTGGTAAAAGGGACAATACCACTCAAGTGTGCAAATGAAGTCTATGCACTTGCACTTCAGTGCCCTTCGACGGATTGCATCGCAAGGGAGAAAGCCGAAGAGATATTGAGCGGGCAAGTGCATCGAGAAAAGATGACTTCTCTTGGGACGCAATGCATACAAAAGCACTATCATTGATCGTCGTTGGTGCCGTCATTCATGGAGCAGGAGGAAATAATGGCTTGAGCAAACTAGTAGAAAGAAAGAAAGAAAGAAAAAAAGTCTATTAACGTCCACGGGAGACCAAGAGGTCTATGGGACAACATGAAAGCCATCTAGTACATCAGCTTAGGGAGGGCGCAGGGCAGCTCCCAAGGAGTGCAAAAGCAGCTCCATTTATTTAGAGAGTACCTATATTGTAGCCTAGATAAAACATACACACATATATATAGTTGGCCTTACATCAGTTTAAGACTGAGAGTCTTTTAGTTTTGATTTAAACTCTCTAATGAATGCTATCCCATCCCGGTAGACTGCCCATTTACCATCCTTCCTCGCAGCCCAAACCTTTGCTAATTCCTTTGCCTTATCCTTCAGTTGAGCCTTGGTGAGTTCCTCGGCTATCCATATCTTCGTCCCTTTCAGCTTGTGAGATTGTCGTAGAACTTTTATACGTATGTCTCGTGAGTTGAACGTAATGATAGCATGGCCATTACGTTGACCGATATGAACTACTCGAGCTTCACCATCATCATCTGGGTTGTCACGATTGTCATCGGCATCTGCTGTCCAGTCAACAGTAGGCATGGTTGTTTGGACATGTGCTAAGGTATCACTAAAAGATTCATCTTCTTTATACCATCCATCTGGAAGCCCCCCGATTCTGATTTTCAAAGCATTATCCTTTCCAGCTGCATGTTCTTTAATCTCTTCCTAAATATCAGCTTTGTTGACCTTTGCATCAAACTCCACAGTCACTTCTTGCTTGGCTGTCTGCATTTCAGTATGAACTAGATTCTTGACTGCAGAGACTAGTTGGGGGGTAGGGGGGGAAGCATTGCATGACTTTATAACCTCGTCAATGACTTCCTTCTTACCAGGTCCTTCCAAGACTTGAATTCTAGCTATGGCTCCATTAGCTGCATCCTCAGCTCTCTCACTTGATCTTGTAGGAATTAAATTTGTTCATGATATCCAAGAATTGGTCGGTCAAAAAGACCACCTCGTTCATATATATGTGCATACGGGGAAGGCGTCTTGGTTGCCACTCTGGAGTATCTGGCTTTGTTACTGGAGGCTGCTGGAGTGGAAGGGGTTTTTGAAGGGGAGGAAGGTAGGTTGGGCCATGTTTTGCTGGCCATATCTCCTGTTTACCCCTGGTTGAGCGTCATGGAGGAATTGAGAGCCAACCATGGCAACCTCTGTCTCCCTGATGTGCAATCCCCATATGATCTAACCTGGTGTAGATATGTGATGGTCTAAAAGGCTGCATCTAGCTGGAGTGGAGAAGCACGGCCTGAATGATATGATGTGGTACAGACGGTTTCCCTCGGATCATCCGTAAGAGCATGAGGATCTGTAGGCGCTCCACCCGTGTCCACTCTATCTCTGACATGTCAGGCCCCCAACAAGGGCTGCCATACATATCAGCTGGTCGGACCAAGGAGACGAAGAGAAGAGCCTTGGTCCGAGGGTCCTGAAAGTGGGAGTGGAAGCATTGTCTCTCTAGCCGAGCCAGTGAGGCGTATCCCCTACTCAGTCTGGCCTGCATCGCTGGTCTCATCGTGAAGATCGGGCCGAAGAAGATGACCCCCAAGTAAGTGTATGAGGATATGACTCAACTGGTGACCCACCGAAAGTGAACTGCTTCCGTTGCATGTTTGCTCAAGGTGTTAAAGATCATGACCTTGGTCTTGCCAAGGTTGACCTCCAAATCATGGGATAAACAAAAAGCCTGCAGTGCATCCAGGTGTCGCTGGAGCCCCTCGGGTGTGGATGACAAGAGTGTCACGTCATCTGCATAAAGACGAATCCTGATGATGATCCCGGCAAGTGAGCAACCAGGGCCCCATGAGAGTCTCAAGCTCATCGATGTTGTTTGACCCCTATGGTACTCAAGATCTCGTCTGTCCAACCTGCAGCTGTCCGAACTCGGCCTAAGACTCTCTCATAAAGTGCCATGACTGCCCAGATGATCTCCTGATCAAATCCCAGTGTCTGTAGGCGTGTGATGAGACGAGCTCGAGGTACTGTGTCAAAGGCTTTGCGGACATCCACAAAGCAGCAAACCCTCTGCTCCGAGCCCTCTCATCTCTACGAATAGGCTGACCGACGCATCCAATACACTTGCATAGATCTTGGACATCACATGTCCAATCATGATAGTCCTGTAGTTACTCGGGTCCATGGGATCCCCTGCCTTGTGGATCGGGGTGATGGTGTTGAGTATCCAAGTGCGGGGGAAGCCAAGGCAAACAGTGTCATTGAATAGCTTTGCTAGGATCGGGGCTAACGTGTCGATCCCATATGCGATAAACTCAATGCATAGCCCCTCGTGATCCTTAGCTCGGCCGTTGTGCAATTTCAATGTCGCGTCCTTGACTCCCCCTCTCGTGAACAACGTGCAAGTGGTTGTATGAGATCTGGAGTGGGCTGGTAAGGGACATCATAAAGATGGTGTGCATACGTGTGCCAGACTCTCGTGTCGGTGAGGAGTGATGGACCTATGCTCAAGGAATCTCCGCCAAAAATTCTTAGAATTGTTGCTGTACAAGATGTGCACTAGCTCCTTCTCATTTCGACAAAGAAATGCCTGCTTCTTCCGACGTACGAGATGTCGGTACGTGTCTGGTGTGTTCGGAAGGTGACATCTGGTTTCAAGTTGGAGCTCTTGGTGATAAGCCTTGCACTCCGCATCGTACCAGCCGTTGCAACGTACAGAACCAAGAGGTGGTGGTCTAGTGGACCGTGTGGTGTGGGGAAAGATTTGGAGGGCAGCCTCGTGGAGTGTGCGACTAATGAGGACAGCACAGTCCTCTATGAGTGGTATGTGATCGATGTAGGTTAGGAGTCTCTTTAGGCGTCCAGAGTAGGCCGGTGAGAGGCTGTGATCAAAGTGTAAATCGTGGTAGGTGTCGTGCTTCCTATGTGGTGTGTGTGGTGTGGCTAAGCGTGGGGTGGCGATAGTGAAGAATAGGTATGTGTGATCAGCTCCTGGAGGGAGTGGTGCTACAGTGAAGTTGGTGATACATGAAGTGAAGGTAGGGGATCCCATGATGTAATCTACTACACTAGTTACCCCCCCGTGTGGGAAGCAAGTAAAACCACCTAAGGAGGGCCATAGGTCAAGCCCATTGTAGATGATGAGATCATGCATCCTGCCTAGATCAAGGAGCGTGTGTCTATATGGTGTAACAGGCTTGTGTCGGTCCAATAAGGTCCTAGTCATACCTGCTCCGTCTAGGTCCGTGTCTGGTAGCATGATAGAGTCGTCTCGGAAGTCCAGGAGTGGTGCTTGGCGCGTGCTCGTCCTGGCGTTGAAGTCCCCAACAAGGAGAACTTCCCCGCTGGCTGAAAGATCTGGGATATCCTGATGTAAGGGTGCATATGGCAATGTCTCACCCTCCTCTCGTGCCACTTTGGCGAACTGGGATGTGTCTGGCGAGAAGTAGCATATTCCTATGAAAAGGTCACGAGTGTCTGTGCATCGGATCCGGATCCACATGAATCGGGAGTGTGCGTCCTTCCTCTCAATGGAGATGGCTCCAACAAGGGAAGACCTGCACAATACTACGACCCCGCCTGATCCTCGAACTCCTCCTGTATCCCTCGTCTCATCCCTGAAGGCTAACTCCCATGTACTCCCATGTGTAGCCACTGACTATCGGTAGTGAACGCTCTGGGCTCTGGTGTGTCTCCGTGTAAAAGATTATGTCTCGTCCTGTATAAGACTCCGAGAAGTTCCCTGAGTCTGACCATAAGGTACCATTACAGTTCCAAATGGTGCAGGCTAGGGTATTGGAAGCTTGAGTCTCATAGGCCCCGTCCCCTTAGGGGGTACACATGGGAGCCCGACGGGTGCCGGTCAACAACCTACCATCTCATACCACGGCCCATTTCCCCTCCTTGTGGGCAACATCCCGCTGTCGCAGAAGAACTCGTCGCTCCTCGATCTGTAGTGGTGTTAAATCCTTGTCCATGGACAGGGTGGGATGCTCTCGTAGAGCGGCTCAACGTCGGAGTGCCGCTAGTCGAGCATGTGAATCTCTGAAGCGAATGAGTAGGGGCTGCTCTTAGTTGGGATCTCTCCCAACACGCCATGCTCCCTCTATGCCATGGTTGGGGACCCCCATGGTGGTGGTCATAAAGGTGATCGCCTCCTCCATGGGCGTCGTAGTGGTGCTGGTGCTGTCTCGCGTGATCTCTCGTATCCCAATGTTGAGGGCCTTTGAAGCCCTCTGCTGCTACTCCTATATGGCGGATGAAACGGTTGCCTTTGCAGGCTCCCATTTCGCCACGTCCACCCATCTAGTCGTCTCTGCTATAGCCGACTGTATCGTGGCTATCTATGCCTCCATCTCTGTGACTGGGGTCCCTCCGGGCGTTGCTCTGAGGGTCCCGAGCTCCTCTCGAAGCTGTGTGATGTCGTGTCTCAGTCCCTGGATAAGGGTGCCCTGCTCGTGTATAATGCGGGCCTGCTCCTGGGTGTATCGGGCCTGCTCCTGGGTGTATCGGGCCTGCTCCTGGGTGTAATGTGTCAACTCTGCCTGATGGGCCTGGATGCTGCGTATCTCAGCCCTAATAGGGAGTCCCAAGCATCTGGTGGGGGCCTAAGATGTCCTGGTTCAGGTGGTGGGAACTGGATCTCGAGAGGGGTTGGAATGAAGGTGGGCTACTGAGGTTGTACTAAGGGTGGGGACAGCGTGATATGGACGGGGGAGTGGTATGTAGGAGTAGCGAGGCTGGATGAGGTGATGAAGGGTGGCTGACTGAGAGGTAGAGGTGATACGAGAGGAAAATACTGTGAACCCGTGGTCAGTGGGGCCAGTGGTGAGGCTACTGGAGAGGAGACCTATGATGATGATGCAATAGAGGGGGAGGAGAGACGTGGCGTAGATGATGAGGCGGATGATGGTGGTGAAATAGTGGTGGTAACCATAGAGGTCGAGGATGTGGTGACCGGCATGGGCTTTGGGTAGGCCCCTTTCTTCTGGGCCGCAGTGCTGTCCACTGTCAAACCGCTCCGGTTGCTACGTTTGTTGAATTCCTCCAGAGTGAGTTACTTTTGTGTTTTCCCCTTGTCACCGTTCCCCTTCCCCATCTCCATGCGTATGCAAATTTGGACCGAAGGGCCTCCCGCCTAGTCTCCTGTCCTCATTCCCCTGTTCCCTTCATTATGGGGGGGGGGGGGCAGCAGCAGGCAAAGAAGGGATTGCAGGAGGTCGGAGCTGTTGGGAAAAAAAAAAAGGTAGAAGCTGCAAGCGGGTTTTTTTTTTTTTAAACTGAGCGAGGGGGGGTTAGGGAGGGCTGAGCGAGGGGTTCGCCGGGGGGGGCGAGGGGGTAGCGGGGGGTAGCGAGGGGGTAACGGGGGGTAGCGGAGGGTAGCAGAGGGGGTGGCAATGAGGGGGTAGTAGAGGGGTAGCGAGGGGGTAACGGAGGGGGTAGTGAGGGGGTAGCAACGAGGGGGCTAGCGGAGGGGGTAGCAGCGAAGGGGGTAGCGGAGGGGTAGCGAGGGGGTAGCGGGGGGGATAGCAGAGGGGTAGCGGGGGGGGTAGCAGAGGGGTAGCAGCGAGGGGCTAGCGGAGGGGGTAGCGAAGGGGCTAGCAGAGGGGGTAACGGAGAGGGTGGGGGAGAGAGAGAGAGAGAGAGAGAGAGAGAGAGAGAGAGAGAGAGAGAGAAGGGTGAGGGGAAGAGAGGGATAGAGAGAGGTTGGGAGAGAGAAAGAAAGAAAGAAAGAAATTTTATTAAAGTCTTCGGGAGACCGTGAAGGTCTATGAGACTAAAGATAGCTAGTACAATGAGCATAACGGTGGCAGTCTCAAAACAGGCCGGCCAACCGTTTCTTCAAAAAAAGTTATGAAGGACGGTGTGTCTAGTCCTGGTACAAAAAATGTGTATCTATCTCATCGGAGGGAGGAGAAGGGAGTAGATAGGATTAGATGTCACATCAAAAGTCCCTTGAGTAGATAGGGGGTAGCGGGGGGTAGCGAGAGGGAGCGGAAGGATCTTGAGACAGAAAGAGACATGCACTACAACGACCCTGCACCTGCACAACACACCAACCATAAGCCATCGCCAAAACGTGAAATCGTTAAACTGTCACAAAAAGTGAAGGACTTCAAAGTAATCGCTGACCATGAGCACAACATCGACTATCTTGCATCACCATAACGGGTGTCCATGGAGACGAACGGTAGTTGAAGGCTTGGCCAGTGCTCAACGCAATACACAACACGTCGCCTTCAACACAAGATTGGGATAATAAGAGCCTGCATGCAAGTTGCGCCCCTTTCTTTGTCATATGTGGGTGCATGCAAGTCACAAGGACTGTGAGGAAGGGGATTGCGCCAAGCAATCTCGTCAGGAGATTTATGGAACTATTGCAATCAGAAGATTTGTGGAAGCTCGTGGATGCCAATCCGTCAGATAGATTTGGATATCTCAATTCGTCGCAACAACCAACCACCTACGTTGAATGGCCGACAAATCCGAATTTTCCCAACGCTCGTTGCATGCAAGCGTTTCCCAAACATTTCCACGTTTCGAAAACGCCAGGTAATGGCAAACGTATGGAAACGGCATTTCTATACATTTTTAAACGTTTCCTGCAACCTAGGATTGAAAGGATTACTCATTGGGTGCGTGTGACAGGAATCGGTCCGCCTACTCTCTCATTCACACAAAGATATGCAACAAGCTTAGCACAAAACAATTGGAGCGGCTTACTTATTATCGCTCTAACTTACATATGTTGCGCAATATGCATGAGATGCCTATGGCTAGACAGGTAGACTTTTCAACTTCCTATATTGTAAACTCATATTTGCTCTCCATACTTGTAAGTTATACACAATGGTACTTGTCACTTGACACTCGTAAGTTGTAGGTCTTAAGTTCTAACTATAGTCCACATGTCAAATTTCCAGGTAAATGTGGATGAGTGCAAGCTATCGGCAAATAAGCTTGGATGTGTTACCAGAGAGCGCGATCCAAAGCAGGACCAGATTTTCAAGGACCTCTACTTGGAGCTGGAGGAGATAGATCGACAAGTGTCACGCACTCCCATTGGGAGAAGGGTCACCGTTCCAGTTGGTGGCACTTGTGGTGGCAGAGCATCCATAGCCCGTAAAAGGACATCCGTGCCATCGACTCCCCAAACCTATGTGAGGCGCGGCTCCAGGAGCATATCAACCACATCCGTTGTTGAGGACACCCCTGTGGCTAGAGAGCCGGAGTATGATGAGGAGGGCAATGTTCTTAGTGAGGGTAACTATGGTGAGGGGTCTCATGGATCCTCATCATCCTCTAGTGAGAGTCATCATACTCTTGGATTTGACAGTTATGGGAATACCTACAGACAAACCTAGGCCCTAGGCTCTTGCCTGTAGTAGTAGTAAAGCTTTTTGTAAAACTTTTTGCATCTATAATAGACCTCGGTCCCCCTTTTTGTGCTTACTACTTTATATCGCGAGTCACGACTCGCTACTATTTGTAATGATATATCTTCAGTCCTTGTGACATGAATCATGAATCACAATATATCTTCGGTCCTCTTAAGTTTTGCAAATTGCACCTATGCAACATGTAGAATGTTTGTGTTTCAACTTTCAAGAATCAAGTCATGGACATCTTCTAAGCATTGAATGTCCATTCAAGAAAAGCTTATACTTACTCTAAAACTCTAAAATATCGCTCTCTTTTTTTGTATCGAACGTATGCTCAATATTTTTTAGTTATTTTAGTACCGTACTGATATCGAACGGTACGTATCGAACGTCATCAGACGTGTCAACCATGGTCACTAACATACTAACAAGATGAGATATGAAGGATCGGGGTTAACTGTTCTTGAGATGCACCTTCGACAACCCCTTGACTCTCGGTGGGATATGCATTTGAAAGCTTCTTCAAAGTGCTCAATGACATAACCCTTGAAACGCCAGTTATGGTTTGATTGCAATTTTGTCACCAATGCATGTGTCCACTCTCGTGAATACGATTGTGCTAAATTTTGCGGGTGCATATGGAGTCTTCAAGAGATGCTATGTTTGAGGATGTCCTTGGTGATTTGGTTGTTGCTGGTATTGTCTACAAAGTGCCTCATTATGGCATGCTGAACTGATGGAAGGAAAAGCCATCCAACCAAGTCTTGCTTACGACTCAAACTCTGAGGATGAAGAGACTGAAGAGGGAGGAGACAAAGTACAAGAAAAGGTACGGAATGCAGCCTATGTATCATCTATTATCTAATGCTTATGTTGATTGCATTCACAAATGGAGTTGCTACCATTGAACCTTTTAAAGTTTGATATAAAGACACTTGCATTGTGAGCACGAACAAAGGGGCAAATGAGGTCAACGGGAGGTATTCAAAGCTGGTCTCTAACTCCAAAGAGCTGAGAGTATGGACAAACCTAGAAGAAGAGAATACAGACACGCAAGGAGAAAGAAAGAAAGAAAGAAATTTTATTAGAGTCTTCGGAAGACCGATGGGTCGATGAGACTGAAAGAAAACCTGATACAAATCACAGTCAGGGTGGCGCTACTGAAACGAGCATCATCACCCGTGCTGAATCCTAAGTCTGATCATACATAATCAAATACATCTCGATGTAACAATGAAAAGAAAAGGACTGGAGCGGAGCGGAATCCTCCATATGTCATGTCCCCCTGGCTGGTGCATAGCCGGTGATGGGACGCCGGTGCCCGTCAAGGGGTGCCGTGCGTCTCGGTCTCCTGGACGAGGCTCAACGCAAGACCAAAGCCACCGTGACTCCCGTGGGACGTATCCCGGGTCTAAACAATGACGGGAGGTCCCAAAGAGTGATATGTGTGTCCCCTCGATGTCTCGTTGATAGGATAAAATCTGTATATATTTTTCTCCACATAGATTGTGCATGAGGGTAGACATTGAACACATGATAGTGTTAAATTGCGGGTTGTGTGTGAATAAGCCAATGTAACTGGCTGCACATGTAAAAGACCTTTTTATTTTGAACTTGAAAGACTAAAAGTTTTTTTGCAAGGACTTTTTAGGGAAATGATGAAATGCAATGTGGTTGTACCAGACCTCCAGAGCAAGGGTGTCCGGTGCGTGGTCAAATGAAATGTTTTTGGGGTCATGTTAAGTCAAGTCATGAAGGGTTTTTTTATATTTTCCTGAGTCACTGTCGTCTTATATGTTATGGGAATTTGATGTGTTCCGGTGCCCATGTCAAGGGGCTTTTCATGTGTGTATATGGGGGAGCATGCAAGCTTTAATGTGCATGCTAATGTGTGTGGGAATTGTGTGACTAAAGGTCCAAAATGTGCATTTCATGTGATTTGGGAGAAATGTCTTGAGAGTGGTAAAATGTCACTAGTGAGGTGGCAGATTAGGCTGAGGTGGCTGGACTGATTGAGAAGGCATCGTGCTCATACATGTGGCTACGTAATGGAAGAGGGAAGCTTCTGGTTGATGAGCGAGCATGGTACGTGGAGTCTAGGGCTTGCAGATAAAGGAGAAGAGGAGGAGTCGGTGAAGGGCGGACGAGCTGTACGAAGAGCTCGTGCGATGGTGAGAGGCTCCTAGGGTGAAGAGGAGAGAGCAGCGCAAGGATCGCAGCGGTGTTGATTGAAGGGCTACACTGTAGGAGAGGGATTCCGTAGATGAAAGAGACTGTGAGCGTGTGCATAAGCGAAGGGTGAGCGCCTATGAGCAATATGGGCTGGTACGGAATCTGAAGCGTGGGCTTTGTACGGTCTGCAGTACGAGATTGTACGGTGTAATTGTTGATTGGTACGGGCTGGTAGTACGGTGCCTTGATTGCAGGCTGAACGGGCACGTACGAGTTATTAAAGATGTCTTCTACGAGCTGTACGGAGGACGTTCGTCATTAAATGCAGACTGTACGGATTACTGTGTGGTTGTACGGGCCTGCTGTTGTACGTATAATTGTACGGCTGCTTGTGCGGTGAATGTACTTACAGATTTATAGATGATGGTACGCGCCAGTTCCTCTTGTGAACAGCTTGTGAGCTTGGGGGTCTAGCTGGCCAATGAGCACTCGGCTGTGTATCTGTGGTATTCTGAGGCTGACTGTTTTCTGAGTTTTTTTTTTGGGGGAAGTTCAGTTCTGAGTTCAGTCTGTTTCGGGCTGTGTAGGCTTTCCCCTCTTTTAAAGAGTCTGGGTGTGTTCTAGTCAGATTGTGTGGGAGGTTGACTTGTTACTTGTGTGCTCTGGATACCCGCTCTGAAAGTCGGTGCATAAGCTCTACCTTGAGAGCTACCACATTACAGTACTGATCCCAGGGAAGTCTTGAAGATACGATTTTGTCTCTAGAGATGGATTCTGAAGAAGATATGATTGTATGGGGTCAGCAGTAAAGTACTGAGTCATTTTGTGTTTGTCTGAGGACAGTCCTGTGTTTCTTTTTTTTTTTCACATCATTGTGTTGGCGATCCTGCTAGGGACAGAGTCTTTGTTTTGGTGAGTGAAAGTCCACCCAAGTCAAGGAGTACTCAGTGATCTTGGAAAATGGCTCAAGATTTTGCAAGATTTTATGGTTTACCCAATGAAGACCCCGAAAAGTTTATTGAGAGTATGGAGTTCACAGCTCTTGTAAAAGACAGAAATGCACCCGAAGTGTTACTGCAAATTTTATTTTTTTACTTGATGGGAGAAGCCCATACATGGTTGCAGGAATTTCAGGCCAGTTTTCAAAATGAGCAAGGAGAACGCAGGAATCTCACTTATGGAGAGGTAAGAAGTAGTTTTTTAGCACGGTTTGCATGTACCAAGGATGCAGATGGAGTATGGAGGGAGTTATGTGCTTTGTATCAAAGGAAAGACCAAACTGTGGATGATTATGTGAGTAGATTTATGGTCATGTGGAATAAATGGCAGTCAATTCTTTTGCCAGAAGTACCACCTCGTGTCATAAAGAAGGATAGATTTATTGCAGGATTAAAGCCTGAGATACGGGTGAAGGTTGAGGTGAAGGACCTGCCAACTTTTGAGGAAGCCCTGAGAGTGGCTAAGGAGAAAGAGAGGAAGCAAAGAAGGATAATTCAGCTAGAGTATGGCGTGCCCGTTGTTCCTTCTGTTATGGAGATGCCTGTGCACAATGTAATTGAGCCAGTGAGGCCAGAAGAAAAGAAAGAGGGATCAATGAAGGATGAAATTCATGAAATGGCTGAATTAATCAAGAATCTCAGTTTAAACCTTATGGCAGGAAGAGGACGAGGTCGGACTCCAGGTGGTAGAGGAGCAGGTAATGCATCCAATTCAAGTGTTCAAGCACCTTTGCAAGACGGGAGAGGACGGGGAGTGTATGCTCCGTATGTGCAATGCTTCAATTGTCTAGATTGGGGACATTATAGTACACAATGTGATAAGCCCCCCAGAGTTGGCGGTGATATGTACCCACTTCCTTCAAATTTAAAAGATAGGTCAACTGATCATGGAGTGCAGATAAAAGAGCCTGGACCTTCAAGTAGTAACGGAGTAAAGAAGGTTTCTTTTGAAGATAAGGGGAAAGGTAAGTTTGTCAGCGTGCTTGGATTGGAAGAGAGTGATTTGGATGTTTTGCCTCTTGGGAAGAGAGACAGGGATGAAGAAGGAGAGGCAAGTGTAAAAAAGAGTAAGCAGGCTGAAGATGTTGTTACTTACCAGAGGAAAAAGGTAAGGAAGGCCAGACAGAAGTACAGAACAGCTGATTATCCCTTGGAAAAGGAGCAGGCTGAATATGATTTGATTGCTGATTTGTCTAACAGAAAGGTGGATATTACTTTTGCACAGATGGTTGGGCTCTGTCCAAGGCTGAAGAGAGAATGGAGAAAAGCTGTAAATCCAGGTAAGAAGAGAGTTGTGCATAAAGTAGCAAAAAATATTATGTCTATTTCGGAGCTTCCTGATAATTGCCCTTCGGTGGAGGCATGGCATAAAGGATATGAGCTTGGAGAAGCATACATTGATGGAGGTGCCCAGATATGTGTGATGACTCAATCTTGTGTTGAGAGGTTGGGTTTGGAGGTTACTGATCCTTCTCACTTCCGAATAAGAATGGCCAACCACGCCAGAGTGAAGAGTTTGCGGGTAGTGATGAAGGATTTGGATGTGGAAGTCTTCAATGTGCATTGCAGAATAGATTGTCATGCTATGCCGGCAGGTATGGGTGCTTACCCTCTCATTTTAGGCAGACCTTGGTTGAGAAAAGTGGGAGCTATTCAAAATTGGGGGAAGGGAATAATCTCAATATATACATCTAATAGTAAAAAGTTCAGTTTTGATATGGTGAGTCATGCTGAGATATCAAGCCCAATCGAAGAAGAAGAAAAGCAGAGTGAGACCACGAGTGAAGAAGAAAGTAGTACTACTATTGACAATGATGAAGCTCAGGTTGCTTTCATTGAGGGAGTGAACTTTTTGGGTACAAAGGAGCAGGCTGAAACTGTACATCAGTTAGAAGAGGACAGATTTGAAGCAATGGAGGAGTTTATGCAATCTAAAGAGGCACCTATCTCAACACAGGAATTAATACAGCAAATGATTAATCCAGATCTTACTCTGAAAGAAAAGGAAGAGTATTCAGCCATGTTGCGCAGGTATCCCTATTTATTTATCACATCGTATGAAGAGATTAGAGGGTTTAAAGGGAAGCCTTTGAAGATTGAATTAAAAGAAGATGCAAGGCCGGTATTTCAGAAAATGAAAAGATTTAGTCCTGAGCAAGTGAGGGTACTACGAGAGGAGGTGGTCAAGTTGCTTAAGGCTGATATAATTTTTCCCATTGTTCACTCTAACTGGGCCAGCCCTGTGGTTATCGTACCAAAGAAAGATGGACAATGGAGAGTATGTGTTAATTACAAACCGTTGAATGCTATGACGAAGAGTAATCACTATCCTCTCCCACATGTGGATGACATACTGGATAAGATAGCCGGTCATGAGATGTATAGTTTATGTGATGGGTATTCGGGCTATTTTCAGATTGCAATTGCTCCTGAAGACCAGACAAAGACAACTTTCATTACTCCCTGGGGCTGCTTTTCTTATAAGAAGATGCCTTTTGGTTTGAAGAATGCTCCCTCGCATTATCAGGAGAACACAAATGAGGTACTTGCCCCTTTTCTTGATAAACTTTGCAAGGCTTTTATTGATGATATTTGTATTTTTAGTGATCGGAAGGATCATTGTTCCAAACTAGATCAAGTACTTGGGAGAATTGATGATAGTGGAAGACAACTTAATCCCAAAAAATGTAAGTTGGCACGGCCAAGTATTAAAGTATTGGGTCATGTTGTTTCTGAGAATGGAATAGAGCCAGACCCTGAGAAGATTAAAGCATTGGTTACTCTAGCACCTCCAACAAAGACAAGGCAGTTGCATACTTTCTTGCAAAAGGTTAAGTATCTTTCCAGATTCATTTCTATGCTTTCTCAAGTTTTGAATCCATTACAACAAGCAGTGAAGAAGGTGCCTTTGCAATGGACAAGTGAATGTGGAGAGGTTTTTGAAGTAGTCAAAGAGATTGTTGGAAGAGTGTCAAGTGTTAAAGCTCCTGATTTCGATAAGACTTTCTATGTCAATCCTTCAGTAGGGCCAAATGCATTGGGAGCCATTTTATTGCAGTAGGGAGAGCAATCAAGGTATATGAGGCCTGTGTTTTTTGCTAGTAGGGTAAAAAGTGAAGCAGAGAAGAAGTATTCAGCTGCTGAATTGGTATTAGCCAGCTTTGTATTTGCATGTAGAAGATTTCGGAATTATTTATTGCCTCATTCTTTTGTACTACTTACTAGTTATACTCTATTGCCACAACTTGTGAATGGTATTAATTTCTCACGAAGTATGGTGAGATGGGTAACAGAATTGTAGGAGTATATTTTTACTTTCGGTAGAGAACTCAACCAGAACAACGCTAGCCGATTCGCTTACTTACAAAGATACCCCTATTTTAGTCAAGGAAGTGGAAGATCATACTGAGAGAGTGCAGGAAAAAGTTTAGAAGACAGCTATACCTTGTTCTTTGATGGTTCTTACAGGAAGAGTATTGACAAAGCAACCGGTGGAATGGTTGTCTATGATCTTGATGGTAAGGTAATTCGGAAATCAGGTTTTCCCTTGAAGGTAAGCAGTAATAATGAAGCTGAATATGCTGCTTTAGCTGAAGGCTTGCAATCATGTTTGAAGATGGGAATAAAAAGACTGATTATAAAAGGTGATTCAATGCTAGTTGTAAAACAGATTCTGGGGGTGTGGAAGATAAAGCATGAACATTTAAAGAATTGGGCTAGCATTGTTAAAAAGTTACTCAAACATTTTGATGCATGGTTGTTACAGCATGTGGACAGAAACTTGAATCATGAGGCACATGATGCTGCTTGTGGAGAGGAAAATGTTCAGGTGTGTGTAGTAAAAGTTCAAGAACCTTTGTACAGAGGGAGAGAGTATCTTTCGAATGTGGAGGCTTTCTTGCTCACAGGAAAAGTGCTAGAAGAGGTTCCGAAAGAAAAGAGGTATAGATTTGTTAAGACTTGTGAGCCTTATTGTCTAATTGACGATTTTTGGTATATGAAGGGTGCAGATTTAGTCTTGAGAAGAATCCCATGGCAAGCTGAGATCATGCATGTGCTTGAGGCAAATCATGAGGGGATTTGTGGCGGACATTTCGCATTCAAGACAATGCTAAGAAAGATACTAATGGAAGGGTATATCTGGCCCTCTCTACAGAGAGATATAAAGCATTGGTGTAGATCCTGTTTACAATGCCAACAGATGGGAAGAAGAGTATTACATCCAGAGTTGAGAAATCTCATCATAGCATACAACATATTCGAGAAGTGGGGGATTGATGCAATCGGTCCACTTCCCATGACTTCAGGAAGTAAGTGTTACATTCTCACTGCAGTAGAGTATCTTTCGAGATGGGCAGAAGCACGGGCAGTTGCTTCAGTCAATGCTAAACAAGTGAGCAAGTTCATATATGAAGATATATGTTGTAGATTTGGAATGCCTCTGGAATTGGTAAGTGATAAAGGGCCTAGATTTAGGAGTGAGTTGGTTGACTTGTTGTGTCATAAGCTCAAAATTAAGCATAGATATGCTACTCCTTATTATCCTCAGTGTAACAGTAAGAATGAATATTTCAACGGAGAGTTGATTAATATGATAAGTAAGATCGTGAAGATGCATGGGAAAAGCTGGGATCAAGTTGTGCCACAAGCATTGTGGGCCTACCGAATAGCAGTCAAGGAAGGTACACAGTTTTCTCCTTTTCATCTTGTATATGGAAAAGAAGCTATGTTGCCATTGGAAGTAGAAATTCCAGCTCTGAAGTTGCTCATGAAAATGGATGAAGAACCTAACACCGAGTATGAAAGAAGGTTGGTTGAACTACAGGAAGCTCAGCTTGATAGAATGAAACCAGTTGAACACTATGCTCAGACTCGGGAAAAGAATCAAATGAAAGCTAATTTGAAGTATAAGGATAAGAACATCAAAGAAGGAGACTTTGTATTAAGATATGACAATAAACGGGATAGTACTTTCAAGACTAAATTTGTGACAAAGTGGGTGGGTCCTTTCAGTGTGTTTAAGAAGTATTCAAATGGATCTTATCAGTTGAGTGATTTGGATGGAAGTTTGCACACCAATTTGCGGGTTGTGTGTGAATAAGCCAATGTAACTGGCTGCACATGTAAAAGACCTTTTTATTTTGAACTTGAAAGACTAAAAGTTTTTTTGCAGGGACTTATTAGGGAAATGGTGAAATGCAATGTGGTTGTACCAAACCTCTAGAGCAAGGGTGTCCGGTGTGTGGTCAAATGAAATGTTTTTGGGGTCATGTTAAGTCAAGTCATGAAGGGTTTTTTTATATTTTCCTGAGTCACTGTGGTCTTATATGTTATGGGAATTTGATGTGTTCCGGTGCCCATGTCAAGGGGCTTTTCATGTGTGTATATGGGGGAGCATGCAAGCTTTAACGTGCATGCTAATGTGTGTGGGAATTGTGTGACTAAAGGTCCAAAATGTGCATTTAATGTGATTTGGGAGAAATGTCTTGAGAGTGGTAAAATGTCACTAGTGAGGTCACAGATTAGGCTGAGGTGGCTCGACTGATTGAGAAGGCATCGTGCTCATACATGTAGCTACGTAATGGAAGAGGGAAGCTTCTGGTTGATGAGCGAGAATGGTACGTGGAGTCTGGGGCTTGCAGATAAAGGAGAAGAGGAGGAGTCGGTGAAGGGCGGACGAGCTATACGAAGAGCTGGTGCGATGGTGGGAGGCTCCTAGGGTGAAGAGGAGAGAGCAGTGCAAGGATCGCAGCGGTGTTGATTGAAGGGCTACACTGTAGGAGAGGGATTCCGTAGATGAAAGAGACTGTGAGCGTGTGCATAAGCGAAGGGTGAGCGCCTATGAGCAGTATGGGCTGGTACGGAATCTGAAGCGTGGGCTTTGTACGGTCTGCAGTACGAGATTGTACGGTGTAATTGTTGATTGGTACGGGCTGGTAGTACGGTGCCTTGATTGCAGGCTGAACGGGCACGTACGAGTTATTAAAGATGTCTTCTACGAGCTGTACAAAGGACATTCGTCATTAAATGCAGACTGTACGGATTACTGTGTGGTTGTACGGGCCTGCTGTTGTACGTATAATTGTACGGCTGCTTGTGCGGTGAATGTACTTACAGATTTATAGATGATGGTACGCGCCAGTTCCTCTTGTGAACAGCTTGTGAGCTTGGGGGTCTAGCTGGCCAATGAGCACGGGGCTGTGGATATGTGGTATTCTGAGGCTGACTGTTTTCTGAGTTTTTTTTTGGGGGAAGTTCAGTTCTGAGTTCAGTCTGTTTCGGGCTGTGTAGGCTTTCCCCTCTTTTAAAGAGTCTGGGTGTGTTCTAGTCAGATTGTGTGGGAGGTTGACTTGTTACTTGTGTGCTCTGGATACCCGCTCTGAAAGTCGGTGCATAAGCTCTACCTTGAGAGCTACCACATTACAGTACTGATCCCGGGGAAGTCCTGAAGATACGATTTTGTCTCTAGAGATGGATTCTGAAGAAGTGGATATGATTGTATGGGGTCAGCAGTAAAGTACTGAGTCATTTTGTGTTTGTCTGAGGACAGTCCTGTGTTTCTTTTTTTTTTCACATCATCGTGTGTCGTGCTGTGATTGTCGGGTCGGGACTCTGTCACGTCGGTGGCTAGAGACTAAACGATTAATGTCACTTGAAGGGAAGAACTCTGCAATCCTGCTCTGAGAGGTGTCTGATGATGTTGCCAAGCCCCGTCGCCTGAGTAAGTACTCTCTATGTCGGACTCCCTCGTGAATGAAGGCCGCGAGGCATCTCTGATCTGGGTAGGCAAGGAATCTGGAAAGGAGCCCGGAGCCGTCTCTGAAGAGGCAGTGGTATTAGTATGATAGAATCAAAATCGAAGTCAAGGGTAAAGATGCCAATACATTTGATGACACAAACTTTTCAAAAAACACTTGTTAGGAATGGTGCATAGCAACAAATCAGTAATCAAGCGAAGCAAGCTAGGATAACTGGTTTTACGTCACAACCGAGTACCACCATAGGGGTCAAAAGAAAACTGTCCCCTATGGCAGCCTGGGCGTGGTTGAAATTGTCCTTGACTCCTGAGTAGAAGGAGAAAGCAAGAAAATAAGGTTTATATTTTTTATGCCTTCAACCGCATTTGTGGAAGGACTGTCCAAAGAATAAGACTCCTCCATGGCTAAAATGGTAATCTCAGAATCTTATGCAGAAATGGAGGACAATCCTAGGGGCTGAGGACCTTACATTAAACTAGTGGGGCCTTCTCTCAAGTTAGAAACTACTTTATTATGTGTTTTTGCTCCTAACAAGCTTAAGAATGCACCTGATAACATATTAACCCACAACAACAGCATATTCGGGATTTGGCTGGAATGGAATTGATAAAAATGACGGGACAATTTGTCGAGCATAATGTTGTTGTGCTCTTTGACTCGGCATCAACGCACAATGTTATTGTTAGCTAAGACTTGTGCATATGAGAATAGGATTTTTAGAGAATTCGAACAAGGAGAGAGTTTTTCTCAAGTTCCTTCACATGGTAAGTCCTTACCTACAAGACAATGCATTAATCTATCCCCGCGATATTGTGGGGGGTGGTTAATTCTAAAGACAATAGGCAAGGTCGCCTATCGATTAGAATATATATAAATGTAAATATGTGGATGTTATGTTGTGTTGAATCAAGGATTTGTTTGTGAAGGTCTCTGATGAGGGTTCCTAAGATGGCTAGAAGGGTCAATAGACCTCCATGTACATTGGTTTGGGTTAATTTTTTAGCCATATGCCTACGGCATGTGCCTAGGGGCAAAGGTGTGGCTAACAATTTATGTGAGCACCTAAGAGGACCTAAGGTTATTAATACACGTGGGTTAGTACCTAGCAAGTGGCTAGGATTAGCATTGAACCTTTGGGTGCAAACTAGATCACGTTAAAGTAAGAATAAAAAAGAGATGTATGTTGTCGTGTACCCAAGCTGGGTATGTTGCAGATCAAGTGTGCATAGATTGCAAAGTGGCTGGGTGGAGACTTGGTCTCAGACCTTGGCAGGTTATCGTTGAGCTTGTGGACTTGAGTGTGTCACAACCAGAGCAAGCTGCAAATCTGCAAACAACTCCCCTTAGGAGGTATTGTGCCTGGATGCGCCACTGCCAAAGTACCGAACAGCATCTGAAGTTTCAGCCACACTATGTGATGCAACTTCCTGTCTATCATCATGATTGCACACAAGTAAAGCCCATTCGTCAATGACAAAGTTGTCTGAATCATTATCCTTATTTGGCTAGAATCTATAACCAAAGTGCCACACTCTCCCTCCTCCTTTGTAATTCTTGACTTCTATTCACTAACGAAGTGCCCCGGCTTTTTGCAACACTAGCATTTGCCCTTCTTCATGGGCTTGCCTGCATTTTTTCATTTTTTATTTGATGACTGCTGAATCTCGGTAATGGCCCACATGAAGTTCCTTGCCCTTGGCAATAAGGGCCTAATCCACTCCAGGTGAGTGAGCTACTATATCTTTATGACTCTAGCAAAGTGGTGGAAAGAACTGATTGTCTGGAACACTACATCAAAATCGAGCTATCATATCTTTCTGACTCTAGCAAAGTGGTGGAAAGAACTGATTGTTTGGAACACTTCATCAAAATTGAGCAACTGCTCGCAGAGACCTTGGATCTTTGTAAGTTCATGTTCATGCACCTTAAAGCCATCAAGTTGTCTCTTCGAATGACAAACCCTTGACTCATTTTTTGCCTAGAACATGCTCTCTAAACTGTTCCATACTGCTGATGTTTTAGCTGACTGGATATGAGAAATAATGAGCCTCATCACCGACAAAGCAATTACGGAAACAGCCTCAACATCTCTGGCATCCCATATTTCTTGATCTAGAGTGGGCATAATAGGTGATCTTGGTTGTGCCTGGATGATGGGCTTGCTTTGCTGCCCACCACCTTGTCCAGCACCTCCTTGAGGTGGATTGTGGAGTCTGTCACCTTGGGAAGTGTCATCCGTCTTTGACCACAAGCTTTTAGCCACAAGCATGTTTTTTACCTTATAGCTCCATAGAGAATAGTTGGTACCATCCACATGGGACGAAGTAGTGTGCTAGCCGCAAGTTAAAACTTGCTGAGCAGATTTGAAGTAGACATACATCGTTGAGAAGATGTACAACATCATCTCATACGGCCTCCTAAAGCAAGCGATGAAAGGAGTAAAGATGTACTGGCACTAACGGCACCAGGCTGGTCAACAAATGGATTTCTACAGATGAGGAATGGCACACAAATTGTAGCAAATGATGAGCTACGTATAAGGCGAGTCATATAGCTGATGAACCCGCCTCCACCAGCAGGTGAGTGACGATGTGTAGGTCTTGTCCTCGATGAGCAGGTGAGGAATGATGCAAGTTGATGCTGAGAGCAATGTGAGTTGAAGACAATGACGAAGTCCGTCCCTGAGGCAGCCCATTGAGCAGTGTTGTTGCAGCTCTAGTTTAAGTATTTTGTACCGACACATTGAGGACTGTGAGCTGGGAGGCGGCAATGAAGTAGGGCTATGAGGTGCCACATTGAGCAATGCCATGGCAGATTTAGTTTGCATATGTTGTACCAACCTCGACGATGTAGGTTGATGTTGGATGAATTGTGAACTGAACGTGGTGATGAAGCAAGTCTCTGAGGCAGAGCACTTAGCAATGTCTTGGTGGCCCAAAAAAGAGGGCCCCAAGAGCTTGGACAGGTCCTGCACTTGTTTGTGTACTTTGTACCGAAGTTGGCAGGACTGTGAGGTGAAGGCGACAGAGCAATTCTCTGAGGCAGTGCATTGAACAATGTCGTGGCTGGTCTAGTTTGTATATGTCGTACCGATCCCAAGCAATTGTTTTCTATGTTGTATCATCATATGAAGCGGGTCTAGTTTGTGTATGTTGTACCAACTCGAGACAATAGTTTGTGTGTGTACCGCCCTCTAATAAATGGTGATTGTATGTTGTACCGCCCTAAAGTGGTTGTGTATGTTGTACCACCTCCAAAAAAATGGGTGTCTCAACAGCCTTAAGCCACTCCAACCTTACTCCAACATCCATTGGGCCAGCTGCCGTCTCCACCCATTAAGCTTTTCTTTGAAAGGACGATGTTTTGCTGGAGGACCGTCTCTTGAAGAAGACCTAGCATGAGCTTCTAGAGGACCAAGGCTCTGATACCAACTTGTAAGGTTTTGGGAGGGAGGAAGATCGAGACTGAAGTAGTACAAAGCAAATGTAGAGAGGACAAGAGAGCTGAAGTGCTATTACAAAAGTACAACTCTGAAATGTGCACTTTTGTGTGTGTGTGTGTGTGGGCGCGTGCACGGGGCACGCGTGGATGTGTGAGCGTGTGCGTGCATGCATGTGTGCATGGGCGAGTGTGTGTTTCACCCCCGCTCCCTTCCCCTCAAATAAACACATACTAGAAGCAAAACAAACAGAAACCCTAAATACTTTGTAAAGATAGTGCAAACACTACAATTCCAAAAATGTTCATACCATGGTAGACCTGTAACTTCCACCAACCAATTGCACACATCCACTTTGTTGAATATTTGGATAGCACTAAACTCACCACAAGCCCCAATGTTTAGAAGCCTCCCAAAGCCACACTAATAGCAATTCCTAAATTTTGTAGTCACCAACTACTTTCACCTATCTAGGGCAACACGTTTTACAAATCCTTACTAGGTAGAAGGAAGGTTCTTTTAGCTATAGAAGTCATCAATTAACGCATGAACTTTTCTTCCCAGCCTTGAATCACGTTTCAGCATCTTAGCAATGGGGGGGAAATCAGCCTAGGCTTCTTCTCTTACTTTCCTACAATATAGCCCTCCTTTTGATATTTTTCCCTCCCTCCCTACTATAAAAAGGAGAGAAAAAAGAGCATTATGAATATATCTAATTATCACTCTACATTACCATATCGCTTTCTGTACTTCTCTCATTATCTATTGAATGGCATGCAAATCACAACACAAACTAGCTCAATCACAAATTCACTCAAGACATAGTTTTAAGTGAGGCATCATGAACTATGCACTTTTAATGAGCTCGCCCCAAGAACAAAAGAATTACCATTAGAGGGGTTTCCACGGCCTTGAAAGTTGGGGTCGTCCCTTACAATAGCTTCTGGGCCCCAAGCAAGTTTACCTCCAAAAACATTCCAAACTCCATTTGGACCCTGAAACCACGCGACACCAATCAAATAAATAGGACTTTATCGTGCACTAATGAATTTCCTGAATTTCCTAAAGAAAGCCATACTTCCACTTTTAAAACGGTGTCATTTGTGGCAACAAACACATGATCGAAATGTTGTATCAACCTTATGTTGAGCACATCGATGGTTCAAAACTACGTCTCCAAGAACCTGCAATTGTACCATATTCATTTTCATGCATTAGAAAACTTCGGTATAGCTACTGCATACATGATATGAGACATCAAAGTTAGTCCTTGGAATTTTTTTACTTAAACCATTGTATAGAAGGCCAAAGACTATTGACATACTATGAGAATATAGTATTCTATTATTCATGTTCTAACTTCTTCAGAGAATAACCACCTACAAAAGAGTCTAGACAACTTATTGGAATCCTGAAATGCCAAGATCGAAGACATATAACCAGAAGAGTCACAAGTAATGAATGTAAAGCATGCATTGGGAAAACATAAGATTTGAATAGTGCCAAAAAACAATAGCTTAATTTCACTACAAAAAATCAACTATGAGCTACACTTGAAGATGCAAATCAAAGACACACTCAATAGGCTAAGCTGCCCTAAATCCAAGCAGCTCCAAACATGAAGAGAACAAGGAAGCACAAACTTTTTAAACAAGAAGTAAAGATTGCACCAATCCTGGTTGAGCTCAAGAGAAGTACCTCAAACAAAGCCCTTGCTTGCTTTGATGTGTGTAATCAAGCTTAGGATCACATGCTTTTTTACGCTCCGACTCCTCCCTATAGCCCGTCCTCCCCCTTCCAACCTCTCTTCCCCTCCCCCTCCCCTCTCTACCTTCTTGCCCTGTTTCATCTTCTGTCCCCTCGCCTCCCAGCCTGCTTTGGACTGGATCTCAGGCCATTTTTGGACCAGCACCAGCCCGTTTTTGGGCTGGTCTTCATCCTATTCTGTCCCCTTCCTTCTCACAAGGGGCTCTTGCTCCCTTCCACTCCGTCTATCCCTGGTCTTGCTGCCCCCAGCCCCTCTGAAGAGTTTTTTGGCAACCAAACAAGGCCATTCGATGCCCGTTTTAGGGGTGCAGGCCTGCTTCCACAAGATGGCGACCAAAAAATATATTCTTCTTCTTTTCTTTTCTTTCTTTTTTTCCTTTTTCCTTGTTTTTGGGCCCATCCCCCCGGCCCCTTCCTTCCTTTCCCTTTTCCTTCTTCTTTCTCTTGCTAGTAGGCAGTAGTTTTGCTTGACAAAGGGGTAGGAACTTAGAAGGTGACCTTTTAGACTCCCCAAGAAGGGCTCACATGACAGCACCCATGACACCCTTAGCCATCCAGATCTCCCTCTCCCCAAAGGACAAACAATAGGTACAAAAAGCTCTACTCTCCCTCCCAGATCGAGCAATGGTGGAACGCATTGTTGGCCTTACCCATATGCAACAACAAGTTCGAGATTGGGTCTAGGCGAGTTTAGCCTAGAAGGAGACTATATCCTGTACATCACCATTTATGGGAAGGGGGTTTTCCTATTCCATCTTAGCTCCTTGGACTCAGGCCCTTGTGTAGAAAAAACCATTTTACTTTGGACCTCATCTGCTATTTGTCAACCCTTGGTACCACTGTTTCATAGTGGGTAATATGCAAACAACGCATCACGTACCAAGGTATCCCATTATGCTGCGCTTCCCAAGCCTTCCAAGGCGTACAGATCCATTTTGTCTTCTAACACGGCCTATTTTGGTATTCTACTCGATATCAGAGAAGGTACTTCTAGAGACCCTAGTGGCAAACAATAGATCGAGTTTCAAGGTCTACTAGGACAGTGCCTATACTGCAAATAAGTGGGTCACCTGGCCAAGGCTTGCCCAAGCTTCATACATCGTCCCTCCTCTCATCCCCAAGACCCCACAGGCCATTAGTACAAGACTTGTGCCCCACCCAGTCAAGAGCAACAGCCTCCTCAATTGCAAACCCCTTGGATCGACCTTTCGAAAGGGATTTGGACTAGTGTAGAGGGCAAGAAGATCGGCAAGCACATAGCGAAGAATCAAAGAAGACTGGCTTGTAAGCGACAGCATGACGGGACCTCATCCAAAGTCCTCTCCATACAGAGGGTGCCTCCCCCTTAAGCAGCCAGTTTCCCTAGAAGGGAGTTCTTAAATCTTCCAACAAAGGTGGTGCTTGAGAACACAAGGCAAATTCCACGAGCACACGGTTAGGCAGCCAACACCAAAGATCTTCCATCCTACCCTCTTACTCATTGCCCCTTGCCACTGCCCCAGCCTTCATTTTCTTCTTCACCACCCCCACCACTCCCTGCACAACCTTCCACCTACTCCCGTTGATTGCCCCCGCTTCCTCCCTCCCTTCTTCATCAACAAATTTGCCCGCCTCTCCATCCTCTCACCCCCACCCATCACCCTTAGCTCCTCCACCCCCTTGCCCCTCCACCTCTCTAAGCTCACCCCAAGACTTAGGTTCTTTTGCCATCCCTTCATCCTCCCCACCTCCCTCTTAGAGCCTTGCCCAAGCTGCTTCTCCTTCCTCACTAGGTCTTCAGCCAGCAAACTCAACCCCACTATTTCATCTTCCAGGGCGCAAGCCTCGCCTAGGCCAACCACTCACGTGTGAGTTCTTGCATTTGGGGCCCTAGAACAAAATGAAGGTACCGAAAGATTACCCTAGAGATCTTAGTATTGATCTTGCAGCCCTAAAAGT
Organism: Dipteris shenzhenensis; assembly: GCF_047967505.1. NCBI lineage: Eukaryota > Viridiplantae > Streptophyta > Polypodiopsida > Gleicheniales > Dipteridaceae > Dipteris > Dipteris shenzhenensis. The sequence goes on along the minus strand of NC_141605.1, from coordinate 26,258,318 downwards.
GGGCACCATTGGAAACATCAGGTAGCTCCAGAGGCCCGTTGTGGGATTTCAACTTGCGGCTTCCATTTTTCTTTTCCCCTTCTTCGCAACATGAGTTTTTGTGCTTGTTCAAAGAAAGAAAATCTTGGTGAAGACCCTTGGTCTGGCCAGAGGGGCTCTGTGGCAGCACCCTCGAATCCCACAGCCATTAAGGTTCTCCTTTCTCCAGCTGACAAGCAACAGGTGCAACATGCAGTCCAGTCACTTCAGGACAAGGCAATCGTGGGCAGAATTGTGGGCCTCACTCCCATAAGGAGAGAGGTGAGAGAGTGGATCCAGGCGAGCTTGGCACTAGTGGGCGACCACATCTAGGAGGACATCATCTACGAAAGAGGCATCTTCCTCATCCAGCTTAGCTCTCCCGCTACCGCCATGACACTTGTGGAGCAGAGCCCCATCCTCCTTGGCCTGCATTTGGTGTACCTTTTCCCTTGGTACTATGGCTTTATAGTGCAGGATATGGACACGATACACCATGTTCCCCAATTCCTGGTGATGCTCTGCTTCCCAGGGCTCCCAAAGGAATACAAAACCATCCTCCCCTCCATTAGTAGAGCATTTGACACGGTGTTGGAGTTCCCTCCAGATTCGGCAGCATCAGTGATACCAAACAATGGGGTCCCCACGATCAGATTGGTGGTTGAGAGCCCAGAGTCCCTCCCACAGTTGATCATCCTCAACACCCTTGAGGGGGGTACACTTCGTCAAATGGAGATTTTTGGTTTACCAGGCCAGTGTCTTCGTTGCATGAAGATGGGCCATTTAGCCCGAAATTGCCCTCGTGGTCAGGACCGGGCTCCTCTCCCCGGACCCCCGCAGGGCAGGCAGAGTCAGCAAGCCAGGGCCCAGCACGCCCAACGACAGGATTCTCAGACCCTGAGTGACACTTCCACAGGGACCCAGGTGGGAAAAAAGAAAAAGAAACGAAGCAAATTGGCTCTAAAGCGCCGCAGGCAACGGGCTAGACGGAGAGAGAGATTGAGAGAGCAAGTCGAGAGGCACCCGCGGAGGTGCAGCTGCAGCCCCTTGGTTGGAGACCCCTCCCCCCCTAGTGGCATGGACCACTGTTCAACCAAGGTGGTAATCCCTTAGTGGAGGTCCAGCAACTGCAGTCACCCATGTGTCAGCAACGAGCCTCAGGAAGCGGAATCTACAGAGGGTAGCCCGACAACGACTAAGGAGGAGGGGATCCAGAGCCTTGGCGTGCCTGATCAGCAGGATGGGCATGTGATCGCCCCTATTCCTCCCCGCCCCCCTCCCTCCCCGGACCCCTCTCCCTCTCCACTCCCACTCCCTCCTCCTGAGCTCTCCCCACCCCCTTTTCCCCCCCTCACCCCTCCTGTTATAGTCATTCTCTTGGAACAAGCACCCACTCACAAGAGAGCCTTGTTTCCTGCTTCCCTGTCCTCGTGAGTTGGACCATAGTGAGCTGGAACGTGCACGAGCTCCACGACCGTGCTCGAAGTCAGCCGTACCACCTGATCCTTCGGCATGAGTTGCAGAGGGCAGTGGTAGGGCAAGCAGTGGACTTCCTTTTGATACAGGAGCACATGTTCTCAGCATCACAGACATCAGACGGCGCCACCACCTTCTTCTAGGGAGAGGCCCAAAGGTGTGGTCCCTTGCCATAGGACGGAGCAGAGGGGTTTGCATCTTGGTCTCCCAGGCGGTGGCCGCAAAGGTCTATGATCAAGGTAAACTTATCCCAAGGAGGGCAGTTTGGATGGGAGTCAAAATGGGAGCCTAGGATTCGGATCTTGAATGTGTATGCCCCAACGTGCAGATAGCACTGTCCAGCCTTTTGGAGGAGGCTGACATAGTGTCTTCCAGATGTTGACTCCTCGATCGTTGGACGAGACTTCATCAGCCTGAAGTTTGGAGAGGACAAGCAAGGTGGTGCCTCCCATCTCTGCTAAAAAAGTTAGCAATGCACAACACTAGCTCCTTTACCCTAGCCTAGAAACTAAGCCGGTGGCTAGATTCTTGCATGGACTCGCTCCAATGTCATTGGAAGTTGGAACTTCAAGTTGTGTGTGGCTGGGTTCACACAACCCGACGGCCATGGGATGGCCGTCGCCGATTAGGTGTGCTGGTTCACACGATCCAACAGTCAAATTTTTTTTAGCAGGCTGTCATTTAATGTCACAAACATTTTCAGGAGATTGTTTGGGTCAATCGTCATCGGCGTGGGTTCGTGTTAGAAATCAAGAGGGAATGAATCACTCAAACCTCCACCCAAGATCTCTCCAACTCTTACACACACTCAACTCAGATAGATGATCACAAATGCAACAAACACTCTCTCAGAAATAAATATGGATGGAGAGAGAAAGAGAGTATATTGATCCACCAGATGGTGGGCAGAAAAATAGCTCCAAGGGAGCAGTACAAAGTGCTGGAGAATATTGATGGACTCTCTCTCTCAGCAACTGCTCCAGATCTTAGTGCTGAACACAGCCTTCGAGAGGGGCTTTAAGTCTTGCACTGGATGCTGGAATGAATGGAGGAGTAGGCCTTTTATAGGCACTGCCCAGGCCCCTTGAGTTGACCGACCAGCAGGGTCAGTACCCTGTCTGGTGGCCAACCACATGGGCCCTAGAAAACCGACTAGGGTTCGGTGGCCATGGTTGGGCCGACTTGGCCTGCCACAGGCCCCTACAAGAGAACCTGTAGAATTGAGAAGTAATCACTCCATATTTAGCCAAATTAGAAATGTTGAACTTAATGTATGTCATTTTTATGATATTCAACATTGCATACTCAAGTTGTTGCCATTATAATAGATGTCGACTTCTAAACCTAAAGAAGGTTGAATAATGCTAAGATCTAAGAAATTACAAAAGCTTCTACTTGCTATATAATTAAGTTCACAAAATTCATGAAGATGAATTCCTCCACCAAAAGAATTTGGATCTTTGTACATAAAATCTTTTAAGTTTGGAGCATTTCAAACAAATAAGTCATCCTCACCTAACTATGTTCCATCATGTGTACACTGAGAAATAGAACATCTCCAGAGCATTAAAATTACATGTTATGCAACGCATGAAAAGGAGGGGACAGAATTCATGCAGACATATGGGGTGATGTGGGTCAATAGATTGGTCATTATAAGAATATGCAAAACTCTAAAAAATAATTATTGGACAAACGTCAGTGAAAGGTGAATGCTAAGTGTCATATCCTCTCATAAATTAAAGTATCTTGTGTCAAAAAACTCTTCAGAAATGTAAGATCAGTGCTTGAATTATTTTCCTGTACGAGCAAGCAAAATTCACTCATTACAAACAAACACAATTCACAATGTCATAGCTCTATAAAGAAAATCATACGATTCAGGCATTTATATTAAATGGACATTACAAGACGAGGATAACCAATGCATACCAATAGATCACGGTTATGCATCTCCTCGATGCAATGCTTAAGCTCTTCTTCAGTACCATACGCTGAATTTAGGTTGTACAAGTCACCTGGCATATAACCTGCCAAAACCTTAAAGTGAAGTTAACCAAAAGTACTTATCAGAATCCATGTGTCCTGAACAGTTAACTAGATGGGAACATATAGAAATCATTTTAGAAAGGCTATGGTCTTATGTTCACAGTGATAGATAAATCGGATGGCAGTGGATGCGTCTACTCTACCTGAAAGGTAGCAGAAGCACTTTAGTTCACTGAATATATGCAATCACAATTTTCACCAACCATTATGAAAGGAGCATCACCTTGAGGTGAGACAGAATCGGTAGGTGGAGGAAACCAAATCGTAGTGATTCCACAGCTGGACAAGTCTGCTGCCTTGGGCTCCAAATCCAAGTACCATTTTTTTCTCCAGCTTTCCCAATTGAAACCTTGTAACTACGACATCAGGTAAAATAAAGGGTCAAAAGCAGTCACAAAGATGATATAGAAAAGCTCTTAAATCCAACTACAGCCTATTTGTTTTTTGGAAGTTGAGAACTTATTCTCATCCTTTAAGGATATGAGTTTCCTGTATTGTCTTTTCTTTGTCCCCATTTCTCTTTCTTTGCAGAGGATGTGCGGAGAGCTGAGCATAAATCAAATATTAAAAAGACAAAAGAGATGGCTAGCTTTATCCCAATATAATAAAAAATGGATGGTGGGGTTCTCGTCTTCAGAAAAATACTGTGCAAAGCAATAGACAATTATTAGACAATCACCAAAATGCTCGAAAGCATGGGGGGGGAAACATAAATCTAAACCTAAGGCCAGACAACACAGGGCCAGCATGCTCAGCTACAAATATTCATTTTGGAGTCTTTTAGGATAAGGATAAGGCAGAGTAACCCTTTTCAAAAAGAAGAAATGGCAGGAAATTAAAACAAGGAAGTTTTTCAAACAAAAGAAACTAATCATAGCATGCCCTCTTCTGCCAAAATACAATCACTCACAGTGCTCAGGCCCACTCCATCAGACACTAAAGTTTCACATTGGAGCAGTGAAAAAGGATGAATAACTCTTTGCAAACAGCCTTGAGGATGAAAGGTACATTACAAAAAGCCTAATTCCAATGCCAATGATAGAACACTCCACAACCAATGAGCAGAGAAAGAATAATAAGAATAAAAAGACAAGACCTCATGTGTAAGAGGAGACAATGACAGCTCTATTGTAAAAAACCTCACAGCCTGTTGGTAATAAGCTTGAACTTCAGCAAGCCCCCAGCACCAAGAGAATGTTTCCCAACACAAACAAGTCAATGAAGAAGGGCCCTTCAAATTTTCAATATTGACTTCTGATCTTGCCTAATGAGTAATGTCTCAGTGAGAATACGTTAGTGCCAAACTTACAAAATTGAATTAGAGGATCCTGTAGCAGGAAGAAATCTACAATTGAAAATAATCATCAAGAAAAGAAAGGAGAAACTTTAAGCGAAAGGAAAACAAGTGATTGTAATTGAACAAGCAACGCAAAAGTTTATAGTATGATCAGTACCCCAAGACCACCTACTGCCTATGTTCAAGAGACTCTTTTTTTAAACATCCACTATATGTATACCCCTCCATAAGACTAGAATATATTCAATCTTACAAATTAATTTTTTTTATGGAGCAAGCAAAAAAATAAAGGAAAATAATAATAATAATAATAAATATTGAAATGAGTAAATGAGAAAAATAAACAAGACGAAAAAGAACCTAGTAAGCAAAGCTACACTTATGGTCTCATCAATACCCAAGCATAAGCTGCCATCTGGGTTTCGAAAGATTCCAAAATCTCTTGGATGAAATCGCAACCAAACAACAAAAACTTTGGTAGCAAAAAGGAAGAACAAAGCAGAAAATTAGAAGAAAAGCGAAAAGACAAAGAAAGAAAGAAAGAAAGTTTATTAAAGTCTTCGGAAGACCGATGGGTCTATGAGATTGTGAGAAACCTGATACAAGCCAGCTGAAAGGGTGGAGCTACTAACCGAGCATCAACACCCATACAAAAAGCAAAAAACTACATGTCACATAGTCATATAAAAAATAATAGTCATCTACAAAAATAATAATCAGAGAGAGAGAGAGAGAGAGAGAAAGTTTTACTAAAGTCTTCGGAAGACCGATGGGTCTATCAGCGAGTGGGGTAGGTGAATCTGTGTGTATCCTAGTGGGTCAATGAAACCCTCTGCTGTGATATGTAAGAAGTGATCTCTGTAGAAGCTAAGCTTCACTGGGAGTTCACTCGGTTCCAACCAAGTCCGAAAAGTGTGTAGCTGTAGTAGATCCTCACGGATAACCTGGTTGACCTCGTGTGATAAGAGGGGAGAGAACGAAGCATCCATGCTATACTGGAAGGGAGGTAGTCTATCCATGCGGAGCCCCAGTCGCTCAAACCATCTCTCTGTACGTGCATACCAGCACCTCTAATCTCCTCCTGCTGCAAGTGCCATAGAAGAGGATAGAGCTGTCCATGGTAGCCTGCTATGTCCCGAGGTATAATCCCCATGTTCCCCAACTCGGTACAGATATGTGATGACCTGAAATGCAGCATCTAGCTGTAAAGGGGGTGACCCAAACTCAGCCTGGATGATCTGGTGAGGAACGGATGACTTACCACGAATCATCCGTGATAACATGAGGACCTGTAGCCGCTCCACACGGGCCCACTCTGTATCCGACAAGTCTAGCCCCGAACAAGGGCTGCCATACATCCCTACTGGGCCAGCCAAGGAGTCAAAAAGCAACCCCTTGGTATGTGGATCCTGAAAGTGCAAGCGGAAGCACTGCCTCTCTAGCTTGGCCAATGAGGCATACCCTCTACTCAAGCGTGCCTGCATCGCGGGTCTCATAGTGAAGCTCGGTCCGGAGAAGATAACCCCAAGACAAGTGTATGATGAAACTATCTCAACAGATGACCCCGCAAATGTGAACTGCTCCAGACGCATGATGGCTCGAGATGTATTGAAGATCATGACCTTGGTTTTACCCAGGTTGACCTTCAAATCATGAGACTCACAAAAGGACTATAGTGCGTCTAGGTGTCTCTAAAGCCCCTCTGCTGAGGAAGACAAGAGAGCCACGTCATCTGCATAGAGCAAAATCTGGATTAGCGTGCCCGCAAGAGAGCAACCTACACCCCCCTATGTCTGCATCACTCGTCAATGTAGAGGCCAAACAAGGTAGGCGACAAAGGACACCCTTGTTTGATCCCGATGGTACTCATGATCTCATCTGTCCACTCGGATCCTGCCCGAACTCTGCCAAAAACACTCTCGTAAAGTGCCATGACAGGCGAAATGATCTCTTGGTCATAACCCAAGTCCTATAGGCATCGTATCAGGCGGGCTGTCGGGACCGTGTCAAATGCTTTGTAGAAATCCACAAAGCAACAATAAACCCTCTACTTCCGTGACCTCGCCTCCTTGATGATACATCTGAGCGTGAGAATGTGGTCCATGGTTCCATGATCACGCCGGAATCCGGCCTGTCCTGCTGCTCTAAGTCCTCGACACTCTGCAAGCCTGCTAACCTCGGAGTCAAGTACCAATGCATAAATCTTGGACATGACATGTCCAATCATAATGGTCTTGTAGTTCTCCGGGCTCATGGGATCCCCTGCCTTGTGGATGGGTGAGATAGTGTTAATGGTCCTGAAATATTAAAGGAGGACTTCTTGGCAATAAGGAACAAGTTGCAACGACTCATCCATTGTACAGCTCACCTTCATCTCATAGAACATTTCTCATCCTTGGTCCATTTCAGAGCTTGGGCCATTAAACTAGATCAAGCTGGCACTAAGTGTGTGGAAATCCTAAACAAACCGCTTCATTAAAAAGCTTTGCTAAGATCGGGACTAGGAGGTTAATCCCATATGCAATGAACTCAATGCATAGCCCCTCATGATCCTTCGCTCGGCCATTATGAAGTTTCATTACAGCATCCTTTACCCCTCCTCTAGTAGAGGGTGCAGGATGTGGGACGAGGCATGTGTGAGAGGTTAGGGACTGGCTGATTTCGGATGTCATAAAGTGTGCGTGCATAATCAAACCAAATTTGGGTGTCAGTAAGTGGCGGAGGGGACTGTCCTTCTAGAAATCTCCGCCAAAAGTCCTTAGAGTTGTTACTAAACAAAATGTTCAGAAGCTCCTCCTCATTTCGACGAACGAAGTCTAGTTTCTTCCTTCGTACCAGTCTACGGTATTCACGTAGCGTATCTGGTGCACTTGGAAGACTGTTTTTGGTTTCTAATCTGAGTTGACGGCGTAAGGCCTTACACTCATCATCGTACCAACTATTACACGATACGGTTCCAGGGGGTGGTGGGCGGGTGGAGCGGGTGGTGTGGAAAAAAACGTGAATGACAGCCTCGTGTAGTGAGCGGGTGACAAGGGCAGCACGATCCTCTAAAAGGGGTATGAAGTCAATATAAGCGAGAAGTATGTACAGAAGGCCAGAGTAAGAAGGTGAGTGATCCCAATCAAAGCATATATCGTGGTAGGTGGAGTAAGCACTGAGTGGGGTGGAAGGTGATCTACAAAGGGAGATGGAGATGTGAAAGAAAAGCTATGTATGATCAGCCCCTGGGGGGAGAGGTGCTACAGTGAAGTCAGTAATGCAAGATGTGAAGACAGGGAATCCCATGATGTAATCAAAAACACTGGAGCCCCCCCCATGTGGAAAGCATGTGAAACCACTTGAAGCAAGCCATCTGTCAAGACCATTATAGATAATGAGATCGTGTATCCTGCCTAGGTCTAATAGGGCCTACCCATAAGATGAGAATGAACCTCACCTGCCAGCCGAAACCCATAGCATACCTACCTACTCAAGGTCAACATCTGCCAATAGAGTGGAATCATCTCTGAAGTCAAGAAGTGGTACCTGACGGGCCCTTGTCCTCGCGTTGAAGTCCCCCACTAAGGAAGAAAGAAAGTTTATTAAAGTCTGCTAAAGACCGATGGGTCTATGAGATTGAAGAAAAACCTGATACAATGAGAAATAGGGTGGAGCTACTCAGCGAGCATCCTAACCCATGCTAGAACACTGTGTAGACATAGTTAGTGGTATCATCGTACATGTCCACCATAATCATCTACAACCATCATGGCGTCATCATCCTCATGTGGAGACGCAGTTTGATCCAATACAATACAATAGGCATACAAAACGTCAAGATACACCCAATGCCAGACTAGGCAGAGTAGGCAAGAAGCCCGTAATGGATCGTTGTCTGTATCTGGATGAGTAATCCGTCGTGCCCTCCTGGTCGCTACCCGACACCTGACGAGTGCCACAGTAACCCCGATCGGCCGCACCCCAGGTTTGAAAATAGAGGAGATGTCAGTGAGTGATCAATGCATCTGTCCTCTGTCACGTGTGCCACGTCTCGGTCTTAGGGTCTCTGCCTCTCCTGCTATCTCTGATTGGGAGAGCAACCTGCTCTGCCTAGAAGAACTCTATATCGTACTCTGGGATGGGCCAGGCACGGTCCCCTGCTCCTGTCTCCTCAAAGTGATGAGAAGATCTCTATGCCGGACTGCCTTGTGAATAAAAACTGCCAGGCATCTCTGATTTGGATATAGGAGTCTAGAGAGGGCCTCGAATCCGTCTCTGAAAAGGAAATGGTATCGTCCACGAATCTCATAGTAGACTGAGCAATGGAAGAAAAAGTGCTCCTCTGACTCCACCTCATCGCACTCACACAATGTGCAGATACGACTCTCCCTCGGTATCCCCTCTACTCACCCGCTCTCAATACGGAGTCGGTGCAATGTCACACGTAACTGTCCAAGGATAATCCTGAGTGAATGTAATAGGTGGATCTGGGTGTACCTTGGTGGACCCTCCGTTGAAATGTGCAAGCAATGGTCCTAATAGAAACAGAGCTTCACACGGAGCTCTGCCAGTGCTAGTCAGGTCCTGAATGTGTGTAGCTGTAAGAGATGCTCCCAGATGATGGGCTTGAATTCGTTGCCCCGAAATGGGACAAATGGAGCGTTAATGCTGTACTGGAAGGATGGCAACCTGTCTATATGAAAACCCAATCTCTCAAACCACCCGCATGTGCATGCATACCAACATCTCTGATCACCCTCACCTGCTAATGCCATAGAAGATGCTAGTGCCAACCAAGGTAGCCTGCATCGCCTTGTGGTACATGAGCCATAAGCACGTACACGATAGAGGTAAGTGATAGTCTAAAATGCAACATCTAACTGCAGTGGGGATGCCCCAAACTCAATTTGCATGATCTGATGAGGGACAGATGGCTTGCTATGCATCATCGGTGATAGTAGAAGAACCTGTAATCTCTCCACTCGAATCCACTCTGTGTCGAAGAGGTCTGGTCCCCAACAACTGCTACCATACATGCCTGTAGGTCAGACCAAGGAATCGAAAAGGAGAACCTTGGTTCGCGGGTCCTGAAAGTGCGAGTGGAAGGACAGTCTCTCCAGATGGGCCACGGAGGCGTAACCTCTACTTAGGTGGGCCTGCATCGCCGGTCTCATCGTGAAGATAGGTCCAAATAACAGAACTCCCAGGTATGTGTACGATGAAACGATCTCAGCTAGTGTTCTGTCAAAAGTAAACTGCTCTTTGTGTGCAGCTGCTTAGGAGGTGTTGAAGATCATAACCTTGGTTTTACCCAAGTTGACCTTCAAGTCATGGGACTCACAAAAAGCCAGTAGTGGATCTAGATGTCTCTAGAGCCCCTCAGCAGACAAGGATAAGAGCACCACATCATCAGCGTACAAAAGAATCTGGAGCAAGTAACTCGCTAGAAAACAACCAGCTCCTCCTAGTGTCCTCATACAAGACTCAAGCTTGTCTATGTAGAGGCCAAACAAGGTCGGTGAGAGTGGACAACCTTGTTTGACCCAATGGTGCTCATGATCTCATCTGTCCATTCGTCCCCGTCCGAAACCTGCCAGAAACCCTCTCATAAAGTGCCATAACAGCCCAAACTATCTCCGGCCGATATCCCAACTCTTGTAATCGCCTCATGAGTCGTGCTCGAGGTACTTTATCAAAGGCTTTGTGGAAATCCACAAAGCAGCAATATATCCTCTATCTCCGTGTCCTGGCCTCCTCTATGACACGTCACACTCCTAATTGTCAGGATGTGATTCATCGTCCCGTGGTCACGTCGAAAGCCTACATATCCATCTGCTCTGAGTCCCTGCGTCTCTGCATAGCAACTGACCTCCATATCTAGCACTGAAGCATATATCTTGGACATGACATGCCCCATCATAACGGTCCTATAGTTACTTGGATCCATGGGATCCTTGCCTTGTGGATAGATGTGATAGTGTTAAGGGTCCAAGTGCATGCGAAACCGAGACAAACTGCTTCATTAAATAGCTTTGCAAGGATAGGGGCTAAGATATCAATCCCGTATGCAACAAACTCGGTGCATAAACCCTCATGATCCTTCGCTCGGCCATTATGAACCTTCATGATTGTGTCTTTGATCCCCCCTTAGTGAAAAGAGTGCAAGAGGTCGGTCGTGGTATGTGCGAGGGATCAGGTGTTGATATTGAGAGCCTTGGTGGCCCTCTGTGCTGCTCCAAAAGGGTAGCCGAAACAGTTGCCTTTGCAGGTTTCTGCTTCACCACATCTACCCATTTGGAAGTCTCTGCTATGGTCGACTGCATGGTGGCTATCTGAGCCTCCATAGCTGCTGCAGGTGTACCCCCGAGGCCATGCTCAAGGAAGAAAACTCCTTCTTGAGCTCTACAATGTCTTGTTTGAGCTCCTGGATGAGATTGGCCTGCTGAACAATCCCCTGTTCCTGAGTGAAACGGGCCTGATCCTGTGCAAACCGGATCAACTCTGCCTCAGGTGCCCGAATGCTAGGTACCTCTATGAGGAGAGACTCCCATAGATCTGGTGGGTCAGCCAGACCTCTTAGGATCTCGGACCAGTAGGGGCTGGTGCAAAGGTAGAGAGGTGGGGCTGGATGGTGGATGGTGAACGGGTGAGGTGAGCAGAGAGAGGGGATATCAATGTTGGGGGGATTGTTGATAATCTGGTCGGACTTTGAACTGCTGGTGCCACCATCGTGGTCTCAAGATGACGTCCATTGCTTGAGTAGGTGCGACCCTGAGTGGCCGACTGTGTACCCACCCTGAGATCTTCAGAGTGGCTGAACCTACCTGCATGTTGCTCTCTATCTGCTGCCCTGGAAATGCACCATTCAAGGTCATTGGTTCTGTTGGCGTAAGAGGCAACTAAGCCTATTGAGCTGTTACGGTAGAAATGATGTCCTCGGAACTGCCTGAGTCTGCCAGGATAAGGACCTTCTGACCACCGACCTGTCCATAAAACTGAAACATATTGAAAAACTGACGAGGCTCCCCCTTCTGCTGAGCTTCAAGCTCCTGGATGACTACTGAGGTTGTCCCTATAGTCTCTTGTTCATTCAAGCTCCTCAATGACTACTGAGGTTGTTGAAGCTATTGCCGAACCGGTAATGCGGGCAATCTTTCTTATTATGGCCCGGCACATGACGATGGAAGCATCGGTTCTCCTTGGCATAGAGTGCTCGTGTTGCGGTATCCAAGTACCCACCATAGCCATTGCTATCCTTCACCATCCAGCTCTTCTTCTGCTGCCCATTCCCACCATCACCTAGTGTGGAATCATGGGACTTCTTATTGTTGACCTACTTGGATCCTTGACCCTTGTGCATGAGCTCAAAATTCTGAGCAAGCTCATATGCACACTCATAATCCCGTGGCCTGAAAATTCTGACATACCACTAGATGTATGTATGCAACCCATGGAGAAATTCGCTCAGCTTCTGACTGTTCTTCAACTACAAGTATATAAACATCTAAGTGAACTTATTGGCATAATGATTCACCGTCTCCCTGGTGCAGCTTATAGAACTGACTTTGGAGCCTGTCCAGGTTCTGCGGTGGCAGGAACCGTGATCAAAGATCTTTCACGAATTCCGTCCAGTTGTAGAGAGGTGTCTCCTCGTCTACATCATAGTGGTTCTTCTACCACTTGAGCCACCAGGTGACCGCCTTGCCTATGAGGTGCATGGATGCTAGGATGCACCACTCGTTGTCCTTCGTAGAGGCATCACTGAAAAATAACTTTCGAACTGATTGAGCCATGAAGTCAACACTAAGGGTTCTTGCTTACCATTGTAGCGTGTGAAGTTGAGCTTCCCTAGAAAAGAAGGCTTGGCTAGAGGTGGAAGTCTCTCCTTTTCTCCCCCCTCTGGTCGAAGTAGAGAAATGAGAAGCTGCCTATCCCATTCTTCCTTCTCTTCTCGAGCAGTACGTTTGCAGAGCTCCTTGGCCTCCTGAGCCTCGCGGTCCCGGAGTTCCTTGGCTTCTCGAGCCTCTCGATCGCATTCGTCTTTTGCTTCCCGAGCCGCCCTTTTGGCTTCTCGAGCTTCCCGATCGCGTTCTTCTTTTGCTTCTCAAGCCTCCCGATCGCGTTCTTCTTTGGCCTCCCGAGCTAGCCTTTCACGCTCTCTGGCAGCCTGCTCACGATCTTCCCGCGTCTCTTGAAGCTGGGTCATGCAAATAAAGAGAGCCTCGGACTGTTGTTGCTGCATCTGCATCACAGCCTGCAACATGGTTGTCATGGCAGACATGGAAGTGTCTATAGGATTCTGTGGTGGGGGTGGTGGTGGCGGTTGAGGCACTAAACCCTCACCCCCCCCCCCCCCCGGGGCGCGGTGTTGGACTGCTCACTAGTGCTCATGGTATCCTTGCAGGATCTAGTCTGGACCAATAACCAATAGAGCTTCCCCTAAATTGACCCTTCCTATCTTAGGAAAGAAAACCGAAGCTCTGATACCAATGTAGCGGGAGATAGACTATCTTGACTCTCTCTCTTGCTCAATACTAACTACAACTGCAAGATGATGCACTCAATACACAAAGTGAGCTATGGATGTGAGTGAGAGAATCAGAGGAAGAGAATGTAGTGGACCTCCAAAGAGGAAATAGATACAACTGAATAATGAATGCCCAAGGGCCTGAATACAACTGTATGAAGGGGCTCAAACCCTCACTGCAAAACTGGAAGACTAGACTACCTAAAGGAGGTGAATCCTCACTAGATCCCTGAAGAGGCTAAGTCTACCCTGCTGGTTTGCCGCGGGGAGGCCTAACTCTGCTGCTCTGACGGCTTGAAGGGCTGAGGAGTGGATGAAGAGTGAGGGCCAAAGGCTGCCCTTTTATAGGCTGACAGGTCAGCCTGGCCAACTTGGTCAACGCCGGTCGTTGACCTGGTCGGCTGGTCGACACCGACCGTTGGCCAGGTCAGTCAAAAAGGTCAATCTTGACAACAACAACAAAAAAGTCAACTCTGCATTTTTTTACCTGTGATGACATGGCGTTGACTGCCCATATACTGTGTACTGATTGCTGATTGCGCAGGGCTGCCTGAATGGTTGTACGGACGCCTACATGGCCGTTGACTTGGGGCTACCTACGCTAGCGCTAGCTAGCATGGCCAAGGGCGTGTGGATGCTCGTGACAATGATGCTCCCCACTTTGGATTTTGATTCTACATTCAAGGATCCTAAACATATCCAAGGCTGAAATTCCAAAGATATAATAACTACAACAAAAAATAGAGCATTGTTTCTTCATGATTTTTCTTACTTGTGCAAAGACGAGAGAACCTAAAGAACTGGGATGTAATCACTCCATATTTAGCCATATCAGAAATCTTTGATCAATGTGAGGCATTCATATGATATTCAACATAGCATACTCAGGTTGTTGTCGTTTATTATAGATATCAACTTCTAAACATAAGGAAGATTCGGTAATGCTAAGATCCAAGAAACTACAATAGCTTCCATTAGCTGTACAATTAAGTTCACAAACCTCTTGAGGATAAATTCCTCCACCAAAAAAGTTTGGATCTTTGTACCTAAAATCTTTGTGAAGATCCCAAGGCTCTCCTCGGGCTGCTGCTGCTCCCCTCCTACGGTTCTGCCCGCTGCCTCCCTTCCCCACCCCTCTCCTCCCTCCCCTCAGCCCCCTCCCTACTTTCCCTCCTCAGCCTCCCTCAGCCCCCTTCCCGCCTCTCTATCCCTGCCCCTATCCCCGCCTCTACCCACGCCTATCCCCGGCCCTACCCCCAACTCTACCTTTGCCCCTACCCCCGCCTCATCCCCCTCTCTGAGCCCCTACCCCCGCCTACCCTCTCCTCTACTCCTGCCTCTACAGCCGCCTCCCTCAGCCACCTTCTCCTCTCCCCTACCCCTGCCTCCTTCAGCCCCTCTTCCGCCTCCCTACCCTCGCCCCTATCCTCACCCCTCCACGCCTCCTTCAGCCCCTCTCCTCATCTCCCTCAGCCTCCCTCCTCGCCTATATCAGCTCTTCTCCCTACCTCCCTTCCCCCGCCCCTCTCTAGGCTCTCTCCTCCTCTTCCCTTCTCCTCCCTCTCTTAGCCTCTCCCCCCCTCCTCTCTTTCTCCATCCTAGTCTCCCTCCCCTCAACCTTCTCCCTCTCCTTCCTAGCAGCATATTAGTCGGACGAGTTCAACTGTGTTCGTGTCGGCCTTTCCACCTCGATTGACGATGGCTCACAGCCGATCCTCGTCTGCTTCCACCAGCCGTGAAAACCATCACATTCTCAAAATACAAGTTGCAACAGCTCAAAAAGGATACAAAGCAGAAGAGCTCAAGATCGCTCTTTGCTCGCATACATGGGTCCCACCCTTCCAAGTTACAGGCCAGGGACTGGATGCTCGCCGCTTTACCTGTAGACCGAGCAGGGCAGCTCAAAGATGTTCGTCTGCTTGGTTGAGATTTCTTTCAGATTGTTTTTTATTCCCCGGATGCAGCAGGTACAGTGCTTCAAGCCAATCCTTTGGCACTGAGCTCCAGGAGGATTTTCTCGACACCTTTCTCGTTCTACCCCCCGTTGGGTGCCAGTCAGAGTTGCTGAGCCAGTCCCACCTCAGGAGGCTTCTCACGGCACCACGGACCCTCCCTTATAGGCAAGAGATATTCCTGTCCTATTTCCTTGTGCGGATGAGGTTGCTCCTGTCCCCTCAGATGCTCCTGTGACTCCATAATCAACAGTACTAAGGTGAGTTGCTACTCCTCCCCGACTGCTCCATCTACTGCTTCTCCCTAGCTCTCCCCTTCCTCTAACCTCCACCCTCAGCCCTTCCCCCTCTGTCAACCTCTCTCTCCGCCAGCTTGCTCCCCCTCGCCGGCCTGCTCCTCCCTCTCCCACCGCCAGCCTGCTCCCCCTCGCCGGCCTGCTCCTCCCTCCCCTGCTGGCCTTCTCCTCCCCACCAGCCAGCTCCTTGCTCCCCCGCAGGCCTTCTCCTCCCCTACGGCAACTCCTCACCCCCCCGCAGCACTTCTGCCCCCCCCCCAAGGGCCTCTTTTCCACCCCCCACGAGCTGTCTCCTCCTCCTCTCTACTCCTACCTCCTTGCCTAGCCCCTCCCCCCCTCCTCTCTATTCCTACCCCCTCCTAGCCTCTCTACTCTTACCCTCCATCCTAGCCTCTTCCCCCCTCCACCTCTCTACTCCTACCCCTAGTCCTATCCTCTCTCCCCCTTCATCCTCTCTCCCCTCAGCCTTCACCCTCTCCTCCTCTTTCTCTCTACTAGCAGCATTTTTAGTCAGACGGAGCTCAACAGTGTTCGAGTCGGCCTTCCCACCTCAGATGACGATGGCTCAGCCTTCAGCCAATCCTCGCACGCTTCCACCGGCCACAAAAACCATCATTTTCTCAAAAGACAAAAACCATCATTTTCTCAAAAGACGAGTTGCAGCAACTCAAAAAAGATACAAAGCAGGAGAGCTCGACATCGCTCTTTGCTCGCATCCATGGATCCCACCCTTCCAGGTTACAGGCCAAGGACTGGATGCTCGCCACTCTACCTAGAGACCTCGCAGGGCACTGTTCGTCTGCTTGGGCGAGGTTTCTTCCAGATTGTTTTTTACTCCTCGGAGGTAGCAGGTACAATGCTTCAGGCTAGCCCGTTAGCACTGAGCTCCAGGGGGATTTTTTTGACCCCTTTTTCATTGGAGTTTGATCCTGTCAAGAGGATAGCTAGACGACATCACTCTTCATCAAATTTCTCGACCTTCCTCAGGTGTACCATCGACTTTTACATTCCATTGGAGCTGCCTTTGGGGTGGTTACCGAGATCCCCCGTCTCTCTGAGATGCCCTCTTCAGCAGCGGAGACAGTCAGGTCCAATGGGATACCGCGTGTTAGGATCATTGTCTCTGACCCTAACATCTCGGATGACCACATTATGCTGCAGTGTCCAAACAGCTCCTTCTTCAGACAGAGAGTCGAGATTGGAGGGAGACAAGATCAGTGTAGGATTTGTAGGACCCTTGGACACTTTGCCAGAGATTGCCCAAGGAAAAGAAAGAAGAAAAGACCTAAAATATCCACATGTGCGCCTCATAGCTTCACCCAACCTGGACCTTCCTCACGACCAATTCCTACCGCTTCACGCGCTGCTAGACCTTCGACCTCACAACTAGGACCGTCAGCCTCTCGTCCTAGTACTTCTTCAACACAGCCAGGACCTTCAGCCTCTCGTCTTGGTACTTCTTTAGCGCGGACAGGACAACCAGCACGTCCTATTTTGATCGTCCCCCCTTGGGTGCCTGTCATAGTTGAGGAGCCAGTTCCACTTCAGGCTACCACTGATGGCGCCACAAACCCGTCTCTTCAAGCAAGAGACATTCCTGTCTTGGTTCCTTGTGTAGATGAGACTGCTCCTGCCCCTTCAAGTGTTCATGTGCAGGAGCGCTCACCTGAGGAGAACCTTTCAGCAAAAACCCATGCCTTACTTGAGAACAATGCCAAAGTCGTCGCCGAGGTCATGCAAATTTAGGCTGAGGTCATGCAGCATGCCGAGTTCTTACAGCACGTCCCTCTCTTGCACTTCTATCTACATCTGATAGAGGTAAGGGGGTTATTGGGTCCACTCCTCCTTCCGCAGCGCTCCTTCACACTACTGTGCCGCCAGAGGTACTTCAAAGGAACTCATTTTCTGTTCTGGTAGACTTGGCTGAGTTTGAGGCAGAGGAAGGGAAGGTGGTATTCACTCCCTAGAGAGAGCAGCTTGGGATGCCTTCCCTTTTCAGTACGGTGGCAGGGATGCTTGGCACGATGATGCTTTTCACACTCGGTCACATTCTCTCATGTTTTCTTGGTCGAACAGGAGATTGCAGATGCCTGTCCATACACGGATTGACAGATTTTATGTGGATGATTGGGCTCTTGACAGAGGTGATACTGTTAGTACTGCAGCTAAGGTGTCCACTTTGGATCATTTTCCAATGATTCTGATGGTTTCAGATCCTCATGTGAGGGGCCGCTCTGCCAATGTTAGGGTTCCAGATGCCTTTTATGCAGAGGAGGGCCTTACAGAGACAGTGTTGAGGACCTAAGTATCTCATATGCAATATGGGCAGCTTTCTCCGTCAAACTTAGCCGCAGCCTTATCTAATATTAGCGACTTTTATCTTTCAATTGCTCGTATCAGGAGGGGTGAGATCCTCAGGCGTGAGATAGGTCTCCGCCAGTAGTTGGCTGCCCTCCAGAGGAAGGAGCAGAAGAGTCCTACAGATGCTTGGATTCAGGCGCCCTTGCTGCAACAAGGGCCCAGCAGCAGTCACTTTTACATCAGAGAGCAAAGTATGCCTTTCATGCCAAAGATCATGTTGGACTCAGACGGGAGGTAGGGCCAACAAGCAGCTCTTCTCTACTCTTGGCCCCAGACATAGCAAGGAGAGTGTCTCACAACTAGTTGACTCGGGCGGATTTCTCAGACACATCCAGATGCTGTCTTGCAGGTTGCTACCGATTTCTATGCCTCCCTTCTTACAGCAGATCTTGACACTCAGGCCACACATGATGCTAGAGTAATTATTTGGCAGCACTTACCTGGGTTGGTGACAGGGGATATGACTGTCTCACTTGATGTACCCTTTACCAACGTAGAGTTCAAGCTTGCTATCTCTGTCCTTCACAAGGGCAAGTGTCCTGGTTCAGATGGACTGAATTCCTTATTTTTCATTACTTTTTGAGATCAGATTGGTACAAGGTGTATGGGACTCAGGTGAGATGCCAAACTCACTTACAGAGGGCCTCATTCATTTGATTCCGAAAGGGGGTTGTAGGAATTTAGTGTCTCAGTGGAGATCGATTACCTTGCTAGGTACCTTGTATAAAATCCTAGCTAAAGCTATCAGCCTTCGTCTGCACCTCTTTCTCCCAAATCTTATCCATGATATGCAAATAGGATTTGTGCATGGCAGGAGCATCTTTGACAACATCTTCTCATTTTGGGAGGCTTCGAATTGGGCCATGCATAATGGCCACAGGCTGGCCATTCTACTCTTGGACTTTGAGAAAGCTTATGAGAAGGTAGACTGGGGCTTTCTGGAGGGCACACTTACTCGCTTTGGTTTCTCAGATGCATGGATCAGAGGGGTGTCAGCCCTCTACGGATCAGCCCACAGCCAGGTTCTTATTGGTGAAGTCAGGGGGGACAGTAGGTTTGAGATTACCTGATCAGTCCGCCAAGGATGCCCCTTAGTCCCCTTTCTGTTCCTATTTGTGGCTAAAGCTATGAGCTATTACATTAGAGCTCAAGCTGGTATTGTAAGGCTCAGGCTTCCTTTGAGGCAAGAGGATGAGCTCTTAGATAGTGAGTTGGCAAATGATAAGGCTGTTTTTTTGGATGCCACTCCACAGACACTGACTTCATTCAGGACGCGTTAGGTTTGTTTTGCATTGCGGCAAGTGCACACATTAATTGGAACAAATCCAATGGCTTTTGGATCAATGATGAGGACACTCCAGACTAGGGGAATGACATAGGGTTCACTTGGATTCAGAGGGGAACTTCTGTCACATATCTGTCAGGTTGGGAGGGGCATCTCTGGCACAGCAGTTTGCTCCCATGTTGGAGAGTATCACGAGGAAACTCATCTTTTGGAATTCTGCCAGACTTGACCTTGCATCCACAGTTGTGGTTGTGAACCAGGTATTATTGGCCACTGCCTGGTTCATTTGCTCATGTCGGTGCAGATCTAGAGGTTATATCGCTTAGCTCATGAGACCTATCAGGAACTTCCTATGGAGCGGTTTAGATGGTACCTCAGATGTTGTAACCAAGGTGGCTTGGGAGACCCTCATTCTCCCCACAGGAGGAGGTGTCAATATTATTGACCCGAACTTGCAGTGTATAGCCTTGCTCTGCAAGTTCGTACATGGATTGATGCCTAGATAAGAGCCCTAGAAAGATTTTTCTCACACAGCATTCATTCTTGTATCCCATCTCATGGGGGAGATTGGATGGACAGCATCAGATGGATCTTTACTTCAGCCCATCTCAAATCTCCCCCTTCCCCTCTCATGGCTGCTATTCTGAAAGCTTGGGGCTGCTACAGAAACACTCTTCGCAGAAATTCACATGCAGCCAATCATGTGGAATGACTCGATCTTGGATGACCATGGCAAGCCACTTGGAGTGTCACATTATATGCAATGGTCTAGATGGGAGAGGGGACCTGCTTCTACAGTAGGCGCCTTGCAGGCCTTTATGAGACTTCCAGAGGATCAGAGACTTATAGCAGTTGGCCACCTCAGAGGGAGTGTAGTCAGGATACAAAGGATACAAGAAGCCACCTTCATTCTACACCAAACTTGTTGTACATATGCGTGGTTATGTTGCTATGATTTAATATATGTTTTGGAAGTTGTATAGAAGTTTAAAAATGGGCTCAAGTTTGTATAGAGATATTTCAAGGAGGGGCAGGGATGCCTGCAATTTAGGTTTATTAGCATTGAAGCATTGAATATGTTTGAGGAAATAAAATTCCGAGTTTATAAAATGAAGACCGATCACAGGATGTACACAAAATAGATCTGAAGAAATTCAAAGCAGATGATATCTCTCTCCTCACTCATATTTGAGCAAACATAGACAAGGTAGCTTCAAACCCAAGTTCGAATGTTAACAAGAGACTTTGCAAAAAACTCTCACTTTAGAAAGTTTTCAGTAACGACAGCTATGAGTTTTTGGTGAACAAGGCATGGTGCATGAAGCTTGAGATAGATCAGAAGTCTAGCTTTGAGATCAGTTACACCTAGTATTGGAGATACATCACTCCCAAAAAATTGTTTTGTGCTGAATTTTTCCATATTGTGACAAGAAAAGGGGAGACTCAAAACTGGTGAGCCAGTTGTTCAGCTCTGTGTTAGACTTTAGTTTCAGCTTCCAATCTAGGCCCGCCAATTGAAAGTGGGACCACGTGAATTGCCAGTTGAGTCAATGATTTATTATTATTGTTTGCAAGATGTAAAAAAAGCTCCAAATGCTGGGAGCTCAGAAGAAAAAGCAATGTCGTAAACCGACCAAGAATAGCAGTAAAGAAAAAAGGGTAGTATTACAAGAAAAGAATTAAAGAGACATACCACTATCTCCCGCCCTGACCCAGTCCCAGATTCTGCAATAAGAGTCTTCAATTACTTACATAGGAATTCAGGCATAAAAACAAAGAAACAAACATATAGTGTAGCTATGCTGGTAGAATGATGCTGAATGAAAATAAAAGCATCTCCTGTCATGCGTGTAAAAAACTTCAACCTGGTGTGGGTGCCTTCCCATCTGCAACCTGTTGTGGCCTCCGAACAGTCTTCTTTTTCAAAGTGTTCTCCAAAGCCCTTCTCTGCTCATTGATCTCTTTCTTTTCTGCAGCTTGCTTTGTATATAAATCTTCTTTCACCTCTGCAGTTGCTATGCTCCACACGTCCACAGGCGTAGGCAGTTGTAAATGTACATCATCGTCTTCCTGACCTTGGCCTAGATTTCTTGGAGGTAAACCTTGCAGAGCCACCTCAATCCTCCGTATCATCCACTCTGGAGTTTCTCGTCTGGGCCCATTACCTAGCAAATCCCATTTCCTAGAGTCATTCCCTAGCAACGTTTCCATCCGACCACCAGTCAATCTACCTTCAATTCCCCCACTTACTTCAATGGCATCACCACCTTCATCTCTGGATTTGCGTAATAACTCCTCGACTGCTAAGGCTCGTTCCTTCCAGGCCTTTGCCAACGTTTCAGCTGCAGCTAGAGACTTCTCCAATGCCTGGTATCTTCGTGTATATGCTTGCTCCTGGGACTTCTCTGCTTTGTGTACTGTGTTTAGGGCAGCTTGTAGGGCTTCTAAATCAGCTTTAAAAGCAGCTCTAGCAGCCTCCAGTCGGGCTGCACCAGCAGCCTTGAGGGCCTCTAGGGCTTTTCTTGCACTCTCCTCATGTTCTTGTGCACTTTTATCTGCTGCTTCTTGAACACGTATCAGTGTCTTGTCAGCTACAGTGGCACGAGATTCAGCAGCTTCAGCTCGTGCCAAAACAGCCTTTACTTCTGCAGTCAGCCGGCTTATTTCAGCATTAGCTGCCTGCAGTTGTCGTTGTAAGCTGGAAACTGCTCGCTGCAAGCCCAAAGCTGAAGCTTCTTTCAGAACCATATCATCCAAAATCTGCACCCTCTGAAAGAGAGCAATTTCTGACTTCTGTGCCTTATCTTTAGCTGCCTCCAACGCTGCAAATGATTCTTCAATGGCATCCCTTGTCTCTCTGATCATTGCATTTGCAGTATCAAGAGCAGCAGTTTTGATCCTTTCTTCCACAGTGGCAGCAGCTTCTGCAGCAGAAGTTTTAGCAGCAGCTATCTTCAATTGTGCTTCTTCAGCCAGATGAGCAGTGGTCTCTTTAACAATCGAATCAGCAACCTTTTCAACACTGAGGGCTAGTTCTATTGCATCCTGCTTAGCAAGCACTAATTTTGATTCCACAGCAAGCTTCTTCTCAATGATAGTCTGCAGCTCCGTATTGAAGGATGCCTTTGCAGCTTGGATCTCTTGCATAGCCGATTCTGTAGCTTCAGCCAGGCTAGCAGCATACTCTTGCTGTCTTGCTTCTGCTTGTGCTAAAGCTTTCAGTGCTTCAGCCTTTTCACTCTCTGCCACAGCTGTCCTAGCCTGTGCTGCCATCAAAGCTGCTCTCAATTCTTCTATATCATTGAAATCAACATCTAGTGCACCTCGACCTTCCAAGGTCAGAGATGCTTCCTTACCAGCGAGTTCTGCTTCTGGAACAGTCTGATCCCCTTCCTAATGAGACACTAAGGTAAGAATATATAGTGTATAAAGTCGTCTCTGCATTTTCAAATCACTGATTAAAATATATTAAGGCAGTCATACCTTTACTGCAGCAGCTGTAAAGAGACCACAATATCGACTTCCCCTTGATACACCCCATTCCAAATGCCTGCCAAAAAAAACAAGCACACTTGAGCATTTACTTTTATACATTCTTAGATTAAAAAGCTTCGGAATGCAGATCACCTTTTTCCTTTAGTCACGCTGTCCGCATGCAGAGGTAAGGCAGCATACGATCTGGAGCTTGAAATGGGAACGCAGCAATTCAGGAAGCCACCAGATGGATTGTAGAACTGGATCATGAAGTCTGATCTATTTGTTGAAAAGGTATAGAACTGCCCTGAAACAGTAAGCTGCTGTCTTCCAACCATAAAATCCTGCAAAAGGAAAAAGAAATTTCTGATGCAAAACTAGCACTCCATACAAAAATCCTCCATACGAGTGTCTTAAACAGGGGGAGGTTATTCAATGTTGGACCCTATCCATTGCAAGTTTACTTGCAAAAATGTCTTTCCTCAAAAATTGTGGGCTTAGAGGTGAAGTTAGCTTGTGGGGGTAGGAAGAAGGGAAATGGGAAAGCAAACTAGGGAGAAACAGTGGAGGCAAACAGGGATGAGATAGGCTGAGAGAAGAGGGGATGGAAATGCAAAGAGGGAGGGGAGAGAAGCTGGAGGGGAGGATTGGTAGCTTAGAGTGAGAGCAGGGCAGATGAAACTAGCCTAGAGTAAACAGTTAGCTTGGAGTAAGAGCAGGGATGACAAAAGTGGTTGTTGATGCTTCGGTTCACTCACCCGTGACTAACTTCAGAAAGGTACGCGGTGTTAACCTGACCCCATGCAGTGCTCGGTGAAGATGCTCTCTCTTGCAATCCTAAGTATAACGTGCTTGGGTGATAGAACAGATGACAACATTAACACTCGGAGTTCGGGGTTAGCTGTCTACAGGAGAACCATATGGTGATGAAAGAATACCAAGTTAAACACACTTAAAGAGAATACTGAGTGCAATTCACTATCAAAGACAAGCATATAGACCAACTTAATCAACTTGTATTGATTTTCTTACGACCAAGCCGCCTCGGCTTGCAATGAATGCTCAGTAGCTTCCTATCCTCACAAGCTCAAGTGAGAGGAAGATAACTCGGCACACTGCTCTCTTGTTCTCTTCTCTACTCCCTGTTACAACCGCATCACACCTACCTAAGCAAAACTGCCTTCTAAGAGTAGTTGCGCTCGGTGCATCATGCCGCTACTGTTGATTGATGGATATGCCACAATCTTTTGCACCTCTGCTGCAAAACGGTGCTCGGTCCAAGGGACTCCACTGCTTCCGAGTAAGTCAGCACTCGATGGCTGCACTTCAACCCCGCTATGTTAGCCGAAACCAAGGGCTAACAGTCCCCAGTAGATTAGGAGGGAATTTGAGCCTCATCAAAACCTCCACATGGCAAACCTCCATGTTAGCCTGACCTGAGGGCTAACATCTCGCCTCAGCTACCCTTAGCTGTGTCCTCATAGACTAGCAGGAACCAGCCGATGCTTGAATGTTGAGGCTCCTAGGTTAAAACCACGCGGGCGCCGCGAATGATGGCATCTTCATCGGAGTGGTGGATTGGGGCAACCTGGCTGACTGGAAGGGCCAACTTCACCTGTTGAGGCTCGGGGAGGAGAGGTTGGATGCTCGGCTTCAAACCTCCGTTG
Organism: Dipteris shenzhenensis; assembly: GCF_047967505.1. Classification (NCBI taxonomy): domain Eukaryota; kingdom Viridiplantae; phylum Streptophyta; class Polypodiopsida; order Gleicheniales; family Dipteridaceae; genus Dipteris; species Dipteris shenzhenensis. Next base: position 26,233,934 of record NC_141605.1, on the reverse strand, counting down.
TCCCCGGGGAGGCCACGGATAAAACGAGTTGATGTCAACGGCGGATTGCCCGGGGTTGGTGAGCCAATCAATTGTCCACACTTCAGCCACTGAATCTTCATGTGGCTCAGTGATGCCCAATGGCGTCTCAAAATTTGCAGTATATCGTTGGACCGGGGTCACCCTCTCTTGCCACTTAGTGAGAGGATCTTTACATAAGTCACGAACATTATTCCGCATTGCCACTACTTCTGTAACATGGCTACTAATGAGCTTCTCGAGCTCCCACAAAATTTTGAAGTAATAGGAAGGGAGCTCGGGCATTGTAGGCTTGGGTAATTGACGGATCCAATCAGCAATCAACCAGCACTCTGCCTTGAAAATGGTGTGCTGCATAAGGCATGCTCTTCGTCAAAACAGTTAAGGCTTTTATGGCCTCATCGTGAACTGATGTAACAGGCTGCACTGGCCCGAATACACCCTGATGCATCGATTGTGGGGGAGCAGCCAAATCAACTTCCTCCATCTGCCGCCAGACCCGATATCAAACATGTATCTCCTCCCAACCTAGAACTTGGTGCAAAACTTCGGGAACTGGGACAGCCTTAGGGAGATCTTGCCTCGACAAAATTGGTTCAGCATCCAAAACCTGCTCGGTCTGAATTCCCCCATCGCATGTGTTTGGCAAAATTTTGACTTGCACTGTGGCATCTTCAAAATTGCAGCAAGTCTCTATAGCCATGCTTCTGCACTCTGCTCGGCTTGCTGGATTGAGCAGTAATAGAGCCTGGGCCATTATTCCCTCGATTGCCTTAGTCTCTGGCATACCTCCAACTTCAACCGACTTTCGTTCCGAGGTACCCACCTGGTTGTTTAGCTGTGACAGCTCACACACACCAGCCCGACCATCTGAACCGTCCTGGTCTCGTGGCTGTGTTTGGGGCAGCTTTGTTGGTATGTTCATCCGGAGCTTGGAGGAGACGGATGAGTGATCGGAATTGGGCGTACTGCTCCAACTGCTTCTCGAGCCGCGCATTCTCCTCCTTTATATCTTCATTGTCGGCAGCAACTTCATGTGGCCAGGCGTTCTCCTTCTCGAGCATCTATATTTTTGCTTGGGCTACCTGGTATTGCTTTGGGTTGACCCTTTGTTGCGGATTCTTCACTGCATGCTGCAACTGAATGTTTTTTCCCGCAATAGCCAGGAGCTCACTCTGGGCCTTGGCAACGATCGTTTTAAGCATGTCGATCTTGCATTCGAGATTGCCAAAGTCCGTTTGCAGCTCGGTATGCATTTGGCTCAGCTGGGAGTGGCTTTGGAGTAGCTCGTCATATACTGCCCTCCTGTTGTCCACTTGCTCTTGGAGAATCCAGCATTCCGCTATTAAATCTACCTCGGCCCGTCTCAAGCTAGCTGTCGGCTTTGGGAAGAATTGAGTCATCTCCTCCCGATACAGGGTTTGCAAAAAAAGATTGTGTTCCACTACCTAGGGAGGGAGCCACTGGTTGGCTAAGAAATCAAGGGCATGTGCCACATGCACCATATTCTCCCTTAAGACTTGCCACTGAGACTTGGTGGCAGCCCGATCCTGATGATTATTCTTAGTTAGCAACGGATCAAGGGAAAAGGGCTCTACTCCGTAGAGAAGAGGGAGGCAAAGGCAAGGCCATGGTGGTGGCCCCAGTGCTTGTACCACCATTTTGGTGCTCGGGTTGCCACTCGACAAGTGTCTGTGAGGGCTACTCGGTGTTTTCTTTGTCCGCTCCCTCGACAGCTTTGTCCCTTTGTTCCTTGTGCGCAACCTCCTCTTCCCTCTGCTCCTTGGGAGTTAGACTACCTTCTGCCCCTTTGGCAAACTCTTGCGCCACTTGTCCCTCGAAGGTGCCCTTCATGTAGTTTCCCTCCGTATTTTCTTGCCCTAGCTCCTCAGAGGTGCCCTTGTCGCTATTCCCTGTTAGAAGTATTGCCATATTCTAGGCAGTGACCAATGTAATGTAATAACTGGGTTAGGGACACTTTTCCCTCTTTAGAGGTTTTTCCCCCTAGCCACAGTTAGTGGTTAGGATAAGGTTTTGTCACTTAGACAAAACCTTCTCTCCTTTGTAAGTTGTACACTCTCACTCTATTTAACTTAACGGTTTACTCCAGCTCTCTTGCTTCTTACATTTCCTTCATTTGGTATCAGAGCAAGGTTAGCTCCTGCATCCCGCACCTGCTCTAGGACCAGCTCCCATTGGCCTCGCCATCAGCCCAGATACCCTCTTCGTCGAGCTCAACTTCAGCTTTGCCATCCACCTTACGGAATCCATACGGTCCGTACACTGTACGGACTGGTTGCCTGCTCGTCTATACACTGCCTTGTACGGTCGTCGTACTACCATATGGCCATCCAGCACATAGTTGGAGCACATGACAGCATCCAACCAAAACTTATTTGGCAAAGACTTTCCTTTGAGCATGCACCTGCCCATTTCCATCTCTGACCAATTTTTCCTCTTTGCCAGCCCGTTCTGCTGTGGAGTATAAGGCACTGTACATTAATGAATAATACCCCGAGCTGCCAAAAAATCAAAGAATTCATGGGACATGTACTCTGCCCCCCTGTTAGTGCGTAGAGTAAGGAGCTTGTTCCCTGATTCATTTTCAGCCATGCCAAGCCAATGTATGAAACATGTGAACACATCAGATTTGGCCTTCATGCCATATATCCAAGCAAATCGGGTGTAGTCATCCACAAAGTAGAAAAGTAAAGGAAGCCCCCAAGAGATGTCCGCATTGGCCCGCACACATCACTATGCACAAGGTGAAGCTTCCTGGATGCACCAACTGTCCCATCCTTTGGAAATGAGAAACGGTGCATTTTGCCCAACAAGCATCCCTCACAAACATGTTTAGCCAGTGCATGCATGAGTGGGAGAGCAACCACCATGTTTTGTGAATGCATTTTAACCAAGCTTCTGTAGTTGAGGTGACCCAACCTCACATGCCATAAGTGGGAATCTGAAATTACAGATTAGGCCACCAAACTCTTGCTGCTTTTTCTTTTCAAAAGCGATGCGCTTGCGACATTCAGAAATGTCATGTCTTGGCTACCGGCAATAATTACAACGTTTGTTGTTTTTCTTCTTTGCATAAAACAAGGCAGAATTACATGAGTGTCCAGAAGTAGATGAGCCTCCAGAACTCTTGGGTTTGCTGTAATTTCGCCCGTTCTTTTCCTTATTTTTGTGATTAGCGACAAAACCCTAATTTGCAATTTGAGAAGCAACACGATTTTTGCGACTCTGCTCTTCCTGCAGGAGAAGGGAAACAAGCTGGTCGAAAGTATAAGTGTTGGGATTGCCCATGGCAACCAACCTCAATGTAGTAGCAAACCCCTAGTAGGACTCAGGAAGTCCATTGAGTGTCGTGGACACTACCTGAGCATCTGAAATAATTTCATCCACATTGGTGAGCTGCTCTTGAAAATCCTTGATTTTTGTGATGTATGCATCCATGCTGTCCCCCTTTTCCATTTTGACATTCTCCAATTGCATGCATAAGAAAGCAACACGTGGTTCATTGCGAACCTAGTAAAGGTGAGCCAAGATGTCCCACACAGCCTTTGATGTGTTGCAAGACCGAATGTGAGGAATGATATGTCTCGACTGAAAAAGCAATGATAGAATGTGCTTGGGCATCTCTACCATCCCATCTGGCTTGTTCCGGTGTAGGAGGTGTGGCTTGAGTAGTAGTAGATCCAAAGGTGGCTGTAACAACTGCACTAATGGTGGCAGTAGATCTAGAAGTGGAAGTAGCAGAAGTGGATGCCACAGAGGAAGGTCGAAGATCTGATCCTGAGACAATACCCCAAAAAATTTTGGCAACCAGCAAATGTTTCACCATGTATGACCATATGGGATAATTGGGTCCATCGAGCTTGTCCTCAGCTGTGAACATACCCATCCAATCATTGCTTCCCATGGCAAAAATAAATCCCTGAAGAAAATATGTGCGCTCAAGAGTAGCCTAAAGGTTTTTACTGCAAAATCAGCTGGCTGTCCCAAAAAAACAGCAAATGTCAAGCAGCAACAAACCAAAAATTGACTGCTCAAACAATGAGCTAAATGCACGTGCTGTCCCCAAATATATGACCTGCAAAACAATATCTGTCCGGTCAAAGGACCCCCCTGCCAAAGATAGCTGTCTTGCAAAAATATCAGCCCAATACAAGGGGCAAATGTCTGCAAATGTATCCAATGATCAATTGAGCTGTAAATGTCCCAGATGGAGGCAGCATGCATCAAATCTAACAAGACAACAAGCCCAAATCAAGAAGCGAACGCATAATATACCCAAATTGAGGTGAATAAAGCAAATGTCATTGCAATAGACAGCAAATCTGGCAAAAGCCCCAAAATCTGAGAGGGCAAATATGCCAAAAAGAGGGCAAATTGGAAAAAGCCCCAAATTGTGCTCCAATTTGCAAATGTGATTCAATGTGTTGCAATTCCAAGACAAAGTCAATGTTCCTGCATGTCAATGTCTACCAAATGCCCAAAATTGGCTGTACCAAGCCAATGTCACTGCAAATTTCAACAAAATTGACAAAACCCCCAATTTCTAGAAGGGCAAAACTGTCAAATTTGGGGCAAATGACCAAAAGCGCCAAATTTTGCGGAAATAAAGCAAATGTGACAAAATAACGTGCCAATCTAAAAATATCCCACAATCTGTCAGCAGTAGATCCAAAATCCCCAGTGTCGGAGTGGAAATGAAGTCAAAATAGGGCAAATACTGCAAAAGCCCCAAAATGTGACCAAAAGGAGCAAATGTCACTGCAAAATCTGCAAATGTGACACAAAGGCCCCAATCTCTAGAGCAAAATCACCTCAATGTCTCTGCAATGTGTGCAAACGTGACATAAATGAGGGTGAAAAGTTTCAAATCCAACTGTACCACTGGTGCTAGAGCAGGTTGGAGGAGGAAGGCCTGAATGATTGAAAGGAGTCCAATTCTAAGCAAAAAACCTCCAAAAACTATTCAAAAATGCTCGAAATCAACTTCAAACAAGTCATACGAATTCCTGGCAGCATTGCGCACCTCTCCGTACAGGTCCGTACAGGTCCGTACAGACAAAAGTTTTCCCAGTTGAAATGGTGCGGGACAGGGTCTTGTCGGACCTCAAAAAGTCAAAGAATAGTCGTTAGACTATTTTTCTACTGAGTTTCCAAAACCAAATGTGAAGAACCGGATTGTCTCTTGTCATGACATTGTCGACATCATTCTCTTCGTTCACGATGTTGGTCTTCACATTCATTTTGATGTTCCACAGAAAAAATGGCCATCTGCTCGAAATCCAAGCTCTCCGTGGATAAATGCTCATACTCCACTTGCCCTAACAAACCTTTACCTACCAATCTTCTGGGACGCCTCAGCCAAATATCAGATCTACTTACAACCAATCCGCCTCGGCAATGAACACTCAAGAGCTTCCTATACTAGCAAGCTCAGGTGAGAGAAAGAGAACTCGGCACACTGCTCTCTTGTTTTCTTCTCTACTCCCTGTTACAACTGCATCACACCTAGCTAAGCAAAACCGCCTTCTAATAGTAGTAGCGCTCGGTGCGTAATGCCGCTACTGTTGATTGGTGAATCTACCACAATCTTCTGCACCTCTGTTGCAAAACAGTGCTCGGTCCAGTGCGCTCCACTGCTTCCGAGTAAGTCGGCACCGGTGACTACACTTCAACCCCGTGGTGTTAGCTTGATCTGAGGGCAAGAAATCGCTAGCACATTAAGAATGGTAGGAGGGAATCTAAGCCTCGTCAAAACCTTCATATGGCAAACCTCCATGTTAGCCTGACCCGAGAGCTAATAGTGGCATAGACCAAACAGTATGGCAATTTTGTAGGTCCTGTTAAGTAGCCCTGCTTGCGTGTTTGCATGTAGATAGTGGTGGGAGCGGGTTTGAGAAAATTGGGAGCATGCAGTGGGGGGGAATTGGGCAGCATAGTGGGAGCATTGAAGAAACAGAACATTGACTTGACATCTGGTAGAGACCAAGGGCTCTATGGTATATAACATTGAAACGAATGTTTGGTCTTTAATTACACACGAAAATAACTTCTACAAAGAGAGAAAACTGACACAAGATGAGTAGGTACCCCAATCGGTGATGAAGGCAGGGTTATGTTGATCTCCTTTGACAATGGAATTATGAGAGTTTATGCACTAAATTCATTGCATATGGAATTAACATCCTAGCCTCAATCCTAGCAAAGCAATTTAATGAAGCTGTTTGCCTTGGCTTCCTGCGCACCTGGACCCTTAACTCAGATAAAAGCACTACATCGTCTGCATACATCAAGATTTGAATCAGAGTACCAACGAGAGAGCACCACTGAGCGTTTGCATAAAGGTCTCGAGCTCATCTATATAGAGGCCAAACAGGGTGGGTGAATGAGGACACCCTTGTTTGACCCCAATAGTAACCAGACTCTGTCTTAACTCTTCTGGAGACTCGTACGTAATGTGCCACGACAGCCCAAATGATCCACCTATCATAGCCCAGATTAAGGCAAGCCCTCAATACCGTATCAAAGGCTTTGCCAAAATTCACAAAGCAACAATAAACCTTTTGCTTCCGTGCCCTGGCCTCCTCGATGATACATCTGTGTGAGTATGTTGTCCATGGTCCCGTGGTCAGGGCAAAATCCAGCCTGCCTCTGCTCTGAGCTCCTACATCCCTGCAAAGCGGTTGACCTCGGTATCAAGTATTGATGCATAGATCTTGGACATGACATGTCCAATCATGATAGTCTTGTAATTCCTCACGCCCATGCGATCTCCTCCCTTGTGAATAGCGGCCTTCAGAAACATTACAGTCCTTTTGTGAGTAAAACGATTTGAAGGTCAACCTTGGCAAAACTAAGGTTATGATCTTTAGTACCTCCCGAGCAGCCATGCATAGATAGTAGTTTGTTGGAGGCAACATCTCCTAATGTCACCGTAGAGAGAGAGGGACTTGCTTGTGGTGTGCCCGCCCAGTGAGTGAGGCTAGTATAGGCAAAGAGATGGCTTTTGTTGTGGGTACGCCCGCCCCCGTGAGGGTAGATCTACTTGTGTTGGCAGGTGCCTTTGGGGCAGGCGATTAGGCCCCAACAGCCCCTCGTATAGGGTGTTGGGTCGGCCCTATCACCTGGCCTGGTCGGCCATTAGGCGGGGGGGGCAGCCCCCTTATAGAGCTGCGTAGCAGCCTCTATGTAGAGGAGGGACAGGTCGGCCCTAGAAATATCATGTGCACGAATTGGTATCTGACGTATATTGGGTACACAAGACTAGCTCACGTAGCCTTGGGAGGCTTAGGGGTAGGCAGGCTTGATTCTCGGGTTGAGTGGCAAGGGTACGAACCAGTTAGAGGTCTTTGCTATTTTTGGCGCATTGGGCCCGAGTCTATATAAGGGGCCCACAAGTTCAGTTCTCAGGGAGCCGATGGGAGCCAGTCTCGTTCCCAGGTGCTAGGTCTGATCCTGGATTGAGCCGCGGACGCGCGCCTGCATCATAGCGTAGCCCAAGGCCCAACAACAAAACCCAAGCTTCACGGCACCACTTGGTGGTATGGGGCACTAGGTTGGTTAGGATCTGGTTAGGAGTTCGTGCTAGTAGCTCAGCTCGTGGCTTGGAGGAGACATGGAAGTTCTTCCAGTCTACCACTAGTATCGAGGAGTCGAAGTCTATGGACAATGCCTCCAAGAAGAACTCGACTCAGACAAAGAATGGTGGTGCCCGTTTCCTCTGCACATTGAAGTTAAAGAAAGAAGGACGTTGCTTCATATGCGAGGAGCGGGGCGACACTAGGAATGATTGTCCTAAGCGCAAGAACCAAATGCAAGCGCCGGGACTGAAGCTCCATGCAGGTCAAGGTACCAAAGCTAAGGGAGCTAATCAAGTTTCAATGACATGTATTTCTGTAAATGTCATTACCTGCCCACTTTTTGTAGTTGCACTTTTAATAATTTGTTATTGGGTTCCCATGATCTTTTTCGAGTTTATGGAGAAGTAAGGGACCAAAGAGTTCACATTCTCTTTGACCCGGACAGCTTTCACGATTTTGTTAATTACAAACTTGAGTAGAGGATGGGGCTGTCCACGATACCTAGCGATCACACCTGCGAGGTGCAGCTTCCAGTTGGGAAGCAGTTTTGGGATCGCAAGATTGAAGCACTTTCTATCCGGATTCAAGACTACACAGCTGCTCTTACATGCTATGTCATGCACTTGGAACATGTGGACTTGTTAATCGGAATAGAGTGGTTTAAAACCCACGATATTCGGATTGGATGAAAAGAGCATACACTTTCTTTTATAAGAACACCCAATTTTGTATTCAGTGTCATAATATTCCCTCTTCTCAAGAACCTGTTGTAACTGCGATCACCTTCGGAATATAATAAACACTTCTCATTATGATGTGTATCAGTGTGTTTTGCTTTCTTCATTTGTTGTCTCTGTTAATAATAAAAATAATTTAAGCGTGTTTGATCACCGTGAATTCAGAAAGTTATTGGATGATTTCATGGATATATTCCCTGCTCAATTGCCAGAAAGTTTACCTCCAAAATGGGCAGTCAATCATCACATAGATTTAGTACCTAGGGCTCAACCTATTAGTATTCCAACTTATAGGATGAGCCAGCTTGAGGAGGATGAGTTAGCTTCACATCTACAAGATTATCTCAATATGGGCTATATACACCCAAGTAAATCACCTTGGGGAGCACCTGTCCTCTTAAGAAAGAAGAAAGATAATTCATGGAGAATGTGTATAGATTTTAAACGATTGAATAAAGTGACAATTAAGAATTGATACCCTCTTCCTCGTTCCGATTATTTGATATACCGTTTGGCCGGAGCAAAGTATTTCACTAAGATTGATTTGTGTACGAGTTATCACCAAATCCATATCTATGCTAAACACATAGATAGAACCGCATTCCGAACTAGGTATGGCCACTACGAGTTTCTCGTATCACCTTCTGGTTTGACCAATGCTCCTGCTACCTTCCAGCAAATGATGAATGATTTGTTCCAAGATTTTTTGGGCAAAATTCGTTGTCGTGTTCTTAGATGACATCTTGGTATATAGCCGAATACTAGAGGATCACATTGGACACCTCCGGATTGTCTTAGTTATACTAAGACAGCATAAGCTCTATGTGTTGAAGAAGTGAAAGAAAAGCATGAAGCTGAACACAAAACAAGCGAATGCTCTTAGAATGAAGAAGGGTGAGGTCCATATGTAGGCACCTCTACAAGAGCCACCAAGCTCCACAATCATCTCCTCAATCAGCTCCTAGAATCTCTCAATCATCCTATGTGGCATCTACCACCACCTAACAATGCTTATAGGCACCTAACTGTGCCTCTAGCACACACACATAGAACCCAAGGTGTGCCTGGGGCATACACCTTGAGATATCCCATCAAACTCCCCCTCAAGGGAATGCCTCAGGCTATGTCAAGGATACATCTAGTCACATATTGTCTCAAGCCATCTCATGGTGGTCAAGGATAAATCTATGGCTAGGATCTCATGCTTGCAAGGGTTCCCAAGGGTGTGAAGTCAAACAAAGGGATACATAAGACCCTCCAATGGTTATCTCCCCTGCATGTACATGCACACAATGTCTGCAGGAGGTACCATGAAGCAAAACACATACACATGGCCTACATCATATGGTGACCAGAGGTGTTTACAAAGAACACAATAGTTTATTCCATTCATTTTGGAGGACTATCCAGGCAGAGTACCTTGACTCAACATAAAAGAGAGATCTAGAGCATATGTGGAGTTGGTTCAAAAAGCATAATCATCATAGGAGGCCTCATCTTGTGGAGGCACATCAACTGAAAGTAAATTGGCAGTTTCTGATTTTGTAGTTGCTTCCTTTTTTACTTTAAAAAACTTTTCATGGTGACTGTTTTTGCCACAATATTTGTAAGGATTGATCTTGAAGCAATCTTTTGAGAGGTGATTAGTCTTCCCACAATGTTTGCAAGATTGAAACTTGCCCATTTGAGTTTTTATGGCATAGGCTGTGTCATTGCCTCTCCAGAGTTCCTTGTGCCTTTCTTCTTCTTGAAGGGCAGTAATAAGACCTTCAAGAGTAGGATTAGAAAGATTTTTCAATGTGGTAACAACATGATCATAATCTTCAGGCATACTTTTAAGCAATACTGCCATTGCATCATCTGTAGTGATTGGAGAGTTGATAGAAGCAAGTTGAGTCATGAGACTCCGCATGTGATTGACATGGGCAGCCAAGGGAGTGCCACTAGCCATCTTCAATTCAAAGAAGGCAATCTTAAGTGACAATTTTGAGATGTGAGAGCTAGCACCAAAAAGAATATCAAGCTTTTGCCAAGCTTCAGAAGGAGACTCCAAATCAGAAATGTGATGAATATAGTCATCTTTTAAGCCAAGAGCAATATAGGCTTTCTCCTCTCTAGCAAGATCTCGTGCCGGGCGTGTAGGAGCTGAGGATTCTCCAGCATTAGAGGCTGTTGAAGAAGAAGTTGAAGTAGGTTTGACAAGCCCCCAGAGGTTTTCCCTCATCAATGCAAACTTAACTTTCATCTGCCATGTAAAAGCCTTTACCATTAAACTTATCAATATTCAAGAAGGTAGCCATGAGAGGGTCTAACCCAAAATGGGCAGTGTCTACTCTCTTACAAGGCTAGAAAAAGCTGAAAGGCTTCAAAATACAAGCATTTGGTGTAGCAAAGACTTGTAACCAAATTCCATAATAAAAATTATAATGGAAATAATGCTTCAACTTGCATGCTTCATAGAGGTGGCTAAATGAAAGTATTCCAAGCAAATCCAGGTATAGCAACCTAAAGGAAAGTTGTAGCCACAATTGTACTGATGCTATTCAACACTTTAAAGTATCAGAAATGCCAAAGTAGCATCTAATGTAGCACCAAATTCACAACATTGTCAAAACTGTCCAAAACAGAGGCCTAATCTTGGAGGGCTTGTATCTCACTCTTCAAGGCAAAGAAAAGAGGGCTTTATAGGTAGAAATAAAGCTGGTATACCAGAGAAGAGCCACTGAAGAGGAAAGGTGAAATGCCACGTCACGTCGCCATAGCCAGGAGCTTGATTGTCGACTGGTTTTTTCGCGTTTCTCCCTCCCTGGTGGACCATTTCACTCCAAATCTGGACAGGGACTAGCTCATGATGTTGTGCAAGCGTGGCTCAGAGGAATTTCGAAATGGTTGCTCCAGCGAGTTGTATTGCACGAAATGGCATCAGGAAGAAGGCGGCTGTTGCGCGGGTCTGTGGGCACCATTCCCTAATTCCTCTGACGTGGAAGGTCGCCCATACGAAGGGTCTCTCCAGCCAGGACTCCTCTGGGAATGGTTGCTTGTAGGTAGAGAACAAGCTCACACAAAATTTTGGAAGGAAAGAGGAAAATGGCATAAGAAGAAGATGGTGATGATGATGATGACATGGCATAAATGGGCTCAAGGAGGATCACAGTGCTTTGATACCATGTTGAAGAAGTGAAAGGAAGGCATAAAGCTGAACACAAAACAAGAGAATGCTCTTAAAGAAGAAGGGTGAGGTCCATATGTAGGCACCTCTACAAGAGCCAGCAAGCTCCACAATCATCTCCTCAATCAGCTCCTAGAATCTCTCAATCATCCTATGTGGCATCTACCACCACCTAACAGTGCTTATGGGCACCTAATTGTGCCTCTAGCACACACACATAGAACCCAAGGTGTGCCTGGGGCATACACCTTGAGATATCCCATCACTATGCCAAGATGAGTAAATGTGACTTCTTTATAAAGGAGATCATTTACTTAGGACACAAGATTTCTTCTGAAGCTATTAGCATTGATCTGGATCGTATCCACAAGGTTTTGGAATGGCCTATCCCTCAAACTGTGAAACAACTTCATTCTTTCCTAGGGTTCACGGTTTTTCTACGGAAGTCTGTGCGTGATTGTTCGAATATCACGACACCCCTGACGAACATATTGAAAGGTCGCGGACGCAGGTCTACGTAGCCGATCTCTTGAAATGATGCATTGAATAAGGCTTTTGAAACCTTGAAGTTCACTATCAAGGAAGTACCCATTCTTGCATTACCCGATCCTACCCAGCCTTATGTTTTAGAGGCCGGTGCGAGTGATTTTGCGATTGGGGCAGCTTTATTCCAAGAGGGCAGACCTGTAACTTTTGAGAGTAAGAAGCTAGACGACACCCAATATCGTTGGCCCACACTAGAAAAAGAACTCTATGCAGTTGTGTATGCTCTAAAGGTTTGGAGACACTACTCATATGGTTCGAAGTTTCTTGTATTGAAGATCATTAGTCAATCAAGTATGTGTGACGGGTCTGAATTGAGGGGAAGGACGGCTAGACAGAGCTAATGCAAGATTTTGATTTTGAAATATGTTATCGAAAGGGTTCGATGAATAGTGTGGCGGATGCCTTCAGTCGAGTCAAGTTTGTAAATGCTATGTCATTTACGAAAATCTCCTCAAACCTATTTCAACCCTTGGGAGGGCTTTGCGCAACTAATAGTCATTTCAGTTCTAATTGGCAGAAAGTCCAGGATGGGAGCTCCATGGTTGACCAGGACTCAGGGATTGTGCCGCCTGCGGTACAGGCCGCAGGAGGTCAATGGGTGATTAGGAACGGCTTGCTATTCCGGAATGGAAAGATATGTGTGCCAAATGTTTCAATCTTCGATCCAAGATTCTCTCGGAGTGTCGTCATGCTCCTAGTGCTGGACATCCACGTATACATCGGACTCTGTCTCTTGTGAAACATACCTTTTATTGGCCTAAGATGCGTGCATTTATTGAAAACTATGAGGTAGGTTGCCGGGTTTGTCAAGTTACTAAGGCAGAACGCCTTAGAAGCGTGGGGTTATTACAGCCGGTGCAAATCCCGGGTAATAAATGGGAAAGTATTTCCATGGATTTTATTACCGTTTTGCCTAGAACGCGCAAGGGTCATGACTCCATTTGGGTCATAGTGCACCGTCTGACAAAAACGGCTAGATTCTTACCTACTCGAAATTGTTCAGCTGGCTCACGAGTTTGTGGACCAATTGATTAAGTTGAATGGTTTGTTGTCTAACATAGTCAGTGACAAGGACTCGAAGTTTACAAGTAACTTCTGGACACTTGTTTTTGAGAAGTTAGAAACTGCTCTAAGTATGAGTTCATTAAATCATGCACAATCTGATGGCAGTACAGAGAAGGTCAACTAATTAGTTGAAGATATGCTTCGGGCATATGTTTCTAAAGACAATCTTCATGGGAAGATTATCTCCCTATGATAGAATTTGCTTATAACAGTGCAAAGCATTCGAGTACTGGTTACAGTCCGTTTATGCTTATGTACGGGTTTCAACCTAAGTCACCAGTTATGGTTGGGTTAAAGGGAATCACAAATGATGCTGCAAAGACATTCTTTCAAGACAGGCAAGAAATGTTGCAGTTTGCCAAGGAGTCTATTAGAAGTGCCCAAGTTTGTGATGCTGCAAAGACATTCTTTCAAGACATGCAAGAAATGTTGCAGTTTGCCAAGGAGTCTATTAGAAGTGCCCAAGATCGGGACAGATTTTATGCTAATAGACATCGTTCACCTAGAGAGTTCTCGGAAGGAGCGATGGTATATTTGTGTATTCCCAAGGAATCCAAGAGCCTAAGTACAGGTTTGGTTCCAAAGTTTTCCCCCAGATACTGTGGTCCTTTCAAGATTATTAAAAGAATTGGGCCAGTTGCATATAAACTACAATTGCCTCCTGATGTTAAAGTACATCCAATGTTTCATGTCAGAAGACTGAAAGAGTTACTGGGTGTGGATGATCAACTTGTCTCTCCTCAAGAAATAATAGAAGTTACAGATTTGACTTTTATTCCACACGAACCTGAGAGTATTCTTGAATTTCGTGAAAGACAGATTCGTAATCGAACTATCATGGAATACAAGATCAAGTGGAAGGATCGTGTTGAGGAGGATGCAACATGGGAGACATTACAGAACCTCCAGAGGACATTCCCGGGTTTTTTAGCGAACTCAGGAGTGAGTTCTTAGAGGAGGGGAAGTATGTCATGTGCACGGATTGGTATCTGACGTGTGTTGGGTACACAAGACTAGCTCAGGTAGCCTGGGAGGCTTAGGGCTAGGCAGGCTTGATTCTCGGGTTGAGTGGCAAGGGTACGAACCAGTTAGAGGTCTTCGCTATTTTTGGCGCATTGGGCCCGAGTCTATATAAGGGGCCTAGAGGTTCAATTCTCAGGAAGCCGATGGGAGCAAGTCTCGTTCCCAGGTGCTAGGTCTAATCCTAGATTGAGTCACGGATGTGCGCCTGCATCATAGCGTAGCCCAAGGCCCAGCAGGAGAACCCAGGCTTCACGGTGCCACCTGGTGGTATGGGACACCAGGCTGGTTAGGATCTGGTTGGGAGTTCGTGCCAGTAGCTCAGCTCATGGCTTAGAGGTTACATCTCCTAATTCAGGATCACATCCCATAGATGTCATGGTTGGGTGCTGAGCAGCCTGCTCAGTTTCCTCACGTTTGGTGTGTTCTTGTGTTTGCTTGTAGATCAGAGGTTTTAGGAGTGCTAGGGACGTGTCAAGAGGGCTGTTGCCCAGCCATCATATGCAAGTAGGGGTGAGCCCCTTATATGGGGGCAGAGGCAGCCTGGTCGGCCCTGTGTCAAGGAGCAGTAGGGCTGCTGCCAGGCCCTCTTATAGGCCTGTGGGCAGTCCTAGAGGTGGGTCAGCCCATCAGACCTGGTCAGCCCACTTACAGCAGTGGGGTCGGCCCCCTATGTGCAGCAGGTCAGTGCCCTAGCAGGCTGACCGATTGGGGGGGCCCGGGCGCTTTATATGTGCCTCCCCCCTCCCCTCATTTCTCATCTTCTAGAGCAACAGATCATCATCTCTTGGAGGGCCTGGCAGAGGAGTAGAGCCAGCCCTGTTGTGCACCTGAGGAGCAAGGTAGTCGAGCAGTTCATCCACTCCCTAGTGCTCCCTTCAATTAGTTGTTAAGCTGTGTGTTCCGAGCTCTCGAGCAGCCCATTGTTTCTGAGGTTTTCCCCCAGTTGTAGCGGGGTTTTCTCCAGAGATCACTTGCAGTTCTCCTGTGCCTCTCTCCTTTCTCTCCTTCTCAGTGTGTGTGAGGCGTGCTATCTCTATCTCTCTTCCGGGCATTTCCGCTGCACTTCTCACACAGTTCACATTTGATGGATACCCGGTTGAGATTGTCTGGTCTTACACATACCTAGGGGTTCTCTTCTCTGGTCCTATTTTCACGATGAGACCAGCTATGCAGGCCCATCTTAGCAGAGGATACGCTTCTCTAGCCAGATTGAAGAGATAGTGCTTTCACTCACACTTTCAGGATCCTAGGACCAAGGCTCTCTTGTTTGACTTCTTGGTCCGACTAGCTGGGATGAATGGCAGCCCTAGTTGGGTGCCAAATCTTTCAGATGCAGAGTGGGCTCGGGTGGAGCGTCTCCAAGTCCTCATGTTGTCACGCATGATTCGCCATAAGCCGCTGGTTCCTCATCAAATTATTCAGGCCGACTTTGGATCACCCTCGCTACAACTTGATGCAGCATTCCAGGTCATCGCGTATCTATCATCGAGTCAGGGGGTATGGAGACTGCACCTTAAAACGACACAAATTTCCATGGCTGGCATTGTCCTCCTCTATTTCTTTAGCTGCTGAGGGTGACCAGAGATGCTGGATGCACACACATGCAAGTGGTTCAAGAGATTTGGGCTCCACATGGATAGACTTCCCCCCTTCCAGTACAACAGTGATGCACCGTTCCTCCCACTCAGGCACCACGAGGTTAGCCAAGCCATATGCGAGGACCTCCTGTAACTACACACATTCAGAACCTGGTTCGAACCGCAGGAACTCCTGGTGAAGCTTAGCTTCTAAGATCACTGCCTATGTATCTCTGACAAGGGTTTAATTGATCCTCCTGGATATACCCGGGTCCACCTCCCCCATTCATTGAGGATCTCTATTGGACAGTGTCAGGTTTCTTCACACCGGCTTCACATTGAGAGTGGGCGAGCCTAGGGAGTACCTAGGGAACGACGCATATGCACTCTATGTGAGCTACTGGAGATTGAGTCAGAGGAGCATTTCATCTTCAAGTGTCCAGTATACTACGAGATCCAGGGTCACTTTTATTGCCTCTTCAGAGACAGTTGCGAGTTACTTTCCTGCCATAGTTGCCAAATGTTCACAAACATGTTTCGATTCACAAATTTCCCCAAGTGCCTGTTTTACCAAAAATTATATGCCTACTATATAGGTACACATTCTTGGGACCTAAAATGCATGATTTCATGCAGTAATGGTACCCAGAACACTAAGGAACATAGAGGAAAACATTTCAGCAATGTAATATGTTCATACACTCAGAATTGAGCCCAGGAAGGCATTTTCCAACAAAGCGTGATGGCAACAGCTCCTTCGACTGTTTTGATAAAAAATAGGGCAAAATTTTAACCTTAGGGCCTTTTGCCCCAAAAACCATTGCTAAAAAAACGCGCTTTTTATTTCCAAACGTTTGGCAACGTTTGAAAACATTTCAAAAAATCAAAAATGTGTTTCATTGCAACTATGTTTCCCAATTTCTCGCCTTCTTAGACTAGAGATTTTTTAGCATCTTCATCCATGAGGCAGCTAGACATCGAGAGCGCCTACTCAAATCACAAAGACTGGGATGAGATGCACTGGCGAACTCCTCTCAGAGCTTGATCACAGAGTTTTTTCAGCCAGACCGCAGAAGTTATCATCCCATGGACCTCAACACGGACGGGCCTCGAATCCAGAGACACATCGTACCCGATAGAAGATGGACATGCAAATTACACTTGGAGACATTCCTTCCATGTTCAGGGTAAGGGTACAACCTATTGGGGTCACCGTAGCCCTGGTCCGACGTAGAGCTTATGCAAGGAGACCACGTGTGTGGTGCCCGTAGATAGCCGACAGCAGTCTATCTCTTACTTTATGCTACCACTATCCCATCAGACACTAAGTCCCTCATGATCTTGCATTGGATTCTCCTATGTATTTTGATGATCTATGATGATAGTGGCGATGATGAGGGCCACACTCACATGGACGTTATGCTTTGGCTTTGTGTTGAGGTTCTTATGCCTATGTAGCATGTGGTATGGGTGTTGATGCTCACTAGTAGCTCCACCCTTTCAGCTTGTTTGTATCTAGTTTCTCACAATCTCATAGACCCATCAATAAACTTTCATTCTTTCTTTCTTCTCTCTCTCCTAATTTAGGTAATCTAAATAACTAGAGTTGGTCTATGCACTCCTTCTGAGCTGAACTACGCGCTCCATAAGCTGTTGTATTAGATGGAGTTTTTATTGTCACATAGACCTTTTGGTCTCCCATGAACGTTAATAGACTCTCTCTCTCTCTCTCTCTCTCTCTCTCTCTCTGGATTATGGCTATTGCATTATAGGCCGACGTAGGCTACCATGGCTGGCCATATCTTCATTCATGGCTTGGGTAGGTGAGGGCATACATGCAAATGGTTTGAGAGTTTGGTTCCACGTAAATGCAGGTGGTTTGAGAGTTTCGGGCTCTCATAGACAGAGAGGATCTCTTACAGGTACACATTCAGGACATAGTTGGCAACCAATGAGCTACCTGTGAAGCTCAGTTTCTATAGGGACCACTGCTTGCGGATTTCAAAGAAGGGCTTCATTGATCCACCAGGATATACACGGTTCCATCTCCCCAACTCCTTGAGGATATAGATCGGGCACAGTTCTATGTCTCTTTCACACCGACTTTGCATTGAGGGTGGATGCGCTGAGGGCATACCCGGAGAGGATCACATCTGCACTTTAAGTGATCAACAGGAGATTGAGTTGGAGGAGCACTTTGC
The DNA here is from genome assembly GCF_047967505.1 of Dipteris shenzhenensis. Taxonomy (NCBI): domain Eukaryota; kingdom Viridiplantae; phylum Streptophyta; class Polypodiopsida; order Gleicheniales; family Dipteridaceae; genus Dipteris; species Dipteris shenzhenensis. The sequence goes on along the minus strand of NC_141605.1, from coordinate 26,216,000 downwards.
TTTCGGATACCTGGTATACTATGAGATCTGAGGTTGCTATCACTGTCTCTTTAGCAATGGTTTCAAAACCCTATCTAGTTTGTCCTACCCAAATTAGACATGTTTGGCGAATTTCATTCATGAGGCCATCCCAACACAAGGAGCATTTGCTCAGGACACATAGGCGAGATCAAAGTGCACAGCCAGATTCCACTCAATGCATGATCACTGAGTTTCTTCATGTCAGACAGCATGGACCGGTAGGACCAAGGGAGACGGCAGATCCAGGGACCAGAGCAAGAGACACGGCAAACTCACCAGTGAGTTGAGGCACAGATCAAACTTCAGAACCTTTCCTCCATGCTCACCAAATCGGAGGCACACCCGATAGGGGTGACAGTGACACTTATCCGATGTAGCATTAGGAAAAAAGGGAGCTCATTTTGGGGCCTTTTAGGGTTTAGAAAAATAGGCTCTCGACCAATCAGAAGAGGGCCAACGTAACTTCAAAAGATGATGTTTTGTGCAGTATTTGATGATTCTGACATCGCCAGCGCGTCCGGAGCGGGCCAAAACCCTCAAATCGACCCTAGAGACACCGAAAACCGACGTCCGAAGGCCCTAAAAATGGCAGAAATGCCCGGAATGGGTGACTTGTACAAAAACGCGATTTGGCCAACTAGAATTGTCTAGCTGGCCAAATCGCGTTTTTGTGCAAATCGTCTAGCTGGCCAAATCGCGTTTTTGTGCAAATCGTCTAGCTGGCCAAATCGCGTTTTTGTGCAAATCACCCATTCCAGGCATTTCTGCCATTTTTAGGGCCTCCGGACGTCGGTTTTCGGTGTCTCTAGGGTCAATTTGGGGGTTTTGGCCCGCTCCGAACGCGCTGGCGATGTCAGAATCATCAAATACTGCACAGAAAATCAAGATGTGAAGCCTGAGTACTAGACTGACATTTTTGCAGTAAGTATCTGTATTTTATGGCATTTTTCATATTTTGAGTGCAACAAAATTAGGTAAATAGTGAATTTCTTAGAGGGCCCCAAAATGAGTTCCCTTCTTTCCTAATGGGTCGAAGCTAGGAGACCACAGTGGACCACACATACCAAGCGTTGCTAGCACTTTATTCCCATACACAACCGGGCTCCTCTTAAGCTTGACCCCTCTCCCAACTTTTGGATGATAATCAGCACTGCCACATTGCAACTTTCATCCTCTACATTGGCTCAGAGATTTCTTCTTCTATGTTAGTGTTTCTATGATTATGGCCAAGTTGTATTCGTCTTGGATGTTGATGCCCGCTTTGAGGCTCCACACTTTCAGTCCCATAGACCCTTCGGTCTTTTGAGAACTTTTAACTCTCTCTCTCTCTCTCCGTGGCAGATTTCATTGTTTATTTGGGCACGGATTTGGACCTCTCTCTCGGATTATGGAGTATGAGGATCAGTATTGCTTAGCGTTGTTCATCAGGGAGATCACAAGATACAGAGAGAGATTCCTCAAAGAGCACTGTCGCATCCCTGCCAGAGACCTGGTTATTCATGAGGAGCAGGACGAGGCGCAGGACCATGAGCACAGAGATAGCCCATCTTGCCAGAGAGCACCGATGGTTCCACCCCGAGGATGTACATATGACATGATCCGGCAGCACCGCAGGATGATCTTACACAGAGGCCGTACCCGTCGCTTTATTTCTAGACGACGGAGAATGATGGCAAATTTTCGGAGGAGATTGCTCCATGGAGACTTGGCACCGCCAGCAGCCCACTTGACACTTGCCTAGATCTTCACACTCATGGCAGGAGGCATGGTCGATGGCCATGACTTCCATCATTTCTTTGGATCACAGACCCCTTAGGAAAGACGATATTCCTCATATTTCATATTTTACATTTTGTATCTAGGCATTTTTGGTACTCTATTTCATTTCATTTTGTATCTAGGATTTTTGTAGCCATTTTTGGCATCTTAGCTGTATTACGATGAGGCCACCTAGTTGGCGCATCGTTGATGATGTATTTTCCTTTCGGATGATTTTGTGTCCCATAGGCCATGTATGGCCTTCCGTGGACCTTTAATAAAATTTCTTTCTTTCTTTCTTTCTCTCTCTCTCTCTCTCTTTGGGCGCGCCCCTTGCCACCACGGGAGACAGCCCGACGGACACGAATACATGAGCTCTTTGCATTACATCAGAGGACCATCAGGGAGCCGGGTTATATAGAGCCTCCACATGTACTTGAGCTCTGGTTCTTAGCAATTGATTGCTCCTTTTTTTCCCCTACTATATTTTGTACTAGCTTTTTGCTTTTTTAGCACTTAGTACTCAGCAAGGGCCTTAGTGAGCCCTTTGCTTCAGCCCAAAGTGGCTTGTATGGGTTACATATATCTTGTATCTTGTCTCATAGACCCGCGAGGTCTCCTGAAGACATTAATACACCTCTCTCTCTCTCTCTCTCTCTCTCTCTCTCTCTCTCCGTACCTCCGTCATCCATACCACAACCACAACACAAGCGTCATATGTACCTCCATATCACAGCCCGCCACCCATCGCCCGTACAGCTCTCTCGAGTCTCTCTCACCCGCAGCACCACGCTGTACATTCACCGTACAGCCCGTTGTACAGCTTCATACAGCCCGTCGTACATTCTCCGTACAGCCCCATACTTTCCCTCAGCAAGCTCCTAGGGTCTCCAACCCCAAGTTGGGCTAAACCCCCAGCCCAACTCGGGGGTTAGGTTCAGCTAGGGAGTTCTAAAGAAATAGCCAATATAGAATGGCCTACCCTCTCCTCCAAATCCCCCTCAACTTCATCAACCTCAACTATCAGGACTCGGTACTCTAGAGTTGCAGCCACGACACCCTCTCCATATGCACGCAATTACCAACAAGAAGGGTCCAAACGACCTACCATTGGACAACATGAACAGATTTATTATTTGCAGCAAGCAGTAAGAGAGTTAAGGCTTGAGCTGGCAGAAGCCTCCTTCTCAACTAGTCTCTACAATCAAAGATATGGTTCATACTGAAGTACAATCAATCAAGAAAGAAGTGATATCTAAGACTGATATCTAAGAAGAGATAAAAGAACACGAAGCCAGACATGATCATGCATTGAAGATTAGAGTGGGGGGACCTCCCTGAAGGATAGTTCAAAGATGATGACTCTTTCAATGAGACTTTAGGACATGTCAAAGCAGCCATGCCTAATATTGGATGGAAGGTTGATGATGATGATGATGATGATGATGATGACGACAGAGCAACTAATATCCGGCACTCCAAAGGACATGCTATTCTTACACGTAAGTCGCGAGATTTACGGATCAAGCTTCTTCGACGATCTTACAAGTTGAAAGGGACCAAGATATGGATAGCTGAGGAACTTGCACAAGCTCAATTGAAGAATAAGGCAACGGAATTAGCTAAAGAATTGAAACTGGACAGTTTATCGTGAAGGCATAGCACTAATCAAAGAGTTTATATCCAAACCAAAAGACTCTCAGTCTCAAACTGATGTACGGCTGATTACTCTTTCAGACTATTATGTAGGTACTCCAAATAATTGGGGTTGCTTTTGCACTCCCTGGGAGCTGCCATGTGCCCTCTCTAAAGCAGTTGTACTAGATGGTTTTTTGCTGTCCCATAGACCTGTTGGTCTCCCATGGACATTAATAGACTTTCTTTCGTCTTTCTTTCTTTTTCTCTCCCTCTGGATTATGGCTCTTGCATTATAGGCCGACGTAGGCTACAATGGCTGGCCCTATCTTCATCCATGCCTTTGGCAGCTGAGGCATTCGGAGGTGTTGGTATCCCCATACATGTAGATGGTTTGAGATTTTGGGGCTCCACATAGACAGATTACCCCCTTTCAATATCGTATTGAGGCCCCCTCCGTCCCGCTGAGGTGAATCAGGTTATCCGAGAGGATCTCTTAGAGCTACATCAATTCAGGACCTTGTTGGCACCTAGTGAGCTTCCTGTGAAGCTCAATTTCTCTAGAGACTCCTACTTGCACCTAGAAGGGATTCATGTGATCCACAAGGATATACACAGATCCATCTCCCCCACTCCTTGAGGATATCGATCGTTCAAAGTTTCATGCCTCATCACACAGAGTGGACAGGCTGACGGCATACCCAGACAAGTCGCATCCGCACTAAAGTGATTAGTAGGAGATTGAGTGAGAGAAGCACTTTGTTTGAGATGCTCGATTTACTATGTTTCAGATGCTCGATATCAGTAGGAGATTTGAGTGAGAGAAGCACTTTGTTTCAGATGCTCGATATACTATGAAATCTGAGGTCACTATCACTGTCTCTTCAGGGATGGTTTCGGATGCCTATCTAGTTTGTCCTCCCCATATCAGAAATATGAGGCCACCCAACATAGAAGAGCATTTGCTCAGGACACATAGGCAAGATCATGGTGTACAGCCAGACTCCACTTGATGCATGATCACTGAGTTTTCCAGTCAGACAGCATGGACCAGTAGGCCCAAGGGAAATGGTGGATCCGTGCCAATGATCGTCAAACTGCGCTAAAGTCTCCAATTAAGTCGCCACTTGCCGTTCCCAGTTCAAAAGCCTCGGAAACTGCTTCTACAACTTATTTCAATAGGATACTGAAGGCTTTGATCGTGTCGGAATTTATACGTTCCGATTGAGATCGAAAGTAGCGCATTGCGTCGCAAATGTAAAAGCTTGCGGATCGACCACAGAGAACAATCACATGTTTTGGACATCAAGTTTTCGGAAAAGTAGAGTCTTGAATTCATGGCATGCTTTAAATTGGGCACGGTGGGATAAATATCACGGTTGGTGAAAATCGAATATCATAGACAAGGTCAAAGCGGAAATTTGCATTGATTCAGCTAAGTTTACAAAGGTGCGACCCCAATCAAAGTACAATCGAGCGAAGAAAGGCGAAATTCCTGGAGAGACTTGCATATGGAGGCGTGCAAATGGAGGTTGGTCTCCATATGCAAGTCTCTCCAGGGAAAGATCAATGGGAGGGAAGAAACGGAGCGGAAAAAGAGCAAGCAATGCATCGAAAGGAAGAGCGAGCGAAGCAATGCAGGGAGGAAGGGACTCACCATTGCGGAGGAGGAAGCGGAAGAGATGAGATTGCAGAGAAAGGAGAGGTGCTAGGGCAGGGGAGAGCAGGGGAGCTTGAGCCCCGCCATAGCTGCCTCTCTTTTGAGCTTCTTCTTCTTCTTGCCCATGAAATGCAACATGAAGAAGATGATCAAAGTGAAAAAACAGGCCGTCCACAAAAACCAATCAATTTCATAAAAAACATAAACCCAACAAAAAATTCACGAAAATTTTATAATCATACAAGTGAGTACAAGCTGTACTCGTGAGCACTGCCTTCCTGCCTTCAATTGGTTCTGTCAAAGAAAAACAATTGTCAAGATGAATGAATGATAAATTTGCAGGAAGCCCACGTGTAGGAAAGTTCGAATGATTTCCAAACTCCGTGAGAGAGAGAGAGAGAGAGAGAGAGAGAGAGAGAGTTCTTCGAAAAAGAAAGTGTGTGTGAGTGAGAGAGAAATAACCAAAATAGAAGGGGCCACGTGGCGAAAAATGGTGTGGGACACTTTTTTAAGAAAAGTGTAACGATAGCACTGCCTGCATGGCAGTGCTAATAATGAGTGCACACCCGCACTTGCACACTGCCTCCCGTATAGTGGTACAACAAGCGCTTTTGGATGTAAAAATGAAAGCAAATTGTTTTCTAGTTATTAATAGACAGTTTTCTTAGCAGAATCTTTTAAAATTACATGTGGAAATTGACACAAAAGAGTTTCGTCTAAGGAGGCACTCCTAATAACTTGGTGAAATTCTCAAAAAAAAAGTTTCAATCCTCCACCTCTAAGGAGACAGTGCTAATAAAAGAGATCTGCTCCTCTTTTTGATCTTGATCTCACCACCTGGTGCTGACTTTCATGTCTTGGAAATTCACCAATGTCTCCAAGCCCGGTTTCCCTGCTACGTGCTCTGGCAAGCGTTTTTTCCCTCTTCGGGATTTACCGACACCAAAGGCAAAAGTTTGATCTTTTTTTCACTTGGGTTCTCTCTGGAAAGACAGAATTCACAGAGTCTTTGGAGATTCTACTTTTTCCAAGTTTCACTAGTCACTCATGCAATCTTTCTATGATTGCATTTATGTTCATCAAATAGATAACTCTGTTTGCTTGTCTTATACTGAAATCTTCTAACATTGTAATTGCATGTCCCCTCTTTTCCCCTCTTTGGGGACTGCTTCTTGTCATATAAGCATACATGGATTTCACTTTTTTTTTAAAGGATTTCATAAGCTTGATCTTATCATAGTTCTCATGTGGTAGTGTTTCACTCCAAGGTGTGGCTTGAGCTACACGTTACATGCAACAAGCGTGAGCAACAACTCTCATCACCCTATTGAGCCCTCAACACAAATGCTCTCTCCTCCATTTCTGGCTCGATACAATATGACTTCATCGCCATCACGTGCATGCTAGCACAATGGGGCTCCCATGAGGCACCTCCAACATCATGGGGTTGCCCTTCCACCAGAGCAAGCATTACCACCACACTATAGCTTAGTACTCCACACAATTCAACTATATAGTGAGGCATGGTTGGAAGTTATCGACTTTGGGTTGCAGAGAAGCAGCAAATTAGTAGGCAGTTTGGGGTTTTGCCCACATGAGCGAGTTTTGCCCCACTTTTAGTTCCCTCAAGAAGATCACCTACTGCCTGTCAACATAGGCCACCGGCGGTTGGCCCCTTGTAGTTGCCCATGTGTATGTGGGGATTGTGTTTGAAGAAAGGGGGAAAAAAGACTCCATATAAAGTACATTAATGTTCAATTAGCTTTCTATAATGCATGTGAATGGTGTGGCCTTGGTGAGGTGTTCCACTCTATCAACAATATTCAAGTGTGTGTCAGATACTGATACTCTAGTTGGACACCGAGTGTAATGTGAACAAGCAAACGAATGTATATTTATTGTGGGAAATTAATCTTTGATTCAAAATAATGTGTCCACGGCTCGTCCTCAAGAATGTCATCTTCTATGTGTGATAGATTCAATACTTTCATTAATGTCACATCAGTAAGAGCTTAAATTGGAAGCTTATTCATACACTTCCATCATCAAATGATAATACAAATTTAATCGCACAATCCACATATAAAGCTCTAGTCTAAACTATAACTTGTAGTTTGAAGCCTAATATGTACCTTCTCAACCATTGTGGGGAATTCAATTGAAGAATGCATCATAGAATCACCTACAAGTGGAAGCCCTTCACCTAGTTTGAACATGTAGTCTCAAACATGATGGATGTTGGTTTGTTTTATATTTTATTCTCCATGTTAAATAAGTATGGTGAAATTGTGGAAACCAATGAAGTCAAAAAAGTTCAAAAAATATATCAACTATGGTGAAATTGTCAAAACCAATGTTAAAAAAAAATTTAACATGTTAAATTACTATGGTGAAAATTCGTCGAAGCCAATGAAGTAACAAAACTATGTTCAAAAATGAAAGGTGCCTAGGGATACCTTTATGAGGGCTAATATGAATAAAGGTTGGGTCTTTTTTAATAGATATTTTTTCCCATAGATATTCATTGTTGAAAAAGCCCATCGATATTTTTTCCCATAGATATTCATTGTGATACTTGCATCATCCTCTTGCATGTGTGTGTATTCTGGCCTCTTTTGTACATGTCAACACCCCTACATTGCATGCATATAGCCAATCATCTACACCAACGTGCATGTCTGCATGCTTGTACATAATTTTTATATCCATTCAATTGTGAGAGAAAGAAAGGTTGAGATGGCACCCAACTCATTTCTGTGGTCATAAATCAATGCATACCCTTTTCTTGTAGCCCATAATTTATGTGTTAGTGCTTTCTTTCATGAACGTTCCAAATAGGTGTACATTGTCAATATCTTCTTGTCACAGAGCCTCAAAATCAAGCATTGGCATCCAAGGAATATGTTGGATATGAAAAACAAGTTTAGTAGAGACATTGTCGACTAAAGGCATGTCTTTCTTCAAATCAACCATCGTGCATGGTCCTCGTTCTAAAATAAAACTAAGTTTGATTGTATAGTGATATGAACATATGTAAAAATCTTGCAAATATCACAATGTTAGATTCCCAAGGGCACCTTAAAGTCATGATTCTTTTACTTACCTTTACAGCCTGCATTGGGAAGGACGGGGGGAATATACCCTCTCAAGCTTTCAAGCAAGATTGCCTTGTGCCATCTTGGAGGTGATATACGCAAAGGGGTTTCTGTGGGTAGGAGTAACCATGCAAATGAGTGGTGGGGGAAAAAGGAAAGACTTATGAGGGAAAAGAAAGAAGTGCACATATGAAACAATTCCAAGTTGCTAATAGCAGATCTAGCATTCCTTGTTTCCCATTTACATCATCGCTCCCATTTTAAAATTTTCAATAAATCTTTCCAAGGTTTCATGAAGAAGTTTGAAAGACAACTTTCCTTTCAATTTAATATCAGCTGTATACAAGATCATTATACCTTTCAACTATTATCAGCTATTTACAAGGTCATTATACCTTTCACTATTGATAAACATGTAGTCCGTCCATAGTGAAGGCCCTTATTGTCTTAACAAATGCCTCTTAATCAATTTCATATTTATGGTCATTACATGATGATGAAAATGTTGAAGGGAAAAGCAACCCAAATCAAAAAAGAAAAAAAGAAGCGAGAGATTAGATCAGCATGCAACTACATGCAAATCCGTATCTCGAAGATTAATTTTGTGTGCATGGTGTATCCTAATCCAACCCCAAAAGATCACATTTATGGTTGTAGTTGTTGTAAATGTTTCTTGTAATTGACATATTATGAAGGAGATTTCATTGTTTTGGTGCCATTCGGTTTGGCAATATTATAGTATTTCCGTTGCCTTCTATGCTTAAAACTATGTGTTTCTCATTATTCATGTTTTTTTCTTTCAAATTAGATCTCTTTGTCAGAGTTTTTCTTGTATTGATATTGCAAACCCATGAAGGTAATTATTTGTCAACAAAGAAGGAAGCAAAGCATGATATGAGAAAATATATTCAGTGCTCATCAAGATTCAATCTAGTTAAACTTCATGAGGAGGCCATGCAAGCTTTGCATTTAGTGATCCTTTCATGTTAATGAAACCAAGCAAGCTCCAAACTAATCCTCCCAACAATGCATTTGCAATAGTTCCAAAAGAGTGGTCAACAACTCTAACCAGATTGGGCTCAACACATCAATTAGCCTCCATTCAAACTAGGCCCTACCTAGTTCTAAGACATCCCTAAAATCATAGCTTATTTACACCATGACTTCAAATCCTTAAGTTTATTTACACTCAATATCTATGTCCTTAATGCCCAAAAAGACCTAAAATTGTTCCGAAAACTTAAAGAAGCATATCTATCCATTTTAAGCCCAAATTAAACCCATAATGAAACCACATTCCAATCATTAAAAACATAACATTTTAGAACATTTTCAAAACACAAGTACAATTTTTTGACATCATTCCAAAGTGCAATCATTGCATTTATTTCAGCAATATTTTTGGAGAAATGAGGATTGACTGGCAAGTTTAGAGCCACAGGTGTTAGATTTCCAAAGGAGGATCTTGGCCAGCAGGCCCTTTACAACTGATGAGTTGGAAGACGCCATTAACGAGATGGAGGATAATAAGGCCCCAAGCCCATACAGCTTCATTGCAGAGTTTTATAGACCCTTTTGGTCAACCCTGGGGTAGGACCTCACAGACATGGCCAATGTGGCATTCGACAGAGGGTTCTTATCTAAATACGTAAACACATGATTAGTAAAGTTGTTTCCCGAACACCGGAATCAAATGAGAGAAGGGGAATAGAGACCATCTCCATGCTCAATACCTCATACAAAGCCATACCCAAAGCACTAGCCATGCAAATCAAGGAGGTGTGCTCGGTGGTAGTCAGTTGCAAATAGGATGGATTTGTGAAACAGTTGCAAACAAGGTGGATTTGTGAAATAGCTGCAAACATGATGGATTTGTGAGTTGGTAGTCAATTGTAAATAGGATGGATTTGTGAAAGGTCGGGACATCTTCAAGAATATTCTCAATGTCTCCTCTACCCTGGATTTAGCATGTGTTATAGGTTAAAAAATAATGCTTTTAAGCTTTAATCTTGACAAAGCCTAGGACATGGTCCACTGGTATTTTCTCCTTGCCATGCTTGACAAATTGAGGTTTAGCCTACGTTTCTCCAAAAAGGTGGCCAGCTTATTCGAGAATGCATTTGCTACCCTCTATATTAATGGAGGGGAGGTTGTAGGCTCAGCACTTCTACTCTTTTCATGACAATAAGATTAAGTGTGTAATACTACCCTTCAACATTGATTTGGCATTACTTCATATCAATTGGCTGTTAATCTTCAATCCTCACTTGGAACACAAAATACTTAAGCTTCTTTACTTGTAGTTTCTTCGTTATGTCTTTGGAGACATGTTCACTCCTAAAGCTCCATCTATGATAACTCCTTAGATAGTAGTATTCTTAATATTTACCAAGAAAAATTGTATAGCCTCATCTATTAACCGAGTTTGAGTGATAGGCATGGCTGCCAAACTATCCATGTTATTGGTTGGCATTGGCTACACTAGCTCCTTAAATTATTCAAAGAAGTGTACAAGGCTAGCTACAATGCTTGTTCGATACGTAGGCTAGCCTTTGAGCCATTAAGCTCTTCCTTTAGCTATTCGATACTTAGGCTACTTAAACATTTGATCTCTTTCTAGGCTTTCATAGCCATTCCATTCCTAGTTTTCTGTTCATATTAGGTGAGCTACAAGATCCAAGATGGGGTTCTACACTCTATATCAAGATCCACCTCTGGTTTTTCATTGTTGTTCTTGACATGATCTTTCCATAATTTGCATTCAATTTCAATATGGACCTCCTCTTCATAAAAGAGGCACTTTACCTTTCCTTTACCTTGGTCTAGATAATTGCATCATGGTGCTCAATCATAAGACTGATCATAACTATGATCTCAGCCTTGGTATATCCAATCATTATATGTTAGGTTAAAGTCTCTTGATTAGCTTCACTTGTTCTCTCCATATTATACTAGCCTGCTTTACTTTCACATAGAGAACACAATATCTTGTGTGACTTTTAGTTGCCATATGACTAGGCCTATTGCATTTGTTGCACTACTTTTTGTTGCATTTGGATTACCCCTAATTTAAGACCTTTTCCAATATGATATGTCAATAAGTTCTTTTCTAACTTCAAGGAAGCTTCAGCCTCTACAACTCAATTCAGTAGTTCATTGTACGTTTGGATTTGGTTGAGGATCTCCTTTGACCATACATCCATTAGGGAGCAACTTAACAACCGTGTTTGTAATGCCCAACTAATTGATAAGTGCTCTCATTTGGTGCACAAAATTTTGGACTAACTCGTTCTTTTTTTGTTTCAAATTATAGAAACATCCTCTTCATCTCAAAAAGGCTCCCTGTATCTGTTCCTATGCTCTAATCTAGAACTAGTTGAACCACCAAAGTACAAGGCAAGTTAGTCCTCCTTGACGTTGCATGCATTGATACCCAATCGACCTCAAGTTCTTGAAAATCATGGAACTCCCCTTGACTCTCAAAGTAACATCATCTTCACTTGCCTTTCCTAGCTCATAATGTAAGTTGCAAGCTAACTTTGGCCTCCACAACTTGTAGGACATTGGTTTGTGTTCAAGGTGATGCATGGGTCCTCACACTCTCCTTCTACCTTGTTGCTTTTACTAGCTGTTGCACTTATTCTTAGATTAATGTCCTATTGCTAGAATTAGATATACTTAAAGAGTTACCTTGCTCCCTTTAATTAATCCATCATCCTCCACAAGAGAGGTTTATCCAAAACCTAACACTCAAAAGCCAATTGAGTCTAGAATACATCAACAACGGCTCTTTCCAACCAACTTCATGATTAGCACCCAAAGCACTCATTCACCCATACACACTTGTTACCAACAATACACATGATTATAGAACATAGTTCCTAACAGCTTCATTGTTTAACACACAATAGTCTCCATTAGTCAAAAGAGAACTATATGGGAGAAAACCCAAAACAAGTCTAGGAGCTTGAATCATCCATCACAATCTCCAAGATCGGAATCAAGATGCTCACACATTCGATGCCATGCTAGCATAATCAAAGCCAAATTTTTTTTCTTTTTTTTTTTTGGGGGGGTGGAGGGGGATTGTCATGAGGACGTGAAATTATGGGATTTTTTATTTGTGAGTCTCATAATTTGTGCGTGACTGCCTTGAGCCTCTGGGCATGAGGGTGGGGACCATGTGCGAGACTTGGCAAATTAAAATTCCCCAATGGGCCCTTGGGAATTGTGAATGTGTGCCTAGTTATTAGGCATTTAATTGTTAGAGCCAAAGTGTGCAACAGTGGGCCAAAAGAGTGGTGCAATTAAAATTTTCTATTTTTAACACAGCTCCAAAAAGGGCAAAGAGCCCTTCTTTTGGACATAGAAGGCCAAAATTAGTTCCAAAGAAGCCAGATCATCAGCTGGGAGCCGCCAAGTGCTACCAAAGCAAAATCTCTTTTTACTAGGAGGTTCTAGAGCTTGCAAGGGAAATCGCCATTAGCCAGGGCTAGTTCTAGTGGATCCATAACTTGCCAAGAGAAATTGCACTTGATCCAAGAGCCTGCTACAAATTGCAATCTCTGCCAGGGTGTCTGCTATAGCGGGCTAAAAGAGTGGTGCAATTAAAAATTGCTATTTTTAGCACAAGGCTCCAAAAAGGCCAGAGAACCCTTCTTTTGGACACAGAAGGCCAAAATCAGTTCCATAGGAGCTAGATCATGAGATGGGAGCTACTAGAGCCTGCCACATGCTGACAAAGCCAAATCGTTTATTACCAGGAGGTTCCAGAGCCTGCCAGGGAAAATTGCCATCAGCCAAGGCTAGTTCTAGTGGATCTAGAGCCTGGTAGGAGAAGTTGAGCCTGCTTCAGATTGCGATCTCTACTAGGGTGTCTGCTATAGATTGCAATTTGGTTTCCAAGCCTTTCACACTATTCCAGGTGGCTGCGACCTATTCCAGGGTGCTTCTAGGTGTTTTGGACCTGTCTAGGCTACTCTAGGTGAACCGTGACTAGCTTTTTCAAGCTTTCCAGGCTTTGTAGGAGATTTTGACCTGATTTCTAGAGCCTTCTGGGTGTTGCTTCTGATTTTGGGAATTTTCTAGGCATGGGTGTTCTCTTCTAAGTTGCTTTTGGGGCTGTGCTAGAGCAAAATCAGCTTTTCTCTGCAAGATCTAGGGTTTTCCAGCCCTGAGGTGACCTAGCTCAGAGGATTTTAGGTAGAAGGAGGCTTGCTTTTTGCCTGCTTTTACTGTTCTGGGATTGGTTGTTGGCTAGTTATTGCATTTGGATTTCTTTTCTCGCAAAGAAAGGTTGATTTATGATGTTGGGCAATAGCCAGAGAGGCTATAGAATGAGGCAACCATTCTCGAAGTGCTTTGTTGATTGATTGCACTAGAGTTTGGCTGTTGAGGGCTTATCTTGCAGTTGTTCAGCCATGTCTGGCTGGTTGGGCGCTTGGTTGTGCAATTGGAGGTGTGGCACAAATAGTGGATGCTTTTGGGGTCTCTGTTGCATGCTTTGGTTGGCTAACGACACAGGGTTGTCTAGTAATTGGATGCCTTTTCACCATTTGGAGTTGAATAGGGAATTCAATGGTGGGCTGGACGGGGAGTCTGCAGGCGTTGGTTTGCCTGTGGTGCAGCTTCCCAGAGACCTTTGTAAGCAACCGCTTGGATTCAAATGAATGTTAAATAAATACCGCAAGGGGCGCCAACATTTGGGCCCAATTGATAGCCTTGTATCTGATTAGGAGCGCTCTAGCTCCCTTGTGATTTAATCTGTGGTGCATAATTATTTGTCAATTTACTGTGTATGCTGTAAGTAAGTGGATCCTACCACCCTTTACATTGTGAAGGATGGTTTTAGTGGTTCCATTGCTGGGATTCACTTGGCTTAGCACAAGACTAATAGACTAGGCAAAGAAGACATCATACTATTCAGTAAATATGTCTCACAGGAGAGATCTCTTAGTCTTACTGGAGAGGAGGAAGAAGAGGAAGAGTGGATGTCTCAGGCTTATGATGATGATGATCAGACGGCAAGAGAGGAGTCCCAGCATGTTGCTAAGCATCAGGATGATCAGACTCATGAGGAGGATGTGGATTTATTCAGGGCACAGATGTAGAGTTTCACATTGAGTGCTTTCACATAGTTCACACAGGATCCTTGCTTCTAGAAAATGCTGAATTCTGATGTGCAGCCAAAGAAAAGGAATCCTGATGATGGGGATAAGGATGTTGAAGCTAACAAGAGACCGCATGTCAGCTTTGAGGATCAGCCCTCTCAAAACCTCTATGGTCTGCAGCAACCTAATGTTACTCCAGGGCCAACTTAAGGTAATAATTTTCAGTCCATGGTTTTTAGACAGCAAGGAGTTATGGCACACCCAGTGCAACCAGGTTATTTTGGTGGTGGTTTAGTGTTTCAAGCCATGGTCAGCCCACAAATCCAATTTCGAGGTATGCCTACTAGTCAAACAGTTGGGTTTCAGCCTAGTTTAAAGCCCATGGGATAGAATATGATGAATGCAAATGTTGGAACTTCCCTTGGGATGCAAACAGGTATGCCTAATGCAGTAGCATGTAACCTTGGTTTGCAAAATATGCAAAATATGGGTGCTAGCTTGAATAATACAACTTTTCCCAATACTGGTGGTGTGGGAGATAGAGTGAGTGTTGCTGTCCCTTTTGCCTAGGCACGTATATACGATAATTTGGCACCTCAAGGGAAAATGAAGGACTTTAAAGAGGCTCATGCAGCAGTAAAATTTGAGACATTTAGTGGGGTGTAGGATAAACTAAAGGCCTTGACCTTTTTGCAACAGTTTGATGCAGCCTACATAGGAGGGAATTTCACAAAGTCATCCAAAATACGTCGGGCTATAAGTATTCTCAAGGGGAATGCACTTCAGTGGTGGAACATTGCACCAAACATGTGGGTAGGTTTCAATGGGTATTTTCAGCTATGTGGCTTACCACAACTTTTAAAGTGGATATGATGACTCCTTGGCATGAGTTGAATTCCAATAATTTCCGTAATTTAGAGGAGTATAACATCAAGTTTTGGCAGTTTTGCTGCCTGTTAGCTCCTACTGGATTGTTCCTTTCACTGAGCAGGTTGAGAAATATTGCACCAAACATGTGGGTAGGTTTCAAACATGTATTTTCAGTTGCGTGGCTTACTACAACTTTTGAAGTGGATATCATGACTACTTGGCATGAGCTAAATTCTAATAATTGTCGTAATTTAGAGGAGTATAACAGCAAGTTTTGGCAGTTTTGCTACCTGTTAGCTCCTACTAGATTGTTCCTTTCGCTAAGCAGGTTGAGAAATATTGCTGCAGGCTGCTTAAGGAGTTGAGAGACTACTACATGAAGAATAAAGGCTCTAATATGTCTCAGCTTATTGAGAATGCTAGCATGGCATATGCTTTGATGCACGGGAAGACTTCTAGGTTCAAAGGTGGACAGAACCAGGAATTTAAGAAGGATGGCATGGACAAGAGATCTGGGTTTGGATTTCCCAAAATAGAGAAGAAGGCTAATCATCAAAAGGCTGCGTTTGTTGCAGGGAGGCGACAAAACAATAAAAAGGCAGCTTCGTATTTGAGTCCAGAAGAGCCGAAAACTCTCCATGAAGAAAAGAGATGTTTTAAATGCAAAGAACTAGGTCATGTGCCTCAGGATTGCCCAAAGTGGAATGAGGAGAAGGCTGATGCAGGCAAAGGTGATCAAAAGGGGAGGAAACAGAAGACCAATGACATTCCAGATAGGTTGAAGGGGGGAGCTGTTTTTAGCTGCATTGATTTGAAGAGTGGGTATCATTAGGTTCGCATATGTCTAGAAGATGACGATGTTCAGGACTGCTTTTGGGTTGTACATTGCATCTTCGAAGTACACTGGCCCTTCTGTAGCCATGATGGTAGTCATAAGAGCATAGTTGGTGGTTTCCACTTGAATTGCTTTGCCTTTTTGAGCATATGTCAATCTAGTTGGAAGTTTGCTTTCCCTTGTGGACCGTTTGAGTTGCTGTGGCTCTGTTTGGGGTGTTGATGGCAATTCTTGCTCTTCTTCATCAACCTATCTATGCAATGCATCTGTAAGCAATCAAAGAAGGATTACTGCAGAGAACGCTTAAAAAAGCCAAACAAGGAAAATTTAGGATCACTAAAGACTTCACAGTTCCTGTCTATCCATAAAGTCCAGAGTGCCCAATAGCGAACCCAAACAAAGAAAAGATGAAACTCCACATACACTTTTATTTTTGGGTGAAATCTTTGATTATATTATATGAGTAGCAACCTCAAAATAAGGTGCTACAATTACAGCAACTGAAAATTTCAGTATATGCCAAAAAGACCTCATGATCTATGCAGCGGGTCTGTAAGCAATCAAAGAAAGATTGCTGCAGAGAACGCCTTAAAAAGCCAAACAGAGAGAAAGTAGGATCACCAAAGACTTTACAATTCCTATATGTCCATAAAGTCCATAGTACCCAGTAGCGAACCCAAACGAAGAAAAGATGAAACTCTGGTCTGGATGGATGAAACCCAAATAGCCAAAAGAACTTCCCAAATGGAACAGATGGGAATCTTGCTTGCAGAGTTTTTGGTTATGCCTTTTAGACTCACTAATTGTCCTATCACCTTCAATCGCATGATGGACAAGATCTTTTGAGATCACAGAGCCTTCGTGGGGTACATTATTTGATGACATGATTAAGATGAGGAGCATCAAGAGCATCTCGCGATTGTGTTTGTTGAGCTTAGGAAGCAGAGGCTATTCATAAACCCCAAAAAGAGTGAGTTTTTCATTGCTAAGATTCATTTTTTAGAGCATATTGTTTCCAAGAATGGGGTTCTATGGATCTAGCTAAAGTGGAAGCAATACGGAGTTGGCCAAAACCAAAGAATTTGCACGAGGTTCATAGTTTCTTGGGTTTGTGTTCCTACTACCATCGTTCTATCTGTCATTTTGTAGAAATTGCAGCCCCTATGCATGCACTTTCCAAGAAGGAAAGACCTTTCCACTGGACACAAGTGGAGAGTAACTCTTTTGAGGAGCTGAAGCATAAGCTTACAACAGATGCGGTGTTGATTTTTCCTGACTTGAGGAAGTCTTTTCATGTGCATGCGGATGCTTGTGGTAAAAATGGTATTGGAGCTGTCCTCACACAAGATGGGCATCCTGGAGCTTATGAGAGTCGCATTTTATAGCCAGCTAGTTACATTTAAGGATTTATGAGAAGGAGATGTTGGCTGCACTTCATGCTTTATCCACTTGGAAAAGTTATCTATTGGGAGCTGATTTTATAGTACATACGGATCATTAGTCTTTGCGCTACTTTCTGATGCAATCTAAGCTGTCCGAGAAGCACATGACGTGGGAAAACTTCTTGTCAATGTTTCATTTTCAAATTGTACATGTTGAAGGCAAGAAGAATGTGGTTGCAAATGCTTTGTCCCGGAAGCCACAAGTTTCAACTGTGACAATTGCTTATCACAATGAGTTGGATGTCATGAAGGATTACTATGCGGAAGATGACCAATTTGTTGAAATATATGACTAGCTTAATAACGAACAGAGGCATGAGCATTATGTGCTAAAGGATGGGTTTATGATGATGCATCGCAGACTGTGTGTAACTAAGCAGCTAAGGTAGAAGGTTTTGAGTGAATGTCATGATCCACCCTATGCAGGACATCATGGTATTGATGCCACAATCAAGGCAGTAAGCCAATTCTTTTATTGGCCTATGCTGCGTCACAATGTTGAGGAGTATGTTTGCACATGTATAACCTGTCAGAAGGTAAAGTATGATCATAGGAAGACTCCTGGACTTTACGTCCTTTGGGAGAGCATAGCCATGGATTTTGCTGAGGACACCTAGAGGTAATGATGGAATAAGGATGATCATCCGCTTCAGCAAGTAGGCACACGTCATTCCTTTATGGAAGAAGATTGGGGCAGATCATATGGTGAAGTTATTTATGCATAATATCTTCAAGTATCATGGTATGCCAAAGTCCATTGTGAGTGATAGAGACCCGCGCAATACTAGCTTGTTTTGGCGGGGACTTTTGAGAAAATGGGCACTACTCTCCTATTTTCTTCTGCTTTTCATCCACATACCGGTGGGCAATCGAAGTTGGCTGATTCCATAGTTCTAGATTTGCTGAAATCTATGTTTTGGAGCACTAGCCACACTGGGAGAAGTTTTTACCATTGGTGGAGTATGCATACAATAACATGGTACATTCTTCCACAGGTAAAGCTCCATTTGAGATAGTGGAAGGCCGACATAAGATTCCACCCATCTTGCAGATGAAAGATAAATGTTTTGAGGCTGATAAGTATGTGGAGAGCTTGGACATAGCTTATCAGAGGGTGAAACAAGCGGTGCAAAAGCCACAGGAGAAGCGAAAAAACGCAATAGACAAGCATAGGCGTGGTGATGTCATCAAGGAAGGTGATTATGTCTTGCTGCGTTTTTAGAAAGCAGGTTGAAAAGCACACAGGGTTGTACTCGACTATTCCCTAAGCTGAGTATGAGGTACTATGGGCCTTTCAAGGTAGCTGAGCAGATTAATGATGTAGCATTTCACTTACAATTGCCTGACCCTTGGAGGATTCACAATGCTTTTCATATGAGTCTCCTTAAGAATTTTCAAGGCTATGTGCCTATGGATCTACCTTGGGAGATGTAGCCAGAGGTGGAAGAAGTTATCTGAGCAGATTCTAGCACATAGGGAAAGGAAGGTAAGAGGTAAAGTTACACGACGTTACTTGGTGAAATTTTATAATTATTCATCATTGCATGCGAAGTGGTTGGACAAGGACGAGTTAGCAGATACTCCTCAGGTGTTACAGCTTTACCTTGAGGCTTTCCAGTTGGAGCCCACTTTGCGTGGCCCTCATTCAGGTTCAGTAGAGCACCAGGTGTCTGTAGCATTACCTGATGCATGGGGGGGAAGTTAGCACTTCCATTCCTTTTGTACAGACCCACTCATGTATCTAGAGGACACTTGGTGTTGCATTTTGTTTCACCCGAGGTACTGGTTTTGCTGATAGTATCTTCATAGTGAGGGCCTCTATGATTGGTGTACCAGTCACTTGGTTATGATGCATCTCATGTGCAATGTATTTTGTATTTGTTACCATGGCTCTACAGATACATATTCATTGTTGGTTGACTTGTTGGCAGCATTGGTATGCTGTCCTTTCAGGTTTGGTTAGTCTATTGAGTCGCTCCCATTTCAAACTTGGTTGATATGTTGGCAACATTGTTGGCTGTCTTTCAGATTTGGTTATTTGGTTATTTTTCTATTTCAGCTTTGGTTATTTCACTTGCTTTTGATTTTTCCATTGCTATTATTTCTTTTTGTTTGGTTTGCAAGTAATCGAGGACGTTTGCCTTCTTTTAAGAGAGGGGTATGTCACGAGGATGTGAAATTATGGGACTTTTGATTTGTGACTCCTGTAATTTGCACGTGACTACCTTGAGCCTCCGGGGCACAAGGGGCCGGCCATGTGTGTGGGACTTGGGGAATTGAAATTCCCCAGTGGGCCCTTGGGAATTGTGAATGTGCACCCAGTTACTAGGAAATTAATTCCTAGAGCCAAAGTGTGTAACAGGGGGAAATAAAAATTGCTATTTTTAGCACAGGGCTCCAAAAAGGGCAGAGAACCCTTCTTTTGGACATAGAAGGCCAAAATCAATTCTAGAGGAGCCAAATCATCAGTTGGGAGCTGCTAGAACTTGCCAGGTGTTGGCAAAGCCAAATCGTTTTTTACCAGGAGGTTCTAGAGCTTGCCAAGGAAAATCGCCATCAGCCAAGGCTAGTTCTAGTGGATCTAGAGCTTGGTAGGAGAAGTTGCACCGGATCTAGGAGCCTGCTTCAAATTGCGATCTCTGCTAGGGTGTCTGCTACAGATTGTGATTTAGTTTCCAAGTCTTTCGAGCTATTCCAAGTGGTTGCGACTTGTTCCGAGGTGCTTCCAGGTGTTTTGGACCTGTCCAAGTTGATTCGAGTGAACTGCAACTGGCTTTTTCAAGCTTTCCAAGCTCTGCAAGAGATTTCAACTTGATTTTTGGAGCCTTCTAGGTGTTGCTACTGATTTTGGGAATTTTCCAAGCATGGGTGCTCTCTTCTAAGCTGCTTTTGGGACTGTGCCAGAGCAAAATCAGCTTTTCTCTGCATGATCTAGGGTTTTCCAGCCCCAATAACCTAGCTCTGAGGATTCTAGGTAGGAGGCGGCTTGCTTTTTGCCTACTTTGCCGTTCCTGGATTGGTTGTTGGCTAGTTATTGCGTTTGGGTTTCTTTTCTCGCAAAGAAAGGTTGATTTTTGCTGTTGGGGAGTAGCCAAAGAGGCTATAGATTAAGGCAACATGTCTAGAAGTGCTTTGTTGATTGATTGCACTAGAGTTTGGCTATTGAGGGCTTGTCTTGCAATTGTTCAGCCATGTGTTGATGATTGGACACTTGGTTGTGCAATTGCAAGTGTGGCACAGACAATGGATGCTTTTGGGGTCTCTATTGCATGCTTTGGTTGGCTAAGGACACAAGGTTGTCTAGTAATTGGATGCCATTTCACCATAAAGAGTTGAGCAGGGAATTACATGATGGGTTGGACAAGGAGTCTACGAGCGTTGGTTTGCTTGTGGTGCTTTGTAATCAACCACTTGGCTTCAAATGAATGTTAAATAAATACCACAAGGTGTGCCAACGTTTGGGGCCAATTGGTGTCCTTGTATTTGTGTAGGAGCGCCCTAAGTGGATCCTACCAGCCTTTACGTTGTTAAGGCTGGTTTCAAGGACTAAGTACAATTCATGACTTAATGAAAACTCCTTGTTCAAGTGACTTGAGTAAGCCAAGATCAACAATGCAAAAGGTTGATGCTTGGAAAATAATGTATAATGACAATAAGAACTAAAAGCATATAGAGCAATGCTCATGAAGGGACTCAAAAGGCTTGTAGATCGTCAAAAGAGGCATGCAAGGTTAGAGAGCCAACATAGGCTCATGAAGGGACTCAAAACGCTTGTAGGTCATCAAAGAGCCATGCAAGGTTGAAGAGCCAACATAGGCTAATATATGAGGCATGGCAAACGAAGTCATGTGCTATACAAAGCAATCATCACTTGGAAGTGAACTACCAACAAGCTTTGAGGGGTCTAGAGCCAAGAGTCGAAGCTTATAATATTAGCCTTGTTAGAATTCCTCCTCTCTCTCTTTGCATGCATTCACGACTGCATTACAACCCCTGCTCCCCACCTGACCCAGGCACATACAGCCAACTTACACCATGTACACCCCACATGCTGCAAACTCATGAGTCTCTACCAAAACATCAGCCTGCATGCATGTATGCACATGCACACATAAGAATCTCAAGCTATTGTTTAAAGAAAGGAAAAACCTTGCAATGAAGGCAGACTTATAATCTCATTACTACTGCCGAATGACAAGCTGCTATCTGGGTACTGCATGAAAGCGCTGAGATAAAGAGAAGCCTTCTGTATTAAGTCTCAAGTGCATTAAATTATGGAAAATCCAAACTGGACTAGAAATTATGCCAAAAGCCTCTACTCCGGTGCCCTGCTTGGTTTATACAGGACACTAATTTTATGAATGCTTCTGAAAGGCTTTGATACACCTTGCTTTAGATATTGCAAGGAGAAAACTCTCTGAAAACCATTGCAATTTTCTTTTGTCCTTGTTTTCTTTGTGATATCTAAATATCTGAGCAGAAACCAAAGCCGCTCATTTGCTGATACCAGGGCCATAGGTTCAGTTTGCCTACATAGTCAGCATGGCGCCTGCCCTGCCTGATTTTAAAATTTTGATACAGGACACAGATTTTATGAATGCTATACATACATACACCTTGCTTTAGGTATTGCAAGGAGGGAAAAAAAACTGAAAGCCATTGCAAGCGTTTCTGTTTTCTTGGTAATATCTAAATATCGAGCAGAAACCAAAGCCGCTCCTCATACCAAGGCCAAGGATTCCATCTTGCCTACTACTTCAAAACATGACACAGGTAAGATTCTTCACTGTGGGTTGATTTTGACAGTGGGCATTACACTGCTAGCATCTGAATTTCAATCGTTCCCCAGCACACCTGTGTATTGATTGGCACAATTGACAGCCTTCTCCATTGCGTTACATCCTCAAAGAAGAATAAAATTCCCTCATCTGACTAAGAGCATATTGGGCAATGAATCAAGCCATTTTCATTGCACTCTGGACACCGTTTAACGTTGTTGTCTTCATCCACAATCTTGCAGCTTCCACTGCAATCAAGACAAGGAACAAACCGTGCACCTCCACAACCATCACAGTTACCCCCATTCATCTCTGCAGGAAGGCCTTCAACAAGCTCACTCAATTTAGCATTTTCGCATAGTTTTGCTATTTCCTCCACCCCTCCTATATATCTGCCCTTGATGAATACTCTTGGAACAGACACTACCTTATCCATCAGTTCCCTCAATTCGTTCCGGAACTCGAGGTGCATAGACACGTCCCTTTCATCAATGCTGAGGCCAAATCTTTGAAGAATTCCCCTCACCTTATTGCAATCCTCAAAAGTCTTCCTGATCCCTCGTAGTGTGGTTGTGTACAATACTACTGTTTTATCACCACCTGGGGGGCACTTCTCTTCAAAACTTTCAAATGGGTCGTATAACTTCTTCTGTATTGTAATGGGAACAGTCTTACAGGAGAAATTTGAAGCTTCATTTGACTGCCTCTGACTGGCTTTGACTATTGATTCTCGTTCAAAAGCTTGGTCTAATGGTTCTTGTTCATCGAAAGGTCCAAATTCATTAGTTGCATTTGAACTTTCACCATCGAAGGTGTCCTGATTCTGCTCATCGTTGACATGAAGTGCATTCCAATCATCTTGAGAAAGATTCTCCAATGCTTTTTCATACGATGCCAGGAGGTCAGGGTCAAACAAAGGACCATTGGGTTCAGTTGACAGTTCTGGAATGTTCACCAGTGCTGTTTTAGATAATGAGCCTGCTGGAACTGATCCAATGTGTCTAGAGGAGAGATTGGAGTGGTCGGGATTCAAGTTGAGATTGACTTTCCCACTTGAGGCTGCGTATTTCATAATTGACGTGGGAGAAATTCCTCGACTGGACTCATTGAAAACATCTTGGGAAGCGTCTTTTGTAGCTGTCTTGGAAGGAACTGTGTCCCTTCCACGTAGGTGGCCATTCTCTGATCCTGAAGGTTTGGCATTCTCTTTTTCAGAACCATCATGTTCGGCTGATCCGTGACGAGCAACCGCTCGAGAAGTTTTCGCAGCAGTTTCAGGAGGGTCCTTGAAGACTTCGCCAATAGGAGCAGGTTTAAGTCTACCAAGCCTAGCATCTAATTCCTCAAGAGTGTGGAAAGACATTGCTTTGTCAAACTTCCTGTGCTGCCGTGGGACTGAAGCTGTCGTTGAGAGAGGTTGACCAACGGTAGTCGACAGGGTCCGAACAGCTTTTGGAGGCGAAGCACTTCGTGGAGTTTCCTCGTCCAGACCCCTCATTATGTCTCCAATCTCTACATTCTCCAGGCCTTGTGGAATAGCAAGATCTTCTGTCCCTAACTTCCCTCCCTGAGCTGGGCTCAAATTGCTCTTCTCTAGACCCGGTTTCAAAGTCTGAAGCATGCTATTGACTTCGTTCCATGATTTCGGAGCCGAATCTGCCAATTCTAAACCCCTAAGCTTTTCGTACATCTCGTTCAACGATTCCAGGCCGCCGGCGTTCTTCTTTTTTACTTCTTCCGCTGGCTTCGGTGAATCAACTTTTATCAAACCATAGGAACTAGACGTCAGAGCTACCAAGTGGCGATCAAAGTCTGCACTGTTGAATGTTGTGGACTTGGGATAGCTTTTCGAGGGAGGCTTCCATCCATCCGCAATTGCTTGCTTCTTGAGATGCGTTGAAGATGTACAACCCATTCTTGCTTTCGCTGATTCGGAAGCGTACAATCTGAACAAAAGTCAATAATCACCAAAGGAGATTGAGATAAGCTCATAAACAACCGAACTAACATTTACGCATTTAGCAAACAAAATATTCAAAATGATGCGTTCGCTCCATGCACATACCCGATCAAAATATATCGAAGTACGAAGATTTAGCCGAGGATACGATTGAAATTTGAATCGATGAAGAAGACACAAAGCCCACACTGCCCGCCTTCTTGATCGTAACGGAGAAGATCGCAGCTAGGCAAACCAAATTGGGCGAACGTAGATCGAAGATTGTTTGACGCAAAATAAGTGTAGTCTCTGGACGAAGCTGAAAAAATGCTTCGACAATTGGGCGTGATGGCCGGTGAGATTTTGTTTTGTGTGTGCGCACCTCGTAAAATTCACAGGGAAAAGCTCAACGAAAGAATGGGTCTCTCTGTATCGCTCCC
The DNA here is from genome assembly GCF_047967505.1 of Dipteris shenzhenensis. Lineage (NCBI taxonomy): Eukaryota > Viridiplantae > Streptophyta > Polypodiopsida > Gleicheniales > Dipteridaceae > Dipteris > Dipteris shenzhenensis. Next base: position 26,191,417 of record NC_141605.1, on the reverse strand, counting down.
TCTCCCGTTGCCAAGAGATCCTGGAATCAACGGGCTGATGAGGCGAGGAGAGCAGATGAGAGAGACTCCGTTGCGGCAAACGGCTATATGCGAGTTCCAAACTGGATTGACAAAAAGCGGGGATATTCGGATGTGCGCGATCGTCGAGGAGATTTGAGCTCGAATTGCAGGGACAAAAAGCGGAGATCGGCGGGGAAGGAAAGGGAGGAGCTTAAGGGGATGGAGTGAAAGACAAGCGATTTTGGCTATGGCGAGGATGGAATGAAAGATTTGGCTATGGCGACGGATCGGAAAACGGAAACAGAAACAGAAAAAAACAGAAGCAGAACAGAAACAAAGCAAAAGCGTATGCTTTGCGTGAAGACGATGATGGGAAGCACGTTCCCTTCTTTAATTGCTTGATTACCTCTTTAACTCTCCATTAATTAATTGCTAATGGCCCCAGTTAATTCTCGCCCACCCCGCCCCTTTTCAAACCCTAGCCCCGGCCCCCCCTTCCCCCTTTGAACGGCCTTTGCCGGCCCCAGCCGGCTCTCCTACATTAGGGAACCTTGTCTCTTTGGTGTGGTGTTTCATCTCTTCCAGTATTCATGACAAACCCGAGTTTAGGCCCGGTTTTAGGCCGGTTACACACTGCCCAATGCTTGCCCAAAAATGGACGGTTTGTCTTTACACACTGAATGGACATGTGAAATACAAGGAAGGGTGCATCTATTACACAACCACAGAAAGTGCCTGCGATACAACTAATTGAAAGACAGAGGTTCGATTCCTCTTGTCAACAAAATTCGCACTTGGGCTTGGGAAGGATGGCTGCCCATCCCTTGCGCACCCTTTTTTTTTTCTCGTCCCGTTGAATTTCAACACATGGCATCCATGTGAGCCGACATCCCTGCCTACCATCGTTGGGCGGCCGATGTGTAACTGGCCTTAGTTTCAAGTGAACAAAAGAATTTCCATTGTGACCTCAAGAAAAAAAAGAAAAAAACAGAGGTCACAAAAACCTCCACTTTTTTTGTGTGCAAATGGAGTTATAAATTTGTCTAAATTTATAAAAATCCATCTCCACTTTTCTCGAAAATTTTTTCTTTGAACATTGTTCATCACATGAGGTTTACGTTTGATCTAAGTGTCTGGTGTTTAATCACTTGTCTATTGTTCCTGTCAAATATGACTCGAAGTTTGATGAGATAAACACTCAATACAAGAGAGAGAGAGAGAGAGAGAGAGGAGGGGGGGGGGGGTGTTTATCTTACCCTTCTAAGCCATTTTACCTCTAACACTACGAATTCTAGTAACATGATTGGTTATGATTGCTTAGTTTTGTCATCAGCATTGAACCTTATTGAGATTTGATGATGTTAGTGCTTATATATGGTTTGATGGTCCTAAAGGACTTGTAAGCTTATTTGTGGCAAAGCAAAAGTTCCAGAATACTAAGAGTTCAAACCAACCAACCTATACATAGGCTCTATTTTTGAATAGTTACATGAAGATGTGTAAGAGTGTGAAAGCATACCTTACAAGCCAAACTTTAGTACTCCATGTTCTAAAGGAGTTTGGTTGGGCATCCAAAAGAGGTCTAGGAGTAGAGGCTTTTGTCAAAACACAAGGAGGTCCTAGTTGGGTTTGGTTCGTCGATTGGTGTAACATTTTTTGTCATGTGATGCTTAGTGATCTTGAAGCGTTCTAAAACTTGTTAAGCTTATTACTTGTGAATATAATCAAACAAATTATTTTTGCCTATTTTTTGGAACATTTCAGTGTTAGATCTTCAAAAGTCTAGTCCAAAATGAAGTGTGCCCAAGTAGTCCTACTCTCTTGTTTGAATAATGAGCAGTAGGTCCTTAAAGGAGGGAAACTTTCTTAGTCAAGGCAATACATACATATGTCTTTTAACTGCTATTGCTTATGCAAAAGTTATTGTTGAACAATCTTGTTCCACTATCCTATCCCATCTTCTATTACTTTTTTTATTAGGAAAATTCATCATTGTTAGTGCATTTTGTCTTGCCTAAGAGAGGAGTATCATTTGTAAGCTAGCCTATAAATGTGGTGGCTTTTTTATTCTCCTTAGGGTATCTTTTTCCTCCTAAGCAGGTGGAATGTAATTAGATAATGGCTGGTGGCATTGCAAATGCTCTTTCATCTGGGAAACATCATACAATACAAGAGTTTTTAAACAAATGCTTGGTCATATTGCTGGTGTCTTTGCATAAGTTTTGATGATTTAAAAGTCTTCCCTTCATATTCCTAATTTAAATAAGAAGAACAGCATAGTAAATGAATTCCTAAATATTCCTAATTCATTTACATTGGCAATTGTGACCTTTCAAACATGTCACAATGGCCAATGTGGAATGGTCACAATGGTCACATGTCAAAAGCCATATGCAACCAACAATCATCTTGGAGGGTAGATTGTTGTGGATGTGTAAGAGAACAACCATCTTAATAGGGCCCCCAGTTGGTAAAAATCCTAAATGATTGCCCTCGAGAACTTTGCCTCAAAATATAATATATAATACCTTGATAGGGACCAATCTTTGTTTGCAAAATGATATGGCTTTTTTTGTAAGGTTCTAAAAGGTTTAATATCTCTATTAGGCCTTCCCCAATTTCAATGTTGTGATTGAAAGATTCAAAGTTAGACATATTAGATATGTACTTAATCTACTAGTGAGGGATATGAGTTTATCATTCTAATAAAAAGGGAATTGGTGGTTAGCTTCAAACACACGTCTTCCCTCCCTCCTCATTGCCATACTATTGAGAACACCTACAAGGACATAACATGTCATACTATTGAGAGGTTGAAATGTCATTGCCATAATATTGAGAACGCTGAAAAGGACATAAAATGTTTCTCCATCTAAGCATCTACTTTTAACATCTTTTATTCAAGCGAGGGAAAGAACAATGAGCTCTCAATTTTTTTTGTGTTTCTTGTGGTCACCGTATACTAATGCATCCACCAAATTCTTTTGAGGTTGAAATTCTTAGGGAATTGATGCATTGTACTATACGAGTAACCTGACCTGTCTAAGACAGACTAGAGATCCGCTCCACTGGGTCTCTAGGTGAGATAATGGATGGCGTTTAATAAAATTTAAGGTTTCATTTATAAATCTCAAATGTTGAGGAATTTTAAGAAAATTTGTGAAAAACACATACATACATACCAACACGTACACACACACACACACACACACACACACAAATATTCAAGAATTTTCAGTTGTTTTGCATTAAACCAAACTTCTAAACACACACACACAAAACACTAAATATCTTATAAACTCTCTCTCTCTCAAAATTAACCTCCTTGAAAATTAAGGCACATGATCTCCCACCAACTCACACATGATTACTAGGTAACTTCCCAACATGATAGGATCTAGAGACTTGCAGAGAATTCGAAGATAATTAATCAGAGACTATTGCCAATACATCCAAAGCATGTATCACAGGGTTTTACATTCAAGTTCCAACCTTATGTTGTAGCTTAGATCACCCAACATAAAAGTACAGGCTTCGTTTGACATCTTTTGCATCTTGCGATTTAAAATTTCATAGAGGAACAAAGAAATTGTAAACACATTACCTAATCAAGTGAGGAACACTTGTCCAACTACGTGTTGCACAAGATATACTAGTGTCAAAGTATACATAGAGGAGAAAACCACTGGAATCACCAAACCATAAACCACAATTTCTAGAGAAAGTAGTCTATAGTATATTGCAAACCCACAACGTAAATGGAAAATCATTTTTCATAGAGTACACACAAAACTCCAAAAAGCTAGACATTGTCAAGGACAAAGTCACAAAATATTACATCTCACTCAATATTTATATATATAGCTAGCATTGTGTGTAGTCTCGATGGTGACTCACGTGTCATGTGGGGATCTTGAAGGAATGCCGATGGAACCTCCACTCCAAGCTACTCCTTGTTAGAGTAATGCAAGGTACGAGCCGTCCGCATGTGTCACTCAAGTGGCTCTCGAATTGTTGCAATGTGTTTCCACGAGAGAAAGCGGGAAGGGGGAGAAGGGAGAAGAGAGGGGAGAAGGGAGGGAGAAGGAGAAGGGAAGAGGAGAGATGGAGTGGCAAACACAAAGGCACTACAGGGGAATCAAGAGAACACCCAAAGACACTCTTGGAAGAGAAGAGAGATCTTGTATTCCAAACTTGTGCATACAACAATGAAGACCAAAGTCAACCATTTGGCCTTTTATACATTTCACCTTTTGAAGGGAGGGCCAACCCTTTTTCTTTTTGCACTCTCCCTTTCTTTACATTCATAAGGCTCTTGGGCCCGTAGGGTGCCAAGGCATCTCTACTATCCTTTCCATCTCTCCTCTATTGTTCCACTCTTGTGTGTCAGAAATAAAACTTGTGTTAACCATATAAAAGCGCTTGGGACAATCCTGGCATTAGGAAGTGCTCCTAACTGGGTTCCAAATAGTACTTGTGTTCTCACGCCTCCAAGTCCTAAGCCATTTGAGGGTCAAAACCCCATGAGGCCTATAACGGTCTGGGTTATTTGTGGCTCAAACCTTGTGAAGCCAGCATTGTACTCCCTCCATGGCTACAATCGTTGAAGTAAATCATGAAGCCTAATCACCTCTAATCACTCATTACCTTGCATTCTATGATAGTACCTTGTGGTGGTTAACATGCCTCCCTTTCTATTGCTGAGCCGCCCTCGGATCAGCTGCACTGGAGGAGTAAAAATGGGTGGTGAGCATGTCCTCATATGTGCGGATGTGATGGCCATGGAGATTGCAGACTCAAAGGTAGAGGCGAAGGTCCTGAAACTGAGTGGGGCCAATGTCGGGGTTGAAGACAATCTGATTGTTGAGATTGTGGAGCTTGTCGTCAATCGGCCGACTGTGGGTGGGGAGATCGCGAAGAAGTAAGAGGAGAAGGAGGTTGAAGTAAACTGCTGCAACGATAGCGGGATCGAGGACAGAGCTGTACATGTCGTCGAAGAACTGGAGGCGGAATTAAAATCCCTCCGGCGTCATCTCTTTTGGAAAATTGTACAAAATGTTCGGGTCCTCTGGCATCATCTCTTTCGAAAAATTGTACTTTGGAAAATTGTACAAAATGTTGGGGTCCTTTTGCTGGAGCTCGCAAAATTTGGCCCAAGTCCATTGATGTTCCATAGGCATGTACAAGGGGTGGATCGGTCTGGTCGATGTGGGCACTGCGATAGTAGAACCAAAATTGTAATTTTTTTAGAAAGGGGATGCGCCAACGAGGCTGGAGACCAGCATCGACGTCGGTGAGGGGAATTTTAGCATCGGGGGAAAGGTGGTAACCTCTATGAGTGTGCTTCAGATGTGTGCACTGCCAATTGTTGAAGAACTGGGTGATGAATTGGGTAAGGGGGCGCACCTTTAAGATTTCGTAGAGGTGGAGGCAGGAGCCTTCGAGCTACTTCTTCTAGTGGTGTGTGAGTGCACTATCAGGCAGCTCCTGGAATGCTTGCAGGTCGGGTCTCCACTATACATCATCCGGCAGGGAGGAGGGAGGAGTTGGAGGAACCTCATCATCTTCCATTGGCATCAGTACCTCGTCCACTGTCCCTATGGGCGCCATGTTGATGGGCATATGTACAAAATGGGTTGACTTAAGGAGCATATTGAGTGCCTCATCTAGGGCGATAGATGAGATGGACTGGGAGGTCCCGTGCTGCGCAGTGCTGGTGTTAGAGGCATTAGAAGAGTATTCAGGAAGATTTGTGCAAGGAAGGGGGGGTGGGATGGGTTGGGTGGCTTGTTGGGTGGGTTGGGTGGGATCAATGGGAGGCGGTTGTGGGAGCTTAGCAAGTGGGGCGGAAGAATTAAATACAATTATGGCTTTTGGCCCTCCTCCTTGACAACTTCCTTGGGGTATGCTATGTGGATTGTATAAAAATTGCTGAACTGTGGATTGTATAAAAATTGCTGAACAAGGACTCAAGGGAGTCTTGGAGAGCTTGTAGCACTCGGTTATAGAGTATTATTATGCTGAGGGGATGGTAGGCAGTGGAGCGGTAAGTTGTGAGATGCCCTAATGTTTGTATCATGGAGGCTCGGCCATAGGTTTGCATCCAATTGATGTCAGCTTGAAGAGTGCAGACCCACTTGTTCAGTTCCTAAGGCTTGGCTAATTGCATCACACCTGAGGATAATTTGTGGACTCCGTGATGACCCAACACCATGCTTGGAAATTAAGCAAAATTGGATGGGCGGCAAGGGTTTGGAGGTCAGAGGGACGAAGGAGAGAGAGACTAGATGGTTGAAGGTCTAATGAGAAATAAGACATGGCAAGGATGGGGCGGCAATGATCGAGATTATGACGGCAATAGAGGGTGGTTTGGAGGGCGTTCGGAGGGAGTGGAGTAATGAGGTCGAGGTGGAAGATGAGATTCTGTGCACGGAGGGCATCGAAGTGCATTTGGAGGGTTTGGGGGACAGTGCGTGGGGAGAGTGTGTATGTGGCTAACTATGCGGAGACCTCCCGATACATCTGAAATTCCTTCTACTTGCGGTCTTCCAACCCAGAGTCCTCTGGGTGGCTGAGGGTACGCAGGCACTCGTTCTCTTCCTGCATTGACATAGTTAGCACCCGTTCTTGTGCTAAGAGCTGGAAGTTCTGGATCTGGTGGTTGTAACCCTTTTGAGTCCTTGCTTGTTGTGCCTCTACTTGTGCTCGTTGTTCATCTTCTTCTGTAGTTCAGAGGTGGGACTCTACTTTGTCGACTTGGTCCATGAGTCTTTGGACCAGGGATTCGCTTGCGGCGAGCTCATCCTTGATCTTCGTGATTGAGAACTCAAGCTCCTGTGCCTTGTTGCGGTACTCCTTGAGAGTGCTCGCAACGGAAGCAGAACGGAAGAGAGAGAGAGAGAGAGAGAGAGAGAGAGAGAGAGAGAGAGATAAACAGAGAGCCACACAAGTTTTGGTAGGTGCAGAACACCCTAATCTTCTTTTTCATTCATTTATATATGTGTTTGAGTATTGTACATAACCAGGGTAAAGGCACAGTGACCTTTAACCCCCAAAACCTCCCACTTAAAGGACAATGTGCCTTTAAGGGAGAACAACTAGGGAGCATACTATCCAATGCCCATCAACACACGACACCGTTGACTAGGTAGACTCTTTGTCAGCATATCTGCAGGGTTATCATCTGTATGAACCTTGATAAGCTCTATGCGCTTGTCCTCAAGTACCTCCTTGATGAAATGGTACTTGAACTCAATGTGTTTGGTCTTTGCATGAAACATCAGATTCCGTGCTAGCTGAATAGCACTCATAGAATCACTATGCAATGTTGGTACACCTGTATGAATCCCCAAATCTCCCACTAGCCGATCAAGCCATATAGCCTTCTTGCAACCCTCTGTGGCTATAACATACTCAGCCTCTGTGGTAGACAAAGCAACGCACTTCTGTGCGCGAGACATCCACGACACTGCACCACCTGCAAAGGTGAACACATAACCAGAAGTGGATCTCCTACTATCCACATGCCCTGCATAGTCTGAATATGTTTACCCAAGTACACGCATGTCTTCTCTACCAAAGCAGATGCACAACTCCTTGGTACCCTTCATGTACCTCAAGACGCACTTAACTGCCTCCCAATGCCTCTTTCCTAGATTAGCCATATACCGACTAACAACTCCCACTGCAAATGCAATGTCTAGTAGTCTAGTAGCTATCATAGCATACATAAGGCTCCCAACCGCTGATGCATAAGGAACCTTGGCCATCATGGCCCTCTCCTCATCTAATTTGGGACTATCTATATGTCTCAGTTTCACATATGGAGGCAATGGAGTACTCACTGCCTTCCCCCCCCTCCATATTGAAACACTACAATACTTTTGTAACATACTCCTTCTGTGAACGCCAAAGGAGTTTCCTACTTCGATCACGTGTGATGTGCATACCAAGAATATGACTTGCAAGTCCCAAATCATTCATATCAAAGGCCTCATGCAACTTGGCCTTTAATGCATCTAGCTCATAAGTATTCTTGCTAGCCAATAGCATATCATCCACATATAGTGCCAGGATTATCAGGCTATTATCCTTAGCCCTTTTAGTATAGAGGCAGTGATCAATTTTACTCCTTCTAAAACCCTGGGACCAAATGAAAGCATCAAACTTCTGATACCATTCTCTAGGCGCTTGCTTAAGACCATAGAGACTCTTCTTTAGCTTGCAAACTAAATGCTCTTTGCCCTTTTCTTCAAAGCCTTCTGGTTGCACCATGTAAATTTCCTCATGCAGATCCCCATGCAAGAAAGTTGTCTTGACATCCATCTACATAAGCTTCATATCCTCTGCTGCCACTAGTCCAAGCATGCATCTAAGTGTGGTCATCTTCACAACCGGAGAGAATATATCATCAAAGTCCACACCCTTCTCTTGCTTGAACCCTTTAGCGACCAAACGGGCCTTGTACCTAGGCTCATCATCACCTGTGACCTTCATCTTGCTTTTCCTTTGTCCTCCCTTGGACTCTCTTCCTTCTGATTTGCACCCCAATTTGCATTCTTTTTCTTACCCTTTTGCTCTCTTTTCAGCTTGTAGCAATCCTTTTTCATACGGCCCTTCTTGCCACAGTGGTAACACTCAATGTTTCGTGCCCTGGATTTGCTATGAGACTTCCCTCTTTCTTGGGACTTCCCCCTAAACTGTGATCTAGCCCTTTGCACATTTAAGGCTGCATCCTGCTTGTTGCTGTCCATAGACTTTCGTCTAATCTCCTCGGCCAACAAGCTACCCACAACATCATCAAACTTCAGTACTCCACTACGTGCAGAGTTACTGACAGTTGTACGGAAGGTATCCCATGAGGATGGCAATGAAATAAGGGAAATATTGCCTTAGTCTCCGCATCAAAATTCATCTTTTGAGCCTGAAGCAGGCTGAAAATAATATTGAATTCATTCAAGTGAGAACCAATGGAGACCCCTTCCTTCATCTGTAGCTCAAACAACCTCTTCATGAGGTAAGGCAATTTCCTTCTCATAAGTGGCACACAATTTCTTCCACAAATCTTCCATAGTTTGCTCATTTACTATTGTGAAATAAACTGACTCTGCAAGATGAAGTCTAATAGTAGACTTTGCTAATGCATCCAACTCATTCCAATCATCCTCAGACATATCTGCAGGCTTAGCTTCAATCCCTGCCAAGGGATTAATATGCTTCTTTTGAATAAGCACATTCCTTACCTGTTCTTTCCACAAAGAAAAGTTTGTCCCATCAAACTTTTTAAGGCTAAAAAACTCCTTTTTAGACATGGAAGAGGATGCCATGATGCAAATGAAACAAAATCCCAAATGCTAGTACCTGCAAAAGAGAAATCACACCAAATACCAGGTGCACCCAAATGTGTATGCCACAATAGAGTGAAATATCACCAAAACTCAAAGCTCAAAGCATCAAAAGATGCAACTGACTCATGTGCATGTACTATGCATCCATATGAGCGAATCTGGCCCAAAAGAAAATGCCAATTGCAATGGCAATCCAAAATGCCAATAAGTGCCAAATGGCTCATGCATAAACACTGTCCATGGGATTATGCATTACCAATATCTCATCCAAGAGAGCATAACACTATCAGTGCATCACCTGCAATGTGTCAAAGCCGTCCCTCAGCATAAAATAGCATCCATGTGCAAAGCGTCCATAAAAAATAGCATCCCACAAGGCAATCTGGGGCTATCAGCGCATCCAATAAGGATCGCAATGCATCCAAATGTCCTATAAATCATCCACTGCAACCCAATGCACACCACAAATGAGCGCACATGGCTCAAACTGCAACCAGAGTGATCTGCATAAGCTATGCTCAAGAAATCATGGTCCCACAACAATGACCGCTACTGAAAATAGAACCTGAGATGCCTCAAAACATGGGCGCCATTGCATAATCGGACACAGCAAGAAAATCTACAAATATCTCTCTTATGTTGGAACTCCAAATCCCAACCAATGAGTGAGAAATGGGAGTCAACACTTATCTACTAACATGTGGCATAAATCTAAGGTTTCGACACCTTAGAATGAAAAATGCATAACAGAGAGACGAAATCAATACATAGAGATCTATAACTCTAAAAATACTCCACCGAATCATGCAAGAACTGATAGGTAGGGGTTTTTAGGCGTCCGAAATACAATGGAACAGACGGTTTTAGAAACCGTGGTCTCAATCATTGGGTCCAACACACGGACTGAAAAACGTTTTTGGAAACATAATTGTTTGTAAACTCCACCGGAGTGCGAATGATGAGCAACATAGAAGTTTTTGGACCTCTTGAGTCCACCGAAACTGACAGATCTGCAAATGGTTGCTCTAAACTTGAGTTCCAACACCGAGGCAAAAAAACGTAGAAATTGACACAATGAGTTAGAAATCCAATGAAATGATTTCAAATTCAAGAATGAAGGTGTTTCCAAGCTCCTGAAGTGAAGTGGACACCAAAAGCAGGCAATAGTTGCCTCTACAAGTCAATACAGAGCCTCTGTCGTTGAACAGAACAGGGAAAAGCTTAAAAAACGACTTTTTCTTTGAAAACACTTAACAGGCTCTCAAAACCACTTCGCCAAACCAAAGTGACTTTCCAAAGGTTCCTTCAAGGTCTCTGCGCACTTGGATGCAAGTAAAATCACCCACAGAGCTTCTCCTTCCTCCCATAGAGCTGCTGAGCTTCCAGGCATTCACGCATGCTCAGCTAGATCACCTGGGCTCTGATACCAGTTGAGAGTGCTCACAACAGAAGCGGAATGGAAGAGAGAGAGAGAGAAACAGAGAGCCACACAAGTTTTGGTGGGTGCAGAAGACGCTAATCTTCTTTTTCATTCATTTATATATGTGTTTGAGTATTGTACATAACCAGGGTAAAGGCACAGTGACCTTTAACGCCCACACTCCTCTGCTCGATCAAGGGCCATTTGCCCCATGGCTTGGGCGACGACCATTAAGGTGTGGCTGTCGCGCATGCAGAGCTGTGCCTAAAGGAGAGTCGAGGAGAATTGAGAGGCCTGTTCCTATCGTCTCTGCAGAATTGTTCATGCCAATTGTGGGAGCTGGGCCATTGCCTCAAATAATTGCTGCTCCATTTGATCGGCATGGGAGAGTTGCTCGGCCGTCATGTGGCTGTAACCACTTGGTGCTCGATAATGGGGTGCACTGTAGAACTGTAGGGTTTCGCTGAGGCTTGTTGTCCATGGAGAGGAGGAGGCTCCGGTGATGAAGGAGGTGGTCTCTTGTGGGTGGGCCATGGTGAAGCCGAGACTTGGGGCATAGAGGGGGTTGCCGGAACAGCGTGAACTCCTGGGTGGAGGCCAATGGTGACCATCTTGTCTCTTAGGAGATCGTTGACCATGATGGACTCCTGCTGTACACTCTTGCCCTTGGCGGTACTGTTGGCATAAGAATGCTTGCACCTGGCAATCCTCATATTGGGCGAGCAACTAACTTTGGTTAGGTTTAGTAGGGTGACTGATTAGAGAGGCACCGGGCTTTGTTTGTGCTCACTTCAGGGTGACCTCTGCCTCATCTTGATCTGTGGGTACTTGTCTTGTGGCAGTTTTGTCGGCCAACCCGTAGTCGATTGGCGGTTGTTGCTGCAACATATGATAGAGAATGGGCATGTACAGCATGGGGTTGCCGATGACCTCACCACGCGTGTTGAGGTCTTCCCACATCTGATTACAAAAGTAATCTTCCTAGTTAGTGACCTGGGGGTCTGCCAGTCTCGCCAAGATGGACACGATCAACTGGTGGTGATCCGTGTGCTTGACTTGGGTCAACCACTATAGGGTCTGTGCTAGCTTTTCCATTTCTGGCTTGATGATTTCTAAGAAATGCGCCCCTTGCTTTTCTTGTGATCGTACCAACGGCAAATTATGCTAAGGGCCTCGGGCATCTTCTTCTTTACAGAGTATTTGTCTCGTCGATGATGACTGGTAGGCCGAAGGCGGCTCATACCATGTCCACGTTGAGGTGGTAGAAGTGGGGAGTGCCTATTGTATCGCGACGGATGTCGACATTCGTATTGGAGATATAGGCTTGGTGAAATTCTCCTAGGAGCCTCATATCGAGGTGATAGGGAAGGCGGTTTGCCATGGATCCTAGACATGTCAGTGCGAGCACATCTTGTATGGACGGCTCCTTAAGTGCTTGATATGCTGCTGCATTGTGGTAATGAAGGGTGTAGTCATGACCCTCATATGTGTAGCGGGAGTGGATGGCACATCCATCGAGCTGTTGGAGCCATGCCTCTCCAAGAGCTAAGTGCATTTGTGATCACACAATTTTGTATTCCCCTTGTGTGGGGGCCGGGGTGCACTTCCTTGAAGTCCTTGAGGGGGGCATGCCTGTTGTTGTAGGCACTTCTTCGGTAGCCTGTTGCATAGAGATATCTTCCTCTGCTTGCAAATCTTTAGGTGGGAAGTCGGAGGGCATTTGGATTGTGACAGAGGGCGTGTTCTGTGACTCAGAGGGGCCAATGGCTTGTGGAATAGGGGGGTGGAGGCCAAGCTCCGTCTCGAACTCAAAAAACACATTTTTAGGATCCATGGGGAAGAAGGAGGGCGACTGAGTCATGAGGGAATCGGTAGAAGAGGAGGAGGCTGAGGACATGTACTGAGTGCTGAATTGCTGTCTGGAAGAGGGCAAGGGGCTGGGGATTGCTGACATAATTTTGACAGATTGACTATAACTGCTATGGCGATGACCCAAAGGGATAGGGTGCCTTTTTATAGATTTTACTATCCCTACAGCCGAGGGGATGGCATAAGGCGATGGGGGGTGGGGATAGAGGAAATGGCGACAGTCGGCAGGATATCGAGATGGTGATAATCAGCGAGGTATCAGGATGGCGACGGTCGACGTGATAACATAATGGCAATGGTTGGCATGATAAGAGAATGGCAACAGTCAGCATGATAACCTCTAAGGTGATGAATCATGGTTGGGGATGAGTGGAGGGCAACGACCGACAGGATAGCAAAATGGCAACAGCCGGTGGGATAGCAGGATGGCAACAACTGGCGGGATAGTAGGATGGCAACGGTCGACAGGATAGCCAAATGGCAATGGTTGGCAAGATAGCCAAATGGAAACGGCCAGTGGGATAGTCGAATGGCAATGGCCGACGGGATAGCCGAATGGCAATGGGCGATGGGACAACAAAATGGTGTCTGAGAGAGAGGAGAAAAGAGAAGAAGGGGGAGAGTGGAAAGGATAGGAGAGAGAGAGGGGGGGAGAATAGGAGGAGAGGGAGAGAGGTGAGAGGTGCAAAAATGGTTATGAAGGGGTGGTTGTGAACATGAGGTGTACGGGTGAGGCATGTGGTGGACTGTGAGGTTAGTGTCCAAGAATACGAAAAATGCAGGATGGACGTATTAACCATAATCACCTAGTGGTGACGGTGAATACATGTGGGTGTATGTGCAAGGAGGTGACTGGTGAGTTGCGGATGCATCGTGGTGGTGATATGCCTACCTTACAGACTCACCTAGACCTAGACTCGATGATCATGTGGAATGCGGTGGAGACGAATGTCGCAGTACCGCATAGCATGTAAATAGCCATGTAGAGCACGTGTCTAACTTGTGTCTCATTCTGGTTGACAGAGGTGCATTGGTGCATTGATGATCCTTTGCGGGAAGATCCTTTATCGTGGAATAAGCGGGTTCTTGTGTGACCGCCCTTGGTGCAGAAATTCTCTCTTGAGTCTGGAAGCATTGTTGGTGATGGTATCCACAAAACATCCTTTGGCAGCTCACCCTCGGACTTGGAGAAAGGTTCTTGTGAAGCTCCCTCCATTATAGGGGTCGATTCTTGTCTTGCTTCCCCGCTGTCTTGGGTCATTCTTGTGTTGAGTTGTACAATTCGTGGTACTAGGGCACATTCGGGACTCTGGGGTTTAATTGTTGTAGTCAGTTTGAAGGTGGGTTCTTGTGGTACTGCATCCATGGTCGACGTAGGTTCTTGTGTTACTACCCTCGGAACCCCTATGGTTTGGGATTTGAACTTCGGTACTCAGATGACCTACTCGCCTTTATAAAACTGTCTCGGTTTTCCAAGAGCTTGGTGGAGACCCAATGCTTAGGGGGATACTATGGTGTGGGGGATGTTGTGCTTTAGGGGATGCTGCGGTTAGGGCCTAGGAGTCGAGGTGATGGATGGTGTCATGTCCCCCTTTTGGGTGGGGTTGCCCCCATCGGAGTCGTCCTAGGAGTGATCATGGAGCCATACTGTGCTTGGATCCTTTTGGGCTATTGGTTGTTGTTGAAGTAGCATTGAGCGTAGAGAATAGCCTCTTGTACCTACTATTCATGACATTCCTAAGTGCGCAATAGAAATGGAGGAATTTGCAATTGTACCCGACCGTCACCGCGGTTGGTTCTCTGTTCCTTTCGGGGTCGGACATTCTTCGGAGGGTCAGGATTTTGAGGGTTGGAGGTGGATGGAGCTTCAGGTCTGCCCTTCCTTAGAACTTCCTTGACTTGGGCCAATGATGGTGCAGTAGAGGGAGCAAGACATGGTTCACAAAGTGGAATTACCGTAGTCCTCCCACCATTCGTGAGGGAAGCTGTTCTAGCCCTCCAGTTGATTTGATAGTTCATAGCATGACACTAGGTCCTTCCCAATATTATATGCCCATTAGTCACTTCTATGGGGAGAACATAAAGGTGGATCTCTATTGCCTGGCGAACAACTGTTAGACTCAAGTTCACAAATCCTAGTGTACTTAAGAGTTGGTTGTTAATAGCACGTACTGAAGCGACGGTGAGGTTTAGCGGTACCTATAGCTTCTCCCATTCATTGTGGGAGATGTTGTGGCTCATTCCCAGATCCATGAGTGCTCGGATGCATAAGCCTGGACCCTACAATTGGACATGCAACTTGGTTGGTTTTATCGTTAGCTCATCAGTTAGTCCTGGGTGTTCAAGCATTGCCTTAAGCAATGCCATTTGCTTATCTTGCCTAAGTTTGGTGTTTTTTGCCCTGGCTTCCTCGATGACCTAGCATTTCATCCGGGCTACCTTGGCCTTGAGCTCTTTTTCTCTATGGATGGCTTGAAGGGTAGGCAGGGTGAGTGGTCTGTAATATCTCTTCAATTTGATCGTGTTAAGGTAGCCTTCCACATCTACTCCATCTAGGGTGGCTATCCGGCACGCCCCTTATGGAGTGATCTCCACTATGTGGTAGGGACCCATGCCTCGGTACTTTAGCTTACGTTTGGTATTGCAGATGCTATAGAGGAGCACAAGATCGCCCTCTATGAGATCTTTGTTCTTGAGGTTGCAGTCAAACCATTTCTTGCATCACGCCTTCTCCACCTGGAGGCAGTAGGCTGCATGCAACCTTGTCTCACAACCTTGTCTCATCCAGCTTTTCAAGGTCAATCAAGTGTTCTGCTAGGGCATTCTTAGTGAGTCTCTCCTTGACTGTAAGGCAGAGGCTAGGTACTACATACTCCATTGGCATAACTGCCTCCACTCCAATGGCTAGGTTGAAGGGGGTGCAGTTTGTGGCCACTTTGTAGGATGCTCGATAGGCCCACAAGGCTGCGATGAGCTTATGCTCTCAGTTGGTATGACAATCACGTGATAACTTGCTCATATAAGAATTTAGTTTGCTCGTATAAGAATTTAGTGGTGGATCTCGCATCTGCCTTTGCAATGGCTCTCCCTTCTACCCACTTGGTGAAGTAATCTGTGGCCAAGATAATATATTTGGCCCCTGTTTCTTTAGCCGTTGGGCTTATAGATCTGATAAAGTCTATGCCCCATTTCTCAAAGGGCTGGTTAGTTAATATTCCAGTTAAGGGTATCATGTCCACCTTATGTAGGATTTGCACACACTGGCAGGGGTCACACCACTTGATAAACTCAGTTGCATCTTTGAAGAGAGTCGGCCACCAAAGGCCAACCTGGAGCACCTTACTTACTGTAACATCAGTGGTGGCAAAATGCCCTCCTGCAATTCCAGAGTGGGCTTCTTCGAGCACCTCAATGTATTCGTGCTTGCACATGCATCTACGCATGATGCCATCCTTGCCCATGTGGTATAGTTGGCCTGCAATTCGTTGATACGGCTCTACATCCTTGATGAGTTTGCGGGCTCTATCTTTCTTGAGGGCTTGGTCCAGGGGTAAGCCATTGTCCAAGTAGTGACCGATCTTGGTAGCCCAATCTAGGATGATGTTGATGAGAAAGAGGGAAGCATCGGGAAGGTTATCTTCGACTCCCAATGGAGTTTTGCCACATTTGGGATCCTCAAGAGGTGGTCGACTAGGACATGGGTCTTCCCTTTTCGCACAGCGACTATGAAGTCAAACTCCAAGAGGATTAGCATTCACCTGGTGATGCATCCCATCATACATGGTTTGTTGACCAAGTACAGCAGTGCTTGGTGGTCCACAAAGAAGACGAGCTTCTGGGCAAAAAGTAATGCCTGAACTTCTTGACTGTACAGACCATGGCTAGACCCTCCCTCTCTGTTGTTGTGTAGTTGAGTTCGGCCTCATTCAATTTTGCCAACTTGCAAAGTACACTGAGCAGTCCAGATTATGCTCCCCTACTTGGGCTAACACATGCAATACAAAATTTGGAAGCATTTGTGTGAATCTGGAATATTAGGTTCCAATCCAGGGCTCTCAATATCGGTATAGTGGCCAAGGCTAGTTTGAGGGTTTCAAAGGATTTCTGGCATTCCTCAGTCCACTCAAAAACTACTAACAGTTTGTATAGTGGTTGGGCTATGTTCACGTCAAACAAAATGAACCTTTCATAGTAGCTCGTGTGGTCAGTAAATCACTACACTCCCTTGGCGTTGGTGGGGGGTGGTAATTCCAAGATGAGTTTGATTTTGTTGTGGTTCATGGAGATACCATTCCGGGACACTATGTGGCCAAGATTACACCATGTTAGAATTGGCACTTAAGGGGGTTCAGGGATATACGATACAACCGGCACTTTTCTAGGACTAGTCTTAGGTATTTCAGGTGATCATTCCACATCGAGCTCATGCATATGTCATCCAAGAAGACTTCCATGAAGTCCCTCAAGTACTCCTTGAAGATGGTGATCATCAACCATTGGAAGTGCATTGGTCAACCTAAATATCATTACTCTAGCCGCATACACACCCCACTCGATTGCAGAGGCCATTTTGTGTTGATCCTGCAGAGCAATGGACTCTTGGTTGTAGCCAGAGAATCTATCTAGGAAGCTATAGGCTTCCTTTTTGGCTACCCTTTCTAGGACATGATTTGTGAATGGCAAGGGTGCCTAGTGGGCGACGTTAACTTTTTTAGGTCTATGCATACTCGAATCTTTCCATTCTTCTTTAGGACTATCATGATGGGTGACACCCAGTCAGTATGCTTGATCTCATAGATGAATCCCGCATCTATGAGCTTTTGGATTTCCTCCCTCAGTATGAGCATGTATTTGGGACTCATAGGGTAGGGACGTTGACGTACCGACCTGGCATCATCAAGCATGGGTATCGTGTGCTGCACAACTTTAGTGGGCACCCCTTTTATATCTGTGTATTTCTAGGCCATACAGTCCTTGTTCTTGTAGGAGAGCTATTAGAGCATTCTCCTCATTAGGGGAGAGGTCATTGGTGATGAAATATTGGTTGGGGGTCCTGGCCTTCTAGGACCAGGTTTACCTCCTTGGTCGAGCCTGGGCCATCATATCCTTGGGAGCACCCCTCTTCCTGAGATCTCTTGGATTGTTGGTATAAGATCTTGTGATCCTTGATCATGTAGGCCTTGTAGTGGGCTGGTACCTATCATAGATCCTCCTTTTCCCCATTTTCCTCTTCTATACCTTCATGGGGAGTGGTCCTCTTGGCCTTAGTTGAGCTTTTCGATAATGGGAGTTTCCTTCTCCCCATTTTCCTCTTCTATTCCTTCATGGGGAGTGGTCCTCTTGGCCTTAGCCGAGCTTTTGGATAATGGGAGTTTCGGACCTAAGGGGGGCTCTTTCATCGAACTAATAGAGCCAATTGGGGATGTTACCTTTCTTACCCTGACTCCCCAATTGGAAGAGAACTCATGATGGGTGGTAGTGGCATCAACGTAGGCTAGCTAGTGGAGGTTTGATTTGACCCTTACTGTCCCCTTGCTCACCTCATGGGGTTTGAGCATGTTAAACATCCTAAGGGGAACCATCGATGTCTTCACATTACACAAGATCCACCTCCCTTAGTGCTACCCCCTCCTTACATGTAGGTCATATCCCCTCCTTGTATCGTTCCTCAGTCCTATCTTAATGGTAAGGATAGAGGCAATACTACACATATTACAATTGATATTGCAATTGGAGCCATTGTTACTACGGATGCCTTTGACTATTTTTTGGTAACTGGATGCAACAATTGATGAATGTTTAGATGCCATCATTGTATTAATTTAATTTAAAAATTTTTAAGGAAGAGATTTGATGATAAAAAGAAAATTGTTACTACCCAATCGGAGAAGGAGTTTGGAGGAGGCTAGAGCCATACTACCCTACTCTTGGAAATGTAAGAGATCTTAAAGCATAGGCACAACAATGCTATGTACATTTAGTAACAATTTCGTTGATCAATTTGTTTCGGTTAGAATATTTTGAAGGAAAGAGAGAGAGAGAGAGAGAGAGAGAGAGACAGAGACAGAGACAGAGAGACAGAGAGAGATGATTGTATTGAAGTTTGTTTGAGGCCCCTCAAGATCTATTAGACTAGACACCACTATTAGATAGATAGTGGCTCTCACATTAAAATTCTATGGGAAAGAAATTCATACAACATTTTTGTTATACTATGAGTACGTGCCTAGACAACTAGTTGTTAAAAGTCAAAGAACAACCTGAAGGTAGTGAGTATGTGGGACCAAGTGAAGTAGAGGAGCTAGCAACCTACAAAATAGGGTAGCTAGGCAATGCTAACTCTAACCTAGAGAGGCCTAAGCTAGCATAAATGCTAGGCTAGACAAACCCTTGAATCTAGAGTGGGAATCATTGTAAATCATTAAGGAAGCTACAAATTGCAGAGAGTGAACAAAAACTACCTTTTGGATTGGGGAGAGTGAGTCACTCACACCAAGTTTCATGTGATGGTCTACACATGAAGAGAGTCCTTGTTGAATGCAAGCTTAAGCCAAGGACTCAGCTATACAAAATCCAATTTTATGAATGAATGTGCATTTGTAGAAATGGGACAACAAGGCCTTTCATAGTTTTAAGGTTGCTGTAAAATTACAATTGTGAAAATGGATAAACCCAAATATGACATGTGGCATAGTCGAAAAACCTAAATTGAATAACACTAATTATAGCACAGCTAAGTGACTAGCCTTTGTTATAGTCTTTCCTGCATGCCAAGAAAAGATGTTTCTGAGTACATGGTCCCTGAATACAATAATTCTTTTTGGAATGTACGAAATGTGCCCTTCCTAATCCATGGGAGGCAATTCCTCAAGGACTTGTTATTACTACCATTACGATCATGATTATGGACTTTCCTTTTGTACTATTCATGGGTGTTGTTGATGCCCGCTTAGCGGCTCTAGCCTTCAGATCATTGTATCAGGTTTCTTTTAGTTTCATAAACCCTTTACTCTTCTGATCTCTCTCTCTCTCTCTCAGAAGAGTTTCCCTCAGAGTGCCAGCTTAGCACAATGGAAGAGATAGCAAGATGGCAAAAAATTATCAAACAATTATGGTGAGTAATGTAATGGCCAAGCTGTATGGCACTATTATTGAGAAAAAAATCAGCGAAGGGGCAAGGAATAAGGAGTCAAGATAGCATCCCAGGTAGGGTTTTACCATAAATGCTTGATGGTAGATCACTTGGTGGCCATAAGGGCTACATCAAATGGAGCCAAGCATAAGAAAGAGGCCATTTATTATTGCTTTATGGATTTCAAGAAAGCCTTTGATATACGGTTCCACATAAGTAGTTGTCAGAAAGAGTGGAAAAGATTCAAGTTACTCAAGAACTCAGAGAGGCCACATACTAACTCTATGAGAAAGTTTTATAGAGTTAGCACAACCATGAGTGGATGGATCATGCTCTAAGGATAAAGTTATCAACTTAAGTAATGAATAGAGGTCAAGCAAGGCTGCCCCCTTTTGCTAGCTCATTTCGGCCTCTTTATCAATGGTTTCGAAGAGAATACATAGCAAGGAGGGTGTCCAACTTGTAGGATATGATCTACTAATGCTTATCTACACAATTATTTGATGAGAATACATAGCAAGGAGGGTGTCCAAATTGCAGGATATGCTCTACTAATGCTTTGCTACACAGATGATGTAGTCTTCTTTGCAAAGAGCAAGGAGAACATGCAAGCATATTTGGATGCAATGGGAAACTTTTATAAACACTCAAGAGTATAGGTCAACATAGACAAGACAAAGTAATGGTGATTTCAAGGAGCTTAGAATCAACAAATTGATGCCATTTTGGAAGGAGAACTCATATTGGTTACCATTCTACTCCAATCCTAAGAGAGGGCCTACTTTACTACTTTTAGAGCAAGAATACTAGCAAGGAACATGCTAAAAAATTTGTGTAAAGATTGATTTAGGAGTAGACTTTGATTCCGACTGATCTGAAGAGAGCATCGGGCAATGAGATTGATACAATAATGGGGAGCTTTTAATTGAAAGACGTACTTCTCTAAGGACTAATTTTGACCTGATATCTATGGTTGAGCAATCAAATGAAGATCTCCTACTATATTTGTAGTAATATAAGATTGAAGTTCTATGTTGTTTTTTTAGATCCAATCTTGTTAAGATAGTCTATTAAGTCTAAAGTCTATGAGCTAGTAGTTAGATAGCTCTATTTAGTACTCATTTTGTAAAAGAAGTCTCTCCCCTCTTTGTTTGTAGCCTCGAGCTTTGGAAGTTTAAGGAGTGTGATGCGAATTTCACCATTTCCTTATGTAGTTTGATCTTTATAAACTCTTGGGTGAGGAGAAAAAGTTCATTTTTTAAAGACTCAATTGAAGGTTTATAAAGTTCGATCAAATAGGCAATAATCTCGTAATAATACAAGTACATCTTGTGAAACTAACGAAGAAGAAAATTTTGTATGTGGATAATATTGATGGGACTTAGGGTTGTCTTTACCCATTTTTCTATGGTCTCTCTCTCTCTCTCTCTCTCTCTCACACACACACACACACACACACACACACACACACACACACACACACACACACACACACATGGATACTTCCCTAAGTATGAATTATTCTTTTATGTACCCTCGTGAAATCTTCCCTTAACACTTTCTTTTTAACCACCCCGCATGCCAAGCTCACTAATCATCCCATATCTCCTCTAATCCCTTCTTAATCCATGCACTCATTCGCTCCTTACTCCACTTGTGACTTAAACTTCACTTGTGGCTAAATTGTTTTTTCAATTATCTTAGAATCCATATGGTTGTCTATATTCCTATGTAAGAATCCATATGGTTGTCTATATTCCTATGTAAAGTGATAACAAGCCAGGGAAAATAGGCATTACGTGTCTACCCAAATGTAACTATGATGTTCTAACATCTAGTTTGTTTGGATGGTGGTAGGTAAGTGGACCCTAACCTTGGAACCTGGACTGCCTGAGGATTCGACATCTTTTTTCAATATTATGTTTGTCAAACTCAATATTATTATAAATTCTTAATTTTGATCAAAATTTTTGCAAACTCTAGTTGCATTTTTCAACTTAGATTCTCAAACATTTTTTCCTTATATGTTTCCCTTTTTTAACTTTTTATACAATTGATGGAATTAATTGTATGGCTCAATTATTGATGGGAATTTTTAATCTAAACACACACACACACGCATGTGCGCCTGTAAAAATTAGAACATGGATATCACAAAGCACATGTTGAAGAGAAAAATTGCATGGCCACAACGAATAAGTTTGATTGAATCCATGTAGCAGCTTTATTTCCACTTTGGAAAAACCAATAACAAGAGAGAACATCATTGAATCAATGGTGTAATCAATGACATGCTAAAAGATTCATGTAGAGATTCATTTGGGAGTAGACTTGGATCCCTGTGACACATACTTCTTCTAAGAACTAATTTTGACATGATATCTATGGTTAAGCAATCTAATGAAGACCTTCTATTGTATTTGTAGTAATATAAGCCTTAAATTCTATGTTGTTTTGTTAGATTCAATCTTGTGAAGATAGTGTATTAAGTCTAGAGTCTTGTGAGCTAGTAAGTAGGCTCTACTTTGAAGCAATAGGAGAGCCTGGGACATGATTCCCTCCACTGCCTTTGTCTGTGAGCCACCTTTGCCTTTGGTTTCTTTTTGCTCCAAGGTGCCCACCTCATTGCCTAGCTACGATAGTTCACACACACTAGCCTGACCATCTGATCCATCATGGTGTGGTGGTTGTTAGTGAAGTAGCTTGTTGGGGTGTTTGTTGGGAGCCTGGAGAAGATAGACTAGTTTTTGGTGGTGGATGTACTACTCCAGATTGGCTTGTAGGTGTGCATTCTTCTTCTTGAGATCTTCATTGTTAGTAGCATCCTATCATAGCTAGGCATTCTCTTTTTCAAGCACTTCTAACTAGGCTCGAGCTGCTTGGTGTTGCCTAGGGTCAACTTTTTGTTGCGGTCTCTTTTGTGCATGCATCAATTGAATATTCTTTCCCATGGCGGCAATGACCTCCCTCCTAGACTTTTAAGTTTGTCTACTTCACATTACATATTGCATGAGCTTGGCATGGTTATGCTACAATTGGGAGTAGCTCTGGACCACCTCATCGTAGACTTCATTTTGGTTGTCCATGTGCTCTTAGAGAGACTTGCACCCTGCTGCCCTGTCTCAAACTCACACCTAATCTTCAAAGAACTTCTTCATTTCCTCTTAATACTTCATCTGTAAGAAGAGGTTACGCTCAAGTACATGGGGAGGGAGCCAATGGTTGGCCAAAAAGTCTAAGGCCTGGGTCACATATACCATATTCTCCTGTAGAACTTGCCACTAGCTCTCGGTGGCAACCTGATTCTGATGATCATCTTGGGTTAGCATTGGGTCTAAGGGAAATGGCTCGACATGTGGTACACATTGTAGAGGAAAGGGAGGTAAGGGCAAGGTGATGGTGGTGGTTCAAGTAGCACTACATCGCTGCTGCTCAATCTGCTACTTGGTGGGCTTCAGGCTTGGCATTGCCCTTGTATGCTTCAGCCTCCCTTTGTTCCTTGGGCACTTTCTTCCCACTGCTCGGGTGTTCCATTGCCTTCTGCCCCCTTAGTAAATTGTTGCTCCAGATTCTCAGAGGTTCCCTTCTCATTGTTCCCCTCTGAATTCCCTTCCTTTGGCTCCTTAGAGGTGCCCTTGTCACTATTGCCCTCCAAGTTTCCTTCTTCCTCTAGAGCTTGGAGGTGCCCTTGACATCGTTCACCTCTGGGTAATCATGATTCTATTGCTCAAAGGTTCCTTCATTATTGCTATTCCCCTCCGACGTCTTGTCTTGTGCCTCTCTAGCACCCTCATCCTGCTACTCCTACTCATGTGCCTTTTGTTTAGCACATTTGTCAGTTTGTTGCACATGTTCTTTGTTGCTTGCTCCTGTTGGCCATTGCCCTCCTATCCCTGTCCTTGTTCTTCCATGTCCTTGTTGCCCTATTCACCCGCTTCTGGGTGTTCATCATTTTTGGCCCCTGATGGACCTTCTCCACTTGGTCGTGGAAGTCCATTTGGCCACAACACCCACCCCATCATGAGATGGTGTTGCAGCCTATAGAGGTTTCATGCTGAGTTTACAATGTGTTTGGCCTTTGCATACCGCCCTAAGATGGGATTCGAATGCCTTCTTAAAGAGGGTGAACCAATCCACAGGTAAGCTATCTGCCACCGCTGTAAGGATCCGTGCCACATACTATCGCCGTGAGACATAGCCCATGCTCTTCTTCAACCTAATGAACTCATACAAGAACCTGCATGTCTTAGACTCTCATCGACTACTTTGCTGATGAGTTAGCCTTGTGAGGTTGAATAGCTATGATCCTCAAAATATACATCACATCGTTTAGCATCAGCAAGCTTCCCAGGGTTGGAGTATGACTTAAGCGTGAAGGACTTATTTATAGCAACCGATCTGAGGAAAACATGGGTGTCATTGATGATGACAATGTGGTCCTCTTCATCATAAGAGTCCAAGATTTCTTCCGCCAATGCTTTGTACCACACTCCTCCCCACGGAAACTTGCAAACTTCCTGAGTTTATTGGCCTACAAAATCCCTGTGAGGACATTGTTTTTAAAGCTTTCAATGGGGTGAGGATGCGAAATCTGACATGAAGCTCTCCTCCTCCTTTGGCAATCAAAATTCTCTCTCCTCTCCTCCATGATCACAAATACTACATAAAAATTGAGTGGGGATGAAGATGGTGAAGAAGAAGACTTAGGAGAATAGAGATGATTGGGCACAACAGAGGCAAAGAAGTTAGGGAAGACGATGAACGGTCTAAAGTTGTTGTAGATGACGATGAAGATGTGAAAGTAGTAGAAGACTGAGAATGGAAATGAAGACAATAATTGGAGTTCCTAACCCAATGTAGCCAAACAAAATCTAAAGTTAGATGTCTCGTCAAACTAATGGTGGCTGCATGAGTATCCCTTTCTTTAATATGATGATTTTGCATTAATGCTCATCAAGCATATACGAGGTAAGTCACATACAAGAATGGAATTATAGTACATGAAAATAATTTAGTGAATTGACTCACAAGACGGCCAAAGAAAAATTGTACCTCATCACTCAACTCAACCTCAGGTGAAGGCTGGAAGCAACCATATCTCTTTATTGCATAGTCTCCTTGTTTGTCCTTTGCATTGCACACAATCACAAAAGCCCCATTGATAATGATTTGCTCTACTAAACTCTTCATCATATTTTGATGAGCTTGAAGACATCTAGAAAAAGAACACTTGCCCGTTACATTGCTATGCTATTACATAATCCTAACTTAATGACAAAAAATGATAAGATGGACCCAAACTATTGAAATGCTTTGTAGTGCTCTGTTCCCTTGATATTTCCACAGATAAAAGTGTCGATAAAAGCATAAAAAATCAGCTTTATTGTTAGAACCTATAATCTTTCTTTGATGATAAAAAAAACATTAAGCTACCTCATGAAACTGATGGGAAAAATACTATCCACTCACAAAGTTTGATGCGGATCAAATATCATTTTGGTATCCCTCAATAAGAAAGAATACAATGACTATTTTTAATTGATAGTGAGACTCTATTTCCTAGCCATTCGAGCATGTGTACAAGTAAAGTCGATTGGTTCACTACATAAGGATTATAATCAAGAGGCAAAAGAAGAGTAGTTGTGACTAGGTCCTTCCATCAATAGAGCTATCACCAAACCATTCGGCTACTATAACTAGTCCTAATAGTACATGGCCCATGATTGTGAACCAATCGTCCTTGCTTTTGCACATGCTCTAAGGGCTAGAAAATAGATTCTTAGTCCCTATGAATCTATAGAGATTAGGATGAGTTTGAGGACACAAGACAGAGGCCGAGAGGAGGCTGAGTTGGATGGCAATGAGAGGAGACCAACTTTGAGGAAGGAAGGTTGCAAGCCAAAGGCAGATATGAGGAAAAGTTGAAGAAGGAAGGTTGCAAGCCTAGAGGCGAAGAGGAGGCTGAGTTGAAGAAGGAAGGTTGCAAGCCATAGGCAGAGAGGAGGTTGAGTTGAACAAGGTTGCAAGCTGAAGGCAGAGAGGAGGCCAAGTTGAAGAAAGAAAGGTTGCAAGCCCAAGGCAGAGAGGAGGCCAAGTTGAAGAAGGAAGGTTGCAAGTCAGAGGCACAGAGGAGGCCCAAAGTAATGGACAGAAAAGAGGAGACAACAAGGTTAGAAAAGTTAGGACAAAAAAGATGGAGAAGACAAAAAGATCCTATGCAAATTATGACTCCATTGGTCCCAAGTACTTTTTAATAGTTAGACATGAAAGAAATTGTGGATGCTGAAAGATGAAGATAGTTCTGAATGATAAGTTGCATCCCCGACTTTCCTCAACATTTATAAGGACCATAGTACCTATGGACAACCTTGATATTAGTAATCCCTTTGTAGGAACACCAAGCTACTAGAAAAATCTACTAGAGTGAATAGTCTACTCTACTTCAACCCAAAGTTCCTCAGTCGCAATCAAATCAAGAGGCACGGAACACACTTAGCCAAGAGGGAGCAATTTTGAAAAAATAATATGGCACATATTTGTAAGAAAACAATACGTCGTCTGTGCTCAACAGATAACAGGATCTCGTATGCAAGAGAGAAAAGTAGATAGTATGGAGAATCAAAAATTTGATTACTGTAAAACTGATATAATAGATGGCGCTGCCTCCCAACCATGCGCTCCTGTGTGAGAAGCTTCGATGGCATGTTGGAAACAGTAGAGGACGGAGGCTGGATGCTAAGGAATCAGGGTTGCTATAGCCAGTGGTCATGATGGGCTTCACGGGCTTGCTCTTATATAGCCACCAGTCATAGTCGGTTAGACCCAATTGGGAGACCGACCCAATCGGCCCAAAACGGTCGACTAGAGGTCCCGAAATAGGCCACCGACCACAAGTTAGAATCGTGGCGCAAAATAGAGCAACTGATCTATGGACGCTGTTCGACCCAGAGCCATCCGGGATCATCTGGGGCTCCAAATGGGCCCCGCAACCCGAGAGTGGGCTACCCTGGGAAATGCTTCATCTACCCTCAGTGCAGTTAGTCATGGGATGTCTTCCCGCACTTGCATGTAGCCTAGTTGGCAGTGTGCCAACTCTATCTAAAGCCGTCTAGCCATTAGGCCACACATGGCCCCCATCTGGTGTCCAAACTAGGACCTACCGGATAACCGAGCTACTCAAATGCCTTCTCCTCATATGGGGGGCTTACAAGTAGAGTTAGTTGGTTCCCGCATAGTTACACGAGAGTGGAACATTGATATCTAACAATATTGACACATTGGGCGCCTCCCCAAGTGTTGCTACACAATGAGTGGAAGGTTGAGCTTCAAGAAAGTAGACTACAAGCACGCAACACCAAGCTCAAGCTTAACAAAAATGTGATGCGAAATTGGATTATGGAGCTAGGCTGAGAACTCCAGACACTTTAGAGAGAACACGATGCTTAGTGTGCAAACCATGTAGATGCAATCAAGATGAGGCACAAGACCGAAGGCAAGAGTTGGAAAAGAAAGCTACGTGGATATGAAAATGCTATAAGGCCCACTACAAGAAAATCCAGTTATTGTTGGAAGCAAAGATAACCAAGTTATCGAGAAGGAAAAGATCAAGGCTATCACAATATGCTCAAAGAGGAGCTCACCCAATTTGGGTCAAAGGGGGACAAGCAGGCAAGGGCCCATCCCCAATGAGTGCCCTCCAAGATTCTAAGGTAGAAAAATCAAAACAAGGACTGATTGAGCTCAGCCCCAAGTTAAGTTGGGATGAAATGCACCTAGCCACCCTAGCCATACACCACTTTGGCCTTGCCTCTTCCACATCCAACAAAGGTAGTTCATGAGGCCAAGCCCCTTTCCATAGCAATGGATATCATACCATCAACTATCTTGCTCTCCACAATGTGCCTTTGAGCCATCCCAAAGTAGGAAAGTAAGCCTCTGATCGAATGACTTATGACCATGGTCTTAGAATAAAGGAAATGGCATAGCTGAAGCACACACAATACTAAGAGAGATAATGGGTCATCATGGAACTCATCATTGAACTATAGATCCCAACACCAAGACCTTGCCAACGTACTACACTAATCTCCTCTAGCTCGTAGAAAAGCTCTTGGTAATCCCCCTCACTAAGTCATGGGTGCACCTTATGGGTGTTTGAAGAGGATCGGTGGAGAAAGGACAACTTGGCGGCCCACAAAATGGGTCCAATTTATGTTCGTCCATAAGAGCATCACATGGTGCATGTCATTGAGTAATGGAAGGAAGAACGGTAGGTCTACCTTGAGGTCCTAGTTGGAATCAATAGGATATACCCTTGGCTACCCAAGGTGACTTCCTTAACCTTGACCCGATTCACCTCCATCGTCTTGAGCCCAACACGGACCCAAGAGCCTAATGGCTCAACTACACCAACAAAGCACCACAACATCTACGGCTTTCTCATTCCCTCAATGCCAAGCCCCATAACAACCCACAATAGAGGCATTGTGGCGCTTAGACAACCACTCTCTACCCTCGAGCTTTGAAGCATGTTTGATTCCTTGCAACCCCTCACGTGAACATCCTCCAAGGTTCATACTTGGCCAAGATAAATCTAGGTAAGTGTTAACCCTTGGAAACCATACAAGGACTCACCTTGGATGTCGAGGTGGCAATCACATGGTAGGGTGACAAGCCAAGATCCTCATGGCAATTGGTAGTGGTGGTAGGAAGCATGAATGGGCATTATAGAGCTTGCAAGAAGATTAAGAAGCTGGCACTAGAAACTGCAACCAGCTTACAAGCAAAGGTATTATACACATCCTTGTAAAGAGGCAATAAGGCTAGACCAAGTGTGAGAACCAGAGCATGAAGGAATTATGATGCCATTGATTTTGACCTTCATATGACTTTTTATCTGCTTATAACATCCACAGAGTCTCCAAGAAATCAAATTATCCACAATAACTACTGAAGGGAGATGAGAAATTGGAAGAAAGAACACTTCTAACTAATGCTTAACAATGCTTTGAAAATGCTAGATGTAATCTAAATAAGTAACTAATCTCGACATAACCACTTACCTAAACACTATCCATATTCAATATCGACTGTAGCTCATTAGGACTCTAGCTCCACAAGGTGTCTTGTTAGGCGTTGTCATTAATTCTTTCAAGTAGGTGTGAAATTATCATTAGAGTATAATGAGGGATGGGTCCACCCTTCTTGAAACCCTTAAGTGAATGGAATGAGAGTCCTCACTAGCAAGAAAAACCAACCAACATCTAGTAGTCCCATCACATATCAATTTGCTTTTGCTCTATGTGAATGTGGCATTTGCTCTTTGAGTTGCTCCTCGTAATGCTATGCTTCATAAGTGTAAATGGTGTATGTGACATTGTCAGCTGGCCTCCACCTTTGTTTCCAATGGCATCATATTTCTAAGAATTTCTGGCTATTTGGGGGATTTCACTCCTCTCTCGCTCACTACGTCCCTTTGCTTTCATGGGTTGAATATACTGCATTCTGGACCACTAACATGAAAGATGCTCCCATGCCTCCTTAGATAAGTATGCATTCTTCAGAGATTTGCTTTTGCATACACACACACACACACACACACACACACAAGGCAACTCATGAAGGACTCTCTCGCCCCACCTTATGTATGGGGTGCCACCTCAAGTGTGGACCATAATGAAATGAGAGGTTGTACATTCAATTAGTGAAATAAGAGGTTTCACTAAAAGTAATTATTCAATGTTAACAAAATGCTTAAGAAATCCAAAAAAACTTAGAACGATGCTGGCAATCCATTGTTCGTGGGCACTCCAGAAGTGTGCTCCCTTTGATTTCTGTAGCCATTGCACGATGAAAATCAAAGAGCTTAGGCTTTGGATCCATCCCACAATTCGTTTTTGATCCCTGTGTAGAGTTGGAGTCCCAAGAAACAGTTGGAGTGCTCACCGGAAATGTCCAACAGAAGGGTGCGACTTGTTTATTTGACTCAGAAGCTTTTAGAAGCGAAGTTGCTCAACAAAAAACCTGTTTGGTTTGAGCCTCTTGTCAAGTAATTCTTCTACCTTCGTTCCATTTGTTGTTTAAATTTGGTTTTCGTCTGAAATTACGGGTTAATTCACTTGCATTGACATATCGATGCATATTTTCTTTTCCCTAAGCAGCAATTTGCCCCGACGTATAGTTTCTTTTCCCTCGAACCCAGAGCGACCAGACTATCAAGAAGAAAGCACTTTAAGTGTGGCCTATCCAGTCACAAGTTGGCCTACGTATTGAAGTAACCATATTTGGCAACTAGACTTGGATCAGTTGCAACCTTGATCTTTCTATCAAAGAACTTTTTGTATAGTCGTTTTTCAGAGGTTTAATTTGATGCATTTTTACTTGTCAATTTCACGCGAAGGCCGACAGAGCCTGGTTCATGCAGTACAAGGTGATTCTATCATGTTATATTCATGGATGTAGAGCAATACTCCTAATGAATGTACATGACTTTTGGATTCCAGTACCGCTTCAGCATACGGGAGCTCCCATCTAGCATTATCAGTACTGTAGGTGGAGGGCAGACCGCTTATGTAGTGTCAACCCAAGGTGCAAAGCAAGTTGAATAGGGGGTTCCCATTATGAAAAGTCTAGTCAAAGAAATACGCTTGTCCATCGTCTATGGCAGTATGAGTTGTCATATGAACGTTGAATTCCCATTATGAAAAGTCTGATCAAAGAAATAAGCTTGTCCATCGTCTATGGCAGTATGAGTTGTCATATGGACGTTTTCTGTTAATGAGACCTTGCGCCTAGATATTGGAGGTTTGATATAAGTGCCATAATAGTTTGTGATATAAGCTTTTGTGCATCGTCTTTGGCAACACGACTTCTCATATGGACGTAGCTTTGTGAATGAGAGCTCCTCGCTTACTTATTCGGCTTGATATTGCTAGACATGTCCTTACGGGTACCGTGTGATGTATAGACAGACTATTTTGAAATTTCTTTGGTTTAGCTCTTCCAAAATACTTTTGAAGTTTGTCAGAGGTTCTTCTACTACTTTGTTCAAAGAATTTAAGCTCCCCAAGGACCCTTGAGATACATTGTCATCAAAAGGTCTTCACCCCCTTTAGAAGGGACTCCCCAGCACTTCCAAAAATATCCTGTGCACGATTTTGCAACATCCTTGAAAATACTTAGAGATAAAATTAAGGATAGCCTTTTTTCTGGGCAAAAGTCTGGTTTCAAGAGGAGCAGATCAGCCAAATGGGCTGCCAGAGATGCCAGCAGAGGGGGCAATAGATGAGCCCATAGCTGGGGCAAATTGTGAGAGGTCAAGTGGAGGTAGGGCCGGGGGCTTATATTGCCTCGGCAACAGGGTCGGTCAGCAAGAGCCGGTCGGCCATCTAGGGGCAGCAGCAGCAATTCAGGTAGCCAGATCTGGTCTGTCAGATCTGGCTGCTGGTTGACCATTCTTGGGCTGGGCATTTTGGGGGGTGGGTGGGGGGCTTCCCCTCAGCTATAAAAGGGGCCTAATGGACGTTAGATCAGTAAGCAAGTTTGGAGAGTCCAACCTCTTACCGACGCCACTGAAGGCTACAGCAAAGGCACACAGCAGGAGAGAGGAAGACAGACCTTGGAGCAGCTTGTGTAAATTCCGTTTGCGGCCCAACAAGATCTCACCACATACACACATACAGTTGCAGCTCCATTGCTTGGTGGCAAGAAACAAATGCATTCTTTCCTATTGCCATTTTTTGTTATAACTAGGGGACGAGCATTTTCCGAGCGAAATCTTCCGAGCGTCCGAGCGAAGGAAAAAAAAAGCTTCCAACTATGCAAAAATATGACAAAAATGGATCAGAAGAAAACATAGTTTCACTTAGAAATATGAAAAGTATTATAGGAATGCCTATTTTATACACGAATATTTATGTGAATCTTTGGGAATGGTGAGAACATAATGGGATGGCTTTTGAAGAAACCCACATGTAGAGTAGACTTCTCTATGAAAATTCCCTTATGATCCTTCTTACAACTTTTTACTTAATAGGGGGTGACATTGAAAACATTGAAAAACCTCTCTCAACCTATCTTCATGAAAGGGTTTCTCCAAAGAAAACTCATTGAAGCAAGCCATCAAGGTAGTTTCGCCAGCGAAACCCCTTTGAACAAGGTCTTTCAAGGTAGTTTCGCTGGCGAAACTACCTTGGACAGCACTTTTAAAAGTGACATAACTTTCACATCCAATGTCCAAATATAGTCATTCAGCCACTCAAATTGATCGGAAAACCCCATTTGAGCACATCTATGGGGTTATATTTTGGAAAACCTTGCATATATAGTATTAAACATTACATGTATTTTATGAGAGTGATATATAAGCCCAAGTTAATACTTATTTACAGTAATTTAAACTTCTGTAGAAACATGTCCATAAATATCTTGTTATTAATACTATAAAAACACTTGAAAGATATTGCCATATGATATGTTTAATAAGTAATTATTTATGTATAATATTATTTTATTGAGAGTGATT
Organism: Dipteris shenzhenensis; assembly: GCF_047967505.1. Classification (NCBI taxonomy): domain Eukaryota; kingdom Viridiplantae; phylum Streptophyta; class Polypodiopsida; order Gleicheniales; family Dipteridaceae; genus Dipteris; species Dipteris shenzhenensis. The sequence continues at coordinate 26,159,126 of NC_141605.1, read as the reverse complement.
ATGAGGGACGTTTCTTAAATAAATTATTTTTCAATACTTTTTTAAGGTAATAACAAGGGTACAAAGGGATGTCTATGAATAAGAAGATTTATGTTATGTAAAAATGAATGAGTGACTAGTCTGTATAATTTTATGATAAAGGGATCTAGTTCTAATGAAAATAAAAGTGTAAAAACCATGTTTCTTAAAGAAATACTATTTTTAAAATCTCTTGAAAAACACGCTCGTATAAACCTGCTCATAGGTTTTTGCTCGTAAAATTGACGCATCCGTTATAACTATTATACATATTCATCCTCAATGCCCATTGATTGTTGCTCTTCATACCTTTCCTACATTCCGTCGCTTGTTTACAGACTTGCTAGCATATAAGTGATTTGGGTCTATTATGCCAAAATTATAATTTATTTTTACGTATTCTTATCTAATCAGGATATAAGAGGGAGACATACTGTGACTAGCCCTAATATATCTATATGTTGCATGTCCGAAGACAATATGGTCCCTCCCTCAATAAATGTCAAGTTGTAATATTGCACATTTTTGTCTTATGAAAGTCCAGATATTATAGCTCTAAAAGTGACATTATAAGTATTTGCAGCTTTTGGGGGAGGAAGAACATAAAAATTAGGGTCGGATCTCATTTGGTCTGGGATCTCTTTGGATGATTGAATGAGGCCAAGTGCCTCTCTTTATATAGGGCAAGGCTGGCTGCTACACAGTTTCCAGCCTTGGTTTAGCCCTCTCATCAGGCCTGGTTGGCTGACTATATCCAGCCCAACCAGCCTGTCCACCAAGGTCTTTTCCTCTGCTGTCTAGCTGTCATGCATTGCGCCAGTTCCAGGGCCTTGCTGCAGGTTAATTTCCTGCCCACAAGAACTGCCAACAGGTTCACCTTTCAGTCGCCTTTCTCCTGCTGCTCCAAATCTGCTGTATGGATGACACACTACAGACACTCAAGCAATACAAATATTCCTTGTTCTCTGCTATTTCAGTCTCCTTTCTGTTCCTTAGCACATTTCTAAATATAGTAAATCTAGGATTTCTTACAGTGGTATCAGAGCAAATTTTGCTTCTGCCTGTAGGAAATGCCCCCCACCTTCTAGCGCCTATCTGATACATCTTTTTCCGCTAGAAGGATATCCACGCACGTTGCATGGAAGAGATGGAGAGAATGAGCGTAAAATTTATTAGCGCCAACCCCACCTAAAGTCATCAGTGGCCTCTCCATCTCCCTCACATCATGAGTTGATGTGAATGGACACGACAAAAATCGTGTCTTTTGATGTGCTTGGGCTGTCCCAAAACCAGGGGATGCACCTTTTGATGAAGAGTTTTGACTCCTCACCCAAGGGACACACCCCATCGTGGAAAAAAAAAAGGACACATCTTTTTGTGTTGGGACACACCTCTTTAAAACAGGGTTACGCCCCTTCATGAAAAGGTACACCTATTCCAAGGGTCATACCCCTTAGAATAGACACACCTTTTGGCACCAAGCACCAACCTACAAAGGGTGCCTAGAGGGCCTAAAAAGGGCAACCAGTACCTGTTTCGCCTATTTCTGCCGTACGTGATTGCGCCATCTTCTTGCAGCCAGCCGTGCCCTTCGTCAGGCCTCCATCTTGCATAGTTCTCGATTGCCTGCGTCAACCAGTCCATCTTTTTCCAAGATCTCGCCTCTATTAACATATCGAGCCCCAACTGGTTGATCGTGCTATTGCTGGCGACATATTTCTGCCCACAACTGGACTGTTTGGTCACTGAATCGCCTCCCTCTAGAGCAAACCCTAATTTCAAAATTTGAAGCCTGACTTTTGTCTTCTACCAACTCGACATTAGGACCTCCTTCAACTCACAATTGATGCTGTACTCTTTCCAGCCCGAAGCCCACCGCTGGTACACGCTTTTCAGCACAGTCTGGCAGCTCTAATCTATGCCAGGTGGATTCTTTCCATTCTATTTCTTAGGATTCTCTTTCATATTGTTATTTGCTGCTCATTATCAAATTACAGCAAATGAAAGCCCCCTCCTTAAAGCATGGAAACCCCTGGTAATGCCTCAATCCCTTCAAGGACACCTCAGGCATCATCTATCACACAATATCGTGTTCAGATTGCACAGCCAGCCCATTTCGGAGCTTTTGCATCGTGGGTCTTTTGTGTCACGTGCCCTTCCAGTGACTTGGACCACATCCTATATCTTCTGCGTGAGGCACCTCAATTACATTACTTCCTTAGCACAGTCTAGGTTGTGTTTCACGAGACACGTAGATACCCAGAACCCGATATTCCTCATGAGTTTGCTGTCCATCTTTGGAGAGACTTTTACCCCTTAGCTTCAGCATCTCCAGGGTACTCTCCACCTTCTTCAGCTCCCAGATATCCTCCTGAACAGGTTTTACCTTCCCCAAGATAATATTTACACTCTGAAGGCACTCCTCCTCCTGGATATCCTGCGTCCCCGACAGCAGCTCCTTATCCCTCCTCAGATCCGTGGACTCTGCAACCTACCCCTGTCCTCTCATGAGCAGTAACACGCACTTTGGCATCACCAATGTTACCCTAGACAGGACCTCCTTTACCAGATTTCCACGGGTGGTTCCATCCTGCCTCGCCTGCCCCCTCCAACATGAGCAATCTCAGGGAGCAGCTCGGATCTTCTTCCAGGAATGGTACAAACTAGAGCGCAGGTTTGTGCTCTTCTCACAGGGACCTAGGATATGTCGCAACGCTCGTGTGTAGCCTCTCCGGAGATAAGCAACTCAAGTCCAAAAAAGACCCCTGAAGTCAACATACAAGGTGACGCATTACTTCAACTTCAAATTTCTCAGCTTCAGGATAGCATCTCCGACTTGGTCCATAAAGTCCAATGACTCCAGGATTCTCGCAGTACCACACATACAGAGGATGGCGTGACGCCACCAGACGACTATGTGGACTCGTTTCCACCAGAGGTAGAAAACACTGAACTCCGTGCCCTCTACCGCTTACTCCAAGCTTCGAAAACTAAAAGACTTGACATTAAACTTTCGGAAGCCTACATTGGTCAACGAAATCGCCGAACAGTTGACCAATGGCTCGCAAAATTGCGCATGTACTTTGATACTGTCGACCTCAGTGAAGGCAAAAAGATTGCCTTGGCAGCCTCCCTTCTCAAAGATACAGCTTTCCTATGGTGGCAACGAGGCTTAAAGGACGGAAAAGTGTGTTAACTTGGGAATGTTTTGAACACGTGCTTCGTAAGCAGTTCATACCTGCCAATTCGGACTTCCAAGCACGTTCAAAACGGGCTCCCTGTCTTCATACATCTCTCATTTCACCACATTGGTGCTGGAGATCGATGGTTTAATTGATGATGACTGCTTTCATGCTCTCATGGCACTTCCCAAACAGAAGATGCTACCCCAGCACAAGACAAGAAAGGCAAAGCTGTTCGAATGGCAAATACCATCCATGAACCTTCCCTGGCCACTCAAGTACTTTGCGTCCAAGGATCGATTTGAGGAACAACAGTTACTATCCTCATCGGCAGTGGCTGCTCTCATAACTTCCTAGCTAGTTCTATGGTAAAAAAACTTCGGTTGACCACCAGTCGTAGTCCTATGGACTATCAGATTGAACTTGCAAATGGAACTACATTTTTGTGCTAAGATAAAAAATCTGTCTTTTCACATACAACATTATATGGACAAGTTGAACTTCGACATCATGCCTCTTTCTCAGTACGATGTCATTCGTGGACAACAGTGGCTCTACGACAATGATCCATCAATCAGTTTTCACAACCATACTATCCAGTTTGTCCACCAGGAAAAACTTATTGAGCTAACTAGTTCTAAGGACTCTCCTTCAACCCCAGTTGCCTCTGCCCTACAGGTAAAGAAGTGGGTTTGTAAACGTCAAGTAAAGACTTCACTTCTGTTGGTTACGGCAGTAGAGGAGACACCAACAAAGGATCCTCCTGAGTACCTCAACCAGCCTTTCTTCCAGCCTTACCTGGATATTTTTCCACAGGAATTGCCAAAGCAGTTACCATGTCGACGACCAGTGGATCACCCAATCGAACTTATTCTCGGCAGTAATCCACCGTCGAAATCTCCTTATCGGGTTTCTTACACTCAAAATGAAGAAATCCAAAGATAGGTGACCGACCTACTCGACAAAGATCACATTCGGCCCAGTCGCAGCCCTTTCAGATCTCCTGTACTACTTGTAGAAAAAAATAATAAGTCAATGCGCCTCTGCATTGACTACCGAGCCCTCAACAAGCTCACTATAAAAAACAAATATCCATTGCCTTGCTCGCATATGAGAAGGCGATGAGTACAAGACAGCTTTTCGAACAAAGTATGGACACTATGAATGTTTGGTCATGCCTTTTGGGTTAAACGATGCTCCGGCCACATTCATGACACTAATGAACGACATCTTCAGGCCTTTCCTTGATAAGTTCGTCATCGTTTACCTCGATGACATCCTCGTTTTCAGCAAATCCCTACATGAGCACAAACAACATCTTCACCAAGTTTTTGAAGTTCTCTGCGCAAATTCTCTCTACATCAACGTTGAGAAGAGTGAGTTCTTTAAAACCCAACTCGAATATTTGGGACATGTTATTTCAGCTCAAGGCATCTCTGTGGATCCCAAGTAGGTCGAGGTAATCCGAAACTGGCCTACTCCTAAGAATGTTCATGATGTCCGCTCTTTTCTCGGATTGGCAAACTTCTACCATACAAAGGTCTATTAGTTTTCCAAGATTGCAGCTCCTATGTCCGAATTATTGAAAAGCACGGCAGTTTTTCAGTGGATTCCTGAAATAGAGTATAGTTTCCAACAACTCAAGCAAGCTGACCCAAACCTTCTGTTTGAGGTCATGACCGACGCTTCCGACATCGCTACAGGAGCAGTCTTGATGCAAGAAGGCAGAGTTATTGCTTTTGACAGCCATAAACATTCCGATATCCAAACCCGATACCCGGTTTATGATAAGGAGTTTCTTGCCATTGTACATGCTTATCACTCTTGGAAACATTATCTCATGGGAGCCGACTCAGTGGTAAAAACAGACCATCACTCTCTTAAGTATATCTTTACTCAGCCAGTCATGAACGCTCGACAAGCACGCTAGGTTGAGTTTCTGGCCAACTTTCACATGACCATTGAGTACATTGGAGGACTACGCAATGTAGTTGCAGATGCTCTCAACAGGTTAACTCTAGCATCAGCTATGGTAATCTCTACATTATCTGTGGATGTATCGAATTCATTCAAAGGGAAGTATCTCAATGATAATCTCTGCATTATCTGTGGATGTATCGAATTTATTCAAAGGGAAGTATCTCAATGACAAAGACTTCGGTACAGCAGTACAAGTTCTTTTGAAAGGTCAACCTTCGACTTTTGAACAGAAGATTTTCTTATTCTATTCTTATAC